>NW_027271592.1:653750-1307500 GCF_040938485.1 Diadema antillarum
CGTAGATATCCATGAAGTAATCCCATTGTTTACAGAGACTCCAACTCTCCCGTTTTCGACGGGAGATCTCCCGCCGAAAACCCATTTTTGCAAAATCTCCCGTTCTCCCGCTGGAGATTTGATTTCTCCCGCCCTGGCTCTGTGTCTCCCGGTTGAAAGGATTTCTTACTTATTGCTATCGTATGTTGAAAAAATAAGTCTTAGATAGCACCAGAGAACATCTAGAACCCTGGGAACTTCGCGCTTCGCACACATCAACTTGGAGTCTCCCGTTTGCTAGGGGTTTCGGGCGGGAGAATCTCCAGATCAGAAGGTGCTTGGGGTTGGAGTCTCTGTGTTTATTTCATATTATTTGTCAGAAAAGAAAGAAATCAAGGGAAGCTTGAGCTCACACTCAACGAAATGGTGCTGCCTTCTCTTCTTAGAATTGTGAATTTACAGAATGTTCTTTACCATACATTGTAACAGAATTTATCTATTTAGTATTTTTTTGTTTCATTACTTTTGAGATAGAGCGTAATTGCAACCTTTTTCAAACAAAGGTCTTTGCTTTTGAATTTCTCCTAACTATCTAAGTCTCCAATTATACTAATTATTGCTACACTTCGATATCTGGGGATGACTTTTGGACTCACGGAAATGGAAGATAATCGACTCAGAGAAAATCTTTAATATGACAAGAAATAGCAACAAATTTTGAAGACAATTCCTGCAAAGCAACATACCAGACATACCACGTTTTTGCCTAACTTGTTTTTATCTATGCTTTTTGATTGTTTTAACTATATGATCTATTATACCTTCATTATTTTGTCACATGTATTAGTAGGCATGGTGACACATTGCTAAACAAGATGAATAGTAAACAACCCGAAACAAGAACTGTGCTCATTGAATCGCTTTATGTCTTCAATTATTATGAAAGTTGTGCAGTCACTAGATTATTAGATGATAATCAAAAACTTCTAATGTACTGCATAGATCATGTTTGTATAATTACTTGTTTTCGGTGCTTTACTGGAAAAAAAAAGTAGAAAAGGAACGAAAAGCACAATTCGGTTGAGAGTGGAATACGATCACATGGCAAAATGAGCCACTAAGATGTCAGATATAAATCAAAATATAAAGAAGATAATATGACGAATGTCACACAGCAAAAACGAAAAAGACATGATGTGATTTCCGAAGGAAAATACCTGGTGATGATGATGATGATGATGATGTCTTCCAACTAAGGCAAATTACAAGACGGAACTTAAAACTGTGCCTCAGTGATTTCCTCGAATAGTCTCCAGGTGTATGGAGTCTGAATTGTGATCAGACGTATGCGGATGGATGAGAGTATTGTATGATGTTCGCCGTGACTTCGGAATAATTACAGGAGTGGTATATACACGTGTTGTTATCGGAATCTCATGAACGATGTTACTGACATGGACAGATAATGACTGAAGTAATCAAGTCCACTTCGCGTCCAAGCAAGGTGAAACACGGCAAGCTCAAAACCAAAAACACTGTGTAGTTTTTGTTGTTCTGTGTTGTATATTGTAGTATCCTTCGTATAAAACTATAGTCTAACCAACAACAACAACAAATAATAATAATAAGGGGAGGGGGAGATGGGTATAGGTGGAGTGATGAGACCTCACGTAAAAATTCTTCAGATATGGATCAAGGTCGATTTCATCAAGTTGTACTGGGTATTGTTTTCATTCAATGTTGTATTCCCTTATCATTACGTCCCTTAATTGGAATTGATCAACATCGATGAAACTGGGCCACTCGCGTTACACCGTTGAATTGCTTTTTCTACACATGGTCAATGTAAAATGACAAAAGGGGAACAATGATTAATTAGAACAACAGTGGAGGAATCAAACCCATGAGGTATGAGAAAAGGAGAGAATAAGAGAGTAGAGAAATTGTGAGATGACGGGAGGAACGAAAGAAACATGCTGAAAGGGGATGAGAATTGAGGAAAAGGAAGAGAGAGGATGGGGAAGAAGAGGCAGGAATAAGAAAGTATCAAAGAAAGGTGACACAACTACAAGCAGAGAAGACAAAGGAACCGAAGGTTAAGTGGAGAGGAACGAATAGGAAGAGTCATGGAAAAGAAATGAAAGTTAATTAAAGATAAGACAATTAAAAAGGGAGAGCGGGGAAAAATTAAATAAAAAGAAAAAAGAGAGAGAGGGTGGGAGGGGAGAGGATGGGGAAAGGGGAGAGAGACGAAAAAATCAATGGTCAGGTTTGCTTGATTTAAATCAAACAATGGAGGTCATAGGGTTGTGGGTTCCTCCCCTTCCGAAATCGAAGTAATTAGCGGAGGCACGTGATGAAATGTATCTTCCAACATCACACACACACACACACACACACACACACACACACACACACACCTATTGTGATCACATATACTCCTCATATGATTAATTTGAATCATATCTAGGTCAAGCACGATACGGAATATAATAGTGCAGTCTGTTGCAATCAAGAAACGTCACAAAGACATGATATTAAGTAAAATTTCTAGGATTGATACTGGTACATCACCAGAGCGCATGCGCAACTATCCAATGGGATTGGCACTCACGCATGCTTCATCGTCATTTCATCGTCAATAATTATTTGTAATTGTACCAACATGACAGTGAGCATTTTTATCGTTACGTAATCATTACTGTAAATCTTATCGTCATTCTATGTTTTCATTTAGTTGGCGAGCGGAGTCCGCTTGAATTTTTTTTTTAACCTCAAATCATGCAAGAACTAAAGAATCTAGTTTTACAACTTACAAAATACATCACGTATCGTCCTAACTTTTTCTATTGAAAGTTTTCTATAAATTTCCACCCAAAGGGTGCATCAGATCGTTTAATTTTAATTCCAAAAATGCAAAAGCTTTCCCCCTCTTGATCAAGCAGGCAGGCATGTAAATTGAGGCACAAAAACTGTTTTCGCATAGCCTTATACTATACTAAACCATGTGGTCACGGTGATGACTGACACAGTATGTCATCCACACTCGCACACGCGATACCGTGTCTGTGCCCTCCGATATTTCAGGCGATATATCTTAAAGGACAAGTCCACCTTTATATACATGTGGATAGAGTGAATGCAGCAACATTAGTAGAACACATCAGTGAAAGTTTGGGAAAAATCGGACAATCCGTTCAAAAGTTATGAATTTTTAAAGTATCTGCGTATAGTCACTGCTGGATGAGAAGACTACTACAGTGTATGATGTCATATGCGTACAACCATATAAAGAAAATAAAAAGAGAATTTCACAAAACTTTACTTTTTGAATAAAGTGCACATTTCTTCGACATGTTACTGTTATATGTTAAGGGTAATATTATTCCCCCTGCCTTCTGAAAGAGAGAAGTCAAGTGTTCTTTTGTTATGCGAGAAAAGTGAAAATATGTTGATTTTTTTTTATTCTTTCTTTACATCGTTGTACTCATGTGACATCACAAGCTATAGTAGTCTTCTCATCCAGCCTTGAGTGAGCAGAAACTTCAAAAATTCATAACTTTTGAACAGATTGTCCGATTTTCCTCAAGCTCTCAATGATGTGCTCTACTAATATTGCTGCATTCACTCAACCCACATGTCTATGAAGGTGAACTTGTCCTTTAACGTGACTGAACAACCCCAAATCACTATCGTTTCGAAACGACTAAACAAAAAGAAGAAATCACTGTAAAAACTATGAACACATTATACACAACACCTCAGACCTAAAAAGGTAATGAATAATCATGATATCGATAACTTCCCTATGTTATTATTTTTCCAAAAACGGACACACGTATAAATGATCGAAAAACCACTCCATGCAGTTGACTTGAGCTAATCGCGTGGGATGTGGGATAGGGTCTCGTGTAAGGATTTCGACGTACATCCGATGATATTTGAATGAATGCACGATTAGCGTAGTAGGATGCGTGTTTACGGAATCACACCTTTTTATTTTGACTCAAATGTGATCACATTGTGTAGATATAAAAGTGAGGAATAGCAACAAGATTATTTTGTGATTCCTTCACTCTCAAGTAATATTTTCCAGTCATATCATGTTCTATGTTCGTCTTAAAACAATATATTACATTTAAAAAAACAGTTGCCAGTGACTCTATAGACGTGAGTTTGGGTTTCTTTGACAAAACAAGTAACAAGTATGTTAATCTCTTTCTAAAAACTGTACGACTGCGTGTCCAAATAGATATGGAGCTAGCTATATGTAAAGGTGGTTTTTCTAAAGTTGACTTATGTTCTGGTTTTGATACCCAAGCATGATCTTTTCGTTCTCTTTCGTTTCTAGTGTCACACAATAGATAAAGATTTGTACACATGTATACGCACATAGTAATTTTATGTAATTATGCATGTATACACTTTGAATAATTATGATATCTATTATAATGAGATTATGTTTTATACAATATCTAATTATGTACACTTGTATGTTATCACCTTTGGAATCTGCACACACATGCACATAACTTTTTTTGTTGTTGATTTATCTTTATTTCGGATTCCATGTAGTAGGTCATATGTATAGAAATGTACACAATAACTTTGAATGTATCAATAACAATGAACAGAAAGATAACGCAAAATACTTTCTATTGTACAAGTTGTTATGATAAAGGTAGTTGAAATATTCTGCAGAAGTTTGATGCCACTCAAAGTTATCGCTCACTTATAGCATATAAATAATCTATTATAAACGCATACACCCATCCCAACACACACGCACCCAGTTACACATAGTTTCCAGATAAAACTTTCTGACATACCGTCTAAGCCATTTAATTTATGTTCTGCAATTACAAACCAGACCAGCAACAATGATACTTTCAAAAACAGGAGAGGAAGTGGTTATTTTGTAGTGTCAAATACAGTAAGTTGCCGACTTACAAATATCAATTCTAAACATGCTTTAACGACTACACCCATCATCCTAATCTCATTTCACAATATCATAGTTTCCATCTTTTCAATAATGGTAGAGTACTTTCACATCACATGCACACAATTTACACAATTGAAACTGCACACATACATAATAATCTCATTTTTGTTGTTGATGCAAATCAACTCAAAATAATAATGTCCGATTACCGTGAACAGCAGGAGTCCACTCAAAATATGGTCTAACCGGCATCTACAACAGCATATTAATTTGAATTCGTGGAAAATGTAACTTTAGTCTAGGTAGAAAATCGGTATAGTTTGTTTTGTTTTTCGTCAGTTCGCTTTTTGATAGGAATCATTTTTTCTGAAGAAAAAGTGAAACCCAATGCTTTCTTACTTTATATCTCAGAGCCAACTGACTTAAAAGTAAGGGAAAGTGAACGCACGTGGACAGAAATCAAACGCGATGCGACATTCTGGATGTTAGTCATGTTAGTGAAGAAATGTTGTATATCCATTCATTTTTTGACAATAGCTGCCTAGCAACAACCATCTTGCTTATCAAAATTTGTCACAGATGTCGCTTGATCGAAACCTCGCTCATTCAATCACTATTATACACCCTATCTATGATATGATAATGATTTTATTCTAAACACAACACATCGTATCATGAAGGAGGTCTCGCATAGTTCAATACTTTATTGGTGGACTTGAAATCCTTATAAGATTATAGATCCAGGCAAACATAATCGTGTCATTAACGAGCTTTCGATCTGCGACGCGAGCGCCAAGACGAAACTAGTAAGGTCAAAAATGGTGTTCTGCACACCAGGGGGTGTTTCACAAAGCTGTTCTTAAAGTTACGAAGGACTTCAGAACGACTGGTGATCAGTTCTTGCGCTAAATTATTGAGATTCTGATAAGTATAACAAATAGAAGAACTGATCACCAGTCGTTCTTAAGTCCTTCGTAACTTTAAGAAGAGCTTTGTGAAACACCCCCCAGACAGCTGTTTCCTTTGTCCAACCCTGGATGCTGCGTCGTCGTAACGTTCGCGTCGCAGACTTAAAGCGCGCTATTGATGATGCATTGGCGACGACGATTTGAAGGGACCTTGACGAGGAGAACGAGCGATGTTTGATATTCAGGCAACAGTGATTTTGCGAACCATGCTGAAGACCCCATCAGGTGTGAGGCGGGTAGACGTGCCGATGGGAGTGGTTAGATCGGTGGAAGAATAGAGGGCGTTTCCTTCTTTTTCCGTCCAGTAAACGGTGTCGTCGTGGATGAAGATGTCTCGAGCCGAGGAGCTGCCGGAGCTGGTAATCTTCATCGAGTCGCCATCCACAGTCAGAATCCCGATCACACCTGCCTGCTTGTCAGCGAAGACTAGTTTATCTTCTGGAAAGTAGAATTTCATAGTAAATTGACGCAAACATGATATTATGTATTCTTAGCATTAGTACGCAGTATGTAATAGTGTCAATAACACGCGCCATCTATTGTGACTATAGGGGCCTGTAGTGCATATTTTTACTCTCCCATTCTTTCTCAAAATACTTAAGATTAAAAGAAATATAAGCTAGACTTCACTGCAAAACACGACTCACTGCATTGTGGGGTGAGCCTAATATGTAAATGGGCCTCCCAGCTTGTATAATGATAAACAAAACTACTAGAGAAAAGTAGGGAAGATTAAGGAAAGGCCAGAGAAGAATGAAAATCGTATTGATATCCTCCCTCGTATCTTATAACATGCAACCTGTTGTCACAACGCGCTAGGAAAACTAGTCTTTGCTAACTGCTAGAGATGCATGTAGGAAACTAATGATTTCAGTCTGACAGACTTTAACGATTATCCTACCATTATAGCTGACAGCCAGGCCGCTAATGTAGCTGTATTGCTGGTCGTACATAATGATTTCCCGATCGTCCCCGTTGAAGTCGCTTCGTTCGATGGTGTGCTTGTGGCACCAGTACAGGTACCTGAGTTGGGAAAGTAAACTGACGCTGTGATCATGACGCTAAAACATTGGCAAACAAAATAAACGAATAAAAGCAGCAGCAGCAGCAGCAGCAGCAATTTGTCAATCTCCTAAAGGCCCGGTCACACCGCAAGAACTATGCTAAAGCGTTCCTGGAGCGGTGAAAAAAAAATAATCACCGCTCGTAACCGTTCACCACCGTTTAACAGAAGTTGGCCCCCGTTAGGGCAACGCCGTATACGCTCGGCCACCGCTGATGGTCCCTCCTACCGCTCAGAAAGTTTTGAGCTGCACAACATATTGCGAGCGGTGAGGAGCAGGCAATTTTCCGCTCCGGCAAAGTTCACCACCGCTCCAAGTCAAAGTTTGGCACCGCTAGACGCAAGTTCGTGGACGCTTGGGTCCGCTAGGCCAAATCAAAAATCTTGAACGCTGGACCACCGCTGCTTCACCAGCTTTGCCCGGGCGGTGATCAAACGTTGCACAAACTTTGGTGGAGCGGTTGTAAGCGTTTTACGAGCGGACACGGTATTGCTGGAACGGTGTCGGGCGTTGAAGCAGCGATCCATTGCGGTGATGAATTTTGGTTTGGCGTTGGTATAAGGTGCCGGAGCGGTACCAGAATTTGGCTATAAATATGGGGAGAAATGGACCAGGAGCCCATTTGGAAATGAGCTGCCGTTGAGTGCAGACCTCATTTATATCGAATTTGCTCAAATGTTGAAGTAAAATACATAGCAGTATTTTTTCACAGTTGTTAAATATTTCTTGACACAACCAGTGGGCCACATATATTTATCTGACTCCATTGGTTCAGCTGCCTGCTCAGTAATGATCTTCTTGGAGGCTGCTGCCTTTCCTTCTCCAGCCTTCCACTTCTTTTGTCCACGTGGCATAATGAACTTCAATTATCGACTTCTATCAAAAATCTATCAGAACTTCTATCAAAGCGATCCGTTCAGCTCCGTAGTCAAAAGCAGTGTGCCGCTAAACCAACGATAACCCCCCGCCGAGCCAACGCCCGCATGCGAAGAACGCCGCTCTATCAACGCTCACGTCACCGCTAAACCAACGCTCGCTACCGCTCGCTACTGTTAAACCAACGCTAAAGCAACGCCTGCTTCAGCGGTGCACCGCTAAGGCAACTCCCGTGTTTTCGAATTTTTTTTCCATTTTGTGCGCGGTGACGAGCGTTGTCGAAATTCGGCCCCTTCTTCCTACCGTTCAAGGAACGCTCCAACAAAGTTCGGGCGGTGTGACCGGGCCTTTTCGTTCTGTCACTTTTGTATTAGACGGTAAATAACACCCAAGCACAACTTCGATGTATTGCCGATGCCCTTAGATTCGTAAAGTATGCGCCTCTATAGCCGTAGACGCGTGTATTAAAGTTTCATTTAAATAGCTGTGTTAACATCTGAAACCGAAAAAGAGTCTGATCATAGAAGATCCTCTGACCATGAAATTTGGACAGGGAGAACAGAATATCAAACTATCTAGTTTGTAGCAATACTTGATATTTTCATTTCCTTCTTTTATGTGTCTCGATTTAAAATACACAAATACCATGACAAGGACCAATCCCCAGGTTGTCGTGCTGTATGCGAAGTGCTCAATCTCATAGACCACGACACATCTTATGATTTATGTACTCGTTGTATGACATTGTACATGTATACATTTATTCACGTGTGTATAACCTCATAAGTGTGTTTTTACATTTATTACGTATTCGTAAAGCCAACAATTTGAAGAAAAAGAGTTTAGCCCATCCTCACCCACTGGCGTAGCCAGGGGGGGGGGGGGCGATGGGGGCGGTCGCCCCCCCCCCCCTAAGATTTGGACCGGGGATTTGGGAGGCGGAAAAAAAAAATGCGTGTATACTGTATGCATGCACATGAAGCGGATCTCCTTTGCAACCTTTCATCAAATAAGATATTTTTTTTTAATATTTCACTCAAAGTGTGCACCAGATCGTTGAATTTCAATTCAAAATATGCAAAATCTCTCGTGCTTGGGAGGGGGTATCCCCCTCCCAAACCCTCCCCCTCTGTGCCTCTTTCCCTAGCTAAGTACACTTTTTAGATTTACAAAAAATTCTGAATAATTCTGGGTGCAGAAGACTTATATTCCGAAAACTGAAGGTTCCCTCATGTATAAGGGGAATTTCCCTTTTAATCGACCCTTTCCTCCCTCAGCCCACCCCCCATCAGTTTGTGTGTGTGTGTGTGTGTGTGTGTGTGTGATTTCCCAAATGTTGCTTCCATCAAATATGCGTTTGCGAGATATCTCAATTTGAACCTTAAAAAGATAAAAGCTCCATCGGAAGGGAAGGGTGGAGATAATACTCGCCCACGCCTTCTCCCTGCTCGCCCCCCCCCCCCGCCCCGCCATGCAAAGAAGTAGACTGTGGCTATACCCAGATCGCTTTATTTCAATTCTAAAAACGCAAAAGCTCCGCGAGCGGGAGGGGGAATCCCCCTTCCCCTAAGCTCTACCTCACTAGACTTTATACATACGCACAGATGGTGCACATTCGGAATAAGAGCTAAATTCCGTGATTTTAACACTTCGATGAAAAAGTATTGCACCAAAAATTTGCACCAGATCGCTGAATTTCAGGTCTGAAAACGCAAAATCACCTTCGTGTGGGAGGGGATATGCCCCTATCTACACCCTCGTGTGCATGCTTTTTCTGTTTGATTGCTGAACAGACAGCGTTCATGATATTCAGTGTAAGAATATACAAGAAGACTAGTGTATTTAAATTATACCATTTTATAGGCAAATTGTTCAATAATAATCTACACTAAAATATACTGCAACCTTATTAAACAAGTGGGACTGTTTCAACTCGTTAAAACACGCAAAAACATGCATCAAATTGCACCATTTGCAACATCAAAATGCAAAAAGTTCTTACCGTGGGAGGGGGGACACCCCCCTCCCACACCCTCCCCTACCCCCTCGTTCGCTCCACTCGCTCGGGTTAAGTCGCGTTCATGATATTCAGTGAAAAGAATTTATACAAGAAGTGTATTGGAATTATACCAGTTTATAGGCAAATTGGTCAATAATAATCTACACTAAAATATACTTGTACTGCTACCTTCAACAAGTGGGACTGTTTCACGTCAATAAAACGCGCAAAAACATGCTTCAAATTGCACCATTTGCAAAATCAAAATGCAAAAAGTTCTTACCGTGGGAGGGGGGACACCCCCCTCCCACACCCTCCCCTCCCCCCTCGCTCGCTCCGCTCGCTCGGGTTCAGTCGCGTTCATGATATTCAGTGAACAGAATTAATACAAGAAGTGTATTGGAATTATACCATTTTATAGGCAAATTGGTCAATAATAATCTACACTAAAATATACTGCTACCTTAAACAAATGGGACTGTTTCACGTCGATAAAACGCGCAAGAACATGCATCAAATTGCACCATTTGCAACATCAAAATGCAAAAAAGTTCTTATACCGTGGGAGGGGGACACCCCCCTCCCACACCCTCCCCTCCCCCTCGCTCGCTCCACTCGCTTGGGTTCAGTCGCGTTCATGATATTCAGTGAAAAGAATTAATACAAGAAGTGTATCTAAATTATATCATTTTATATAGGCAAATTGTTCAATAATAATCTACACTCAAATATACTGTTACCTTAAACAAATGGGACTGTTTCACGTCGATAAAACGCGCAAAAACAATTGCACCATTTGCAACATCAGAATGCAAAAAGTTCTTACCGTGGGAGGGGGGACACCCCCCTCCCACGCCCTCCCCTATACCCACACGCTCGCTCCGCTCGCCCGGGCTCAGTCGCGTTCATGATATTCAGTGAAAAGAATTAATACAAGAAGTGTATCTAAATTATATCATTTTATAGGCAAATTGTTCAATGATAATCTACATCAAAATAAACTGCTACCATAAATAAGTGGGACTGTTTCACGTCGATAAAACGAGCAAAAACATGCATCAAATTGCACCATTTACAACATCCAAATGCAAAAAGTTCTTACCGTGGGAGGGGGGACACCCCCCTCCCACACCCTCCCCCCCTCGCTCGCTCCGCTCGCTCGGGCTCGGTCGCTTCGCTCCCTCGCAGACTAACCGCCCCCCCTAAGATGAAATCCTGGCTACGCCGTTGTCCTCACCCCTTTGCTTCCACCACGGCGACTGCTCTAGGTCTGTCGATACCAGTGATGATGGTCCTCTCATCACCTCCATCGAGTGAGAAGGACTTTATCACTGACTCAGCCCGCAACGCGCAAAATATCAGACCTGCTTGCTCCGCTATGTCGATGAATACGGAGTCTGCCAAGAAAGAGTGGTAAAGAAGTAGATGTAGATACAGAAAGAGTGAAATATAGAATTTTATTTCATTTTTTTTCGGTTTGCTCATTATCAATTTTTCTTTCATCATTTTATATCATGTTCATTGTTAAAAGTCATCCAGGTCTCACAAGCGCTATACTTCTCACTTGATCACTCTTTTCCATCGCTGTATTAACTCCTTTGTCATCCGTGCAAAGTTTGCATTATTTATCTCATTATATATTCATTCGCACATTTTATATTCCGCATTATATTGTATGATTTGTGCTTCTAACAATGTTAAGAAATTACTGAAACAAAATGAACTATGTATTATGCATTCCGTTTTGATGGATGGAAATAACTTATAATTGAATATGTCTATTGATCAAATTGTCATTATCTTTGCCATCAGGTCGCAATATCAAAGATAAATCTCAAATTTAATGACCATGATAATGGTTTGATTTTTGCTGCTTTCAATATCAGTATTTTCATCTTTGATTTTGCCTTGTTACCCGTTTTGTCTGTTCCTGCAATTCTGAGACACGATCCGATAAGGATCACGTTTAACTTCATAATCGCGTCGTATGATCACATTGTTGCAAATGAGCGCAGCAAATAGAAAAATAAAATGGTTACCGCTGAAGTTGATGCCTGGAATGCTCTCGGGGTCCGAACCGTCCATGTTAGCCCGCCAGACCGTCGGCATCCCATCCACTGTCCAGTACAGCTTCTCATCAGCGCTGTGATAAGTGATGTCCATCGGCTCGTTCTTGAGTACTATGGGCAGTGGCTCGAAGTCAAAGGTATCCATGTCGGCAACGAAGAGTTTCATTGCGGTGGAGTCGGTGACGAACATCTTAGCTGGACGTAGAGAAATGAATAATGCGGAAGTCTATGATTAGTGGTTCTTTCATTAAGTTTATAACTTTAAGATGACGGTATAGGCCTATAAGTTATCAAAAAATACTCCTGACCAAGCAAGGGTATATGAATGTTGAATGTTTAAATTGGAGGAATTTTTGTTTATCTGTTGAGATCTATTAGTTAATATTTGGCAACCAAACATTTTGAGAGAGAAAAACGAAAAAGAATAAAGGAATGCAAAGTGGAATATGTGCACGCACTTGACATTACCTTTATCGAGTTCGTCTTATTTCTATTTGACTTCATGTATTATACGTAAACAGAAGCTTACGGCGCCTCAATGTAGTCGTCGCGGCCATTGGTTTTGTTGTTAATGTATAGCTCTCTTCCCATGTACTTGGTCTTCCCGCTATAGTTGTTAATGACGTCGCCCGATCTGATGGCCATAAGTCAGGCGTATTGGGAATAGCGGAGGACTTTGTCCACGGTATGATGCCAGAAACTTCTGGATTGTAGCTGTCTGCTGATGAAGACTTGCTGTCTTGGAAGCTGTCTACCGTGAATACCAAAGAAATCGCTAATGATTGAGGGGAATAATTATACATCTACATTTATTTGCAGTCAACAGTTCATCCTAGCACAGTTGTGTATATATGTTTTCGATCTTCTCAGTTTGTCGTGATTTGCTTTTGTGTGTTTTAGCAACATATATCAGAGATTCAATGAAGACTGGAGTGTTTTAGCAACATCAGACGTTCAAAGAAGACTGGAGTACCACGGTTAATGCAGATCATGCCAATGACTTTTAGAATGTACGGCAAAGAGAGACGGCAGAAGTTGTTGTGAATTTACGTGATTATGCACGGTTGACGACGGTATTATATTTCGTTTAGCTACTTTTAAAAGCTGGTCTCAAGCAAAAGTCAGAATATATGATCGCACCCATGGCTATTTTGTTGTTGTTATGAAAGTCAACAGACATGTCATTGGTGGTGCTCCCCTTACCAGTGAAGCTCTTTGAACTTGTGTTTCCAGTCCTATACTGACAAATTTGTCCTTGGTATACCGGATTACAGCTGCATGTGTAGCCCGTGACGGTCTCTGTACAGGATCCTCCATTTTGACAGGGGTTACTAGCGCACACTGAGAGTGAGGGGATATAAGGGGGAACGAGACAAAAACAAAACATATTTGAGCACATTGTGTTTACAACCCTGTTTGCATTTCTAGATTTTCGTCAATTTAGACGGCCGGTACTGTTTTGATTATATATATATATATATATATATATATATTTATATATATATTATAGCTTTTCTCACATAAAATGTGCAAAACATGCTGTTTCTCCTTGGTCAGAAAAAGATTACAGATTGTGGCGTAATGACTGCTGAATGCAAAAAATTGATATTTTAAGGTCTTGTATGCAAACTATATGGCATGTTCTGAGGCGATGACATCATCAACTCACTCATTTGCATAATTAATTATTCGTACTGATTGTCTAGAAACAATTTTGTGAAATAACTATTTAAAATTCATAATTTCACACCTTTCCTGATTTTCCTCTGATGATGTTCGAATTTTCAATGTTGTGCTAATAAAACTTTCCTCTCAGATTTTAAACCTATTAATGGTGCCTGATATTTCCTTAAAAGGCAAGCCTCAGAGTACATGATTGCCACCAAAGAGTCGCTCTCATACTCTTTGCTTGCCACCACAGGCACTACTGTAGCTGGGTTGCACAGTACCTGACAACTTGCAGACGATCTGCCTTGGGTGTAGAAATCCTGGCACACTAATCGAGAAAGCCTCTACCGCAAGCTCCCCTCTATCAGGCAGAATAATCGGCTCACACTTGTAGAACGATACGCGAACGTCTGGAAAGATCGCAGAAACAGGAATATAGCTTTGGCCATTCTTTCATCACAATGAAACTTTATACATATGTGGGCATTTTCACAGTAATGGGGTCCATTTCAAAGACACTAGGCAATCTTATGTTTCCAATGTGAATAACCCACCAAACACTTTAGCACTGTATAAAGCTCACCTAAGAGAGATAACTTTGTCCAGATTTTGCTCCAAGCAGGCTATCTATAAAAATTTATTTACAAAAACATAAAAATAGTGAACGTATGTAACAGGTGGACAGACATTTGTGTACTAATGCATGACAGTCAAATTAAATACCTTCTATGGTAAATGAGCTTTTTTTTTTTTTTTACTAAAACAACTGATATGGATAAGAAGATACAATATTACCCCAAAAATTTAAATTAACTGTGCACTATAATACACTTGTAGAAAAAACGAACGTATGTAACATGTGGACAGACGTGGACGTTACATTTTTGTCCGTTCATGTTACATACGTTCAGCCTAAACTCTAGAAATGTACCTTAATGCACAGGTAATTTGATTTCTTTGGATGATGTTATCTCTTATCATCCATATCAGTTCATTTAGTAAAGAAAGGATCATTTTCCATGGAAGATACTGAATTTGACCGTCATACATTAGTACACCAATGTCTGTCCACCTGTTACATACGTTCACATGAAATTTTTATCTTCAATTTGCAGAAATAAAAAAAATATATAAGTGACTCATTTAAAGAAAAAAATATTATTCAGGAATCACTTAAAGCCATTGTATTTCATTTAGAATGTAAAGCACTGTGGATATGTCCGAAATACCAAATGTAACGTTGGGTGGTCCCATTACCTTGAAAATGCCCATATATATATATATATATATATATTTATACATATATACATATTAAGTACATATGTATATAATACAAAATTATGTATATATATGTGTATATATATATATACATGAAATAGGGAAACAACATTGATGCTATTACAAAAGAAACATTATCAATAGAATATTTGTTTTAAACGTTATTCAAATTTCCAGGTGACAAGTTCACATCAAATTTAGTCATTATTATCGGGTATGTCCACCCCGGGTATATCCACCCCTAGCACGAATCAAAGCGCGTATGCGTTGTGGCAGGCTGTCCACCAGGTTGTTGATGACGTCGACAGGTATGGCTTCCCACTCTTCCCTCAACGCAGCTGCCAACTCCTGCAGATTTTTAGGAATGACCTCTCTGCCGTTGATGGCTCGGCCTATATAGGGCATCCATTGCATGTTCTGTTGGGTTCATCGGGTAAAAACAAGCTGGTCATGGCAACTGCTCAACCCTTCTGCCTTTAGGAATTCATATTGAAAACTTTCGCCCTAATTCACGCAGAAAATCCGACGTAGCAGACGCTGGAGAAAGTGAGTGCGTGTGGGGCGAGTGGCTAGTCGACACGTTAATGGGGGTGGCCTGCAGCACCGTGCGTGGAGGGACATGTTCACATAATTTCATGCGTAGTGTGTTGTGTGTAGGCGGCAGAAATCGGGTTAAATCTACAGTTGAGATATAATCTAGGACCTTATCATTCCTTTACAACATTATTTCAGTTGATTTCCTGTGCACAACGCGTGTATATAAGCACCCGATTGCAGACAGCAGGTGGCAAGCGACCGTTGCAACTACTTACGTTATTACCACCTCCGAAGAAAATGCACCAGTCCGACTAGAGCCATCATCGAAAAATGAGAAGGAATGTGAAATATATTTGGTTGTTTTTGCTCCCAAACTTAGCAGTTATGTTGCTCATAAGGCTGCTACGTATCTAGATAATGTCTCACATACAACTGTATCTTGATATTGCATTGAAAATGATATTTGGCGAGAAACAAAAGCTTGAAATCACAGGAATTCACACTGCTGACGACGGCAGACAGTGAAGGTCAACGGCTCAAATTTTCGTTGGTAGTCTCGTCACGTGATAGCTCTGTGTGGATTGTACACGTTCCCTATGACAGCAATTGTGACTGGGTAGTCTAGCTTTACTGCTTATTTGCGTCAGGACTGCTCAACCAATGAACAAGATTCTTATATCACAAAAATGGGCAGAATCTCTACTTTCTAAAACCGTGCGCCCCAAGTTCGTGCGACTTTCCGTTCTCGAGATATCCCGTGTGGAAGAATTGCAAGACGGCAAAATATGGTCAAATTCGTCAAATTTGGACTGTTCGCCATAGACAAATCTACTCATAAGGTACTTTTCTGATCAAATTTGCGTCACGACTACAAATGTTACAATAATGATATATACACATAAATAATCCCTAAAGTGTCTACATTCAGAATCCGGGCGCCCCAAGTTTGCTTCTTAAATAGTTTAAAAGTTATGGCAGATTTTGTGGGAAAATGCGTCGATTTTTGACCCGTTTTACGTGTTGTAGCGTTCGCGCGGAAGCGCGGCTTCGCAGATGACCGAAAGTTTTCAATATGCTCTAGCTACAGCTGCCCTAGCTGAGCGGTCTACTATTTTCATCCTGCAGTTGGAAATTGAATACATACACATGTTTTTCATATGGAAGGCAGTGGAACTCCAATATCTCCCCGTGCTGATAGCGGCGTTCACTATTTGGACGCCACTAGCGGTGCCATCCGGCGCCACCTATAGTGGCATTTTTCCTCCGCAATAGATTCAGGCCCAGACCACTGCTGGGCCTCCTCCACCTTGGGTAGTCTCGTGGACACCAGTCATCCCGAAGGTTTTCCCAAGCTAACGGACGAACTCGCTGTCTTCCATCTCTACGGTGAAGGATGAACCGGCTCTCGCCCATGAAGATAATGTGTTGCCAATGTCCCAGTTGAAGCGTCCTGTGCTGCCTGGCCCAATGGAGACGAGCTACTGTACCGGGGGACCGTGGCGACCGTCAGGCATGGACATCAACCAGTCATCGCGCTCGGTACCCATGTGGTATCAGTCTGAGATTGACTGTTGATATTGAGACGTTGATTCCATGATGTCTCTCCAAAAGCGTTGAAGACGACTCGATCGCGGGTAACTTCCGGTTTCTGCGGCTAAGAGTCAACAGTTGGTGATCAGTCTGGGACGTCCTGGTGACTCCGCGGTAGCACATTTTGTTTCTCACGATATAGGCGCTTAACGATATTAGAAACTGCACCCTGTGAGATCCCTTTAGGATTTTTCCTATACGAGTCTGTTTGTAGCCCTACTGCCTAAGCGCTATATCACTCTCTCGCGCATTGCCGTCAGCATTGGACCAGGCACAGTGTACGGGGACTCTGTGCCCATTTTTAATGCAAACAGTACAGGGAACTTGGAAGAAATAAACTTTCTCTACACGGTGGAAAATAAGCAAAAAGGGCATTTTTCAACTGCACACGGCTTGAATATAGTCTGCACATTGTAACTTTGTTACGCAATATCACATTTCTCATGTTCAAATATCATCTGAATTATGGGGTAATATTATGTAATCAGTAACATAACAGCTTGTCTACAGGCAGCCTTTTAATGCAAACAAAACGGTCGACTTTTATTCAATACAAAATTATTCCACCTTTTTGACCAACAGTGATTATAAAGAAAGAAAGAGAGAGAGAGAGAGAGAGAGAGATAGATAGAGAGAGAGAGAGAGAGAGAGAGAGTAAGCACATTATGATTTATTGAAGTCACGCCCAGATATTAGCACGAATATCTTGCTGAGAAAACTATATGACAGATTTCTCTTGACCATTATTGAGCAGGATATAATGCTACTTGGCCAATAATGCTACTTGGCCAACTGAAGCAATTTCCATGATTTTGGTTGAGTTTTGCCTCACTTTCTAATGAGAAAATTGTGTTTTTACTGACGCATTGTTATGTTTACTTGATTATCAAAAAGCATTTCTTTTTTCTTCTTCTTTTCGTCACAGGCGATTTGCGGCTCAGTAAAAAAGCATGACACGCTGCTCCTCCCGTTTCCGTACCCCAGGTACGTACCCGAATGCCGAACACGACGCTACGCAACTCACCAGCGAACACCCAGTTAGACTCAAACGCCATCCGTCCGCCCTAATTTCAACATGGACGCCCAAGTTGTACCCAAAGAGTATAAAACTAGCGCTAGCTTCTAGATAAATTATACTCTCTGTGAGTATACCTACCGAAGGGTGCACGCACAAAACCGTACTACAGTCATGCGCATGTGAAAATCACCCTACGACAATGACAATGAATGGCAATGGCAATGGCAATGAACAATGACAATGACAATTAATTTCATTTCTTAAAACGGTCCCTCCCGGGGCATGGAAGAAATACAATGAGTATAAAACGCACACTAAAAAAGATTAATCTGTGGCAGTCACAACACATGAATAATAATATCGGCAAGATTTAACAACAAATAGAGCACACTGTGTCAACTGACACACTAACAGTTTTGGCACTCCTCAAAAAACTAAAACCAGTTCTTTAAAAAAAAAATGATTCTAGTCAAACTTCGACATAACCATCTTACAAAATCTGGACAAATTCTTCAACTTTTTAATACTCCTACTACTAAATAATTGATGGAATTTGATAACGTTAGGACGGCATGAGAGATACATCTTAATAATCATTATAATGCCTACGTGTTTCACTGAAGAAAGGACAAACCAACAAATAATGGAATTCGTCCCCTTGAACTTGCAAAATTATATAAAGTGCATTATTAGGGTGCTTGGTCAGGTAAATGTCGGCAATTAGCAATAGGCAGCTTGTGGTTCCCGCAACGAAATTTACACATAGTTATTCTATCCACTACATTCAACTTTGATAAATAATTTTCCAAACCAACCTGCAATTTAAAAATTCTATAATTAAAACATAAACGGTTTCTATTAACTTCAGCAATCCAATTTTGCTTATCCATATCGTCCAACGTGAGATACAGTACAAGGATGATTTCACCCATTCTAGATTCAAAGGATTATCTTCTACATAAATTTGACATATTGGCACCACGTAGCCCGTAGTGACCGAATCGGGTTCGTTGAGGGCAGCAGACAATTTGTAGGTGGCACTTGGCGCAGCTACTAGCCATTAGCTCAAATAAAATTGCGGTGTCCCAGCCAACCCCCCCCCCCCCCCCTCTCCCCCACCCCCCGGGCACTTGTAACAAAGGTTCGCGCATTTAGCAAGCGTTCGCGCACTCAATACGAGACGAGACCGTCTCGTACTGAGTGCGCGAACGCGCTAACAGATGCCTATTGGCTAAAACAACCATGCATCAGTTTTTCATTCCGCGCGCGTGCTAACGTAAGGGGTGCTGTTCGTTATTCCGAAGGTTCGCTATTCCGAAGGTTCGTTGTTCCGAAGGTTCGTTGATCCGAAACACGCAAATTTCCTATACCCAGAGGTTCGTAAATCCGAAAATGAAAAAGGGTTCGTTAATCCGAAAATATGTGGCGTTATTCCGAAGGTTCGTTATTCGTACCGAAGATTGGTTAATCCGAAAATGAAATTCGGAACAATGAACCTTCGGAATGACGAGTCTTAGGAATAACGAACCTTCGGAATAACGAGCTGTAACCAATATAAGGAGGGGGTGGGGGAGTGGGGAGGGGGGGGGGGGGTCGGCTTGGACACTGCAGTAATGGCGCTGCTCATGCCGATAATACACATTGCTCGTCACAGAATCGGTCAATACATGTACCACACTCACAGAACTCTTGTTCTGTTGTACCCACCGAACTAAAACATATGTTTTAGTTCGGTGGTTGTACCACACTACGGGCTCCGTGGTGCCAATTTGAGCAATCTAACCAATAATATTTAGAAATTTCTAACAATGTACATTTATAACCTTATAAGTTATAAATATAATACTATACGAAATATTTTTAATAAATGTGGTATAATGAAGGAATATTAAAACTCTGAGCTTGATATATATAGCAAGTTGCAATGCATACGGCAGGTTGTTTTGACCATTGCGTAATTGCCTGCATGTCAGCATCTTAGATCGACTCTACACTCTATTGATCTGTCTCGCAACGATCGCATACACGTTCTGCCGGATCGTAAGGTACACTGTACAATTACTAGTAGTAGTACCACAAAGTCATCGATCATTGGTAGGCATTTGTATGTAAATGTGTGTGGTGTGTGTATATATGCCTACTGTTTGCACTGCTGTAGTTCAGTTAATATTTTTTTCGGGTTTGCCTTTGATTTAGTAATGAAACTTCATGGAGATCAAAAAGCTATCCGACTCGAAAGACTGTAAGTGTATGCCTAAACGTGTTTACTTGTATAACGCTATCTACGAGTGGAGAAAGCAGAGAGCCGTGTTCTTAGCATGCCTAGGACTAACAACACGCGGCGGCAAGCGCAAGAAGAAGGGGAAGAAGCTTCAGCATGTTCAGCGACATCGTGCCGATGAAAAATTTGCTTTCCATTTGCTAGAGTTGCATGAACAGTTTTGCAGGAATTTAGAATATGCAAATTCGTGTTACAACATGTACGATGGGATTGGAACTCGGCCTGAGACGACCCAGCTGCTGAAGCTGCCTACTCGTCCAATGCCACTGCTTGCGCCAATCAAGTATCCCCACGGCCAGGCCAAGTCAACAACTTCAAGGAATCCACGGCCACGTCCAGATCTAGTGGCAGATGATGTGTAAGTACATGATTCATGAATCTGTGAACATGGTGAATGATTGAAGTACACAGCGCCTCTCTAACTCCCATAAAATTATAAATTTCTACTTGTACTGACTATTCTCAGATGCAAAGACTATGTTCTAGACCTAGTTTAATAGAGTTTTACTTCATTTTGACTTACAATTTGTAGGCAAGAGTTCCTTTTGAGACAGCCACCCTACACCCAAAAGTGAGTGCGTGCATTCGTGCGTATCGCAAGCAAGGTTACTTAGCCTTAGGCTAGGTAGAGTTGTAATCTGTATAGATCTGCATTGATTTAGTACTAACTCTACTTTAGTACTAGTGTGATTGGGGTGGCTGTCTCAAAAGGAAGTCTTTCCTATTAAACTGTGACCAGCAGCTCCATATGCATATAGCGAATGGGGCTACGGACTGTAGCATACAACATGTACATTTGTATATCGCGGATAAATATCAACTTAAAATCGAAAAAAAATTCTTCAATTTGAAGACTTGCCAGTGAAGTTGAAGTATTGACAACAGGCTTCGGGCAATGTTTGGTTCTGCCAGTATGGCAATAGTCCCTTTTTGTTCGAATTGATGACTTACATACGTAATGTGACTCGGTCGAGAGGAACCTGGGAGAGAGCTCGAGCTACACTGAATCGACGGCCAGCACATGCGCACACATCACATGTGCACAAATGTCAAATCCATGACCGGATAAGATGTCTGTGTCGATGTCGATAATGTCACTGTGATTCTACCCTTTTATACATTGTACTTCAATTAATAAACAGAAAATTACAAACTTTTCTTAAAATTGAAGTATTCCATTATGAAGTACAATGAATACAAATCATGATCAATCAGCATCGAAATATAGCTAGTGTACATGTAGATACTAAGTGAAGCAGTTGTTTGTAAAGAATCATGAGAAATTATTTTCCTTTGTTTTCTTACATTGCAGAATAGAATTGCATGAAAATTTACAGATACCAGTATTATGTTTATTTGGGCCGCTGCTCATGCTCATTCCCACTTCTGTAGCTTTTGTAGCATTTTATTGTTCAGAAAGAAATACACTTGTAGAGTCCATTTTCCCATGATTGAATAGTTATAAGTTTCCCTGTTTTTATTTTCAAATACAGATTGACATCCCATACATCAAGTCAGGGAATCACAAGTAGTGGTAAGATTTATGTCATCAAAATATTGATAATAAAGTATTTTGTGTGCAAAATTTATTTGTCTTGACTGCAGTGCAGAGCAGAATCTAGACATTAGAAAGGTCACTTGTCAGAGCAGTAGCGTCAACAATCCAGGTTGAATTTGCATAGCCACATTTCATGGCTGTGATTCAAATACTGTTTGTCCCCATTGTCGTGAACCTGATTTAAATGATAGAGCAAAGTCTCCTCTTTAACCTACAATATAATTTATGGGCCCTACATTTTAAGTTTGGTTATTCAAGGAATTTTGATATGGTTTTTATAAACTTGGCAAAAGTTTCAGGGATCTGCAATGGATATTACATTTATAGTAGTCAAACTTGGAAAGCTGTACTTCCAATACTTTTTGCCCAATAATCTTGAAACTAAATTCAAGTGATCCAGTGGAGTGTACATCTTTTCATGTGAATCTCTACAAGCATGGTAAATGTAAATTCTGGAAAGGGGATTTTTATTTCAACCTTTGAAGTTGAAATTCGGTTAGAGTTTGGTTACAGTTTCAGGTCAGTGGCAGTACTGTAAGTACTACAGAGGTAGTGTACGTGCAATACCCTTGTACGTGAAAGTTACAGTTTTGTTTTCCTTCACATCTTTAGATAGGAGTGTCCAATGGGGATGTTGATTGGTATGAAAGTTGTCAATGAGCAATAGTTCATAAGAATCTATTGTTTGAATTCTAATACAGATATTGGTCACACATTTTTTGTAGGTCAAGGGGCAATGAACTCATCAGTTTGTATATATGCCAGCCCATACAGGTATGAACTTCAGCAAGTAGCATTAATTGGTATCAGTGGCATAACTACGAGGAGGGGGGAACACATCCCCAATCTGTGGATCAAAGGTACCCCTCTGATTGGTATTGATCAGTGTTCAAATGGTAGAAAGGTACTGTAACCCAATAGCTTTGCGATGTTACAGTGAGTTAACTATGGTCAAAGGTCAACTGTCAGTGATTTTCATTACTTTGTAGGGCATTTTTCACACATAACTTCAAATACTGATACTTGTGATAGGATTACTTATGGTTATCCTTCACACTGTATTGTAGAGAAAATAGTGGATTGTGCGTTTGTGTAAGAGGGAGATGGACAATAATTGCTTAATGCTTCTTCCTGAAGGAGGCATTAAATTTTATTTGCCATGTACTTTACTATGAGTTTTACTGGTTGACTTCATTTTGTTTCAATGTTATTCACACCAGGCTAAGCTGACAGAACTATAACTGTGAGTTTCCCTAGTCGAATAAAAGGGTTCAGGCATGCTTCTTGCATATACTGTAAAACATGATATATTCGCGGCACAAAATTTTTGCGAATTTGAGCCGATGGCCTTTTTCGTGGCATGAAGTTTTCGTGAATTGTCACTGGCGTTCAATGCATGTAGTGTAGACAAGAAATTTCACATGCATTTTAATTTCATGAATCTTGGCGCTCGCGAAATTGAAATGCACGCGAACATTCCTTCGTTTTACAGTAGTGTGTGTCAGGCGGGTGATACAACACTCACCTTCTTCATACAACTTGGTAGAACAATGAAGAGTGCAAATTACTACATAAATGGATCTTTTCCTTGAAACTATCATAAAGCTGTCAGCAGTGTTATCCTTCTATCTTTGATTTACTAACTGAAGAAACCATCCATGGGAATTCAGTGTAGACTTTCATACAAAAATGTGTCATGTGTGCATTCCAAGCATATGTTTCTTGCAAAGATTTGGTTACACATACAGTATTTTTCACATGTGATTTTTAGACTATCCTTCAACTCTGCCATTTTCCCCCTCCAATTCTCATTGCAGGTTCATCACACTTGTCATCAGTATCACATAGCACTCAGCAGTGTAGTTCTGTGGAGGACACTTCCATCGGGATAGGATTCTTCCATGATCACACATATTCTAGGTAACGGGACAAACCAGAGCTCTTTGTAAAAGTGTTGCAAATTGCATCACAGAACCTTATAAATGTATTATGTTAAACAACTTCTTCTGAGATTTTGTTGATTCTCCTTGATCATACAGTATGTTTGCAATCTAAATTCTAGTCGTATTTCTTATTATTGAATCTGTATACAGGGTGTGTAAAAAAAATGTTACACTTTTGAAAAAATTGTCTGAATTACACTTCAAAATAATTATTATTTTGAAGATTTTTTCACATTAATAATGGATGCCCAATAGTCTCATCTATCAAGTGCAGTCAACAAAACAAACTTTTATTCACGCTTGGCTGAACACTGACACTCTTTGTCTAGAGTGTGAAAACTGACTTGCGCCAAATTAAAAGAAGATGGAAAAATCAGTCAGCTGTCCAAAAAAGTGCTCCTATTCAAATAAATTGCTTTTTTGCTTAAAGCTTTGATTATGTTATGATAGTCTGAGATTGTTTTTGTCATTTTTATCGTAATTTTACTGATTTCATTTCTAAATCAATTGGTTAGAATTAGAGTGTGTAATTACTTCAAGATCTTTAAAGCACAGTTTTCACAATACACGGACACATCAATACCATATGCCAGTTATTCATTAATGTGGAAATCGTACCAAATTCATCAACATTCAAATCATTCATCCTATTACCGGTACTCAATCAATAGATTGACCAATCAATCAATCAATCAATCAACCCATCAATACACGAACCGATATATCAGTTAGTTAGTCATTGAGTAGTTTAATTAGTGAATCAACTCAATAATCAAGTAATCACTTTTCAATCATTGAAATTATTAATCGGCTGATTGAATGAATAAATCAGCAAATACATCTAAATCAGTTTTTCAAACATTGATTAGCCTTTAAGCCACGGGGGGGTGAGGGAGGTGATATTCCCTATGTCGATCTGCTGTTTTTTATAAAACATACATACAATTGTGACTGACTGATTGTTTGATTGATTGATTAACCCGTTGAGGACGGTTTGATTTTGCTACAACACACATTTCCCATAGACGCCTGCCTGATTATACTCTGGACTCGTCCTCAACAGGTTGAATGAATGATTGATTAATGGATTGATTGATTGATTGATTAATTGATTGATTGATTGATTGATTGAATGCTTCATTGATTGGATTGATTGTATTGATTGAATGATCTGAGGATGCATTGATTTTGTACTTTTCTTCTTGACTGAGTGACTGGCATGTGGGTTCGATATGTCTGTGCATGATTTGTGATAACCGTGCTTAAAAGATCTTGATGTTGTTAATCAACCTTCCGTAACACAATGGAATCATTTAAAACATGACAGAAAATTGCCAGAAAATTCCTAAACTATCATAACATAATCAAAACTGTGAGCAAAAGAGCAATTTGTTTGAATGAGAACACCTATTTGGGCTTCTGTCTGAATTTCCCATCTTCTTTCAATTTGGCGCAAGTCATTTTTCACACTCTGGACAAAGAGCGTCAGTGTTTAGCCAAGTGTGAACAAAAATTTGTTTTGTTGATTGCACTTGATAGATTAGACTATTGGACATCCACTAATATGAAAAAATCTTCCAAATATTTTGAAATGGAATTTAAACAATTTTTTGAAAAGTGTAACTTTTTTTTTTATACACCCTCTATTACATACATGTAGGCAAAAGATAGACAGCTAAACATTATTTTGAATGAGGGGGCCGTGGTAGTGTGGTACATTGATCAGTACTTAGAACATAATTTGATTTTGTAGAGTTTGAATGAACATAAGTATATGTTTTTCTTTTTCACCATTTGTATGCAGTTTTGCAGAGTCCAATTCACAGACTCGGCCAGGGCCAGTGCTGCCTGTACGAGCAACTCCCTTAGTTGGAAGTGGTAAGAATGTTTATTTTCTTTCCTTCAAAAAAAAAAAAAAGAGAAAGATATGTAAATACATGTATAAATAGTTAAGAAGTCTTGAGAAGCGTAAAAGAGAAATCATCAATATGTGAGACTATCGAGCCAATATTGTAAAAGACATCATGTAAAGAGCTACATATGAAGGAGGATGAGCCACTCCACTATGCACTCACAATTTATACACTTACATGTACCTGTAGAAATGTAAAGGAGAATTCACTTCAGATACTGAACCTCAGTAAGCATTGTATTTGTGTGTATATTCATGCAGCAATGGATTTTGTGTGTATGCTAAGCCTTAAACTCATTTCACCTTACTGTATTTTAATTTTGTCTAAGTTGACTCTGTTGGACAAAAGAAATAGCTTTGACTTTTATTAGGGAAAATTTGACTTGTGAAGAGTTAAAAACAACACAATATAAAGAGAAGGGGCCATGAATAGACCTTTGACTTTTGCAGAGTTGAATGTATAACAATTTTTCTGCGGGGCTGAGCCGCTGCTACTTCATAGCAAGCAGTAGATGTTTACATATCACATGTAGCACAAATTAATTTATGAACCCTTTGAAGTATTGAAAAAAAAAAGGATTAAGTGGCCTATCAGCAAGCATCATACCATGTAAAAGAAGAAAAAAAAAATAAAGCTTTCTAACACATTACCAAATGTTTATTTCTTGAGACATCGCCTCATTGCCACCCCCTGGAGTTACGTCCCAGACTTGTAGTACTTCAGGATTACACGATGACCACGGTTACTTCGGGTTTGTATTGCACATGTATATTTCTTAGAAAATTTGCAATATCGTATCAGTTGATGTTGATAATAGGTGAGCGAATGTGTGCAAGAAAAATAAAAATGAGATTGAGTTGTTGGGATATGTGAAAGTAGGCCTACATTGTGTAAGAAAATCTGCATCTAACTTTAGATGTTTTTTCAATGACAAGTTTTTACCATGTGGTCAATAACATTGAAACATGTACAGTATATGATTGCTCTATCTCAGAATTGACAATCTATCTTTTTGAAAATTTTCTTTTTAGTTTCTTTTACACCGTAGTTTCTTCACAGCATATGTAATCTTTTATCTCCTGAGATCTTGTTAGATTTTTATTATTATAGTTTTCCTACTAGTAATTGTTATTTGTATAATTTTTTTTTTTTGCTACTATTATTAGAATAATTATCTTTGTTATTCCATATTTTATGATTTCATATTACGTTATACAGTGCACTCCCGTTATAACGAACACGGTTATAACGAAATTTCGTTATAACGAAGTAAATCTTCTGGGCCCAAAATTATCACCATTAAAGTCTATGGTGAAAAATTCGCTTATAACGAACACGCTTATAGCGAAATTTCCGTTATAACGAAGTCTTTTCCGAGCGCCACAGACAAAGAAAAACAAAAGAAATGTGCTCCGTTATAACGAAATGCGAATTGCTTTCGAAAATACGTAGCGGAACAAGCATTTACTAGCTTTTCTGCATGGGTGAACGCTTCACACCATTGTGTGTTCGCTCTTTGTGTTACGCACAGTTTCTGAGGGGAACTTGCGTTTATTATTGTGATACAGTTATCCCATCACATTTCACATAGCTTTCCAGTGTATGATGAGTATTCAGCAAACAGAATATACGTGGTTTTCTTGTTTTCGTTATATATTGTATTTGTTCGGTTATAACGAAATTTCGTTATAACGAAAGAAAACTGCCGGTCCCGAGCATTTCGTTATAACGGGAGTGCACTGTATATTATGTTTGTGTTGAAATTGTATGCTACCCATTCCATCATACCACAGGTCAGGCTGGCTGTCTGAAGATTCCAAAGAAGACTCTTCATCTGCAGAAAGCATTCCCACCATAGCCAGTCCCAAGGAATCCTTGTTTGGTGAGCGAAATTCATAAAAAAAAAGAAAAAAAAAGAAGATATGGCCCTCCGCTCTCAAACCTCGCACAGCCTGTGAAAGATATAGTTGTTGCTTTTTACATTAACCCTAATCCCATTAGGTTTTTTGAGGGACTTGAAACGGGGGGGGGGGGGGGGGGGGGGGCGGCCAAAACCCTTCAGATCTCGGTCGTGTGGATCGCGCAATTCTCAAGAAAATGTACACAATGCTCTCAAACCTCGCACAGCCTGTGAAAGATATAGTTATTGCTTTTTACATTAACCCTAATCCCACCAGGTTTTTTGAGGGACATGAATCGGGGAGGCCAAAACCCTTCAGATCTCGGTCGTGTGGATCACGCAATTCTCAAGAAAATGTACACAATGGTAGATGATGATGTAATCTACAAGACTGAGTAGTTAGATTTTTCAAATTGTAATTAATGTATGTTATATAAATTCATGCAAAAATATTTTGTTGTCCATAAATCACTAAATTTAGCTCCAAGACTTCTAAATTTTAGTGAACATATTCTTTTCAATTACCTCAACAATTGCAATATTGATGCAAATATTCAGCTTTAAGATTCTGCTTTATGTATTACATTATTTCTTGAATTTCTTATATATTCCTTTTTTCTTTTTTTTTCTTTTTTTTCATCACAATTTTTACAGAATTTTTTCAAGCACAATCAGACTGAAATAAATCATCAGTCATGGAAAATAAAAAAATATTTTTTATATGATTTGATTACAAAAGTGCAATTTACATTAGATTAGTACACAAAATCATGCTTTTGAGCAATTTGGGGGATGACAAAATTTCTTAAAAGAGGCATGGCTTCAAAACGGTATGCCCGGGTCTCAAAAGTTGTGTGATACTTGAAAGAAAAAAGTTATAAAATGTAGTGGAAACAGCATCTCGTGTTGCCGAATAATCACGCAAAACGTTGAACATGGGATTAGGGTTACGAGAATGCAGCAAAAATGTACGCACAAGCTTTAATTTGTGACTGTCATCTTGTCAGTTTTGAAAAACTTCTGACAGTATTTCTTTAGTCATCAAATATACTGTTCTACAAAGCGTATAGATGAGCATGTTCACATGTTTTTGAGTTTTTCCAATGATATCTACTCTAGAAAATGACTTTTTAATGCTAAAAATCCATTCCAATTTCACCCTGCACAAATTAGAAGACGGACTTCTTCAGTGGTAATGAAGTATGTTCATTTTAATAGAGTGCAACTATAAAGAAAAAAAAAAAGCATGGAAAATAAAACTTATTTCACATTATTATTTCACATCACCGCAGCAAAGTATTTGATTATAGACTATATCAATGAGAAATGATTTACAACTACTCATTTAGTACTTTCATTGATTTTACAGAACCAATCCAAGCATCAACTTCTCGCACACGGAAGGCCGTGCTCCCATCTTTTTCAGGAAGGTAGGTTATGTGTGTGTGTGTGTGTGTTTCCTTTTCTTCCGTGCAACAGACAATTGGTGAAATGATGGACAATTGATTAAAGTTTTTAAGGGAAAACCAGGAGTGGTGTAAGTTGCCGGGCATAGGACAAAGATCAAATACCTTATTCAAATGGAGTGCAGAATGTGTCACTGTAAGATCATCAAAGTGGGCTGCATCCCAGTTGATTGCCCACACCATGAAATTGTGTGATTATGTATGTTTTTATTATACACCAACATCCCAGAAAACTTCACCAATATCTGACCTCGGCAAGTCTAAGACATAAATACTTGAAGGATAATTTTATATGTACTTTCGGCATGGACCCTCTGATGTGTATGGGTGTGACAGCATTTCATTTTATATTGTTATGTATCTTTTATTTGTTTATTTTTATGACCTCCGCCAAGGGAAGATGTTATGTTTTCGTTACCATTGGTTTGTTTGTAAGTTAGTTTGTCCGTGTGCAAAATAGCTCAAAAAGTACTCAACGGATTTGGATGAAACTTGCAGGAAAGTTTTAAAATGATGCAAGTAACAGATGATTAAATTTTGGTAGTGATCCGAGATTTTTGGGGGGAATTTATGAAGGATTTTTGATATTTTGGCAGGTAGGGTCAATGAACTTTGGAGTTCAGGCTGCAAGTATTTGAGGTTTGCATGCGCGCACTAAAGTGCGTGCTCCACTTTCTGCTAGGGCGAGGCGTGCCATGCCGCTGAGGGTTTGTGACTTAACAAAGGCTTCTATATTAAGATCTCGGCTATCAGAGGTGCGATCTTGACAAAATTTGTCATGCGTGACACCCACGTCAAAATACACCAGTTTGTTACAAAAGATTTTGAGAAACAACCAATTATTAATTGTAATTCATTAATTATGCAAATTAGGCAAAAGATCATATTTTAGCCTAATTAAAAGCATTGAAAGCCTCCTTTTTGGTTTGTATGTCTGAGCATATTCAACAATTGTACATCATAAAAACTTCTAAAAGTCATTTGAATTCTTCTGTATTTTATTTTCAGAATTTCTTAAGTTTCTCTTAGTTTTTCAATTTTTGTTTTTTCTTTGTTTTGTATTGGAAATTGTCACTGATCACTTTTCTACCATAATCAGCCTAAAAGTAATCAATAAAAGTGATTAATTGTAAAAATAATCAGGTTTTAATGACTTTCATGACAGAGCACAGTTTTCCTTAGGAAATGTACACAAAATCACAAAATTGTGCCTGTTTTGGGGTGAAATGCCATTACAGAAATGGGCCTGGCTTCGAAAAAGTACACATGTAGGCCTACGTTGTAAATTTGGGCTCAAAAGACATACATGTACACTTAATACATGTAGATGTGCTTTAATTACCCAACATTTGTAATACAGTGTACATGTAACATGTATTTATCTAGCATTATGTGTTCAGGTTCAATATGTTCTTCATTAACATAGAGAGTAAGCTGCTGAATCGAGGTTTGTGGCTTCTTCCTGATGGAGTTTTGGTAGTAAATTGTTTAATGCTTATCTAAATGTTTTTGTTCTCATTCTTGCCTTTCAACACAGAGTTGGGCAGCCCATGGTATTGTCACAGTCGGATTCTGACTTAGATTACCCTCCTCGTCGTCCTCAGGAGCAGACATATCTTGAATATGAGGCCATTGCTTCTGAGACATCCTCTGTGTATGTTTAAGTCTAGTGTTTTATCAGTCAACATCCGTAGTAACTGGAAAAGCTGCTTCCACAAACTTGAGCATCACAACGTGATAACATTGAATAATTAAAAAATTTATAATGTCATAAGACAGTGCATATTTCATAAATATTCTTAAGTATACACATGCATATTTTAACCCTCTCATCATTGATTAGAAAAGAATAAGTTAAGTGATTAATTTTTAAATACAGGTGTGAGAAACTCTATATGCGAAAAAATGATTACATACATTTTTCTAATTTTGTTTATGCAGAGTGAAGGTTGAAATGCAAGAAGGACAGGACCTAGATGTGTTTGACCATGAGCTTAGTGCCACTGAGGATGTCTCCGATGATGGATGGAGATGATCGAAAGGAAGCAGAGGAGATGGCAATTATAAATGAGAAGAAATACATTGTGTTTGAAAGCAGACTACTTGTGAAAACTGTGTTTGGAACAACATGCCCAACATGCAGAAAGGAACAGCCATCACCATCATATGGCAATGTGCAAGAAAACATGGCTCCTCCTGGACATCTCAGCCCAGATACAAAGGTGCATTTGCTGGCAATCTGCAGGCGTCATCATGCATAGTAATGTCGGAGAACAGTTGTGCCAGTCTGTCTTTGATATGAAAGGAGACACTATACGGATCAAACTACAAGCAGTATTTATTTTCAAATGATTGGTTGCATTGATGAGATCTTAGAAGTAACAGCTACATGTTAGACTACCCCTGAGTTTGGTCACCGAGCTAACGACACACAATTATTCTATAGTCAGGGCTCGACACTATAGGTGGCTTGGGGCCACCAAATATGAAAGTCAGTCCACCAAATTTCAGAAAAGGGCAAATTTGGTGGCCCACCTCGGGCCACCAGATTTTTTCGAAAAGTATGTCAATAAATTCGTAACTTTTCGCGCCGGAAATGCATAAATGCATGCAGTGAGTGTCCGACTCATTAAAAAAAAAAAGACTTTTATCAATGTTTCTCATTGTTTTTTTTCGGGACACCAAATTTTTCTCTCGGGCCACCAAAAATTTCAAATTGATGATTTTGGTGGCCCCATCGGGCCACCAAAAAATAAAGTTAGTGTGGAGCCCTGCTATAGTGAATGAAATTTGTATTCATATGTTTGTCCCCAGTTGGCTGAGTTGGCTCAGTTGGTGACGCGTTGCAATGTTGTGTGTAAGCATACCGTCCCCTCTAGCAAGAGGCAAAACACTCTGTCCCTCGGATAGGACATAAAATGGAAGTCCCATGTACGAGAGAGTAACAGCTCATGCACTTAAAAGATCCCACTTCATTCATTCATCGCAAAGAGCAGGGTGTTTAACCCAGTGAAGTGGTCCCACCTCACATCCAATTGGACCCCATGGAAGACCAGCTGAAGGGTACAACTGTATTAGCTCACATTTGCAAACCCACGAAAATCAAAACTGCATAAAACAGGTCCAATATGACTTCAAGTGCAAGTTATAACAGTAACATACCTCACCTGTTGCTCTTTGTCTATACCATTCGATAAAAGAGAGAAAATTATCGTTTTAAAATCAATTTTCAAACGGGGTCAACCCGACCCAAAATCGAATTACGAGCACGCGCTAGCTAAGTACATGTAACTTACACATGTATCGCATGCATGTAGTACGTACATGGACCGGAGCTAGCGAGCGTTACACGCATGCATACAGTGCATTTTCATTCATTTTTATGAAAGTAATGGACTAATTGGAACGAAATTTTGCTCAGGTGTTACTGCAATCATACCCAAACTCCATGCTAACTATGAGACCAATTGCTGCAGGCTTACAAATGTGGGCTAATACCTTTAACGTAGCTGAATATGGGCTATCCAGCCATTTTCTCAGATGGAAATAAACAAACAAACATATCTACAGCATTTTGAGAGTCTTTCCCCTTCATTTCCATGCAAAGTACTGGTATGGTATTATACTTCATATATTTACCTTTTGCAACTGAACTAAAGATTAAGCCGTATACCAAGATCCAAACACCAAGTGAAATCTGTGAACAGGATAAATCGATGAAAACATTCAAGAGGCATACATGAAAGAAATTCATAATGATATCATACAATTCAATCATCAACATTTCTTCTTTCCAGGCAAAGACCTCATTAAGAATAAACATTACGGGTGATCAACTTAACCCGTTCCTTCTGCAATTCTCTGAGTGCCTTTAATGCCCCCAAACGAGATTCTTTTCGCCCGTCGATAGAGAGGCACGCAGGTTGGTAATCCAGCTGTGTGAAGGCAGTCAAGCGGTTCATTGTGTCCCCCTTTCTACGGTCAACTACATGTGCCCATGAACAATGGAAATATCGATCGGGTGCGAGGTATGAATAGAGCGTGCGCTGATGAGCTCTCAGAATCTTTTGTTCTACACAAAACCAGGTAACTGAATGAGGTGACTGGGGTCAGCGAACCCGCATTTCTAACTGATCTCAGCCTTGATCATTATGTACATGTTCGTACGAGTTTACAGCAGAACAAGCAAAAAACTAAATCAGGAACAGGTACACAATACTGTAAAACCCCCTTTTTTTAAACAGCAGGAGAACAAATCCTGATAGAATAAACTCTGATCTTTTTTTTTCAAACCCACTTTTCTGAGCATTTTAACACAAAGAAACATGAATTTAGGCCACTGAAGCAGGCACCCTTGTCTTCATTTTGGGAACCTGGTAAACCAGGCTCCCGTATATCAGTTGCTCCCACGGGAACCTGGTAAACCAGGTTCCCGTAAGGAACGGGTTAATTGCATGATAGTTTACAGGTGGAACACGAGAGTCCATATTTGGTTTCTTTTCCAATCTCTCAAATACCAAAAAAAAAAAACGCAGCAGATTGCTTCTGAGTTTCGCTTCCAAACACAGGTTTTGTCCTACGACGTAATTTCAATAATGATGATGATGGTGATATAAAAATACATAGAAAAGAAATTAATCAAAAAAATATTGAAGTATAATTAAAGATATAAACACATAAACACATGGTACTAAGATCAGAAAGTACTCTGTGGTACTGTACCTTCATTATTGACTACGTTTGTATTTCAATCTTGTCTCCATAACAATCCAAACTTCCTCTAAAACTTCAATCACTATTTATATATTTATATATATATATTTATGTACATATCTCATCATGAAATCAAATAAGATTAAGGCAACATATTTCTACAGATTCTGGAAATAGATCTTTAATAATAAGGGGGAAAGCAATGATGAAAAAAAGACACAATTCCTTGCGTAGCACAGCTCACCATTGTGCCTTCAACGATCTGTTGTGAATCCTTCCAAGTCTGTACTGTCAAAAAAGGCTTACGGTCGTGAATGCAACCATTCCATCCCCAAGTCACTATGGAGAATGATCTGTAGCACAAACCTTGGACTCCGAGTTGATGAAACATCGCAAAACATTCAACTGAACTGTGGGTATGGCACGAATTACTTCGTGGCATAGAAAAACACGCAAGTAAAGATTAATGCTCTTTCTGAGCAAAATTGTGCATTTTACTTTCGCTGGCTGCTCGTTCCAGATGTCATTAACTATTGATTGATCCGTGCCTGAGGCTGAAAGCCAAACAATGTTTGGATGGAGAATGGAAGTATTAAAGTTTAATACTGTACAATGACAATGTGCTCCGAGGATCGACCTTTTTTGATAGCTGATTGTATGAAGAGTTTTTGAGTGTCTAAATTCCATTGGCAGATATATTAATTGAACGAGAATCCTTTGATAATTACTGCTTCCCATATGTACACATTGCGTGATACATGTATTTGATATGCAGTTCTTTAATAGTCTACTGATTATCAAAAGGTAATGAAACTTGCAACACCGATACTGCATAATATACTTCAAGGCTCTTCGGTTTGGCCTTTTTCTCCCTCCTTTTGGCCTTTTCACATCTTCTATACTTCAAAGGAGCAACATCAACTTACACACCCAGAAATATACGCATATAAAACATCAGATGAAATTTGCAAAGACAAAGTGCTGATAGAGCGCTCCTAATACAGTCACGGATGCGCATGCGTACTCACACACACAAGAATGACATTGATGTTATACACATACACACATACACAGATACAGACAAAATCACGAGGTACAAATGTAATTCTTTTTTTCAGTCCTTCATATCGTTCTTCTCAAAGCTTTCTTTCTGTTCTGTTTCAAGATACTTTACAAGGAACAAAGAGTTTTATGAATAGAATGTTGCGACGAAAAAAAGAAAAGAAAAATGGTACATGTATAGACAAAGACAAGACTCCCTTTAAGTTACCAAAACTTTGATGTGATGCGAAACACAACCTACGACATCGAAGCTGTCTCATTGGCTGGCATTGTATTTTCGCTGGCTATACAGACGCTGCGAGAAGCACTTTCCTAATATGAATTATCAATGCAATGATTTTCTGTTGTTCATTTTTTACCTGGAGTATTTCTTCTGAGTGCATTCATACGATTTTTAATAGACGAAAGACTGCGCACGCTATCGTAATTACTTTCGTATGTAACACAGACAACATGGGGGGGGGGCTACATCAACATAACCTCGACATTGCTAACAATGGAGTTGAATGAAAAGATCCTGATAACTACTTCCATTAACGCATTTCTTTTTGATGATCTATTCCATTTACTTCCATATGATATTAACACAGAAAACATACATCAACGTAACCTCGACCTGTTAATAATCGAGTTGAATGAAATAGGTCCTGATAACTACTTCCATCAACATATTCCTTTTTAATGATCTAACCCATTATATTTACAATACAAAATTAATGATCACGAGTGTATTACTCAATATCACATCGAAGTATATTGAGGGGAAATGTGGACAGACCTTACTTGCTCTTAAAGTCATTATGTCACAAACTGACGTTAAACGGAAATGAAACGACAGGCGTTTGTGTTCTACTTGATATTAGGATAACTCTGTGTACTCCATAGCATTGTCGGCCTTCGATTGTTTTTTTCCGAGGGTCTAGAAGCCCGGTCACACAGCGCTTTACGGCTTAATCACGGCCAAAACACGTCAAAAAGCGGTCTCCCGTGAAGCAGACGATGTTGTTCGCGTTGATGTCGAGTTTAAGACGAGCTACCGTCGATTTATAGACGTGGCAGGACGCGGGGAAAAATCGGAACGGCGTCGGACGCGGTAAAAAGTTTTGAACTGCTCAAAATTCTATTCCGCGGACAACCACGGGCGGCACACGTGGTAAAGACGTGCAACACACGTGAAACACACGTGATAATCCGTGTTCCGGCAGTGATTAAAACTTTGGGAGACGCGGTAAGACGCGAAAGTTTAGCGGTCTGTCACGGGCAGAGCACGGTCATCTGACGCGTGTTACGCGTTGGTATCACGGAAAATAGCGTGTGTTTAGCGGCTTATCACTGACAAATTGATTTTTCCGCGTACATACACCTGGCTGGACGTGGTGAGCCATGCTTGGGCAGTGCTTCAGCAGTGGAACAGCCGCCAACGGCCATACCCCATACAAAGCACGGCCAAACCAAGATTGACCAAAAAATTACCAGTTACAACCACGTCTACCAGATTGTCATAACTTTTTTGTACGTGATTTAGACGTGGAGTGCTGTGTGACCGGGGCTTTAGTAATGTAAGCCATGCTTTTGATTTAGTCTCCCCACTTTGGTTTTTCTGACTCCAAGTACATGTATTGCAAGTGATACAATAAGTACCTGTGTTATTTTTTCGATTATTTTTGTACGTATAAATGGACAAAACATTATTGTACATTCATATTTGTAACAATCATTGCAACTGATTTATGTTCATTTCATACTTTCGTGAACTCAAAGTGGAAATGAATTCAAATCAAATTAACTGAATCAATGAAACTTTTATCAAAACACAAGGCGCAGTGTCGTAAGCCTGAACTCGTGTGGTCGAATCGTCCTACGACCCTCAACAAATCTTCAGTCAAATTTTATACAATTCAGAGAAACTGTTACGTCAGAAGGTAAGACAAAATCGATGAGGCTTCAAATGATGCTAAACAGGGCACTTTTCAAGCGGTCACGAAATTGCGACCTGCGATTACTGTGATGGATGCATATATAATCACTTCCGTGATAAATTGGAAGTATCAACAAAACGTAACCTGGCCTCAGTTGCTCACATGATAGGCTTCAGTTGCTCACATGATACATCAACAATCAGAACTTGCATCCATTGTAGTCGGGTGAAATTAGATTTTATATTTGCTGTTCATATCGGTCTGATGAAGACATTTACTTTAGGGGGAAAGGCATGTTACTACAAAACAAAAAAACAAAACCCAAACTTTTACAAAATTAAAGATCATTTCATGCAATATGTACATGGATATTTTTGGTGTCTTTTTTTTTCTTCTTTTTTCTGCAAGAGAAAAAGAAGAGAAAGGGAGTAGCACAAAAGTTCCACCATTGTGACAGGACAAGGAAAAACAGTGAAACATGAGCATGCGCATGTACTGAGTGTACTACATATTGCATGACAAATAGTGATTTACTGGTATCTGACAATTCAGTTGTTTTTCTCTTGCTGTTTTCGGTCAAAACATTTTTTAATCAGTCTTTCAAGATAAATTGAGGACTTATTTGCAACGTTTTCAAGGTAAAATGACAATTGTCAGCATTCCATGTTTATCTGACAACGATCTGCGAGCAGTACATTCACGTGACCTTGTACAAGGCAGCGAGTCTTGCTGATGAATCAAGGGACATGAAGCCTCGAAATTAATGGGTTAAATCCCTCTTTGACGAAATCCATTTTGCACATATCAGACGTATATACAAAGTGTTCTGTAGGACTTTTTACCTTCCTCAATGAAATACAAAAATTGCTCACTTCTGATTCAATTCTCCAGATGATATACATACAAAGTCATTTATTTCCTTGCACAATCATTCAAACCAGGCGTTGCGCGGTTAATTAACATACAAATGAAACTTTTCCAGGTCAATCGCTAATAGAGAAGGATAGTGAAGTCACCCATTATACGCGATGATGACATATCAATGACGTTTGAAGCTATGCTGTTTTCAGCAAGTCAGTTACACAAAATGTCTAAGTCCAACATGTTCAAGAAAGAGCAGCACTAATAAGGCAACTTATCCGCGAGATATGAAGAGATCCATGTGCCATTATCCGCTCTTTATTGTTATTTCAGTCTTAAAGGTCCGGTTTACATTTGGGGGCATTGATTTAAGAATGTTTTAGATCTCACATTTGATGCATAATACACTGGTCTGCTGTATCACTGGTAAATAAATTTATCTTTTTGCAATAAAACCTGAAATACATGTATAAGGAGATATCAGTATTTTACTCAATAAACCATAACTGTAGACGTTAAGTCTGAAAACAATTTTATAATAATTATTGTTCAAATTTTGTGTATTTAACAATATTTAACGTCGATTATACGGATTCAATTTTTGTCGAGACCTCCGGAGGTGAGGGGAGACTAAGGGATCGCCTGCAGCGTCTGTCCGTCCGTCGTCCGTCCGTCCGTCGTCTGTCCGTAACGCTACAAAAACTTCAATAACTCTTTACTCTGGGCTTCAATTGCAATCAAACTTCGAGGGAAGAGGGGTCATACAAAGTTCCGCATTTTAACATATATGAAGGTCACCTCAAGGTCAAAGCTCACAGGCAAGGGTCAACAAACTTTAGGGCCCAGTGTGAAGTTTTTTAATAAAATGGGTTCAAGAATGTAGCCAATTGGAAGCGCTGAAATGAGTCACGTGTGCGTGCATTAATTTCTCACTGACATGCACGGCCTGACGTCACAATGTTTACACTAGCAGTGCGCACTCAATCAGTTGTTACAAGTGCGTCGCGCGCTACTATACCCGCTGTCAATCCTGTAAACAACTTCTAGTTCGGGCTTGCTGCCGGCCGGCCTTTCTTGTGCATAACATGTTGTGGCGTACGTATACTCTTATACGTACAGTACTTATATGTGCGGGATTTCCGAGTGCGTCGTACTTAAATGTTTGGGACGAACATCTTCGGACATCTTGACTTTTTGACTTGAGCGAGTGCTACGTGTAGCTGACTGATATTGACCCACAAAGGTACGTGAAAAATGCTGTTAGTTTTCGACCCATTTTATAAAACAAATGATGCACAGGATTGTAGTGCAACATGCAATCGGCTTCGCCTCGTGCATGTTTCACAATTGTAAATACCCTCGAGTGCGCTACATCTCCACTAACGCACTTTATACAACGTCCAAGTAGATCCTTGTAATTTGATTGGAGGATTGTTGGTGAAGTGATATTCAATAAGTACTCCATTCAACGCGCCGTGCAATTTTGGTTCTATTTTTGCGTGCAACTTGGTTCGATTTTTTCGTTCTATTCCACGGTTCGAGAAATTATTGGACGGTACTGCGTGTACTGTGTGTTGCATATTGAGGATCGCATGCAGCTAGCGCAGTGTACGTGTGCGGTACATGCATGCGCGTACGTAGGCCTACGTAGTGCTAGTGTACGTGTATGAACGCTAATATAGCTGTGACCTGTATCTACACTGATTGCACAAGCCAGAAAGAGAGTCGCAGTGGATCCACATATAAGTATGGCTATATTTTTTATACATATATAGACTTCTAGGCCTACTTAGACCAAAAAGATCTGCTTGGACGTTGTATAAATCAAATAGCGTATGGTCTTTACTTGCGCAATGGAACGAGATTTCGCACTCGTTTGCACTCGTGACCATTCACTATTTTGTATACTATCCTGTGCATCATTTGTATAATGGCGCGTTTCTATTATGGGTCATAACTTTTGTTCCATAACTCCATTTGTGACCAAACTTGGATGGTAGATGTCCCCTGGGATTGGATGATCACCCCAAGGTCAAAGGTCACAAGCCGGGGTCAACGAACTTTTAGAGCCCAATGTTAAGTTTTTATGGCGTGTTTGTATTATGGGTCATAACTTTTGATCCATAGGTCCGTTTGTGAACAAACTTTGATGGTAGATGTCCCTTGGAGAGTGGATGGTCACCACAAGGTCAAAGGTTACAAGCGCCGGTCAATGAACTTTTAGAGCCCAATGTTAAGTTTTTATGGCGTGTTTGTATTATGGGTCATTAACTTTTGATCCATAACTCCATTTGTGACCAAACTTGGATGGTAGATGTCCCCTGGGGATTGGATGATCACCACAAGGTCAAAGGTCACAAGCCGGGGTCAACAAACTTTTAGAGCCCAATGTTCAGTTTTTATGGCGTGTTTGTATTATGGGTCATAACTTTTGATCCATAGGTCCGTTTGTGAACAAACTTAGATGGTAGATGTCCCTTGGAGAGTGGATGGTCACCACAAGGTCAAAGGTTACAAGCGCCGGTCAACGAACTTTTAGAGCCCAATGTTAAGTTTTTATGGCGTGTTTGTATTATGGGTCATAACTTTTGATCCATAGGTCCGTTTGTGACCAAACTTAGATGGTAGATGTCCCTTGGAGAGTGGATGGTCACCACAAGGTCAAAGGTTACAAGCGCCTGTCAACGAACTTTTAGAGCCCAATGTTAAGTTTTTATGGCGCATTTCTATTATGGGTCATAGCTTTTGATCCCTAGGTCCGTTTGTGTCCAAACTTGGATGGTAGATGTCCCTGGGGGAGTGGATGGTCACCACAAGGTCAAAGGTCACAGACAGGGGTCAACGAACTTTTAGGGCCCAATGTTAAGTTTTTATGGCATGTTTATTCTTTTTTGCCATAAATTTTTACCCTTTTATATCTCCTTTTATCTGTTATATCTCTTTTTTATCTGTTATATTCCATTTGCGTACAATTTCTTGTGCGCGAATGGGCGAGACACATTATGGCACTTGCCTTGTTCACAGTTGTTTCTATTTTAGAATTAGGCCTATTTTAAAGCACTAAGGCTGAGTTTTTGTTTCATCTGCAAGTGGTAAATTATGCCTAACATAAATGACATTTCTAATGTCATATTCTAAATAACTATTTCAACGTCAACTGAATTCAACTTCAATTAAGAGTAAGTATGGAAGTAGAAGGATATATTGAATCTATAGTGAATATACCATGGTTCTATGAACAGGTATTCGTTGCCTTGCGATTAAAGAATTAGTGAGGGGGTGACATTCTCGTTTGTATCTCTTGTTTTATTTGTCGCAAGAATTCAAAGAACAGACAAGGGGGCTCATATTCACTGACTTAACCGACTCTAATCCGTAGTATTTATTAACCCCCCCCCCTCCCTTCCCCCTCCCGTCTGCAAGCCTTCATTGTGCAAGTTTCAAGTTTCAAGTTTCAAGTTTATTTAACCAATTCATTAAACATTTGACATTTTACAAAAGGATACAGCATTAAGAATAATGAATGGTTTGGGACCCCAAAAGAAGCAGAGCTTGTAAAAAAGGGGTCCCGGATAAACATATAAAACAAAGCAAAACATACTAAGTATAATAGTAACATATTTACATAGGACAGATGCAACACAAGCACACACACACACACACACACGCGCGCGCGCGCGCACACACACACATTCAATCACACAAACACGTGTCACAAAAACGCTCATGCACATACATATAATTCACATGAAATTGCAGAAAGATACTTTCTATTTTACTATACTTTTAAATTCAGCTTCCCTGATCAATTCTTGTTTTACAAATTTCCCTCAAGATAGATGCGACATGTACGTTTAAAGTTGGATATTGATGAGGCTGACCTAATTCTCAATGGCAAATTATTCCATTCTCTAATACAAACATATACAAATGAATTTTGGGCAGTTTGAGTTCTTGCAAAGGGTTGATGAATGAGATTACTTTTACGCGTATTATAAGCATGAACGGTAGAATTTAACACAAACGCATCCTTCATGAAAGATTTCGGATCACCTTGTGTCTTAAACATAAAAATCAAGCAACTCAAGATAACTAATTTTTCAAATGGCAAAATATGAAGTTGAATAAACAATGGCAAACTTGGACTTCTATAGTTTGAATTTGTAATATACCTTACAGCTTTTTTCTGAAGAACAATCAACTTATCTATATGAGTCTTATAAGTATTTCCCCAAGCTACATTACAGTACATTAAATGAGGCATAACTATGCATTATACAGAGTAATTAAGGTTTCTTTTGGTAAATAGAGACGTAACTTGGATATGATACCAACACTACGAGAAGCTTTAGTACAGACGTAACTGACGTGGTCTTTCCACGATAAATATTCATCGACTATAACGCCTAAAAAAAAAAAAAAAACACGTTCGACATCTATGGCAATACAGAACATAAACGGAGGTTTCCCTGTCTTTTCAAAGATTTTGGTTATGTAAACGAATCCCTTTAAAGAGTGACATTGTCTTCGTCGGAAATGTTTTACGCAGAATCAAAGAAACTGATGCGTCATCCATATCTGTTAACAATGTAATAAAAATTAAAGGGTTATTGATGCATTTGTTCATTGAGAAATATTAAAATGAAATGAAGAACAACGACAACATCACTCCATCAATTTGTTGGTAGCATGGCCAAATGGGGCCATCCCATGAGACCGACTTCCACTATAGTCTACAGCCCACGAGTTCGGCATTGAAAACAGTCATGCAACTCACGAGTCATACAGTTCATGAGTTCGACACTACGTTAAAACAGCCCACGAGGTCGACAGATACAACACCGGGCTGAATGTGTCTGTCTCGTGGGCCTTGCTTGCTTATTGTCGAACTCATGAGCTATAATTATGACTCATGAGTTGTACGACTCGAGACGTGCACCCCGGCCAAACACTAGCCAAACCACTGATGTGACAGCTTTCTTATGCGACGCTACGTACAATGCGCAGCTTACGGACAACTGAAAAAGTCCCTTTTGCATGTACCTCGACCCTACCAGAACAGAAAGCGGCACTCTGGGTTGTGGCGTCCGTTGTGACGTCACAAGAGATGATGCCGTTCGTGTTCCTGTCCGTCCAATAGAGAGCGCCCAGAAAGATCGCCACGTCGTGCGGGAAGAAGCCCGCGTTGCGGAAGAGGATCTCGACGGAGTTGTTCCCGAGAAACAAGATGGCGACCATTTTCTGTCCCTCGTCCGCGAAGTAAAGTCGCTGCTCTGGAGGGGAAAAAGAATGCAGTACATTGTCATAAGATATATCGAAATGATATCATTTTCTTTCACATAGAATAAGTCTTAGAGCAATGTGTAAACAATGGTCCGAATTCACGAAGGTGGTACAAATGAAACCATAGTTTAAACCGTGGACTAAAACCATTGAGCGCCAAGTGTCGCATGGAAACTTCGTTACGAAATCAGTTATTTCGTCGATGAAATGATTACGAAATGACAACATTTTGTAACTAAATGAACATTTCGTCCACGAAGTAATTTCGTTAACGAAACGGTCATTTTGTCGACGAAATGACCGATTTCGTAACGAAATACTTGACACTTTGGCGCTCCATGGTTTTTGTCCATGGTTTAAACCATGGTTTCATTTGTACCACCTTCGTGAATTCGGGCCACTGTGTCTGAGGTTCTTGGCCGTCACAATTTGTAAACCTTGTCAGTTACCATTAAATTACACTTGTTATGTCTTGATGTCGAAATGGCATGCGTTCAATATTGAGGGTTTCTTATCCTTTTCCCTCTAAATATAACGTATTTTTCCGGTATACATGTATATCTCTATTTGTCAACTATTCTTCTTCTTCTTCTTTTTTGCACAGTCGAATATATAACTATATGCCTATGATATAATTCCTGATTTATGTTTTCTTGGAAAAGGAGAATGAAAATAATTAAATTGAACTGAGGCAAAGTCTACCATCAGCGTCAAAATGAACTCTTGCAGTGAATGGCACTGCATGCTCTATGTGCATGATTCACAAGTCTTTTTCCATCCACTGCAATGTTTCCAGAAGAGTCATCCTCGGGTACAATTCACAGTCTGACTCGAAGTAAAACTTCGACGAAAATTTAATCCCATGATCCCCAAGAATCGCTCAATGAACATGTCATCAAACCTTCACGGTATTTAGAGAGAGAGAAAAAAAGAAAACAACATTCTTGCAATTAAGTCCAGACCAATCCCGACTTTACAAGTTGATACAATATCTGCCACCCTCCCCCTTCAAGGAAAAAAAAATATGGAGCCAATCATGGATTCCACTTCAATAGCATAATCTAGTCACACAATTTAAGCATTTGTCATAAGCGCAATAATTAATCATTGATATATTGTCATTACTTCTAGAACCTCTTCAAGTCGCCTTTGGTTGTTTGTTTGTTTTTAGACATACCGTCCTGATCAATATCCATGCCAACTATTGAGGAAAACTGGTGGTCAGTGTATAACGTCGTTCTGAAGTGTCCATCAAGGTCGCTTCTTTTGATGGAATGCTGTTCGCTCCAGTAGAGGTAACTAGGAAATCATTTAAAAAAACCAGAGGAAGTTAATTTTCTTGATTAAGGTAAAAAGTGGAAAGACATAGAATCAAAGATGATTTGAAAGTCATTTCTAACTTTCACACTTCAAATTTACCATTTCATTGACGAAAACAATCCTGTTCTGTACTAATGACTTCAAAGACCGTTAATACTTTTGTTTTGGCACAAGCATGGCAAGAGAGTGTTATTGGCGTTTCACGTATAGGCTTATACAGTATCAAGTGACATTGCGACTATGAAGTTCAACGTGAAATTTACACTGACAATAATAACACAATATTAAAAAAAAACGTGACAGTTATTATAACAGTGACAATGATGATAATCCCCCCAAATATTTGAATTCAAATATTCTTTATGGAGTACCGCATGTTTAAACACGTTTACTGACTAATAGTAAAGAGTATGTTGTTAAGAGTATTGATACAAATAAACATAATTAATGCAAAGAACTATTGCCTATGGAGACAATGTACACTTGATACTTAACTACTTGCAGACTGTTTAAAAAAAAGTAATCTAGAAACTTAAATCTACCTTGTTGATTCATCGACAAGTACCGACTGTGGTTTATCGACGTTGGATGACCCTCCGACGATGGTAATTTCGTCCGTACCGTCCAGTTTGATGGACTTTATGGCGGGAAGGTCGCGAAACGCGCAGTATATTCTTCGGGACTCTTCGGCGATAGAGATTCCGTAGGGAGCTACGGAAGTTTAAAAAGCGGGCCGGGGGGGGGGGATCAAAAGACAATAGATGATGATAATAATAGTAACAATTGACATTTTACTGAGCTTAATACAATGTTTCATATGATAGGCTCCGACGGTAACGTAATGGCGAGTAAAAGATGATAATTATGATGTATATTCTCATGAATAATGTGGGAAACAGAAATATAAAATTCTTAAAATGTTTGAAATACAAGGTCTACAGAGATAAAAGCACAGCTAAAGAGATTTATGGCAGTTACAGAATGTCACTTTCATTGTTTTCATCTAGTTATTTTGATCGTTGTGACTCTAAGATTTATACCTTATAGTCGTCTACAGCCAAGCAGCTTGTTACGTATAGTCACGGCAAACCTACGAGCATACTGGCACTCTTAAATGTTAGTAAAACATCAATAATTGCAATCCAATGTATCAATAAGATTCAGATTCGCTTGTGCATATCGTCGTTTTATTTGTCTGTCGCCTTTATTCTTCTGTGCCGTGCATATCGTTGCCTCAAAGCAAAAGAACATGTTGCGCATATATCTGCAGTGAGTCGGACACATTAGATTAAATCTTATCAGGACTTCTTTTTTCTGATTCCTTTTCATTCGTTATGTTTCCCTTACTTAATTTTAATTACATACGCTCTTTTCACTTATCGCTACAATTAAATTTTACTCATAGAGATCGAGGATCAAAATACAGAAAGTGGAGGTTTACCGGTGAAGCTAAAATTCGGAATGCTTTGCAGGTCCGTGCCGTCGAGGTTTGCGTGCCAGATTGACTTTGTACCCGTCTCCGACCAATAGAGCCTGTTTCCAATCCTGTCGTAGGCGACGTCCCAGGGTTCCATTGGTGCGAGTGGCAGCTGGCTAAAGGTCATGGTGTCAAGGTCACTCATGTACAGCTTGTTTCCTCCAGAGTCCGTCACGAATACCTTCACATTGTTTGCTCCTAAGAATGAATACAAGAACTGGTGAACTATACCAATGTGACACCACAGGTACAAAACTTAATGAAAATTGTATGAGGTGGATACTGCGCGAATGTATGTAACAGAAAATATCATACCTTTCTTCCCGAAACTTCTAGACATCCATTCTCTTTGCAATCTTTGACATTCTTTCAAGTTTTAAAAAAAACTGCAAAACAATTTTACTTCTATTCCATCTATTAAAGTCAAAGAAATGAGAAACTAAATTCGATTGACACCAGTGACCGGATTGATTCATTAACGGAACTTTCACAGTTCTCATAAATGAGAGTTATTTTTGTAGCAGTTACGTAATTATTCAAATAAAACGAGGTATCAATTAAGATGAATAATAATATAGCGTTACAAGAGCCATAAATCTTCACTGCCATGAAGTCCTTGAGAAAATATACTACAGTCACTGAGGTCACTGTTGCTGAATTGCTGACGAAACGAATGATTTTACGAACTTGGTGCACAAATCAATGGGAAAGTTGTGGAATAATGACATCGTCACCTCACGGGTTTCCACGAAAAAAGTGAAACTTGAACAAAACAAAAAAAGAAATATTTTGCGAAAATATGTCAGAACAGTTGAAAATTTCCACCATTTAGTTGAATGTACGATTTTAACTTTGTTGATCAAAATCCATCCGAGCTCGGAGCGACATTGCACTTTTCCATCGTCCCCTGTAGACTTTTCTTCTCAAAGCACACAGAGGGTTATTAGTCCTCAGATGCACTAAGAGCTTGGTGGGGGGGTTAAACTCATCATTACCACTTGCAACTAGACTGAGTGAGAACTATCATGTGTCAAAAAACACGATCTTCATTCATAGACGATCAACTAAGTGACACACCCTTTGTACTTGAACCAATGTCAGGCGAGGTGGCACCTGATGTTACGCCTGTTTTGTCAGAAAAATCGTCAGTAGGGGGTTGTCCGTCTGTCGAAGACTTTATGGATGCAGTAAACATAACTATTAATAGCAGGAGAGAAGAGAATGTGGAAACAAAGAAATAAGAATAATAATGATGCAGGTGTGAGTTATATTCAGACTCCGATCAAAGTGGAAACAGGATTGTCTATCAACTTTGTGTTCGTGAGAATGCATGCTAGAAAATACACATCAGACATAAAAAGGCGGTTACCAGTGGCGGATCCAGGGAGGACCGCAACTGGCGCACGCCCCCCCCCCCTTTATTTATTATTATTTTTTTTTTTTTTTGCTGAAACAAAAGAAAAAAATGGGGGGAGGGGTGCGTGCGCTCCTCCTTTAATTTTGTAAGCGCGCCCTCTCTTTACGGAATTGCTGGATCCGCCCTTGGTTACAACTCGTTAATCTGAATAACGAACCTGTCTTCATTTTCGGAATAACGAACCCTTGGAATAGCGAACATCACTCAAAGAGGCGACATGGAAAGACTCAAAGAAACTGCCTGTCTTAACTGAAGTTAATTACCTCAATTATGATCAAGATCAATTTACAATCATCATCATTTTTAATTATTGGTTTCTCAGTTGAAGTATTATAGCTAGTTTAATTTTCAACCATACTCTGAGTCGCTGGAGAAATGAGTGTACCTAACAGAAACGAAATGTAACAGTACTCTGAGCACCTTTTTTGTTGCATCTTCAAACCATATACACTAGCCCTAATAATTAGGCTTAATTACATTCTGTCGATCAGCTAGACCAAGTGGATCGTCGACAGTTTGGATGGTATAATAATGAACTACATCGTGTTACCTATCGCTTTGGTGAATTTCATTCACGCGTATCTCTGTTAGCCAAATGACCCATAAAATAAGAGTACACGTGTACAATGTATATTAATGTTAGCACGTAAATATCATTATCTAACTTGAGGACACAAAAGGATACAACAGCCAGGCAGATCTCAATTTATCTCTTCAAGTGTAGATATTGGGTGTCGACGCACTTAATGTACCTGTTACTTCCTTTCCTGGGCTGGTTGGTGACGCCTTATTAGTCGCTTCACTCGGGGAGGTGTAAGGGAGACCCGGTCCATTGGTGGCGCTAAGACTTGTCCGCGGCTCTGACGAAGAGTCAGTCTTTGTGGGCGTAGTGTCTAATCGTGACACACTGGTGACCACTGGCATACAAGAGTGGAATAAGACGCTAAAAGAAACTGGACAGCGGTTAGCCTCTTGGGGGGGGGGGGGGGGAGTCCGATTTGTGTTGCTCTTCCTTTAATACAACAATTTCGTCTATTTCTTTATATGTATGTTCCTTCCCTTCAAATCATACCTGTGATACTAGGAAATCTGTGCTCTCATTTTTATTGCTGTTTTATTATCACTTCAATTATGATCAAGATCAATTTTACCATCATCATTATTTCAATCTTTTTTTCTTAGTAGAAGTACTACAACTAGTTTTATTTTCAGCCATACTCTGAGTCGTTGGGGCAACACTTTTGGTAAGATAATGAGTACATCAAATGGAATCCAAACATGACATAAGTTACAGTATACTCTGAGCAACTTCTTTGTTGTATCTTCACACCATAAAATATGTTTGATTACATTCCGTCGGTCAACTAGAACAAATGAATCGCCGACAGTTTGGACGGCATATAATGAACAAACAATTTCCTTCTTTCATTGTGTTTCCTGTCGCTTAGATGAATTTCATTCACGAGTATCTCTGTTAGCCAAAATGACCCATGAAACGAGAGTATAAAAATGTTGGCACGTATATCATTTAATTATCTTGAGGACACGAGAGGATACAGCAACCAGGCAAGATCTCGATTTATCCCTTAAGCAAACTTTGATTCCAACGACTGATGCTTACCAATGATAACCACCAAACGTTACCAAAGACTGTTACTGATAATTTTGATACGATATACTAATGACTTTCTGAAGCACCCGTCTCTAGACAGGTTAAACATTTTGCGGAAAGGTTAATGGTAAAATTTATCATATTCAATTATGCAGTAGATTCTTAGCACAGTTTGTAATAACGACAATTTGGCATTGCAAACGTTTAGCAGAAAAAACAACAAAAGAAAATAAGGCAAACAACAGTGTAGATGTGTAAAGATTGAGCAACAACAAAAACGCCAAAAAAGTGTATTTATAACCATTTTAGGTTACGACTGACTTAGCGCTTTGCTTCATTTCGTATTGTTTTAATCTTTGAGATGTACAACGGTACAGGCTGAATATCATACACCACCAGCGTTTCGTGCTAGATGGTACCATAAAGAATTGGACAACTGTTGTTGTTTTTTTCGTAACAAGGAATATTTTCCGTGCATAATTGAGCTGCATGTTATGAAACAAGTGGTCTTTTCAGCAAGTCACGAAACTGTTCCTTTCGTAGATGCATTTAGAATGCTTTTGGTAAAAGGCACCCCTTTCTGATATAATTTTCTTTTCTCTTCGATATTTCATGTTATTTGTTACGAGACAAAGACCTTCTCTGACCGTCCCCCGCAATATCTAGAACGATCAATTTACGTGTCGGAAGTTGTCAATGCCCAGACCAGTTCTTTTATGACTGTGATGGTAACTGGCTAAGTTTCCGGCTGTCAAGTTGTGGGCTATCACTACAAGTATCTCCATGTATCTATAAATAAGGCACACTTTACACATCAATAAAATGTGTTTGCTGTGTTAAGGTACCGCTTTGGACGTCTATGAGGATGCCAATAAAAGTAATGCCTCTTGGATACTTTGAAAAATTAACATGTAACTTGCCCTAGTTACTTAATTTCTTGGACACCCTCAGTTAACGTACGAAGTTTCGCACCAGACAATAAATCAAACATATTCAAAAGTTAATAAAAATGTACATATACATTCGAAGAGATTGAAATACAATTATCCACTTTCAATACAGCATCCATTTCTATTTGTAATATTTCAAATATTTCATGTATATAAATATGTATATATATATATATATATATATATCATATGTATTCTATATTTTCTGAATCTAATATTGAGTAGAAGATCAACGCTGTATATAATGACACACACGCACACACACACACACACACACACATATATATATATATATAATGTTTGTATATATGTTATATATATATATATTATATATATATATATATATATATATATATATATATATATATATATATATATATTATTGCATATAAGCTCATGCAAATGTGTTTGACCATTGAACTTTGAACATTTCAAAAATTTGAATATTTTACCATTGATATGTGAATGAAAGGAAAATTGAGGATTGCGAAAAATGCCTCACCTCTTTCGGGAATGCCACACACTAACTGAATACTAACGTCGGAAATATTGCCCGGGATGTTACGGATAGGGAATGCCTGTAGCTCGATCAGGCTGTCGTCTGGTCCCGATATTGGTCGGCATGATAAGACAGAACTCGTCCCCACATGGCACTGATCACGTGCTTCCCATGTTTTCGCTTGACGTCATAAGAGGGAAAACATGTACGATCATAAGTCGTGCCTGTCAGTGTGTCGTTTACAGTATTTACAGCCAGGAAGTATTTTTCTCAGGGCATTACTCCCTATCGAGTTATAAAAACATTATGTGTGACAAATTCTGCTGTAATGTATCTAACTAGTGCACGGGTCTGTCAAGTCCTTTTCGTCAGGTACCCACATTGCTGTTTCTTTGCCTTCAGACAATTTAATTAATACAATTCACGCGTAAAAAAAGAAAGAGCATCCATGGTGGTTACAAAAACATGACAAGAAGAGTAAATACAAAGTGCGACCTACGTTTGTTTAGTATTGTCGACTTCCAGACTAACCTTGTGGTGTTATGAGATGATTATCTCATCTATGCATACTGTGACCAAAGCCAAGGACATGACTATTTTGCGAAAAAGACAGCTGAAAGATGTGGAACTTTAACATACTGGAACTTTCGTTTTGCGTTAGTGTTTTAATGAAACTGTTTGCTTATTTAATGTCATTCATGAATTTTACTAAAAGTCAATTTTCCACTTTAAGAACTAGACAAACAACTGATCAAGGGAGAAAGTCTTATAGAATTATTTGGCGATAAACATGAGGAATATTCAAACATGTACCTGTTACAATAAGTATTACACATAAGGTGAATGCTAATCTCGGTGACGTCATCTCGAGACTGGGCAATATGTCGGGCGGTCACGTGATTATGCCAGACGTTGAATTCGTGGTCCTCTTCTTATCCAAGCTCCCAAGAATTGTTTAAAAGACAATGTTTGAAACCTAGTGCAAAAAAGTGGACATCAAACAAAAAAACCCAAAAAACTAAAGAAATTGAAGAATAATTTCATCATAAAAATCATAACATTAACAAATTATACCAGGAAATCACAAGGGAAGTGACCCTCGGAATCTACATTTTCGTCACATTCCTACGGGATTAAGCTTGTTAAGGGAAATGCTCATAATGGATTTATTGATACAATTAAGATCTTAAAGGCTTATGTATTTACGTTATTTGCATCAGATAAAGCGGGTTTCCTGACTATTAGGCGGTATATGTCGACTTAAAACTAAAGCCTCTAAAATAGTTTCGCTCTAGAGTGATTTGTCTTTTACGTCTTTAAATAAACGTAACTTCATTTGTCATAAACCTCAATTGAATACTGCACTTAAAAAAAGAAAGAAGATATCATTTACATCGGCAAACACTTTGGGTCATGGCTGACTGCGCCCACAGCAACTTATTTACTTCTGGAAGATTCTGTGATACCCTGTTTCCATTTTATTTTATTATTATTATTTTTTTTTTTGCCGTAAAAGATAAGGCGATTTGTTTCCTCAAGTGGTTAAGATCTCCCGCGGTAATTTGATTCACAATTCTATTATGAGTGCACATTCAAGGTGAGCCCTATAACGGAAGATCATGAGTTCAAATTTCAGCTGAAAACTGTTTTTACTTGCAAAGTGCAGGTTTGACAGCATTTACAATAATGCATGATACGAAGAAAACAACTATATAAACTATACAGCACGCTGAAAAAAACAAACAAAGCGATTTACCTTAAATTTGAAGGATTGTCTTGATGAGAAAAAGATCGAGAAACACAAAGCTTACTGCCGTTTTAGAACAGGTTAAAGATAAATCATCTAAGTGTTTTTTTAATTACAAACACCTAGCAGAACTCACACGTACCATTTCTTAGGAGGAGATTCCTTTATAGTATTGGCGGAACTTACTTTACTTCAGCCTAGTCCTTGAAACAGTCTCTCCATTCCCTTCAATAGTATCGAACAGGTGTGTAATACCAATACGGACTCTCCCCCGCAGGAACAATGGAAGGAAAGCATATTATCATCGCTCAAGTATCGGTGTTTGAATTATCATGTGATGGACACATGATGTTTGCCTTTGTTTCTTCTTCTAGTTTCTATCTTTCTTCTTTATGTTCCCTAATGTTTCTACTTCTCCCGCTCCTGGTTTTCCCCTTTATCTTCCTTATTCTATCTCCCCACTGTCTCTCAATCTCTCTCTTTCTGTTTCTTTTCTCTTCTCTTTCTTACTCCTTTCCTCCCTCCCTCCCTCTCTCTTAATATTTTTTCTATACTATTTTCCCCATTGTGTGTTATGTGCGTGTCCATTAACGACGTCATTAACGCCTTGACAAATATAGATACTATTCATGAACATCACACCTATGTGAAGTTTTGGAGCTCAATATAGGTTACCAATATTATTTTTTTTTCTGCAGAGGAAATGGCTGACCCATTTTTCAAATGATTACGACAGTCAGGCGGAATAATGATGCATCGATTATTGATAACAAAATGCCTTCCATTAAGGGCTGCATGCTTCTAGACAGGTTTTCAATTTTCACTTGTCTGACCAGTGCTGTGATGACAGCGTTATGCATCTGTCTTTTATGGGTATAAAAGTAGACGTACAGAGACAGTTACTACGCCTGCCTTGTGTATGTTTAGAGATTCTTGCGTCGTTACAATTAAAAAGAAAAGCTGAAACTGTAAAAGCAACTACGTGTCTCTCCTCTTGGTCATGCGGACAACAACTCAACCTGATACGTCCAAGGTGACCATATTATTATCCTCAAAATACCTGATGTTAGAATAATCATCATATGGATAACAGTTTTGAGAGATTGGAAAGATCTCATCATCACCGTTAAACTTTGTGTTGATGATCTGATCTTCAGCCACTTAGATGTAGAGTTTATTACATTTCGTGATATTAGCCAAACATCTATTGCTTAAAGTACACCAAATAAATTTCCGTTAACTTCTTACCTCCACCGTTGTTATCAACAAATGATACTTTTCATGTTTCTTTCTTTTTCTCTCCCCTTCGTATCGAATATATTTGCCAATTTTATTGAATATATTGAATATATTTGTCCATTTTGTGACATACTTCACTTAATTCGTTTCTTTAGCCCTCTAGAATTTACTTGATTTTGTGGCAATTATCCTCCTCTGCAGTTTATTGAAGTCTCTATTTTTTTAATAGTGAACCTGGCTAGAATCATTTTGGGCGTCCCGAATTTATCTTCAGGAGATTACGTTAACTCGGTACCACCTACCACTTGCCAACAAGAAAAGAGCAAAGAGAAAACCTGTATCGCACCCTTGGTTGATCTAATACTGATATGAACGTATTGTTGAATGGACAGCAAAATAAGATCCTTATAGGTGGCGCCCATCAGGGTGTGAAGTTTGTCAAAGCGTGTGAATGAAGCGCTCTTATAAGACCTGTTGCCAGTTGCATTTGAGTAACGCCCTCCGCGGTGCATATGAATACCCTTCTGGCTCCTGCATGCAATAACAGAAAACTGGGCATATTCCATTGTTGTGATAATGTTAGCTGATGGAAAACGCTGTGATAAGTATTGCTTTTTATGAGCTTTTCTATACGAGTAATCTGAAGTATATCACGTGACTTGCTGTCCTCATGTGACCGCAGCTTGTGTTCCTCTCTTGCGTCACTCGCCGTGTCCCTCTCTGCCCCTTTTCATGTTTGCCACGGTGCTGTATCAAGTACATGTTTCTTTCGTTTTTGTCACGCCTCCCCCTCTCTTCCTCTCCATAATTATAGAAATGATTATTATCTCGATAGATATATATATCCCAATCTCTCTGTGTGTCGGAAGTGTTTTTTGTGTGTTCTACAGTGTACATCCTGTCTTCATGTGTATGTTAGTATTGTGGCGTTCTGTCTATTATGATATTATATGTATGGCCTAGACGTTCTCTATATCACCTTGTGTTTGTGTGTGTGTGTGTGTGTGTGTGTGTGTGTGTGTGTGTGTGTGTGAGTGCGTGTTTCTCTCTCTCTCTCTCTCTCTTGTCTCTCTTCTGATTAATTCTCTCTTAGTTTATATTCGTGTCTTTACTAGTATCTTTCTATCTATTTATTCATTCATTCATCTGTCTATCTATCTATCTATCTACCTATCTATCTATATTTATCAACCTCTTTTTTAATATATTTTGCATTTAGTTTTAAATAAATTCAATTTATTTTACCTTTTAAATAATAGTCACACGTCAGCCTAACATTATTAAAGTGAAGTTTTGTTTCTTTATCAGTTCAGTGACATTGTTCGGACTGTAATCAAAAATTAGAATTCAATGACTTCAAAACTATCATGAAGATAATTATTTTATTATGCTTGATTCTGCATATTCAATTACATCGTGCACACATACATTGCCTGTCAGTGACATTTATTGTACACAGATAAACGGTTAGAATCAATTCAATACACCGATATACAGAAACTTATCAATTAGAACGCCAGCACGTACAATGTATCTGGGTATCAAAGATGTTGTATTATGAGCGCACTACATTTATCACGAGTGTATGCATATCATAATGTATTCTATTATTGAGTGATACGGTCCGAGCAGCAGTCATTATCATGACGTTCTTTTGTAATTGTGGATTAAAGTTCATCTTTTACCAACTGTAGTTGTTCATCATTGAATCTGTCCACTGTTACAACAAAAGAGAAATACGCATTTATTGTAACCGACAATTAACATACATTCCTTCATATTCGTATAATTTTACATTTTAATCACGAACTGTAACCGCTAGTATCCCCAGCATTGTCTGGTGAACGATCTAATTATATAAGTACCATGCGAAGAGGAACAGGGTGGATGGATCCGATGAGTCGTCTTGTCCAATGATTTTGCACCATTCAGGATTCGAACACAAAGCCACGACCCTGTGTTTACCGGTCAAGAGCTATGTCCACTGTACTACAATGCTTTCCCTATCTCTCCATCACTGTTAAGCATTGCTATCAAGAATGATATCATACTATATAGTACCTTTACATCTATATACCATACCAGCATCACTAACATCTAGAAAGACAACGACAAACGACTCAATAATATAATGCAGCAGTTAATGTTTCGAGGAGTATAGCAACCCGAATTTGAGACTAAATAGTAATGTTGATGATGATAATTGTAACAATTACTACATGTGTTGTCTTAATTAGGATGATGATGATGATAATGATGATGATGGTGGTGGTGGTGATGATGATGATGATGATGGAGGTGGTGGTGATGATGATGATGATAATGATAGAAAAAGAATGATAAATATGATAATATTGCCCCACGTTGTCTTCAGATGAATACAAAAGCTTACAACGCTAAATACACGTCCGGTATCATTGTAAATATTACGCATCCACCATATTTTGATGAGCGAAAAGAATCCACGCCGACAGAAACGTGGAAAAATTACGACCTAGGTAAAGGTGGTCGCATAGAATACAGGGGTGGATCAAGCTTTTTGCCTGGGAAGGGGAGGGGGTAAATTTGGGTCATGACATCTGTTGCTGCTACTTTTCTCCCAAAATCGGCTGACAGGCAAAAACAATGACCCAAAAAAAGGTTTTCATATTTTTCGCTGCCACTTTATATCGGCTGAATGAACCGAAAAATATAAAATATAGAAAGGAAAAGCTCAAGGGGAGGGGGGGGGGTTATAAAACCCCTAAACTCAAGCAAAAAACGTTAAAAAAAACAATAAGGAACTCAAGGGGGATTAAACCCCCTAGCTTCCTCCCCCAAGTAGATCCGCCACTGGTATACTTTACATGATAACTTGTGACACAGCATTATCAGGTATCCATTTATACACCTGGGTCAAGTTGGACATCATAAATGGGTTAACTTGGCACTTGGCGAGACTCGAACTCGGGACCTCCGGTATGAAAGCCAAGACTCATATCCACTACATATACCACAGTGACACCACGTCGATAGACGTTTTGGTAAATGACAACTTTCTCATACATCAAGGTAGGAAGGGTAAACTGTCTTCATTTGGAATATTCTTGCACGAAAATATGTTGATCATAGTTTTAAAAAGTTATATCAGTGATTATTTACTTTAAAAAAAAACAGCTTAACATTTCTTCATAAAATGGAACATCACTTTGAAGTTCTTCATTTATCCGGGATTTTCTCTCTCTATATATATATTTATACCTGTAAAACGTAATTGCCTCGAATCTAAACTGACAGCATGCATTGACTTTGCGGGTGACCGCTCGTTTCTACGCAGTTATCTTGTAAACAGTAGCCCGAAGTAGCAAAGCTATTTTTACTCAAACCATGGTGTAAATCTAGCTCGTGGATTAAAACATGTGTGAAACAGACCACAGCCTTGCACATGCATGCGTCAGTGTTCATTCAGTATTGGATATCTGTTCGCATATCATAAGATGTATAACACACTTTACACGGATATATTCACGTCTTCCCTATGTGTGTTCTTGCCACTGTGTTTGTAGAACGGTTCACAAATGAATACACAGTACTAAAAGCTAAGTTACACAGATGACATTTTCCTCATTATCCGGCATCACCATTTTCCTGTCGAAGCATGTTCTTTTTTTCTACTTTGGTCTCGCAAACTCACATCTGTGTTAAGACGCCATTATGAACGTCAAGATGGCCTATACTTGTGAACTATATTTTCATTCATGCATTAAGATTAAGTTTTCAATGATAGGTATATCTGAAACTTGGATAAACTCAGCAACACATGCTCCTTTCACTCTTGAAGGATACAAATTCATCCATGTTGACCGACCAACCGGTCGTGGAGGTGGAGTTGGCCTCTTCATCCGAGAAGGGTTGAACTTTACACTCTACGAGCATACGGAGTATTGTGAAGGAGTTGATCATTTATTCATAAAAATTAATTTTAAATCATTTCGAAATATTATAGTCGGAGTGATATATCGTCAACCAAACTATTCAGTTTCTGCATTCACTCCTTATTTTGAAAAGATAATAAGTGAAATCAATATAAAACATAATCGTGTATATTTGATGGATGTAAGTTCACCCATATTGGAGTTTTTGAACACAATCATTTCTTATGGATTTCACCCATTGATAGATAGACCGACTCGTATCAGTGCTACGTCAGCCACAATTATTGACAATGTATTTACAAATGATAACACCGCCCCTAGCCTGTCAGGCATCCTGATGACAGATATTTCTGATCACTTACCAATATTTCATATTTCATTATATCCAGAGGAGAAACATAGTAGAAAGAAGTTAAAAACAACACGAAAAATTACCAAGGACAACTTAGCTACCCTTACCGCCGACCTATAGCACTCACGGATTGGTTAAGAGTGTATGAAGATAATGATCCGGAGAGGGCGTATAACGTGTTTTGTGATATATTTATGAATCTTTATGATATGCATTTACCCCAAAGAGAAATTAAGGACAAAGGGAATCAAGAAATTAGAAAACCATGGGTCACACGTGAACTTTTAAAATATATCAAAAAGAAAAATAAATATTATAAGATTTATGTTAATTTTCCCTCAGAATTTAATAATACAAGGTATAAAAAGATACGGAATAGAACTACTCTTTGTTTACGAAAAGCAAAGAAAGATTATCATTTGAAGAAGTGTGATTTGATTAAAAGTTATACAAAAGAGACATGGAAATTCATTAATGCTGTTTTGGGGAAAAAAAGATTGACACCAATGACCAACAAACGTTTTCGTATGACGGGACTGATATTGATGATGCCAGTGAAATTGCTGAACATTTTAATGAGTACTTCATCAATATTGGATCAAATATATCCGCTGGTTATACAACTGAAACAAATAATGATGAATTTCTTACTTATATCAATGAACCTCTCACTAATACTTTGTTTTTTAAACCAGTTACAGTAGATGAAATTTTAGATATTGGAAAGGCACTGAAATCTGGAAAAAGTTGTGGTTTTGATGATATTGATTAAATTGTGGTCAAACATGTTTTGCCTTTTATTGTTGAACCTTTTTTGTATATATGTAACTCTTCGTTAAGTACTGGTATTGTACCATCTAAAATGAAAGTATCAAAAGTTATACCTGTTTTTAAAAAAGATGATCCCAAAATATTTACAAATTACCGTCCGATATCTATTCTGCCTTGTTTTTCAAAAATATTAGAAAAAATAGTTTTTACTCGTTTTTATGGTTTTCTGCTCCAGCATGATTTATTATATGAAAGTCAGTATGGATTTCGGCAAAACCTGTCTACAGATATGGCAGTCATAGAAATACAGGACAGAATAATTCAAGAAATTAATGGTGGTAAAAATGTTTTAGCAGTATTTATGGATCTCTCTAAAGCCTTCGACTGTCTTTCTCACAAAATTTTATTACAAAAATTACAATATTATGGTGTTAGAGGTGTGTGTTTAATTGGTTTAGATCTTATTTATATGGAAGAAAACAATTTACTGTGTATGATTCTTTTAGCTCGTCCCTTAAGGATATTGAAACGGGTGTGCCTCAAGGATCCATTCTTGGACCTTTACTGTTTTTGATTTATATAAATGACATTGTAAGCTCTTGCCATGAATCTCATTTCATTTTATATGCAGACGACACCTCACCTCTTGCCTCACATAATGATATTAATGTTTTGACTGAATCTTTAAATAAAAGTCTTTTTCAAGTACATAACTGGTTCAAGTGCAATATGCTTACTTTAAATATAAGTAAAACGCAATGTGTATTTTTCAAACGCGGAGATGTGCAATGCAATACTGATGATATAATTTTGAAAATTGGTGAAACTCGTTTGAAATTTTATGAATCTGTAAATTTTTTAGGTATTGTACTGAATAGTAAGTTGAGTTGGAATGATCATATTGATTTTGTATGTACAAAAATTTCTCGTTTTATTGGCATCTTAAATCGACTGAAATATGATGTGCCAGGTTACATTTTGTTCACTCTTTATAATGCTTATATTTTATCCGTTCTATCTTACTGTAATTCTATCTGGGGAAATACGTATTCTTGCCAGACACAAAGACTTCTCTTACTTCAAAAGAAAGCAATTCGAATTTGTACAAAATCAGATTATAGAACTCCAACATTTAAACTTTTTAAATTATTACACACCCTAAAATTGCAAGATGTGAATAAAATGCAAATATGTTCTTTTATGCAACGTTATTATGCAAAAACTCTCTCGCCTTATATACAAAATATGTTTTCTTTGAACTCTGATGTACATAATTATTATACGAGATCCTCAACTCATTTTCATCGATGGCGTTTTTTAACTGACAAATGTAAATACTCGCTACGTCATACTGGTCCTGTTCTTTGGAACACGCTAGATTTGAGCAAACTTAATGTGCAATTTAATAATACTTTTAAAAGACAGTATAAGAAGATGTTGATTAGTAAGTATTGATTTTTGGATATGGATAATTAGTCTTCTTTTTTATTTGTATGTTGTATAAAGTATATCCATTGTTGTTATGGATTTTAGGTACATATCATAATAGCATTCGAGTTAGTTTTTATAACGATTATATTACGGGGTATGTGCAACATAACAAGCCTATTCTGGCTTTCTACGCGCATACCATTTTCTGGTTAACCACATACACAGTGTCAATGAGCTTTTGTTTTTATTGTACCTATATTCTATCTGTTTTCCTTATTTTTTCATAATACTTTCCTGTTTTGTCAATGTTTTCATTGTTTTTGTTTGTATTTCTGCACCTTTGCACAATGTGCTCATATTTACATGTATTTTTTTTATCTATACTGTATATTGAATCGGAAATAAAGATTGAATTGATAAAAAAAAAATAAATAAACCGTTGAGGGCACATTACGTAAGAGTAGCGTGCGCAATGAACAACTTGCGGACGGTGGAGAACGTGCCCCCCGCGTGGTCATCCTGCACGTCACAGGTGACGTCAACGTGACAAGAAGCGAGTCCGTTGGTGCTCTTGTCCGTCCAGTAGAGGACGCCTTGAAAGAAGGCTAGGTCATGAGGGAGGGTACCCCTGTTCTCGAATAGAATTTCTACCGACAGGTCCTGGAGAGACAAGATCCCGATCAGTTTCTTTCCCTCATCGGCGAAGAACAACCTCTGGGCTGGAAGAGAAGACAGGAATAAAAAAGTTAAAGATAGCGATGATGGTGATGACAATGATGATGATGATGATGATGATGATAATAATAATAATAATAATAATAATGATAATAATAACGATAATGATAAAAATGATAACGATGATTATATTGTTATTATCATTATCAATTGTATTATTATTATTATAATTATTATTTTATTATTATTATTATCATTATCATCATCATTGTTATTACTGTAAATGATAACAATGGTAATAACAATAGTAAAATCAACAAAAAATAACAACAACAAGAACAGCAACAGGTAGGCCAACAAAGGCGCAGAAAATGATACATAGTATTACATGCACAGTACCGAAAGCATATCAGAGCGACACTGCACAATTGGAAAGTCTCAGGGAGGGCCATAATTCAAAGAGTTCTTCTTGACAATTATTATCAAAGTAAACCGATCTTGCACCCATATCGTATTGACTCGTAGGTGACATAAAGAATGACATTTTTTTTGGTGAAAATATGAATTAATACCAACTCAAGACGTTCATTAAAACAAGCCTATTTTGTATCGTTTATGATTCTACTTGACATACTGTTGCGTGGACTTGACTTACTTGACAAATCCACGTCCAGTCCCACGATGTTGGCGTGCTCCGAGTTATGATACAGAAGCTCCCTGTTGTTACCACTCAAATCACTCTTTTGGATTTTATGTTGCTGGGCCCAGTAGAGAGTACTAGAGATGTTTGAAATTATATTAAGATGAAAAATTTGTTTCATCTGTCAAGTCCTCAGGAAACTTTACTGCAGAAGCGATCATTTTTGTCAGCATGAAATCAGCACCACTTTCATAATTGTATGTGTTGCAGTTAAGGGATTTTTAATCTAAGATTCTGCAAATCAAAAACAATGTTATATATGAGAAGCAAATAAGGTAAGTTTGCGTACACAATAAAACAAATACAATAAATAGAAAAGTTTGTAATTATACAATAAGTGAGAGACACGCAACAACAACAACAACAACAATCAATTTTGTTTCTTGGACCTAAAGGGGCAATGACGTAAATCTTATATGCACCCTAGATTTCTTTCACAAAATGTTTGTTCAAATATATACAAAAGGAGCCACAGAGATTGAGATGTGTTATAGAAATGGCCATGATTATCAATTTATCAAGTTTTGTTGAGGGGAGGCAGCCCCCCCCCCCCCCCCAATTCGATGGGAGGTATCTCGTAACTGGAAGTTCACGGGCTTTCCAGGTGTCTCCCCCTTCTTTTGTTTTGTGTGTGTATGTGTGGGTTACAGCTCGTTATTCCGAAGGTTCGTTATTCCGAAGGCTCTTCAGTTCGAAGATTCGTTATTCCGAAGGTTCGTTATTCCGAATTTCATTTTCGGATTAACAAATCTTTGGAATGACGAACCTTCGGAATGACGCCACAAAATAATGTTCGGATTAACGAACCCTTTTTCATTTTCGGATTAACGAACCTCTAAGACTAGGGAATTTGTGTGTTTCGGATTAACGAACCTTCGGAATAACGAACAGCACCCGTATGTGTGTGGGGTATAGGCGTTATTTACCTATCTGATTCAACGACCAGTAAGGACTGTGGTTTGATGACGTTAGTGGACCCCTCTATGATGGTCACTTTATCCGTACCGTCCAGTTTGATGGATTTGATCCCGGGCAGGTCCCGGAAGGCGCAGTAGATTCTCCGGTGAGATTCAGCGATCGAGATACTGTAGGGACCTGTCAATGTGTTCGTCACGATAAAAAGTTTTGACCAAGTTTACCAAGAAGAGCAAGCACGTTAGGTTCGGTTACAGCTCGTTGTTCCGAAGGCTCGTTATTCTGAAGGCTCGTTATTCCAAAGGCTCTTTAGTCCGAAGATTCGTTATTCCGAAGGTTCATTATTCCGAATTTCATTTTCGGATTAACGAACCTTCGGAATAACGCCACAAGTGTTCGGATTAATGAACCCTTTTTCATTTTCGGATTAATGAACCTCTAGGTATAGGGAATTTGTGTGTTTCGGATTGACGAACCTTCGGAATAGCGAACCTTCGGAATAACGAACAGCACCCGTTAGGTCCTACCTCCAGAAGTGAAAATACCCCGGGAAAATACAAACACTAAGTTTCAGTAGGCGTATTCATTTGATTTTTTTTTAAAATTCTGATTTAAAATCCTTCCAATGGTTACATTGCAGTATATCGTATGCACTGTCTTCCTTTAGAGCGAGGGAAAGTGCAAGTCAAACATCGCGCAGTACATGAAGTGATATTTGAAGAAAAAAAAATCACCATTTTGCTTTGAGATGAAAAAAATTCAGTTTTTGATCTGATATGGGAAGACATGCCTCTACTCGTGGCTTGTGAAAACAATAAACAATAACCACATTCGCAGCTAGCGAAATTCGGCGTTGAAGTATATTGACGAGCTTCAGATCTGCGATCGCTCTTAAAGACGACGTTATTAAAAGCCACAAATAGTGTTCTGCACATGGGCGAGACAGCTTTTTCCATTGTCCAAGCCGGGAGGCTACGTGGTCTTAGCGTTCGCGTCGTAGATCTAAAGCTCACTTTTAAACGTTAAGAGTAGCTCACCGTTGTATGAGAAATTTGGGATGTGTCGTTTGTCAGTACCGTCGAGGTTTGCGTGCCAGATTTTCTTTGTACCCGTCTCCGTCCAGTAGACCCTGTGCTCAGTGTGGTCGTAGGTGACGTCCCAGGGTTCACTGTCAGGTCTAACTGCAAGCTCGTTAAAGGTCATGGTATCAAGGTCACCCATGTAGAGCCTGTTTCTTCCAGAGTCTGTCACAAATATCCTACCTGCTACAGGACACGACAAAAGGAAAGTATGAGATATGGATTGGGTATAGGCCTAAAATAAAAAGCACCGAACAGACGATGTCAAGCTACAGAACGATATTTTGCGAAGTCGATAGAATATATTTTCATGATTATCTTTCTACAGGTGAATGAAATGAGCGAACTATTCTTCTTGATGCACATACTGAAACGTTATTAAAGAAAGTTGAAAGTAATGAATTGGGTAATCACAACCGTACCCAAGGAAGGGACAAAAGCTGCGCAGTGCTTATGGGGAGCTCGATCGATCACTGTCGATGACAACGCGTAAATGACTACCCTATGATATTCTTGTGAATGTATGCGTTTCTCCCAAAGAACTTTGGTTAATCCATAGATAAAACAGACGATCACTATGGCTGTCAGAAATATACGGATGAAATTTAGGGTAGGTGATAAGTTCGTCGACTTCATCCCGGGACGTAGAATTTCACCCTATATCACTTCAATCCCCACGGAAGGAATTTCTGTATTTTACCTGTCACATCAATCAACATAATTAGTGCTGATGTGACAGTGTGTTGGCTTCGTGTATCTGAATGTTTGCCATGACTTCTGCTATTTCAGTCAAAGTCTATTAAAGTTGAAAGTAGTAACAAATAGAACATTATTGTCGAATGGAAACTTTTTTATGCTTTGGTAATACATTGTTGTACTGTCTTGCGTCTAGTTCTTTTATCCAGATTGCTTCAATGGTCTGCTAACAGTCACCTACAAAGGTTTCAAGGACGTTCCACTCATCTTCGTCAAAGATTATCGATTCCCTTATCTCCGTCTTCCTAGAAATATAAAGAAATAAAACAAGAGAGATCATTAAAGGAAATGAGAATTTCTACTTAGCACGGGCAGGGTTGGTGTGGTGAAGAGACTGTGTTCTGTCGTAGAGGGCGTCGTTTGTTGTGAGGCAGTTGTTGCTTGTTGTGGTTGGGTGGTTCCCTGTGTGGACAACACAGCTGCAACTGTTGATGATTCCGTGGTTCTGTCGTGTAGACCTCCATGTGACTGTGTCGATGTTACAGTTACAGGACGTGGCGTCGCTTTTGTTTGAGATAGTGGAGTTGTAGGAGGTGGAGTTGTAGGAGGTGGCGTCGCTTCCGCACGTGCAGGTGTCGTTACAGTTGTGAGATGTGGCGTCGCGGTTGTTTGTGCCGGCGTAAGGGATGTTTCCGTACTATGCCCTGAGCTTGTCGTTGGTGGTGCTGCTGTAGTTCTTGTTGCTGAGGCTAGTCGCTCTGAAACACCAGGCTCTATTGTGATGGGACTGCTTTGAGACTGGGTGAAAGGGGGCGCCCCATTTGCAGTCATTGTTGAAACAGCGGGTACCATCTGACTCGCCACTGGCACCAAAGATCTCGGTGTAAATTGAAGAGACGGGTCAGTTGTCTGACCACCTTGCACAGGTGTACTAGGCTGGTGTTGAGTCTCGCTACGTATGGTCGAATGTCCGACAGATGTCACGGAAGGCGTTGACTTCGAAGGTGGCGTCGACCGCTGACTGTCGCGATCGGTTTCACCTGTTGTCCAGCTCCCTGACCTTGCCGTCACCGTGTTCGGCTGCGTCGACCGCTGGCTGTCTGTTTCGCCCGTTGTCCAGTTCCTAGACGCTACCATCGCCGAGTTCGTCGTCGCTTCAACCGGCTGCGACGCCGTAGTTTCGTGCGAGAAAGAAAGAGTCGGTACCCGACTTCCTTGTCTGTAACTCATTGTCATTGTGGGGTCACGAGAAGAACCCACTGACGACATTTGCGATGTTATGGACTTCGACGGTAACGTGGGCGCACCAAATGATGGGAAATTCGACGTTATGTCTGAATTTCATGACATTGGACAAGGATAAAGAATAGGAAATACATGATATTATTATGCTTACATTAATGACGGTCCATCATCGATACATGCCTACGTGTTCCATGATAAATGTCATTACTAAGAGGCATAACTTTCGGCGGTACACAACCAAACAAAAAACAAAAACGGATTGGACTATTAGAACTTTATAATTATGTCAAAACTGAAGGAGATTCAGGTCTGCTTTTATCATTTCTGTTAGCACGTGAAATTGGCATCTTTAAACATAGCGGAACATTCTCTACTTGATTTCTAAACAACTTTTCTTTTTTTTTTTAAAGCAAGTTTAAACGTGATCTCTGGTCCACGCAAAACATGCCATTCGTAATCAACGGAATATAAATGCCACACAGTGAAATCTGTGCTCTAGATCCTGTAGACGACCAAAAAAAAAAAAAGTTTACTTCAAAGCGGCATCGTTGTTTTTTTTAAGTATTTTGATTACTAGCATGGGCACATTAACTCCGATGCCTCGTGTAGAATCCATCAATTTGAAACAAGCTTAATTTGTCAGTTTATGCAAGTGCTACTACATATTTAGGACTATGTATAGCTGTCAGGTCTGAGCAACTTTAGCAGGAATTTTCTGTTATTCCGTTGTACACACACACTCACACCCAGTAACAAACACTAACAATGATATTCATAAGGCATGAAAGCTTGCAAGACAGGTTGCAGTCGGAAATACTTTTTCAATGCTTTTGGTGAAAAATAAGGAACAACAATTTCTTAAAATAAGACTTACTCGCATAGGTGCAGATGAACATCTGATGCTGAATTCGTCCACACGGCGCGTAGCCGCCGTACGCGTCAAAGGTGACGGTGGTACGTTCGCCTGCCACCAGTCGCCCGTCTTGCAGACGGATCAGGCAGGGCATGGCTGCGAACCCGCTGCATCTTCCGCTAGAGTCTCGTGACATCACTTGTTCGAAGAACAATTCATTCAATAAACGAAAAGATAGACATCTTGATATAACGCCAACACGACTTCTAAAAATGTGTAAGGTCCTCTGATCTACTAGACTTTCAAAATCAGAAGGAAATGATGATATTTTCCTCGAAAATAAAGCCTGTTAATATATCACTAAACTGATTATTGTCTCCTGTTATCTCTTATGTCGTATGTCCAAGTATCTGTGTGTGTGTGTATGTGTGTGTGTGTGTGTTAAGTTTTGCTGTTGCATGCAGTTTATGTAATCATTCTCACCTATACATTTCGGGAGCAGCCTTAGAAAGATTAACGGTCCATGTTGAATCCCACAAAACACTGAGATTAGCTGTTTTCATGTTTTCTTTTATATCAAAAAAGGTCTTTTGTTGAAATGTTAGGGTTCCCGTGTTCAAAAGCTCATGTTGTATGTATTATTATTGCATTTGTTTATTCATTAGCAATATCTTAAAGACGTAATTTAATTTTGTAATCGATTTTCGTAATCTTCAGTCTTTTCTTTTTTTTTAAAGTACAATCTAACGTTTTTCCATATACATGTACTAGTACAATGTCCAATTAATCACGGCCTCTTTCATTTCTTGGATTATTCTCATGCGATTCCACAATTCTCACTCACCGTAATCAAGACTATAGAGCAGAATCCAAGCACGCAGTAAGAGCACTGACCCAGGCGCCATGTTGGTACGGTTTAAGGCTAACGGAGGTAGTGTTTCGTCCCGCTATATCTGGAAAAAAATCCGGTCATTTCATTTTCCGTTAAGTAACTATTTTTTCCTTCCTTATCTTTTTTTTCGGTTAAATTTCTAGGGGTGTTACAATTGAGATTCTATAAAGAAAACGTCATTCTATACTTTGAATGCAGAAAAAATATAAAAAGTATTTTTATGTGTATATCATGGCTCGACACTAACTTTTTTGTTTGGTGGCCCGATGGGGCCACCAAAATCCTAAATTTCAAATTTTTGGTGGCCCGAGAGAAAAATTTGGTGTCCCGAAGAAAAAACAATAAAAAACATTAAAAGTCCTTTTTTTTATGAGTCAAATATTTAAGATTTATGATAGTACGAATTAGAAGTTGTAAATAATTATCTACTCATAAATAAACTTCAACAGACTTGCAACATTCACTCTCAGGCATTCATTCAGTCCTTTTCATCCATCCTTTGAACAAATTTAACTGCTAATTTCCGACGCAAAAAGTTACGAATTTATTGACATACTTTTCAAAAAATTTGCCCTTTTTGGATATTTGGTGGCCCGACTTTCATTTTTGGTGGCCCCGGGCCACCGGGCCACCGTTAGTGTCGAGCCCTGTATATATATATATATATATATATATATATATATATATATATATATATATTTATAGATAAGTAACAAAGCTGCAACAAAGTTCATGCTGTATTCACCAACGGTTTATTTCTTCACACAAATTTTCGAGCGTCTCGCCGCCCTTTCTCAAGTGTTGATAATTATTATCACGGAAAGGGCGGCGAGACGCTCGAAAATTTGTGTGAAGAAATAAACCGTTGGTGAATACAGCATGAACTTTGTTGCAGCTTTGTTACTTATCTTTTTATCTTGCCAACACGTGGACTTCCTTATCAACATATATATATATATATATATATATATATATATATATATATATATACATGTATTATGCTAGTACATAAATATATGTATATAAAATATACACTTGGTGATTCCATCCTTCTATGAAGAGTGCTCGATATCCTCAAAGGAAGAGCTGAAGCGACCTTTGACCTCACTTTGCACGGATTAAATACATCCCAGAAATGCATTTGGATCCAAATGCATTTCTGGGATGTATTTAATCATTGCCTGATGATTGCGCCTCATGGAGGTGGCATGAAACTCCGAGTAGCAATAAATACGGATGAACCTACTGTCAACCGAGTGAACTTGTTCCAATACTTCTGTTCTATATATATATATGTATATATATATATATATATATATATATATATATATATGAAGAGTTTGTTTGCAAAAACCGATAAGTCCATATTTGCCAAATGGAGATATTTGCGATTAATGGTCAAGAAAAATAAAGAGAATAATAAGAAAATTTTTGCTTCTTTTGACCATAACTTCAAAAATATACCTTTATATGTAGTGACCAATATATCATTTAAAAGGTATTATTTTGTACATTATGACAGAGATCGTACTTCAAAATCTTCAAAAATGGACTTATCGGTTTTTGCAAACAAACCCTTCATATATATATATATACATATAAATTATTATCACGGTTCGAGAAGATAGGGCATTCACGGACGTAGCTACAATGTAGTGCAACCTCGCACTATACATATAATATATATATATAGGCATAAGACAGTCCTATGGGAGACGTAGCTTCTTTCATTGAGATTGTAGAAAGGAAACCGTCTGTACCTTGAAGGATCCAAGTCAGGCCACTGACAGAATGCACGTATAGAGATGCAAGAAAGTTGTGCCAACGGTTTTCACGGTTAAGATACGTCTCCCGCGGAATACTATACTGTCTTACTCCTATATAATGTCTCCGCGACCTGGAAGTTTAAACGTTGGCACAACATTTTCGATCGGGCCACCATAAGCATAAGATAAACTTTTTTTTTCTCGAAATTTGGTGACCAAACATCTTAATTCTAGTGGCCCTAGACCACTGGGCTACCACTATTATGTCGAGCCATGGTATTTATGCCTGTTATAGTGTGTGATGGACAGGTTTTGGGAGATTTCGCTATTTCGTTGAGACAAAAGAATAGGTGTCTTTGTATGGATGTATGTGCTAGCAGTATAATCTGTTTGTATGCGTCTACTGGCGATGTCGTATGTGTCCTGTGTGTGAGAGTATCATGTATTATAATATTCCTGACAATTTGTGTATGTTTTCACATTTGTTAAGTACATGAAATTATTATCTTTTTTTAGTGTAAATGTAAACAATATCTATGTGTGTGTGCGTTTCTATTTATCGTTCATACCAATAATTGTTGGAATTTTCAAGAACCACACGCTCTGCGTCCTTTGAAATCTTTGGCGAATCGATTCGATATTCTGAGAGATATCATTTCTCTTCTTTTGAGTTTATGAAACAGTCTTTGAATACGCTTCCTCTCTGGATGAATCAGAATACTGATTTTCTCTGAAAAAAAAAAGACGTATGCAAATTTCAAGGTTCTTTGTGCATGCAATTTCGGTAAAATTCCCAACAATAATGATCCATGACATGCAGTCAGTCGAATTTGCTCCTCTGTATTCGTCGTTCATTGCGATTTATTTATTTATTCATTTCGAATTACTACGTTCCGTAGCTTGTCTGGTATTTTTCTCATCTCCATCGCTTGTTCCCTCTTATTTTTGCTCAATTTACTCAGCTAATCGACGAAAACTCGCATCCAACGAACAACCTCGTATTCTACTGAGACAATCAATGCCTCGGCGATGTGTTTTCCGGGTTTGCGGGTTTTCGCCTGTGCACGTGAAAGAAAAATCGATTAAGAAACCAGACGCATGACTGTTCAAATAATGAATTGTTATTTTTTTTGTAGAGTTTTATCCCTTTGTATTTCATTAATTTGTTTGAAATGAGAAAGTCGCCCCCATTGTTCGTGCTGTGCACCAATAAGCGATATTTGTCTGTGAACGCGCTATGTGTCTGTCTCGTTTACCGTATAATTACATGCGCCATGGTTCAGTTTGTAGTCCTTGTACACAAATATCAAGCGGGGAAAAGCCAGGAAAAGAATAAAATCGAAAAAAGAATGAGTGTGGAGGAATTTGTATGGCAACGGCGTAAATCCGTACCGAGGAGTGGGGGGGGGGGGGGGGGGAGGGGGATGATCGGTGATAGTCACCATCACATACAATCACGATTACAAGCCTATCATAACCAAACCGGCGCAACGATGGGAAGGGGAGCTGGGGGGGGGGGGGGGAGCTACATGTAACCCCCTTTACAGGGATCGAATGTTTGCAACCCACATTTTTGTATGAAATATAAAGTGGGAGGGAAGTGGTAGCAAAAACATGAAGAATTTTTGTTCCTGTTTTTGTTCTGTTTTTGTTTGTCAGCCGACTTTTGGCGGAAAATCACACTTGAAAAATATGAACACTTTTGTTGCTGTTGTTTCTCTTTTCTTTTGTTTTTCTTTTGGCTTTACAGACGATTTTGACCCCCCCCTTTCAAAAACGTACCGTCACCCTGCATAACGCGCAAATGAAATAAAATGGTAATATAAGGACATTCAATTCATTGTATAAAGGTTTGATAATGTAGTAAGTATTACCTTATAGCTATTGTGTTTCTCAATTTTCTTGATTCAAGTCCATTAAAGTTATCATCCCCAGGGGCATCGTTCCGTTTTAATGAAGGGGGGGGGGGCAAAAAATGGAAAATATGTGCGAGAGAGCCGAGCGACCGTGAGCATGAAGAGAGAAAAGGGAGTGAGAGGGGTGTCGATCCGTTTTTATGATTGGGAGAGGGGGAGGGGGACTTGGAGTCGTGAGGGAGATTTTGCATTTTCAGAATTGAATTTCAGCAATTTCATGTACACACTTAAATTTTCTATCAAAAAAGCGAGAAAATTTTCACATCTCGGGAATTATGAGGGGGGGGGGGGGGACAAAATAATGTTTGCCCCTTCAATATCTTCATGGGGAGGGGCAACTATCCCCTCCCCCTAGGTTCGACGCCCCTTCAACATGAGGGAGATTTTCCATTTTCAGACATGCATTTCAGAGATCTAGGTGCACACATTTTTGTGAAATATTTTAGTTTTGCTTCTGTCAAAAAAGTAAGAAACAGTTTGTATTAAGGAAAACGTGCTGTGAAAGTGTGTGGGAGGGGGATAGGCAGCTCTAACACGAGGGAGATTTTGTATTTTCAGGCCTGAACTCAGGGATATGGTGCACACTTGGTGAGATTTTTATTCGAGTTTTTTTTTCCTATGAAAAGAGTAAGAATTGTAAAATATAAAGAAGAATTAGGGGAATGAGGGGAGTGACTGTGACACGAGGGAAGTTTTGTTTTTTCAGATCTGACATTCAGAGATCTGATACACAGTTTGGGGGATTTTTCAAAAAAAAAATGCAAAAATAGTCAGAAAAATAAATAGCTTCTGACCAAACGAGCATGGAGAATTAAGGGTTCTTGGGACGAACACTGTACTTGGACTTTCTATGGCTCAGCCGTTCGGTAGAGCGCCGAGCTAGGCAATCTGGAAGTCTCGGGTTCGAATCCCAATGGAATCTCATTTTCTTTGCTCATATTCAGCTGATAAATTATATCAATTTCTGATCAGTTTCCTTCCGTTTGCGTTGTTACATACCCAAAGAGCTGCCTCACTACGGTCAAGTGGGCCGGAACACTTCTGTTTTTTGTTTGTTTGTTTGTTTGTTGTTTGCTTTTTTTTTGGGGGGGGGGTTTGAAAAATCTCGACGGGGGCACATTGATGTGACGTTGTGAGATCCTCGGCAAGGGAGCGAAGCGACCGAGCGGGGGGAGGGTTTGGGACGGGGGGATACCCCCTCCCACGATAGAGACTTTTTTTTGGGGGGGGGGTGGGGAGGTGGAATCCCAGTTTGTTTGTTTTTTTGCTCATTTTTCCACTAATAGAAATAAATATTCACAGATAATATATGAATGACTGAATAGCCGTATCTCTGTTCTTGATCTACGTGTGCAACATCACTGTTTACAAAGTGTATGTAAGTTGACGGGGGGGGGGGGGGAAGGGGGGATTGAGTGGGGGTAGTTTCCTTCCACACGACGGAGTTTTTGCGTTTTAGATATGAAATAGAACGATCAAATGCACACTTTTGTGGAATGTTCGGAAAAATGTCAATCCCCAAATCGTGCCAAGTTCTAATTGTGTGAATAGGAAGGAACCGAGTTGGGAAAGGGCAAATCTAAAGAGGATAAGGTAACTGAATTTATTAGAATCGAAGTGACGGAGTTGATGCACACTTTTTGATGAAATATCTGCACTTGCCCAGCTCTCCAAAGTATATCAATTATGTAATAGCCGACGAAATGGGGTGGGGGGGGGGGGGTGGGAAGGGGTTTCCCCCTCCCAGCGAGGAAGATCTTACATTTCTAGAATTTGAAATCAAGGATCTGGTGCATAGTATGGGTCAAATATTTGGGCAGTTTTCTGTCACAAAAGCAGGAATATTTTCCTCATTTCGGGAATTATTGTATTAGGGACAAAATGACATGTTTGCTCCCTCACCCTCCATGATCGACACCCCTGCATACGAGGAAGCTTTTGAATTTTTAGAATAAAGATAAAAATATCTCTTAAACACATTTATGATGGAATCTGGGAAAACTTCAATTCCAGAAGTGTACTAAATCTACTGGGGGAAACCCTCCGTCAATTGAAAATATCTAGATATCTCCTCCCACCCACCCGACGAAACTTGTACATTTTTAACTGAAATGACAGACCTGGACGGTGCACACTGTAAATGAAACATTTGGGATTCTGTCAATCTGAAGGCTTATTAAGTATAGAAAGGACAGTACGGGGAGGGTATAGAAAGGAGTAGTCCTATCTTCCTCTCACGCGAGGGAGATTTTGTATGTTCATAACTGAAATTCAGCCATCTTTGAGTGAAATATTTAGACAGTTTTCTACCCGAAAAAGTAAGAAAATTTAACATCTCTGGAATTACGAGGAGGAGCAAAATGATATCTTTGTCCCCAATACTTTGATTAGAAAGCCACCCCCCCCCATCGACACCTCTGCATATGAGGGAACTTTTGTTAAGAAAGATCCGTTGCACACTCTTTGATAAAATATTAGGAAATGCGTCAATCTCAAAAGTGTACAAAGTCTATAGAAAGGGACCCAGTGGGGAGTTTTTGCATGTTTGTGATTGCAATTCAACGATCTGGTGCATACTTCTGGCAGTATTTGGACAATTTTCCATCAAGAAAGTTCGAGATTTGTCCTCATCTCGGGATTAAAAAAAAAATTATGGGGGGGGGGTTGACAAATGATTTGTTTGCCCCCAACATTCCATGGGGATTGGGCAAATGCCTCCTTGCACCCCACCCCCCCCTTTAGCAACATCTGACGTAGCAAACCTACAGGTTTTGTGAACAGTGGCAATTCTTGTGAAGCTCACAAGGGCCGCAAGTTACTATAATTCCATCATGATTAAAAGAAAGGGAATAAGAATGTTGGCTTATGTATTCGGAAGTTATTCTGAAAGAGTAGAAGGCAAGGACTAGGGAGCTGTGATTAATTGGCAAATAATGTGTGTGAGTTAGCTGTAGTATTTCTCACCATGTATTTACAGTCATTGCTAGCAGCGTTCAAAATATCGACAGGAACACATTTTAGTCAATACGCAAAATAATTAATGCAGGCACCTTTATAAGCTAACATAGTTCTAGGTCTTAATCTCCATTATTACTTTCTCTTTCTAATTCAATTTTGTACCAGAAACCACACACTGGTCTTGTTTCACCATTACCCCTGATATCCCCCAATACTTATGAGGACCTTTCACTATTGTGTTTTTCTATGAAATGGAGTTTTTATCGTGAATTTCAATAGCGTTATGTTAGAGACGATGTAGAAATTGTAGAAAACAAAATTAATTTCCGAGAGGAACAGACAACCAAAAGCTGTCATCCGAATGAAGCAGATATTATATACATATATATAGTGAAAACTTTGAGAAAAGAAAGTGGGTTTTTCATCGGGATTTTCTTCGCTCACAGTTTTCACTATTTATTATTGGATTCTGGTCAGTTTTCCCTCTCTTTGTTTAAAAAAAATTGTACATATCTATATCTATCTATCTATCTATCTATCTATCTATCTATCTATCTATATATATATATATATTGTGTGTGTGTGTGTGTGTGTGTGTGTGTGTGTGTATGTGTGTGTGTGTGTGTGTGTGTATGATAACTGTGGTATTAAGAATTCAAAATGCTTTTGAATGGAAATAATTATACTGCACCTGTAAATGACAGGCCGTCAAGAGAGTTGCCGAGTTCTTCAGCTGCTCTATCTGTCCGGAAATCAAATCAGATAATTTTCCTTGTTTCGTTCTTGTCCAACTTTGAAATTCGCATAACGAGCTCAAAGTGGCAGCGTCGTCCCCACATGCAGAGAAGTAGGAGAGTCCGGTAAAGCTTCAAATCCTCAAATCAACCTCCTTAATGTTGCACGGGGTATCATTATGATTATCGACTGTGCACAGGGTTTGAGCAAACGGTTTTTTTGGAGCGCTCTCGCAGCATAATGACAAGTTTATTTTAAGGATCTCGGTTTCGCGCGCAAAGGGAAATAAATCAGCAGACGAAGAAAAAAAAGACGAAATAGACGAAATAGGGGCGTGCCGTTGTCAAGACAACTTGAGAAGACCTACTGCTATTTCATGTCGAGTATGAACAATTCCGGAAGGCGGTGTCTTAGTTTTTCTCGTTAGTGACTTTGTTTTTCATTGAACGTTTATAAGTGGCCATTCACTTTCCCCATCGGAGGAAAAGAAAGACATTGATTTGTTGTTTTGGGTAGCTGCGAACACTTTTTGCTCTATTGTCTCCTTAATGGACAAAATTGTCAAACTATAATTATAGACATGTTAAGGTATTGTAAATTTTACATGGATAACGTAGTGTGCGGTTGCTTTGTCCTCGCAGACGCTGTTTATTTCAATAGAAATATTGTTCCTTAAATAGCCATACCCTCAACTTTGGTCTTCTTCACTCTTATGAACATTAAGTGGAAAAAAGAGAGAAACATAAACGCCTGTCTTTATATACATTTCTCCCTCCCCTCTCTCTCTATATATAATATAATATGATATAATATAGAATAATATATATATATATATATATATATATATATATATATATATATATATATACATATATATCCAACTTCTCGTTGGATCCATGGCGTACTTGACTCTTTCTTCTTATATTATATATATATATATATATATATATATATGGTATAGAACTAGTCTCAGACCTCATCCCTTTTTGTCTGCTTATCTCTCCACACACATGAATAAAGTTGTATGCAGGGAGGTGTTACAGAGATGGAGTGGCAACTCTTTGTAATTCATGCAAACACATGTTTGGGTTCAAGACGTTACAATGGGATGTCTAGCATTCCACTACGCTTTGAAGTCATGCTCGGCACCGCTCTAGTTGCAAGACGAAGTTCGGAGACGAAGAGCGCATTTCACCTTCTGTTGAATTACAAGCTTTATTTCACCGTAAAATTTTAAATGAAATACTCGAATTGATTTAGAATAGTTTGGGAAAGAATTCAATATTATAAACATGTATTTCTAGTTTCTTCGTAATGCGCAAATCGAAATGAAATGAAAATTAGGCCCTCTTAAAAACCTAATATTTTTCTATAATGCGCACATTTTCGCATGTTAGTTTTCTATCTTTTAATCTGGTATATTTTGATCTTTCAAATAAAGTACTCCGCCAAAGCGTGTTCCAGCATGCTTTTAAACTATTTGCTGTTAAAATTTTCAGTTTTACACTACATTTTGATTAGCTGCTCCAATTCAAGGTACACAAATTCATTGTTGCCATCATACTGAAAGAGAGAGCGAATTGCAGTAGGGGCAAGTATTTCTAGATGTGAGAGCGCTAGTCCCGATTATTGATGCTCTCTTTTGTCAAGGCACATGGGTAACACCTGTAGTTGAACGCATAACTTCTTGGCGGTGCCGCGCATGACTTCAAAGGAGAGCTTTAGTTTCCTCTCCTTCTCTAGCACCTCCCTATTGTATGTATGTAGGCTTATTTATGTATATCTTATGTAGGTACTAAAATCACAGATAAAAACTGTATATATGTAATATACCAGATTCAGTGAGACATTTAATGGTCATAATTGCTACATCAAGGAGACACTTGACCTTAAGGAGATGATTTTCGTCTCCTTAACGTTTTCAACTATATTACAAATGTACACCCTATTCAATCACGTGCTTTAAAGGGATTGAATAGTTTTGGTTGAGACCTAACTTCAGGTTTGTAACATTTTTTTTTTGTTTTTGCTTTTTTGTGTGAGATGATGAGAGACCTTTTATGAAATATGAAAGAGAATGTCATTCTAAGAGGAATTCAATGTCTATTTGATGACAATTTGCTTTAAAATGGCCGAGATGTCCAAAGCAGAGCTTTCTTTCACTTTGTTTTATGATGTATCAGCCATTTCAAAACCAATTTTCATCAAATAAACTTTGATTTTTTTTTTAGAATGGTATGCTCTGTACCAATCCATATGTGGTTTCTTGGTATCTCACAAAAAGTTAAGAGCCCAATCCTAATCTCCATCAATACTATATCATCCCTCTAATGCTGGCATTGATTAAAACATAATCCCCACATACTTTCTCCCTGAAGCTGGATTCAGAGTTTTCTATCTATCTATCTATCTATCTATCTATCTATCTATCTATCTATCTATCTATCAATCTATCTTTATATAGGCGTACCTGTGCTTTGGCGTCTCGTCTACCGGCGGATTCACGCTGTGGCGATCTTCAGGCAGACTGACTTTCAAAGTGATGTGCTTCTGTGTTTATGTGATGTATTTATACTGTATATATATATATATATATATATATATATATATATATATATATATACATGTATATAGTTATCTGCATATAGTATATTCAAATATATACAGTGTATTCTTTCATTGTATACATTCTATATCTCTATCTCTTTTTCTCTCCACAGTACCAAATTTGCTACCTTAGCAGTTTATTAGATTTGCACTGTATTTCTAAACTACTACACTAAACAAGAGACCCGCGGGTCTAGCGCTCACCTGAGTATCGCAAGTTCACCTTTCACGCAGTCACTAACCTAAATTATTCACAGCTCTACCAAAATTTGACCAGGCATTCTCAAGTAGAAGATAAAAATGTACAATAAAGGCCCAATTTTTTTTTTAAGATTCCTTAATTTGGGGGGATTGGGGCCCCCTGGGGCCCTCTGGGTGGGGCATGGTGCCCATTTTGATAAATTGAGATCCTGACCCCCTAGGGATGCTACCTGCCAAGTTTGACAAAAATCCATCATGAGGTTTTCAGGAAGAAGATGAAAATGTACAATTCAGGCCCCCATTTGGACCCTTCCAACCAACCCCCCCCCCCCCCTACCCAAGAGGGGCACCCCTGGATCTCCTATGAACAAACTTGAAACTACAGTCATTAATGTACTCACTCATAGTATTATCTCAGCTCTATAACTTCTGATTCTAGAGAAGATTTATAAAGATTCCTTCATTTGGGGGGTTTGGGACCCCTGGGGGCCCCCTGGGTGGGGCATGGTGCCCATTTTAACAAATTGAGATCCTAACCCCCTAGGGATGCTACCTGCCAAGTTTGGTGAAAATGGGTCATGGGGTTCTCAAGAAGACGATAAAAATGTACAATTTAGGCCCCATTAGGACCCCTCCTCACCCCCTCCCCTGGGTCCCAAGGGGGGCACCCCTGATTCTGCCATGAACAAACTTGAAACTACAGTCATCAATGTACTAACTCATAGTATTAACTAAGCACTATCACTTCTGGTTCTAGAGAAGAAGATTTTTGCAGAATCCTTAATTTTGGGGGGCTTGGGCCCCCTGAGGGCCCCCTGGGTGGGGCATGGTGCCCATTTTAAGAAATTGAGTTCCTAACCCCCTAGGGATGCTACCTGCCAAGTTTGGTGAAAATGGGTCATGGGGTTCTCAAGAAGAAGATGAAAATGTACAATTTAGGCCCCATTAGAACCCTTCCCCACCCCCCTCCCCTGGGTCCCAAGGGGGGCACCCCTGATTCTGCCATGAACAAACTTGAAACTACAGTCATCAATGTACTAACTCATAGTATTAACTAAGCACTATCACTTCTGGTTCTAGAGAAGAAGATTTTTGCAGAATCCTTAATTTTGGGGGGCTTGGGCCCCCTGAGGGCCCCCTGGGTGGGGCATGGTGTCCATTTTAACAAATTGAGTTCCTAACCCCCTAGGGATGCTACCTGCCAAGTTTGGTGAAAATGGGTCATGGGGTTCTCAAGAAGAAGATGAAAATGTACAATTTAGGCCCCATTAGAACCCTTCCCCACCCCCCTCCCCTGGGTCCCAAGGGGGGCACCCCTGATTCTGCCATGAACAAACTTGAAACTACAGTCATCAATGTACTAACTCATAGTATTAACTTAGCTCTATCACTTCTGGTTCTAGAGAAGAAGATTTTTACAGATTCCTTAATTTTGGGGGGTTTGGGCCCCCCTGGGGGCCCCCTGGGTGGGGCATGGTGCCCATTTTAACAAATTGAGTTCCTAACCCCCTAGGGATGCTACCTGCCAAGTTTGATGAAAATCGGTCTTGGGGTTTTCAAGAAGAAGATGAAAATGTAAAAAGTTTACGCACGACGCACGACAGACGACGGACGACGGACGACGGACGACGGACGACGGACGACGGACGCCGGACGAAGGGCGATCGCAATAGCTCACTTGAGCCTTTGGCTCAGGTGAGCTAAAAATCTTGATATACATCTTTTTGTATTTCTCACCGCTTGCCATCCTCTCATAACAGTAAAAAAACAATCTACTGGAGTTTTCCTAACCAAAAAAAAAAAAAAAATGTTCATTTGGTAAAAATGTCCTCTGGAAACGGCCTGAAATATACCTGACAATCCAGTGTTTGAGTGTGAAAGTACCAACTATTTGTTGTCGTTTCACAGATATGCTATTAAAGTGGTATCTACTTGCCTGTAAATACTGGGACAGTGATCCACTGTTACCAAACTTCAACCCGTTGAAGATGATTTGATTTTGCTACAGCACCCATTTCCCATAGACACCTGCCCGAGTATACTCGCAACTCGTCCTCAACGGGTTAACAATGGGATGGAAGCAAACACTGGTGGGAAGACTTTTCACATTGAAATTGGAAAAAAAATGTATATATCTGTTTGGTTTTATTCCACTCCAGCAGGACTTTGGAGAATCTTGGGAAGACTAAATTATTTGAAGAACCCATGACTGACAGAACTGCTAGGCATTAGATGGAAACATTACAAATCAACTCACGTCACTCCACCTACGGTTGTCATGGTAACGAGTTTTATGGCCTCCAAAATTCCCATTCATGGGCGCCATGTTTGCAGGTAGCTTCCACTACATTACAATGATATCTCCATTTGGAGGGAGGATATGCAATAAACCATGTACTGATGAAATTTGTTGGAAACTACTGCAAGACTGGGGTCTGGCAATGTTTCCTCCAAATTTCATCAGTACCTCTTTGCATCTTTCAGCACAACAATATCGACCCCAAGAAAGTCACAGGTACATCTTTTTCTCATATTGCATATGATTAATTTAATAATAATAATAACAATATATCATGAACATGACAAAATAATGACACATGATGACAGAAAAAAAAAAATAACCAAAGTATAATGTGAGGGGTAGAGTACAAGAATGTTCTACAGATACACATCATAACAGAACAGATGTCAAGACATGAAATCTCTTCTACAGAAACATATCAATGAAGAGGCAGAGTTCACAACTTTTGTTGTCAGTAATATATATATATATTTTTTAAACTTACAGCAGCTATCTGCCAGAGTGTACTGCGCTATGGATGAAATCAAACCTTCAACACACAGCGTCACTTGTCCCCGGTTCAACTGCACAAACATAAAAAACAGTGAAGACTGCAAACGCCATTTTGTACTCAAAACCCATGTCTTCTGCAGAATAACCTCCCTTCAATCATATGGTATATTACTACAATTCTGGAAAAAAAGAGAGAAAAGAGACAAAAATATGTTGGTACTATACTGAACAAGAATATAAAATGATACCTAGTACAAAAAACGGATGATTTTCACGTATAGCAGGTGAAAATGAAATGTAATTACTCAAGATTTAAATACACTTACTTGCATGTTTGACGTAGTTGTAGTCATCACATAGCAATAACACAATGCATATTTACAATGATTTCAAGAACCTCAGATAAAATCCTCTGAAATAGTCACATGGTGATATGATCAATTACCATCACCACAAAGATTCCTCTTTTTTTCTCCTCATGATGTTACAAAATTGATACAAAATTACTAAATATAGCACAGTTTTGCTAGGCTAGGTTTTCTTTCAAAGCCCAAAATACTACCAATATTCTACACCTGATCATCCCTTAAATGTTTGATCAATCTGGCTACTTGATTGGGAGAAATAAATATGCAATGTATAAGTAGGCAACACCCTCGGGTCTGGAAGATTTGGTATTTCTTTGAACTTTTGCCATTCTTCAGTTGGAAAAAAAAGGTTCAGAGTTCCTCTTTACTGATAAACAATCCAAATGACTGCATATACAGGCCAATACCAACATCAAACATAAGTTTGGCAAACTCTTTGTGATGTAAAATGCACAAGTTGAATACTTCATCTGGTGTTACAGCTATATATATCTTTTTTTCCAAACTCAAATCTTAAGTAGAAGCTGTGAAATTAATTGAAATGGACAGAGTCAAGTACCACACACGTTCTCAACTTTTCATCATGTTTTAAGTAGCTGGAGGTCAATTGCTTCTGAGATTCACAAGTTTCCACGGCATTAATTTATGTACCAGTTTCAAGACCCTTTAAATGAGCCAATGAACATTAAATCACCATAATGTTTCTACAGCAAAACAGACTAGGAATGTTGATATCGATTTGTAGTCATAAAAGTCAGCGCAGTTCCTAAGTACACCTTCAGTAATCACATACACTGCCTTACATCAGTTTCATAGAGGTACCTTTTATTGTGTGGAAGGACAGACAAGATAGGAATGGGATTTATCAAATCAAACATTTTGTTTGAAAAAAAAAAAGGACAACAGATCAAAGAAATAGACCACCTTCCACTTGAAGATAACATGAATTAAACAAACCAATCCATATTCGCAATCTGAAACATTATAATCATAGACTTGTGAATGCCATACCCATTTGGACACATTGAGAGCTTCACGAATTCAGTATAACATCGCTAACATAGGAGTGCTACATGTTGCAAGGTATTAGAGTTTTTTTTGTGACCAACGCTCAAAGTGTTTACTGTGACAATCATTGAGATAAAGAGAAGTGCACTTCATAGATATTCCCCATGCCTCAACACCATGATAACTGATTTAAAAAAATGAAAATCTCATTGTCCACAGAACCCAGAAAAGCTATATTCAAGTAGCACATTGCATAAAATATCAAACTCACCAAAAGGAGGATTATTCACAATTTATACACAGCACACCAGACGTGTCTCACACACTTCCAGATGATAGAAGATGACAGTTTACCCCACTCCCAACTAAGTCCTGAAAATCCTAATAGACTTTGCGCACAACTCAACAAGCTTTTGGAGGCAAGGGCTTAACCCTATGGGAAGAGAGCATCAGCATTAATTGTTTTGTATGGTATTGTAACTTTGTTAAAGCTGAGTTGCACTATGTTCAGTCTCGTTACATCTATCGATCGTCTTTTTCCACACTATCATGTATGCCTACTAAATTACAAAAAAAAAAAGAGAGAAAGAAAAATCATGTTTGGATAGTCTTATAGTTTGTTTGGATACTCTTATAGTTTGGTTGGAAATTAGTACACAGCCATAGCTAAATATACCAAAATTTGCACAGTCAGATATTAAAGAGACATATCAGAAAATCAGTGTGACATAACTTCTACAGGATAAGCTTTTAAAATTTTGAATATATTTCTTCTGTCAGGGTCATCAAAAGAACTTTGTAGTAGTGAGAATGGTGTAACAGAATCCCTCACCATATATGACATAACTTAACATTTCAAATACATCTACAGGAGCGTAAGCATTTCTGTTGACAAACTGCGGTTCAAATGGAACAAACATTTTCTCAATTACTTTTGTTCTGTCAAGAGCATCCCCAAATATTGCCTACTGGATTAAATTCTTACAGATTCCCCACTAAGAGTGACGAAACAATCACTTCAAAAGACAGTTAGCTCTACAGTAATGGTCATAGACAGTACACATGGAAGCATGAATGCAATTGACGATGGTCTCGGCAGCACAACATTGCAAGTCTTTATTTTCCTGCACACAAAATAAGATTTTAGCACCATGATATGCTGCTGTAAAGCGAGCAAGCACTTTTATAAGCAAAAGAAATAATGTCTTTAAAAAAAAATGGGTCGAAAATTGACAAAACTTTATAAACCAAATGAGAAAACTGTGTCATTACCCCAGCGCAGTTTTGCTAAACATTACACAATTAGCAGTTTGGTCCTAGGCTTTTTTTTCACGTCATATAAAAGAAAAAAATCACTGAATTTCAAAAATCCAACTCAGCATACACAAAGCAGACTGGTAAGAACAAAGTTTACCTGTTATGAAACATGTTCGTTTGCAGCAAAGAGTTAAAGAAAGGGATACAAGGTTCACTTTTCATGTGTCTCATATCCAACATCACAGACAGGACCTGAAATAAACCAATTAATACAAAGGTAGGAACGCACCCAGCATAAAAATCGGAAAGTTAGGCCTCAAGCTTGCTATTTCAGCACTTTGTGTGTGAGGGTACTCGAGTCAGTTTTATGCACTTGCAACACTTCAGATTTGCTCCACAATGCATAAATTTACTTTTGCTGACGACACAACTTGAATTATCTGCACCTACAACATCAGTTTTTGGTTTAACATCGCAACAAGGTATTACTGAAGTGCGATTGATAATATTGACGATCATCCCCTTCAGGCTGAGGTGAGGCAATCCTTGTCTTGTCACATACTCATATATGAACAAAACATAACAAAAACAAAAAATATATAAAACTTCATCATTCCAAACTTGTCATTACTTTGTATCGCTAATGCCAACACACCAAAAAAGTATCATATTTACACATTTGGCGGGTATGAGGGAATATAAACATTGCCCAGACCGCTTCAGCAGTCATTCATTTACACCACTAGAGATAATTGTTCATTAAACATGAATTCGTACCCTAAACCTATGTCTTTTATACTGTTACTCTTTGTAATTTTTCAAACTGTTGTGTTGGAAGACCCCTTATTGGCTGAGTTCACCGTCTGTCGTTATGTATCGGGAAGGAGACGATATCGTTGTTGGCTGCGGATCGGCTACGTCTCGCTGTCCTTGTCGCTCTGCTCCTCGTCCGTCATTACGGTGACGAGAGTGCCCACCGCCTTGCCGATGTTGTCGGCCATGTGCAGCAGGCTTCCGACGCTGTTCTGGTTGGCTGCTGAGAGCAGTGAGAGAGAGAGAGAGAGGAGACAGGAAATGGATAGATGCATTTAACCCATTCACTATGACAGACTGTAACATCCAAAGATCTGACATAGAATTCACCAAAGTCAAGTGCGTTAAGGGTTTAGAGGAACAAAATCATTCTCTTTATCACGGCAGGTGGGAATACTTTATAGGCCCATCTGTCTCCCCACCCCATCTTTAAGCTAATTTTATCAGATTTTCCCCCTTTGTTTTCTAGTTTAAAGATGGAGATGGATGAATAACTCACAGATCCAGGCTATATCAAGGGTTTAAGAGTTGTACAGAAGATGAAAACTTACCCATCAAAGGAGCATTGTGGAATGTGGATTAGTCAACTGAAAGACTCAGAACACATCTCTTTCAAAACTGTTATCTTACTACTGTTTAAGCTTGTCTGGAGCTCTTAGGGTGCGGAAAAATATATGAACATAGGTCCTGTGCTTTAATCTCATTAACACATTGAGGATGGACTGACTTTGGCACAACACGCATTTCCCATGGACCCCTGCCCAGGTATACTCGGGATTCGTCCTCAACAGGTTAATATATCATAATTATTATCCTCATAAATGCATCAGACACTCACCATTGCCTGTCTTGCCATCTGGGAAGTTGTTGAGTTCCTGGATGACCTTGTCGAGATCCACCCGCCCCTTCTGCACCCCATTGGCTGCCCCGCCCTGGTGGTGGTGGTGTTGGTGGTGATGGTGGTGGTGGAGGTGGAGGTCTCTACCGTTGGCCTGGTCCCTGGGGTCGTCCTTGAGGTGGGGCGGGGTGTGGGGGGAGTGCGGGTTGTGGTTTCCGTGCTCATCTCCTGTAAGCAAACAGAGAACACAGCGTTTTCAATGCAAGGCGCCAATCAGAAGTCGCGGTAGTGATCTCATACGATGCAAACAGCGCTACTCATATTTCAATTAACCCTTTCTAAACAAAATTCCAAGATCTCCAAAGACTTCATATAGGGCTTACCAGCTTCAAATATGCAATGGCTTAACATATATATGTATATAAACAGTTGGCAAAGAGACTATGTTGATAACCCCACATGGGCGTGGCTCTTACTGATTTTGGTATCCCACTCTAGGTCTTCTTTCCCTCAAATTTGTTAACACATTCAATCCTCACTCTTGCTTTAATGATACCCAAACTTCTTAGCTCCAAAGCTTCCATTCAAACCATCTACACACAGTACACTTGATAAAAGTGGACAGCTCACCCGCCATGTCACTGTCGTAGTCGCTGGTTCCACCGTTGGTCCTGGTTTCCATGGCGACCGGATGCTGCAATCTCCTGGCTCTCGAGGAGGAGCTGATGGAAGATGTTGGGGAGACGGCGGGCGTGGTCTTTGATGAGGAGACTTGTGAGACACTCTTGTCTTGAGGCTGATACACCAAGCAGAATTTGTCAAGAGGAAAACATATGTTAGAAAGAGATACATACCGTCACATGTCATGCGAAATAGAGCACAAATAGAGCCTAACAGGTTTACGTGAGAAGCATATGTTATATAGTATGAGGGCATAAAAATCTAGCTAATATTTCAAGTGGGCTAAGCATTGCGATCCACATCCCACTTTATCTTGGGATTTTCATGGACTAGTGTGATTACTATGACCTAGGATGATTACTTGAATGGTGAGCATTAAAAAAAAGGAAATGACTGAATGTGACAAAGACTGTCAAATCCAATTGTCCAAAGCATGGCTCACCTACACAGGACATTTTAGTTCATGTTTGCTCACACAAGCAAAAGATTATGCCTCACCCTGATCATACTTTGAATTTGACCAATGGTTGTGCAGTGCTCACCCCATCTCCCCCCTCGTCCTTCAAAAACGGTTTTATTATATCTACATGTATGTTTATCCCAAAAGAACAAAATTTTTTTGAAATCTTGATTTCATAATGCCCTTTTTTAACATGGGAGTAGTTCCTGTATATAGGACTTTCTAATATTGGCCCACTGCCGTAATAAAAAAAATCATTTGTGTGCAGGTTTTCAAATGTCTCTCTGAATGTCTCTATTTCTGTCTGTCTATCTGTATGTCTGTTTGTCTGTCTCTTTTTCCCTTCCCCACCTGCTCTAAGAGTTGCCTTAGCATCTGAAGCTGTGCCTCTAGCTGTCTCTCTTTCTCTCTTTCTCTATCTATCTATCTATCTATCACATCTATCTATCTATCTATCTATCTATCTATCTACCTATCTATCCATCTATCTATCTATCTACCTATCTATCCATCTATCTATCTATCTATCTATCTATCCATCTATCTATCTATCTATCTATCTACCTATATATCCATCTATCTATCTATACCTATCTATCTATATATCCATCTATCTATCTATCTATCTATCTACCTATCTATCTATCTATCTAATCTATCTATCTATCTATCTATCTATCTATCTATCTATCTATCTATCTATCTATCTATCTATCTATCTATCTATCTATCTATCTATCTATCTATCTATCTATCTACCTATCCATCCATCTATCTATCTATTTAAATTATCTATCTATCTATCTATCTATCTATCTATCTACCTATCCATCCATCTATCTATCTATCTATCCATCTATCTATCTATTTAAATTATCTATCTATCTATCTATCTATCTATCTATCTATCTATCTATCTATCTATCTATCTGTCTATCTATCTATCCCCACCTGTTCTAAGAGTTGTCTCAGCCTCTGTAGCTGAGCCTCCAGTTGCCTGTTGTGATCCTCCAGGATCTGCATCCTGGCCTCCAACCGCCCCTTATGCTGGCGCAGGAGCTTGGCCTCGGCCATCAGCTCTGCGTCCCGCCCCGGCGACCGGCCTGTCGATCTCTCGTCGCCGGACGACGCGGCCAGCTCGGCGGCTCGCTTCACGTCTTCCGTCCTCAGCACCTTGAGTGTTTCGAGCTCGGAGAGTAGCGTCCTGTAGGAGCAGACGTGCACAGGATGAGACACAGCAAACAACGTCTGAGACTTGCACACATGGTCACATTTATCATTCCTACTTTTGTTGCTGTAGAGTTGAACAAGAGTACTGAGGTACAGGAGAATTCAAACTGTGGATCTACTGGATCAATCTTGTCAAAATTATATTGATACAACAGAAGATGGTTACACTGGTCACCAATACTCTGTTGTGAAGTAAGAATATCCTAAACCTCTAGATCTGTATCATAATCATGAGAAAACTATTTCATTCTTTCAAGCCATCAACGTAATACCATGAATCCTACATCTAATAGAATATGTACAGATAACTTGCTTAGCATAATAAAATCATCATCATTCAGTTGCATTTCATTATCAATTTTGAGAAAACTTCGTCAAACACGACAGGAGTATTTGTTAGGCAGTCCTCAAAGGTTGCAGATAACTTGGGAAGGCGAGAATAATGAACTCATTCAACATCATATGAACTGTACACAGAATTCCTTTGGATGCTCATATATAGTGTGCAGGAAGTTATCTCATCCTAATTTGTTTTTCTCAAAATACATATTTTACTCCCAAAAATTGTGTTCTTTACCTGTTCTCATCTTCCAGTTCTGATATCTGCGTCTCCAGGTCGGGTCTGTGCTCTGCGTCGATGGAGACTACTATTTGGGCAGGACTGTTAGGCTGTTGGTTATTAAAGAAGGTGCAAAAGTCACAAATAAAACTTTTATCACTTATTTTTTTTCTTCCAAACTTATGAAAAACACAGTATTACAAGTCCTACATACATACTGAAAAAGTGGTTTCTTTCGCATACAGATACTTTCACGGTTTCCATCGGTGCCGACTTTTTCGCGTGTGTTTAAATTCGCGGTCGGCAAAATTTGTGAATTCACAGTCGGCAAAAACTGTTTTATTTTGCACATGAAAATCCAAACTATAATCCAATTATTCTTTTATTTATTAGATAGAAATTAGAATCAAAGGCAGGCTTAACTGAAATCCTGTCTCTCGAGTACTTTACAACATGCTTGTACCTACATTGCGCGGTATCGCTGTGTGTGTGTTGACCATCAATACACTCAATGCGCGGAATCTTCGTGTGTGCATGTGCGCAATAGCGTTGTAACAAGTGGCGAGTTCAAAACATGTTTTCGCGTGATGTTGAATTCGCGGTTCAACCTCAAAGCGCGAAAAGCGCGAAAATAAAACCACCCCGAAAGAAACCACTTTTACAGTATCCAATGGAGTGATAAAAAATCATGCTCGCTGGATAGACAGATAGATAAGATAGACAGATAGCAGATAGATAGATACAGATATATGGATGGATGATTATATAGAAAGAAAGATAAAGGATAGATAGATAGATATAGATATATATGTAGATAGATAGATATATAGATGGATGGATGGATACATAGGTAAAAAGGTAGACTGTGAGATACAATATAGATAGAGATAGATAGATAGATAGATAGATAGATAGAAAGTTACAGAGTGAGGCAGGATATCTGGAATATAGGGGAAGAGACTTACCACTGTTGATACATCACCACCCAAGCTGTGGCAGTAATGTGCAATAAGTTGATGCTCATCATCCCTGGGGGGAAAACAGAAGACAATGGAACAGTAGGACCATGAGACAAATGCACCATCAAAAAACCATCAGAATATAACAACACAACACTTTGACAGCATAACTGTCCCAAACATTAGCAAGATATGTACATTGGAGGACATCATACAAAGGTTGTACACACAGCGATATATTTATTCTGTTTCTTTTTGTTTGATAAGACACTATACATATAAATGCTACATGGCGTATAACTCATGGTGATAATTATAAAGCCTTAACCCGTTAAGGACGGTTTGATTTTGCTATAACACGCATTTCCCATAGATGCTTGCCCGAGTATACTCGGGACTCATCCTCAATGGGTTAAACCATTCTTTTTTAAAGCTGACATGTTTTAATGTAGCTAGTACGTGGCATATACATGTATTTGGGGAGTTCTTTTTTAAAACAACTTGTCGAAACCACTTAAATTGGGATATTTAGGCTCAGAAGATACACTTTTGCCAAGTTCAGTACTGCTGTCATACTTTCATTATGGCACAAAGTGTATTAGATACTCACAGATCTGCTGGGACTGAGTTTAACGTCCCTTGGCTCTCAACCTCGGCTAACCTGCAAAATAGATGTAATCATGAAAAAAAGAAGAGATACATAACATCACCAGCAATTTGATATTTCACAAGCACTGAATGAAACTTCACTTGTGTGTTTATTTCTCTCTTTACTATTAAATACAATTACAGGGATGATATAACAGGTTGCCAGTTTTTGGTGTTGGAGGTTGATGTACATTGTAACTTGGGGAGACATCACTCAAATTTGAATGTAAAAGTTCGAACAATTTCAAAAAATGTAATAGAGTGTTCAGGCAGTAAAACAATGATGGACATGGAGTTTGGACCCAATGAAAGCAAGAATTTAAAGAACAAGTTCACCTTCATACACATGTGGGTTGAGTGAATGCAGCAATATTAGTAGAACACATTGCTGAGAGTTTGAGCAAAATCGGACAATCCGTTAAAAAGTTATGAATTTTTTAAGTTTCTGCTCAGTCACGGCTGGATGAAAAGACTACTATAGCTTGTGATGTCACATGAGTACAACGATATAAAGAAAGAATAAAGAAAATTCAACATATTTCCATTTTTCTCGCATAACAAAAGAACACTCGACTTCTCTCTTTCAGAAGGCAGGGGGAATAATATTACCCTTAACATATATCAGTAGCAAGTCATAGAAATGTGCACTTTACTCAAAAAGTAAAGGTTTGGGAAATTCTCTTTTCATTTTCCTTGTATAGTTGTACGCATGTGACATCATACACTGTAGTAGTCTTCTCTTCTAGCAGTGACTGCGCAGATACTTAAAATATTCGTAACTTTTGAACGGATTGTCCAATTTTCCTCAAACTTTCACTGATGTGTTCTACTAATATTGCTGCATTCTCTCAATCCTTATGTATATGAAGGTGGACTTGTCCTTTAACCCGTTGAGGACGGTTTGATTTTGCTACAACACGCAATTCCCATAGACACCTGCCCGAGTATACTCGGGACTCGTCCTCAACGGGTTAATGAGGTTGCATAAATAAGGCATAAAGAGAGAAAGAGGCAGAAAGAGATAGAGAGAGAAAAAAAAAGACAAAGAGACTAGGGGGGGGGGGGGGGGGAGAAAGAGAAGAGGGACAGTGGTTCTCACCTGTTTGCATAAAGTTCTAATCTTGTGTGGGTGTCTTGATTCGCCATGTGTTGAGGTGTGGTGATGGGCCTGTAAGGTAATCATAGACACACAATCAAAAGATTGGAATACAGGCCAAATACACATCACATATAACAGAGGTGATCTCTAATTATACATAAGTTTATTCACTGAAGTACGACATCATCATAAACTTTTGCACAAACACTTCAAGAAGTATTATCCAATAAAGCTTTACGCATATGTACAAGTCTAAATATAGTTTATATCAAAGCGCTTAACTCAATCGAGAAGATCCTTGTCATACACCTGTACAAATGTTAATGGGGCACAGAAAATATATGCAAAATAGATACTACACAAACTGATAATCACGCATCAGATACTTGTAAAGAGACATGGACACAGAATTCAAGAGGGCACTGTTGAATGGACCCAGACATGTAACAGGTACACAGTCATACACAAATTGCAGTGTACCTGTAAAACTACATCTCGATCTACGTAAGGTCACTATGATTGGTTCAGCCCAACATGCATGTACAGTGACGTGCCATACTCATGCTAATAGATGAAATCGTGAATGACTATGAATCTGTACAAAAGAGAGTGCATGGATTACAAGCCCACAATCTATTTTGATAGACTGACAGTTAACCCATTCCATACGTGAACCTGGTGACCTGTGTATTAAGTCTATGGGGATTTCAGAATTCAGTATGGAACGGGTGAATTAGCTTTATACTGTTGATCACAAAGATGGTAGCAAACATCAAGCCATCCAACAGTGCCCTCTTGAATCCCAAGTCCATGTCCCTTTATAGACGGTAAACGTTTTCTACAGATGATAATACTCACGATTCAAGGTCATCGCCCTCTAGTACTGACTGGACAGGCAAGTAGCCAACTCGCGGGTGCTTCTGGTAGTAGCGCTTGGACTTGAACTTGTTGCGCACCACCTTGGCAAAGTCCCTCACGTCTTCACCCGACGTCGTCTGCCAGAAGATAGAATAGAAGAGAAAACAAATTACAAAGACTGTAGAGATAGAAATTGAGAAGTCACTTGGTTTTTACTCAGTAAGGTCTTACAGGAACTTGATTAGCCCATTAAGCAAAATCAAACGAACATGCAACACTCATTTGTCTTGTTATGTTTCTGACGCTGATCGGTATATCTTCCATATGCATACATTTCATCACAGGGCATGAGCGCACGGAATGATAATTTTGTGGCAAACTGTTATTTTATATGATTTCATACAATTGAATGAGATAGTGAATAATATATGGAGAAAAAAAAATATGCATGTCTAAAATGTGATTGCTAAACTGTATACATGCACACAATTGTCAAGATACAATTTGTATGATGTAGCACACTGGTAAAACAAAGGGTTTCATTTGTATGAAATAGGTTGTAAAGGTGTGCATTGATACATGAAAGTACTTCAATACCAATAATAAAAGAGAGGTCGAACTGGCAGGAAGAGTGAAGTAGAATATCAAAGAGAAATTACATGAAGGACAACTTACCGTTGTGCAGTATTCCTGCATTGGATGTGACAACTTATGCGTCTTAGCTTTCCTCCCAGAGAAGAAGCAGCTCTGAAAAAGCATATACAAAAAATAAACTCACATTGGAGAAAACACACACACACACACACACACGCAAATCCCTAGTTCATCTAAAACTTGAAAAAACCTGTTTCTTAATAAAGTGCTTTGTTAAACATTTAAAGCGAAAATATATCATGAGAGACCAATCAATTAACATAAGATTACGCGACTATGAAACTATGAAGGATTCACATACACATACGTATCTTAAGGAGATATCAATACATTTAATAGGAAACTATGGCCGCGATACATTTAGCAGAATCTATCCATGAATTATATAATTACACAGTTGTTCACACTTTTGCACTGAAATGGTGCTTGATGAGACAATCTACTATTAAGAACAGTAGTTTTCTTTCATTAATAAGAGCATCGCTTTCATGTTTGGGGGAAAAAAACACACTTTGAGCGCCACATACTGCAAAGCAAGATATTTTTGCAACATGACATTTTTGCAAATTGTCACTGGCATTTAATGCATATAGTGCAGACAATAACTTTAACGTGCATTTTAATTTTGCGAATCTTGGCTCTCGTGAAATTAAAACACGTCATGCAAACATTCCTCGTTTTACAGTAATGGAAAAGCACTACAAAGAAAACAACTATCATCACAAAGTGTGTTGACCTCACCTGGCAGAGGTCAAAGTTGAAGCACTTGAGGCAGCGGTAGCGGAGGCCCACGATGGGGCACTCCTTGCATATGTTGCACTTGGCCTGATGCTTGGCCGTCTCTGAGGCGGCCACCCGATGTAGGACGGGCATCCACACCATGGACTGAGGCTCCAGCTTCATCCAGGCTAGGAACTGGGATGGCTCGATTAGAGGCTTGCTTCCAGTCTGGGAGATATATACATAGAGACAGACAGATATATTGATAATAATACTGTCCTCTTTTATCAAGGGTAGCCTCTTCCATGTTTACACTGCTCTGCCAGTGGGCCCTGTCATCATTATCACCCTCGTGTTTTCGGGTACCCATTTATAGACAAGAGGGACATGGTGGGTAAAAACATCTTGTCCACGGACATTTTAAGCACTGAACGGGATTAGAACTTGGGTCTTCTGATTGAAAGTCAAGAGTCTTATCCACTACGTCACAGTACCCCCACATCATAGTATCATAACTAAGTGTCTATGTTTTGACTCTCTTCTTTGTGTGATTGAATCGGTTCAATTTGAATTTTGATAAACCATATTAGGGAAAATAACTGGCCTAATATCTGAACCTTAACCCGTTGAGGACGAGTCCCGAGTATACTCGGGCAGGTGTCTATGGGAAATGTGTGTTGTAGCAAAATCAAACCGTCCTCAACGGGTTAACACCCTCTCCTCACCCAACAAAAAGACTCCACATAGTAAGGAAGCTAAATTAAAAAAAAAAGTCCATCAAATTTCAAAAACATATTTTCTTGTTCATCAGAAGAATGAAAAACATATTAAATATTTACACCATGCTAAATGGCAGCAATCAATGTAATCATAAAAACTACAAACAACATTTATGACATAAAATAGAATGTGATACTTTCAACTCACCAGTCATCATTTTCAAGACGTAATTTAATATCCCATTCCATTTGAAACTCTGACAGCAGATATTAAACTAGTACTGCAACCCCTAGCTATATCATTTACCTGTTGAAGACTAGTCCTAAGTATTTGCAGGCAGGCGACTATGGGAAATGAGTGTTATAGCACAATCAGTTCGTCATTAATGGGTTAACCTAGTCACTATACATGTTCACAGCATTCACATGAGGCACCCACCATGTTGAAACAACTCCTGACACTGGGCTCGATGTTGCTGCCACCGAACTGGGCCACCTCGCCAAGCTGCCGTGGGATCTGCACGCAGTCGTGGAGCAGGAGGCCCAGCCCCCGCTGGTCGATCATCCCATTCTTGTCGGCCACAAAGCGGCAGATGAAGCGGTATTTGTCCTCCAGATGGGCGTTGCACAACATGACCACGCCTACTTTGAAGGCCAGCACCCGTATCCGCCCACTCCTCACCCTGGGAAGATGGGAAGAAGATGAAAATGAGGATGAACAAAAACAAAACAAAACTGCATCTTCATTTGCATGAGGAGGAAAAAACAAAAGCTAAGAGATGTCGCTAATAATCATATGAGAGAACTATAAAGATGATGAAAACTTTGTATCTGCTTCTACACCAAGACTTTGAACACTCTACTAAACACATTTCAATCAATGCACACACCTATTGTAAACTATAACAATGTTACATTTGCTGAGATGGGCCTGGACATACACATAAACACATGTACATCGTATACACACACACACACACACACACTATAAACACATACAAACATACATCATGCACAAAACAGATTCATGAGCACTGGCTAACAGAATGATGTGTGGCACACACATACTCACAAAAACATGAAAATGTTTTGAAAAACATGTCTGTTTTCACTCACGTATCATAGACATTGAGAAGCCAGTTGAGGCACATGTCCACACACTGGGGGACGTTGACCATGCCCGGATGGTCCATGGCCAGAGTCTCGTAGACGGTGGCCAGACAGGTGATGATTTCTGTCACGTCCATGGTGCGGTCGTTGGACCCCACCAGCTCGTGCTGCGTGAAGATTGACTCGGCGCTCGCCAGGTTCAGGAGGTACACTGAAAAAATTAAGGATTATTTGCAAGAAGCGTTCTTTATAATCACTGAAACTTCTTTAAAGGACACTGCAGGGGGAGGCTTTTCAGCGATCTGATTTTCAGACCAGCTTCTAAATGGAATAAAATTACTCCCTTATTGTCTTATCAAAGATGAAAAATGTGCAATGAGTAGTAGCAGTGGATCATTATAAAAATCAAGACATTGAACAAAGCAAAGTAGATTAAAATATTACTAAAGGTTGTTTTTGTTATTCAACTTCAATTTTGGCTTTCTTTCAAGTAACACTCACGCTTGATATCATTAGCATTTAAAAGGAGAAAAGAACAAAAAACAGCAACAAAAATACTAGATATAATAGATGGCAGCTTATCATCACAACAGACATTTCAGATTCCAATGACCATATCACTGTCAATCAGTGACAACACAGCAATCTCTGAGTGAAGGGACAACTAAAAAAACAAACAAATAAACAAACAAACAATCAACTAACTAACCAACCAACCAACCAACCAAACAATCAAACAAACAAACAACACAAAAACAAACAAAGCAAACCAAACAATCGCATCACTCACAGCACAGAGCCTTCTGCAGCCTCCTCAGCTTCATGCCGGTGCGGTAGGCCGAGAACTTGACGGCGTTGAGGTCCGAGAGCGAGTGGAAGAGTTCGGTCATGCGCGGGTGGTCCCAGTGCGTCGTTTCTGTCGCGTGGCTGTCGGGAGAAGAGGGCGATAACTTGAAATAAGTTTAAAATAGCAAATGGAGAGCAGCAAATTACAATGTAGCTGCCCATTTTTCATGCATAGTGTTTGGGAGTCTCTCGACATAGAAATGCATTTATTCCTGCATAGTTTCTTACAAGTCTCTGAACAAATAATTTTTTCCCCTTTTGATTATCTACATTAGTTGGTCATGTCAGCAGGGCTTGAGGCCTAATGCACAAGAAGTCCTCATCTACAGTATGTGAAGCTGTAAGCAAGTAAGTACAGCCAATCTCCTGTGTGCATCTTTGCCTGCTACCATGGCAACTGCACTCACACCAACCTACTGCTTTCAGCTTCATGGAAACAGACTCTAGTTTGGTGCTATGGAAGGAATGAAACAAAGGAACAAAACAATAAATTGATACAATTGTCCTGAAGGTGAAACCCTCTGAACAAAGATCCTAACAGAGAAAGATATTTACAATTAGGGGAACAAATACAAAAAAAAAAAATCATGGTAGTGCTTACTTGATGAAGTATGGAACTTTGTTGCCAGCAACTGCCCTTTCCCATGGATGCTGTACAGATGCTGAAAAAATGGAGGAAAAAAAAGAACGCAAATCAAAACAAACGAAAATGATTCACATCGACACTTTCTTAAAAACCATGTGTGTGGTATGAAACATGAGGATTTAAGATATACCAAGCAGGTTAGTCCCCCTTACTCAGGAATAAAGAATGTTTGGGCCTTCTTCTTTATTTTGCAGACAAATGACAGAAACATCATCTTATGCTTGAGAACCTCATGTCTCTACATGTACAAAAGTCAATTACCTCCCATTCAGATCTTACAATGCTCCATAAATGTGGATAATGACAAAGACACTGTGGAAAATCTTATGGACCAGAAACTTTTACACCTACCTTGAAATTGTCATCTACTGGTGTTACACAAATGGCAACATAGAGGGGATATTTGTGTTAGCACGGCATAGAAATTAATCATTTCCTTTTTGTGCACCATCTTTGTGGGACCTACCTCTGAGGAAGTGTTGTGACTGAGGGCCAAAGTCCCGCAGGGCCTCGTTCAGCTGCCGGGCCCGCTCATCGATGGCCATCTGCAGGGTCTTCCAGCGGCGGACGATGTCGTCCAGTCGGCCCTGGTTGACCGTGCTGAGGCTGACCTGCTGGGCGGGGAAGTGACCGGCCATCTGGGTCACCTTCTCCAGCTCGTCGTGCACTGGACTGTAGTACTCCTGGAAGCTCTGTAGGAAGGAAAGACAAGAATGGGATTGATAACAACTGACTACTCTTGCCTCTCATCCAAAAGGTCAACACTCTTTTCCATCCACGTCAGGAAAACATCGTTTTCACATGAATAAAAACTTAAAGATGCATAATGGAGACCCAACTTCAATGATTCCACTTGGTCCATGCATGATTACACAATTGATGACAATTAAGAAAAAAAAAATGAAAAAAAAAAATCAACCACAAATCAGATTTAAAATCCACATGAATGCTTTTGAAAAACATTTTGTTTTTCCATTTTGTTTTTCAAAAGCACGTAACTTTTTATGGAAGTATTCATGGTGTACAGCAAAGTTGTAGAGAAAATTGCAATCTTTGCTGGGGTGTAATATTATGACAAAGGTATGGCTGTAACACTTTCAATGTACTGTGGCATATCGCCATATATCAATCGGTTTGTGCACAACTGTGTGTTTGAGCAAAATATGTAAAGATGGCAAGTTGGGCATGTGCATGTGGTACACAAATAGTTGAAGGCATCCTTAACCCACTGAGGACAAGTCCCGAGTATACTCTGGCAGGTGTCTATGGGAAATGCATGTTGTAGCAAAATCAGCTCATACTCAACGGGTTAAGGAATTGGGCCGGGCTTTTGGACTCACCTTGAGTTCTGCTAGGTGCTGCGGAAGGCTGTCGATGATGAGGTCACCCACGGGCAGCCATCTCGCCCTCGTCCCCTCGGCCTCGTGGAGACGAGCACTCAGCTTGTCCATGGCTTGATGCAAGGCTAGCATTTTCTGCAGACAGATCACAGAGAGCAGAGCCCATTGGCTAGTGACAGCAGTTTGCATAAACATTCAACCAATCGGCAGACAGTTTTCATTTGACTATTGTTGGAAGCCAAGTCAGGAAGAATTACATTCAATTTTGCATTAATTTCCTTTCAAATCTCGGAATAAAAACATTCGATATGAGGTGTTTTGCTGGTAAAAAAACAAACAAACAAATTGCAGAAATGTTTATTGACTCCCTCTTTGTTCTGGATAAATGTGTGGATTGAGTTACGAGAGAGAGAAATTAAGTTTTATTAATGCTTTTGGTGGAGTGCCTGTTCAAGCTACTCCACTTTCCAGTTAAGGAGAACTCAATACATCAGTAGTTTGAGGCAAGCCACAGTCATATCAGGTGGAGTAATGATCCAGCATTTCATGACATTGCCAGATCTTCTAAGAGTGGAACCATGGCACAGAGAGGGTCGTGACGTGACAGATGTTCTGTGTTAATGTTTCCTTCATCCCGCGCGCTGACACGCCCACTCAGATTGCAGTAGGGAAAGGTCACAAATGTGCAGATTGAAACAAAACACGACCAAACAGCAGCACGGGGCGTGTCGCATTACGCCATTTCCATCGCAAACATGCAAGCAATGTTCACCACAATCGAAACCAAGCACATTTCATCCATTTCCTATTCTTCTTCTTCTTCCTTTTTTTTTCCTGTTTTATCTTACCGTTGACATTTCATCCAGCTTGTGTTGCCAGTTCTCAGACTTGATGTTGAGTTTGTTCCAGCTGTCCTGGAGGTCTGTAACCCGCCCCTTCAGCTTACCAATGATGGTGCGTGCCTCAGCCTCTGGCCCTGTCGCTGCTGTGTCTGACAAGTCTGGGGGAAGGAGGATTGGATGAAAGGTGGATGGGGTATGATACAATGACAAGAAATCTATACACTCTGAAGTATTTTGATGATACTTCTAATTACATACATGTATATAGAAACTAGCAACTTGGTCTCACCCGTGTTCTGTGCTTTCTTTTCTTGCTATTCAACAAAAGACGGCTACATTGCACTCTCCTTATTCCAACCCCTACTGAGTCAGAAAAATTGCAATCAAAGCATGCAAAATGAACAAAAGGGGAGAGGGGATAGGGATAATCAATCTAACTTAAGACCATTTCTATTTCATTTCTGAACATCCACTCTTTTCTTACGTTATAGGTCTCAAAGCATGGCTTTGAATTCTGGCTCTAGTTATCTCAGTCTGGAACAAAGGCTAGTCTGCTCTTTCGATCTTATCGCTTTGTGTCTTGCCAATGGCACGGAGAAGCGAGTTTAGAATCAAAGACTACTACTTTTCACACAACTATTGAGCATCTTTTGAAGACTATCTTTAGAATATCTTTCAAAAGTGTGTTTTGAAGACTATCGGGATGAGGTGCGACTATTGGCACACAGACATGGCTAATAAAATCTCTTCAAGGCTACTACATGTTGCTGTTAACACTCCTGGAGGATTTTTCCAGCGTGCAGGAGGTGACAGAAGAGAGGGGGAACGAAATTAAGACCACCTGTTCGGCAAGTACTATGGAACTACAGTACCAACAAACCCTAACTGGTGTCTTTCTTTTTTTAAAAACAGGTTTAGTGGTTTCCACGGTGACTGAACATGGTATGTCCTCGGTCCTGGTGCAGCAATTTATACTCAATTTACCATGGCAAACTCCGCAGAAATCAAGTTCACCTTTTTGCAAAAGCATGACAGAAATGAATAAGCCTGCTATGAATGCCTCCCTGGTGAAAGTTGAAGGTTATTTGAGATAAGGATCTTGTTGTGCAGCAAACATGAGGGTTATGAATTTGATAATATTGAATTCCTGCTGGTGTAACATCTAACATTCTTTTGCCAGCAATCTGACGATTTGTACAATGAAGACTGAGTAAAGGTTTGCATATCTTTGATCAGTACCGGGACAACATATCATGAAAGAAGTGATTTTGCATTTTGGAGAGTGCCCTTTACAGATGTTTCTTTTCCTGTTCATACTCTCCATACATCAGGTTGTATGTTTGAGCTGGTGTCAGATACTGTAAAAGTGGAAATTTTCGCGGTGTTGAAATTTTTGTGCATTTCGTGCAAACAAAAAACTAGCGCGAAATAAAAGCACACAAATATTTTTGATTGCCACATGTTCCAGTCGTTGACATCTTGATTCTGCGGAATTAAAAACACGCGGAACTCTTCTTACCCGACCGAGCACGAAAAATTAGTCGCGTGAAAATATCCACTTTTACAGTAGACCAATTATAAAAGAAAGAAAAGGTCTTGGATTTGAACGCATCATCTAATGCTTACTTAGCGGCAGCATGACCAACCAAGCTCACTGAAGATCAAACATGCAATCCTAATTCCGAGAGATACAGTGAAACTGAAAAAAGCATCTAGACGAGAACAATCATGCTCTTTCAATCAAAATATTCATGATAATAATTCTAGGGGAAAAATGCTTAAAAATAAAATCATAGAAAGTTTTCATGTACAGAGTAAATCTCTGGTTGCTAGAAATTTCTAATTCATCTGGAACCAGGCTAAATCACATATTCCACGAATTTCAGAATTCACTTGCATGGTTGCCATGGAAACTAACTTTAGATTGCCATTACAGCAATACCTACCTAAGTCCTTTTGTTCGGCAAGATAGAGACTTCCCATCTGCAGGCTACGGTCTACGGAAGCTTGTTTTTCATCAACCTGATGTCTGAATATCTAGAGAAGATGGAAAGAAGAAGAAGAAGGAAATACAAGGTAAGTTTGTGCCTGAGGTGTGCAAAAGAACTGAATGCTATACACACCATATATTTCATGCAGTGTTTATTATTTGTCACATATTTGTCACATATTCCCAGAGATGACTGGTGTTTGCAAAATTAATATTTCTCAAGAAAACTGCCTTGCGAGTGAAATTGCACTGAAAACAAATGCAAACTCCTCTGTTGGAAAAGGGTAAATACTCATTTCTCATTCCACCATTGTGGTTCTCCGTTGCGAATACAACCACTTGTCTTTCAAATACAGACTCACCTCCTATCATGCTCACAAAGAATCCAGCATATACAGTGAGAATATTAAAGATCAAAGGTGAACAAGATGATCTTTACAAAATTGGCAGTTTGACAAGACATAATGATATAAAAGTTGATGCTTGTAAGGCAGCAGAACAAATGCATGCTACAAGTACTGAACTATAAAGATGAAACGAAATCAATACCCAAAGTATCACATAGTATTTATTGGTGCAATCTTGGTTTCTGTTTCTATCATATTCTATTAAATTTTGTGATAACCTCTTTTTTTTTTCAAAATGATATCTCCTGGTTTCATGTAACAATGAACATACAAGCATTTCTATTTGAGGCTCCGATAAAAAAAATGCAGTTGAGGCCCTCTACATTATGAGACTGTATTGGTAGTAATAAATGCTTCAAGGCAAAGATCAAAGAGACATGGGACGCACAGATTACAATGCATGGTGACTGTCATATCATTGTACCTTATGGTCTGCTATCTGCTGCTGGATGGAGTTGTAGTCTCCTCCGACAGGCTGTCGTTTGGTGAGGTCCTCGTCCTTCTGGCGAATCCAGTACACCAGCTCGTTGATCTCCCGCACCAGGCTGTTCCACTCCTCCGCATTCGCCTCCAGCCGTTTCCTGCGCGGAGCCGATGAAAGGAATAAATACATCGCTTAACCCTCTGCATGCTACATTACATCACCTGCCCACAGGTTTGTGTATAATATTTCTCCACACTTGACTCAACGACATGGACAGGTTTTATCCAGCACCTTTCAATCTCCCTCATGTGATCAGGTGAGAATATCATCGAGATACAGGACCCTATTCATCTGTGCATAATAGGTTTTGGCATTCGGTGAAGTTGCCAACAAGAATTAAAAAGAGAAAAAAAGGATGAACAACTAAGTAATTCAACTCCCTGAATGACATAAATGAATTCATACCGGCAGCATTTTGGTCTCCGTAATGAAATTGTGACAAAGAAGGAAAACATCCATAAATCATCGCCTTTGAAGTTTGAAAGCATTGTTCACGACAAATGGAAAAGTCATTGGAAAATGCAACTCCTTCCACAATTCAGATTTACATCTGTTGCACGTAACCATAGTGACTGAATTGCGGAGGGGGGACCCATTAACTTGTTGATCCCAAGTTATTGCAATTCCCTGTAGGATCACTACACTTGGTACGCGAGATTTTAGTCAGCAGTGGGTTAACTGTTGCCTTTGTCGTTTGGAGAAATCAGTGAAAACTAGGGGAAGATACAACACTACAAAACTTCATCTCAATTCATCGTATACATACACACCTAAATAATGACACATACTGAACATAATGTAATAATCTTTGTAAACTATATGTGACCCTGCACCTCAAAACAAACAAAAAGTCGCCAGACATGAATTTTTAGTTAAGACCATATTCTGAAAGAGCAGACTTTAAGCTTTAAAATGATGTATAACTCAAATCAAATGGACTCTCCTAACCTATCTAAATATTGGAAAGAAAGCACAAACTCAGGAAAAGTGTATACTAAGAAAAGAGGCTCTAAAGTACAGTGTCTATTCAAGCGTTTAATCTTTACCAAACCGTGCTGGCTGTGCGACCAATGGGACAAAAAACAGGAAGTAAACCACCAGAGTAACAACAGTGAAGGGATTATCAGATTAAACTGAAATTATGCATGCCTCATTAACACATTCTGTCTATAATCAATGCCAACTTTCAAAGCAGTAGCACTATCCTTTCAAAAGTTATTAGAGTTGAAAGTGAAGAGTGTGGACAAGGTTTTTCAGAAATGAAAAAGGGATTCTAAAAACACACCTAATCACACTATTCTACCAAAAATGTTCGAGATAAACTGCTAAAAAAAAACACACTTTCCCGCCCGTTTTATGATACCAAATTTGAGCATAATGTAAAAGAAGACCCGCTCTTTCAGAAAATATGAAAAAGTCAAGTTCGGCTAGGTTGACCCATTTCACTTATTTTCGATCCTCACGCAAAATCAGTGTATGCGACTTTATGTTCGTTTTGAGGTGCACTGTCACATATGAAAGGAAGAAAACATAATTATACCTTTGGTGCAAACAATACCGCATCAACGACATTGCCTAGCACCACTTCTCTTCCAATGTACATGTATCAAGCCCTACACTTTGAACACACTTCTAAGAGTATCGCACATGAAGTGAAAAAAAAAAAACCACACACACAAACAAAACAACCACTGGAATTATTGACAGCCATCAAAGTAGGGTCTGTTTTCTTTTTCAAGCTTCTATTGAAAACTGAAAAGTTTTCACTGTCTGACTGTACAACATTACAACAGGTATGTGCAGAGCTGTAACATAGTGGTGAATGATTCGTAATGAATGGGACTACGATTCCTGCCGCCTAACTTCATAAGAAACCCCATGACATACAATGAGTTTTTGTGTGAAGTCAGCAAACGACGCTTCTCACTGAAATGGAGATTATGCACACAGTGTGTCAGTACTTGTTTTTAGAATGGTGAAAATCTTGGCACATACATGTAAATGCAAAGAACTGAAAGAAAGGGAGAGAAAAAAAACCCTACTTTTCTCACAAGCTCTTTTACGGAAACTGTTGTACACCTACTGATTCTAGAATGCACTTTTAGATGTACCACAGGACTATACCATAACCCCTTCACTAATAAAGTCTGACTGACAAACCTGATTAAAGATGGTTGATTTGTTACTTGATGGAAATTGGCAGCAAGCCTTTTTATCCTGAAACTCATCTGATTAAAGTTGTCTGCGCCTGACATGTTCGTTCCGTGGCATGCGATATCATTATTTGGATGTCTCATGATTGTATGGAAAATACAATTCTGACTGATATCTCGTTGCTAAAGTAGCTTTTTCTACTAGTTTTGCATACAAGCAGACCTGGTGTGTGTGCATGTATATGAGAGCTTCACAAGTACTACAAAATATCGCTATTTACAACTGAATACAAACTAGTTTGTAGCTGAAGGAACATTCTCTCTGTATCACTATAGCAGGGCTTGACATTAGTGATGGCCAGGTGGCCTGGGACACTACATATTGACGTCAGGCTACCAAATTTCCATAAAGGTACTATCTTTTGGTGGCCTGATCATGCAGCTAAAATTAAAAATGAAATTTTGAATATTTCCTTTTATTCCTTTTATCCCCTTGTTCCACAATGCTCCTCAGAATAATTTCATGAGATAGATAGTTCAATATAAATGTATTGTATTATTATTAGTAGTAACTCTACCAATGGGTTACCATGGCAACGTCCAATACTTTTTATTACACCGGGCATTTATCAATGGGGTGCACACAGGTGCACCCTTCTCAATCCCAGGGTGACTCTTGATATTGTGATCATTCTTTGAGAAGCAGTTTTTGTTTAAACTGCTCAATAAAAAGCAAGGCCTGGTATATCAATAATCAATCACTGTAAAGTTCCCATCACTGCAATTACTGTGGCAAGGGGGGGGGGGGTGTTTCATAAAGCTGTTCGTTAAGTTATGAACAACTTACGAGCGACTGGTGATCAGTTCTGATGTGCTATACTTATCAGAATTTTCATAATTCAGCACAAGAACTGATCACCAGTCACTCGTAAGTCATTCGTAACTTTACGAACAGCTTTATGAAACACCCCCCAGGGGGGTGTTTCATAAATTGTTTACAAACAGAAAGTGTTTACAACGAACTGGTTGTGTTGCCGATCAGCTGCCATGGTACAGTATAGTAGCTACAGGGATGCCAAACTTGTGAACAGCACTGCAATTTTTTTTGAAGGCCGAGAAGGCTTATTTTTGGTAGAAAACATTAATTTTTACCTTCCCTGCCGCAGATGCAATATGTATGTGTAGTGACGCATATGGGTCATTCCATGGGGTTGGGTCTTCTCTAGATTTTCATGTTGTGTAGGGAATAAAAGTCATATTCTGAAAAATTTATCAAATAATTGTCCGTGGTTTGCAGTTATTCTTGGAGAGAAATGTGTGAAGAATTATTTGATGAAAAAAAAACAAGCCTGTGTACAAATGTATTTTGTCTATGACTGTTTCACTAATGATGTCCCATGGTTTTTTGTGGTTTATGTTGTGACATAAATATATGCCATTTTCATGGCAATGTAAAACAGGAATATACAACCTTTCAGCATTATGCCTATCATAATTAAGAGAGGCAAGGTGACTTCTACAAACGCTATAAGGCACATAAACATTTGTAACAAAATAAGAACACCAGAGCATCTTCAAGCAACCTCATACCTATGTTACAAACGATGTCCATGGCAATTTTTGTTGTAACATAGGTATAGCATGGTTTTACATACACTTCCAATCATAATATGATTAGAAACTTTATTTCTATAATGAGATTTATATTTCAGGAGTATTCTTATCCAAAAATTAGCATAAAAATCCTCCAAATAAACGAGAAAATACGGAACATATCACTGTACTTCAGTGCGATGTCCGGCCTCTTCGTGTAACGTAGGTAAGGAAAGACGCGTCTCGCGATAAAAAGAAGAGCTACTAACTTCAGCAATTGTATTCATGTCACTGGCAGTCCTCCCCCAATGGCAGAAAAACTACTCACAGCCAATATACACCTACCTGGACAGCGCAAGATCTGTTTTTCTGCCGTTGTCCATGTAACGTAGGTACAGGAGTTTTAATGTTTCTGATGTCAATTGGTAAGCTTTTACGCTATTTTACGAAAATAATAACATTTGTCATATTCTGTAATTCTATTAGAGGAAAAAAAACGACATCTAAACCTCTGAACTGGCCAAAAATACTGTGGACGATGATACTGTAGTCCCACATACTGAGATATTTGTTACAGGTTCATGTTCATAATTTTGATTGCCAAATTTTCCGTCCATGCCGGTCTCTGCAAAAGGAGCATATATTCCTCTCTTAGAAAACCATACAAAAGTATATCAGTGTATCTTCACTGCAATATAAAATTGTTTTACCTCCCGATTATGGTGAATTTTTGGACCCTTTTGTCATTAGGTATCTACCAAGGTAGACGTGCTAGAGTTAGTATTAGTCACTATATACTAGTTGGAAAACGTAGATGTCCAGACTGCATCTGAACTAGAGAAATAGAGTTTGCCTTATTTTGCTGGTGATATTGAGGGAACTAGGAGCTGTGAAATTCTTTGTCTTTAACAGATTTACTTTGAAAATGTCAATGTTTTCCATCCAAGATTTCACTGACCTGTTAGATGCTCTGATGAAGTTGTTAACATTTCACAAGGATTCACCATTTCCATTCCATGTTCACCCACGTGTGAAGTCTCAAAGCTAAAATGCCAGTGTCCTATTCAGTTTGGGTGGGTAGTGGGTAGGAAAGGCTTCAATAAAATTATGAACCCCAATCAAAATTGGACTATTATTGCTCTACACTATCATTCAAAAAGAGGGCGACAATTTCGATGGGGGATGAATATAAAATAGGGCCTAGTATTATTTTGGGAGTCTATTGAAAGGCCCATAACCGTAACCGTAACCCTGACCCTAGCCCTAACCTTAGCTAGGACACTGGGGGCAGCGACCTGCCCTTCCTGCAGTGTAGCTTGCATCTGAAAACAAGTTTTTAGCATAGAGTATGAAAATGATATTTTCCTATGTTTTACATGCTATATTATTATTATTAATATTTACATCATTTTAAGCATAACCCATTTTTTTTTTCCAATTTTGGTGGGAGGTACACATGGAACTCTAGCTAATGGGTATGCCAAGAGGTAGAAATGTAAGCAAAATTGTTAAAATTATTTAATTCCATTCATAAACACACAGATACATCAACAGGAATATATAGTCAACCCCGACAAAAATTTTATTTATTTTTTTTATTATATTTCTCTTTACACCTTTTGTTCAGTTTGTTGATGAATCTGCCATGGCTCCTCCTCTACCACCGCTACGTGTTAAACTACATGAAAGAGTGAAAAGGACACATCCACAGCACTCCACAAACAGAGAGGAAGCCGACAAAGCAACACCAAAGAAGAGCGAATGTAACAAACTAGACAAGAAGAAAACTGCACAGAGGGAAAATGGACAGAAGAAAAACAAAAATCGAGGGCTAAATGGACATTGGACAAAAGAGCAGAAATTAATTTCAAACAAAGAACATGGAGAAGACAAGAAGACTTGTCTGATTTCTCTTTACTAGTTTTCTTAGTTAGTTGACAACTAGTTGATGATGTTGTTAGTGTATATTAGGTCAAATTGTGTAAAGCTTCACTTTCTTCTTCTCCTTCTGATTAAGTCTGCCTTCTTTCATATCAGAGTTACAAAGAATTGAAGTCTGTGTAACATAGGTATTGTTCCACATGTGTGCAGTAGATATAATTCCAAAGAACTGTTACAATAGTGTTATTTGTGGGAACATACATAAAGTCTATATGTGTAGGTTTTAACATCTCACACCACAATAAAGGAAATCAGTTGATATGTCGTAGTGTACCTATGTTACAAAGACATACTGTCCGTGTAACATAGGTAGTACACCGTGGGCGAGGTTGTTGTCTGAAAACCCCTGATTATATCAATAAAATCATGTTTTCACTTGAATACCCATACAAATCACTTGCTTCAATTGTAGTGCTTTTAAGAATATTGTCATTGTGTCACTCTTGATGAAAAAGTTAAACCTTTGATTGAAATTGTTAATGGTTTGTAGAAAAAAACATGTTAATAAAAGTGGCTTGCAGTTGACATCAGAACATACAATCTTACTAATAATGATCTCATGCGCCTGTTAAATAACATGTTGATGTGCTATGGACGAAAAAAACGTGGATGTGTTCATTGCTATCATTTCAGAACACAAAATGATGAAGGATGTCAACAAATGAAGTCCATGTAACATAGGTATTTTGCCATACCTGTTAACCCATGCTGACTGAAAGTGTGCGAAGTAATAAACAGATTTCTAGTGGAATATGTTGAAGAATGGGAGTAACAAATCAGGGGGAAAAAGGAAATTTCAATTTACCCAACGTGAATTTTCAACTTGTATGTCACAATTTCAGTCCCAACCCCATGGAATTACCCATATACGAATTAAACACTTAGTCTCATGAAACCTGCAGTATTTTTGACAAAAAACAACCAACAACAACAACAAAGTAACAGCTGGCATCTCTGTAAACAATGTTTATTATTCAAATTGTAGTTGATACAAAGTTTTCTCTCACTCCTTATTGTAAACCTGTTGAAGACTACATGTGTAGTCCCGACTATACTCAGGCAGGTGCCTATGGGAAACATGTGTTTATAGCAGACTTAGCTATGAACAGTCCTCAATGGGTTAATACAGTACCTGATTTCAGCCGACTTGTTCTGAATTCGGTTCCATCGGTGGTTCACGCCGTCAAGCTTCTGCTGGAGGTCGTCGCTCTCCTCGGCGCTGTCGGCATCGTGGATGGACTTGAGTCCGCCCTCGTTGAGGGACGATAAGATGCTGTGGTGGGCCTCGATCTCCGCTTGTAGATCCTGTTATGGAACACACAGGCATAGAGAGATTGAGAGACATATCATAAACAATAATAAACTGTATATTATATATCTCATGACGCTTTTACTCTCATGGATTTCACGGAGTCGGGTGCTGTATTCATGAATTTAACAACACGCAAAATTATTAACTCTAATCTCGACATGAATGCAATGTGCGCACGTACATTTCTCTGTTCATTATTGTATTTCACGATTGTGAATCAAACCACATAAGCGAAGTTGTTGGGAGGTTCCGCATTGGGAAGTCCCGATTCGCAAAAAAAAATTAGACTGTCTAAATGTATGACCATGTATACGGTACTCACAGAGAATTTACATAAAGACAAGTATAACTGCTATTCTCAATACAAAGATACAATGTATAAATTCAATTCAATCATAGTTTATTTCCAATCATCGAAAATAAAAAAACATAGTACAAAGTATACATGTAATGAAATAATATTGTTCAAACAACAAGACTTGGAGTTTCTTTCATATATCTTGTGGTGCACTTTTTTTGTCAATTATTCCTTTAGAGTGTCACATAAATCTACTGACAAATCTTTTAGATAATGAGTAGGCCTACAAGTAAGCAAAAACTGAAACAAAACAATTAGACAACATATTGTAGTTATTTCCAGTGAATTTTGGGAGCAGTCTGTTCACTTGAGCTATAATCAACAAAATCTCATAGCCATGAACTGGTCTATGTGTACATTGCATCATGTGTAATGCCAAAAGTAGGTCAGGACTGACATCTTGGCCAAATTGTCTCACAGAAAACAAAAATGACAGAAGGCAGTAACTGACACTGTACTGCTTTTTTACACTGACAGACTAGACTCTGGATTACTTGTGACAAGTATTCATTACAATCCTTGAGATTCCTGAAAGTTATCTTTTACCTCAAAACGATAACATTTAATAATACTGTCTTAAATTTAGTCCTACAATGAATGCAATGTTATCAAGATGTCATTTGTATCCTCAAAGGAAAACATCTGCTTACAATGAACACAGAATGAGTCCTGCATAAAATACAGTGTAGCAGATCAGAGCACCACACAAGAGAGGACACAACAATGTGCACTCAGTAAATGTCACCATTGACGCACAGGATAGCTCTCACACACGCACTGATGTACATACAGTGTTCACATAATGAACACACTCACTATAACCTTACATTAGGAAAACACTGTAACACAAGTTACTTCGCACTAATACAATGTAGATGAGGGACCACATACAGATATCAACTTTGTCATTGTGTCTACAGATGTTTTCTTATGACAGAATCCATGCACAGACAGTAGTACATTGGTACATACCATTTGATACTCGAGTAGACCTGACGTACATGAATTACACAACTCGACTCCATCCATACTCTCCCCTCACACACGGAGTTAATGCTCAGGTCATATGCTTTCTAATAACCTTGTCATAGCATCAGTTCAACCAGCTTGTTAAAACTCTCTCAACATACAACAGAAGCAGATCAAATGCTATTAAAGACATGCCTCATAAGACTTGATCAATGATAACTGGCACCCAAGCATACTTTTCCATGGTCGCACATTGTGACCAACTCAACTCATGAAAAGCTCTTTTGCCTCACGATCCCCAAACCCTCCAAGCTAAGTGTTTATAAAAAAACGTAATGATTATCTTGAGAGAACTTTACACTGCAGTAATACATGTATGTTAAGCATAATTGTCTTCAATTTGTTTACATGAACACACACACACACACATACACAGTCTCCTGTTCTGTTGAACTACTCAGCAACTCTGAACAGTATAGGCCTACAATGCATGTACAAAATGTATAGTATAAGTCGCCAAGACGCCACAGCATCCATCGAGCATCGCATTCAAATGCCAGGGACCCCACTCAGTCTCTCTGACCTAAAACCATCCAGGCAATTTAGCATCTACGTCCCGGAATGTGACAAAAAGCTCCTGACAGCCGCTGACATGAGCGCACCTGGATGTGCGGCCCGCGCTAGCTCAACCTTCTGTGAAGTAAGTTTATGCACAAACACTCACATAATAAATATATACCGGGCCTACACAGTAACACACCTCAACACACACACACAAATGGCCTCCCTATGTAATTGCAGTCATCATCTTCACTGACATGTACTGTAAGACATAGCAACACACTGTAACCTGATGGATAATACTATGACACAGTTCCCATGGAAACGATGCAGGAATACGCCGAGGGGGGCAGTGATGGACACAGGTGCAACAGGAACTGGGCACCACCAGTAATCGTATACCAGGATTGTCTACATGGGAAGGCAGTATTTGGGGGGGGGGGGGGGGGGGGCAAAGGGTGAAAGGTCAGGCTCAAGGACGAGGGAGGCAAATCTCTCCTCTTAACCACCCCTCTCATCCCTGATGACGCTACCAGTTTCCATGGTAACACAAAATTGCCTGGGAAGGAGCCATCCCACTTACCATTTTCAAGCACTCCACACAGTTAACTGCATTGAGTTCAAGTGATGAACTGCTTACCCAACTTCATGCTTTCTTTAGTTTTCTCTCTCCCCCCCCCCCCCTTTACTTTTACTAGGGCTGAGAAACGCATGATGACTGTTTGTCTAACATGTAGCCTTTGTTTTCTCTCTGGTGTTTGTTAAAGGGATGGTATAGTATCGGTGGAGGTAAGGATTGGTCTTTTAACTTTTTGCGAGATACCAAGAATCCACTTATGAAATAGTACAGACCATACCATTCTACAGTAAGAGGAATTCAAAGTTTATTTGATGAAAATTGACTTTGGAATAGCTGAGACATCCAAAAACAAGGTAAAACAGAGCGATTGTAATAAAAGGTGGGTCCCATCTTTTATTACGATCTCTCTGTGTTGGATATCGCAGCCATTTCAAAACCGATTTTCATCAAATAAACGTTGAATTCCTCTTGGAGTTACATGCTCTTTCACATTTCATAAGAAGTCTTTTATTATCTCAACAAAAAATAGTAGAAAAGAGGAGTTATACACTCCCTTTAAGAAACAGAATATAAACCGCTAATGACATTACAGGAAATCCTACATACTAAATGCAGATATTTTGGGCTTGGACATAACCAATAAGCATGTTTCACGTAGGCCCCAGTCTCTTTCTCTTTGCATTACTGTAAATAATTTCAAACAGAATTTTGCTCTCCTACATACTTGCTCCTACTTCTGTTCCCCCTCCCAATCATTACACTGACTTACATTCTTGATAAACGACAAGTAAAAGACTATTTAACAGTTGAAAACTACATTGTAGCCTCGAGTATACTCGGGAAGGCGTCTATGGGAAATGCATTTTGCCAGAAAATAGGCCCATCCTCAACAGGTCTTTAAATGAACACACACTGTTCAGCAAGAAAAGTCTTGGCAAGCAAAACATGAAACATTCTACAATTCCGGTGACATTATCCGGAAGACTTAGTGCAGATGAGAGCTTGGGCAGGCACACCAGAAAATGTAAACAAATGGAGCAAGAACAGTGCACTCTATTCTATAGTAGGGATTATCTGACTAAAGTGGACTTAACTGATCAGCATTATTCCTGACACTTTGTTTCCCCCAAATAGAAAATTCCTATCCAGTGAAAGCGATAGGAGGCTAAAGTACAGATTGTCTTGAACTCAAGAAACTGGGGTCACACTTTATTTTGTGATCCCTCAACCTTCCCTCCACTAGTCTACATTTGCAGACCCTAATAGAAACATTCAGCTGATTTAATTTACATCAGAAGCATCAAGTCTGGGAAGTGATATTAATGAATTCCTTCTTCATCATCACAGTGCAACCTAATAGTGTGCTAATAAATTTTCCCTTTCATGTGCCCCAGCTTGTCTTTCCATCTTACCTCAAGCCATGTTCTATTTCAGAATAAAATATCCTAAAAATGAACAGTGTACGTGTGATGTTTTGAGCATACTGTAGTCTTCAGTCATGCATTACTCATGATCAACAAATATGGTGTTGTTGCGCAGGAGAACACATGAAACTCAGGTTTGCGTGAAAAACATTTGACCCTTGGTGAATCACCATTGAGTACCACTGACTTGAATACAGGGAGGTCCCCCTCGGAATTATCAGCGTTCATTGATAGAAACAATTCGGAGATTCTGCTTTGATCACCTGAGAGCAATTATATCAGAGACGGTGGAGATGATTAATTGACTCCTAAGGATCATTACTATATTTCCAGTATTCTCTGTGCAAATGCAATGAAGTTTTACCCTGTGAAACATTGATATGAGCACTGCGAGTGAAGATGTTATTCAAAGATGAATGCATTGACTTTTTTTTTCCATTACCTTAAGAATCAATTCCAGCTGTCTTCCACTCCATTCCATCTCCTGCACTCCACTTGAAAAACTCAAATTCCACTGCCACACCCAAGGACTGGTATACACACTCAGGGCACACACAAAGACACTCTCCCACAAAAAACCCAACCAGTCTGCAGGATAATGAAATCCCAAGTACAAGTATATAAATCAGATGAAATAGTTAGGGAATGGACTCCAATTCACGCCACATTCTCTCAAGAAGATCCAAGATGATGCCTTTTTCTCCATCCAGGCAGCAAATTGAGATCTGACCGTCCATGCACTTATCATATCAGCGATGTAGAAGGAAATGGTTTGTAACACGGGAATGAGAAAACTCACGGGGGTAAAGCTCTACTGAAATATTTCAGCAATCACCAAAATGAAAAGGTGGTGATGAATGAAAGGGGGAGGAAATTGTACAAAGACAGAAAGGCAGGGGGATGGGGTGAGATAGGAGAGAGGAGTGACTGTTGAGAAGAAGAGGGTGTGAGGGGTATAGAGAAAAGTTGGACAAATTCAATAGAAGTGCAAATGTAATCTTGGATTGAAGTCAAGAGGCTTGTTTGAGGGGGAGAGGGAAGTGACAGGAGAATGATGGGTAACCTGACAATGAGGTCGGAATGTCCACATTTGTCCCAAACAAACGTTCGGACAAGCAAGACAAAGAGATAGGCTTTCTTTGGTTGCTGACCAGTGGGGATGAGATGGTCAAGTCTGAAGTAAGTTGTGGAGCAAATCAACAATCCTTGAAATGTGTCACAGATGACTAATAATCGCATAGGAGCAAAGAAGGAATTATTCAACCACGTACCTGCCTACAATCTATGCATCATGTGATTGTGTTTGACGGACTCAGTGATGTGTCATAGAAGTTAAAGTTTTAATCATATTCAGAACAGAACTGAGGGTTTTTAAAGAAAAAATTGGGGTATAGAGACTGACTGTAGTTTTGATGACTTATTGGAAAACACACACACACACACACACATATTCACACACAGTCTTTAACCCGTTGAGGATGGACTGATTTTGCTACAACACGCATTTCCCATAGACCCCTGCCCGAGTATAATCGGGACTCCTCCTCAACGGGTTAATGATTCACTGTAAGATTTTACAACAAGAATGAACAACTCTCCATTCCAAAATTCAAAAGAAATGAAATCTTAATATATATATATATATATATATATATATATATATATACACATTTATCTAGGCAGTTTTTGCACCACACACCACAATAAAGTCCATTTTAATAGAATATATAGAAATGCTGAGATAGTGCTCCTGAATAAATCCTCAACTCATAAATTGGCAAAGTATCAAACCAGAGACACATAAGCCACTGAAAGATAACTTCCTTGACTACATCTGAGCAGAAAAATATATCATCACATGATCTCATGGGTTCTTGACATTTATCAAGAGTTGAAGAATGAGATGGGAGTGTGTACCAAGAAGTGTAGTCGTTACATCACCCTGTGAGGCCACATGCATACATATATATCACAAGATTGTTCACTTCCTGCCAAGTCCACGGTCAAGAAATTCTTGCGATGCTTCAGGATGAAAAAGATATCATCCAGGCACAGAGCTGGAATTGTTGTAAGTATTCCTCTCACTCCTCCTCATCTCCATCTCCCTCCAACTCCTCTTCTCTTCTCATCTCTTCCTCCTCTCTCTCCTTCCTTTTTCCCTCTCCACTCCCACTATCACCACACAAAACAGGAAGAACTTTCTATTAGAGGTCATCAAACTTTCCGCCAAAACACACAGTACCTATTACAGATTGTGGCCTCTTGTTTGAAATAATCTCTTTACTCTTCAAAGAAAATGACCTTTTTGAAATAAAAAAGCACATAAAAGGCTATATCCAAGGTATCCTATTTTATGTCCTTGCTAGTACTTCATGTCAGTAAAAATTTCAGTTCTCTTTCACAAGAATATTTGTCCCTGCAGCTTTGTACACAAATCTTTTCACACATTTATACTCTCACGTGAGTTATGCAATGAAAATTTAATGTGTTTTCACATAATTTCTGTCTCTTGGCACTAAAAGCAACTACACTTATAAACTGAACAAAAATGTATGCTATCCACCTTTGACACACTCATTTGTCATGTCACATTAATGAAGTTTACTTGTGTAAACGTACCGAAATTCACTTGGGTAAACAACACCTTTTTACATGTTTTGAATTTCAAATGCTTTGAAACGGGCTCAGAGTTGGACAAGGTTGAGATTTTCCTTGCCACAATGCTGCATTACGACTGGACATGCTATTGAAAGACCCTTTCCTCTGTGTGCAACTACATTTAAGGATCATAAATGTTCTTTTAAATTTCACCCTGCAGGCATGTGTGGTTATCAAGCTTTTATTCTTTGCTGGTGAGACACTTTGACACCACAACGTGCATTGGTTCTACGAGCACTCACAGGTAACTACAAGGTTTTTTGGAGTAACTGGTATCTACTTTCATGTCATTTCATGTGCGCACAAACACACACACACACACACATACACACACAAAACCAACAAACAACAACATTCTTTTCTGCCAGTATTCATTTGAAAGAATGACGATCCACCTGGACAGTTTGAACATCAAAGGGACCTTTCACTGGTTTCGGCGGTGATTCATGCGAAAATAAGATTAAGAAGAACTGAAGAGTGAGTATGTCCTTCATTTCCCCCATCAACAAAAACCACAATTTTTACAGTTTATCACAATATTTATCTTCTTACTGGAAAGAAATGAGAAAGAGGATTATGGAAGAAATGGAGCATCAGCTAGAAAGGGCACTGAACAGAAAACTCAGTGGTCAAAACATTTGAAGAAGGGAAAAGAGGAACATTCAGTGAGATACACTGAGGTAATAAAGGTAGTAGTAACCTGCTAATGCCTCCATTCCCTTTTAACTGCATTTCAAAAGATAATGTGACAGAAACTGGAACAAAGCAAACTAGAATTACAAAACAGAAATGCAGCAGAATAAGGAAATGAGCAAATGTGGGCTTTTATAACTTTGTTGAAGGGATGGTTAAAGGGATAAAAGGAGTGGATGACTGGGGTAAGACAAGTCTTTCATTTCCTTTAGATCAGGGGGAACCCAGGAAGGGAAGGCAACTTATTGAAACTGGCCAAGATGCTTTTCATGGTGACAAGAATGGGCAGGGGGGCAAGTTCTCAAGAGTCATCTAGGATCTTCCTCTAGGATGTGAGGGCAAGAAGGTCACTTATCATCCTATTGAGAAAATTAGTCCCGAACTCAAGCAGGTGTCTATGGGGAACGTGTGTTACATAGCAAAGTCAACACAGCTTGAAAGCATCAGAATGCATTCTTGTCTAATAAGACAAGGTACCTTGGTGAGTTTTGAGAAGCCCCTTTCTCGCCTCCTTGTCCTCAACAAGGCACCGAGGCCAGTCGTAACATGTCACCTTCTTGCCCTGAACGAGGTGCCTGGACGACCTGGTTTCCCCCATCTTCCTTGCAGACTTCATGCAAAGCAAGTGCCTTTCATACGTACCTGCAGAATAACTCACCACCAGACAGCGAGTCGGTGCATATCTGATGAGGAATTGGAGTGTTAGCCTAGTTGGCTATTTACCGAATCGATTTGCATTCATTAGCATACTGTTTGGAGGCTCAAAATTGTTGCTTCCGATAATCTTCAAGGGGGAGGGGGGAAGAGAGTTGCAGAGTGTGTCTCTGGGGTACTCTGAAACCTTTTCAGTGAAATTTTCATGCATACTTTGAATCTAGGAAAACAACCATAATTTTGGTCCTATCATGCAATGCCTAACAAACTCTGATGACAAGCTTATGCATGCTAAAATAAAGAGATGCAACCAACTGCAGCTAAGAATAAAGCAAATGAAAAACACCAAAGAGGCATTTCCAAGAAGAATTTACCAAACTCCATCATGATGTGAATAGTGTGCCAACAGCCTGATCTGAATGTTAAAAAGCCTTCGATTTTAGACCCCAGCTTCATCCGCACTAGACAATATACTGGACTGATTTAGTGCTACTGAACTTTTGTAACATTCGAACGGACAAACCGATTTTCCTTACACTGTCACTGAACATCTCATTAATATTTTTTTATTCACTCAATTTGCACAATGTTCAGGGGAAAACTTCCGCTTTTGAGCGTATGTATGCCTTGTGGGGATACCACACTATGGCATTGATCACGATGAGCTCGTTGGAAAAAATTTAATTAAAATCCAATTTTGCTCTGACTGTCTGAATTCCCGCAAGAAATTTGTGGCCAGACAATTTGCTTCATATTCATTTCACACAGACGGACAGACCAGTCGAAGAGCAGCAAATGATTCAAATCACCATCAGCTTATACAAGGCACAAAAAACCTCTTTTAATAAAGAAGAGCAAACATTAGCTCTTCGGTTACATGGCTCCCCAAATCGTACATTTTCATGTATGGTTTCGACACCCTGATTTCCCTACGGCACAAGTGATATTGGCAGCGAATTTCAGTATCGATGGAACCGACTCTGGAATCAATTTGGCCAATCATTGCTGCAACATTATCCGCATGACATTCCTGCTGCATACGTCTGATTATGCTTGTCTAGAATATGCTATGACAACAATTATGACATGTTTGCACAAGTGCAGCGCCAGTGAGATGTAGGCCCTAATATTCAGAGTTCATTTCAGGTCAAACACTCTCACTCATCACTCCTAATAATCTTCAAATTTTCTCCAATTTAGATATCAAGAGAAGATGTCATCAAAAGTATTCCTAAGCGTGAGCATAATATATAAATCATTATTCAGATGTCAATGACAGTGTCATGTAAAAATACAAACTGGCAACAAAAACATCCTATACTCATTTTAAGTGAGAGTGTCTCTGTGGTTGGAAATGGTCAAGAAATATGACAAATTCAAATTGCCTTTATTTTCTTTTCAGAAGACTGCATATTACATGGACCTTCCAGTCACCTCATCAATGATACCAGAGTAACATCATCAGCTGCCTTTGAAAAGTAACTTCAACTCTTTTCCGATCACAATGCTCAATAGGCCCGTTCACACACATTCGAAATTAATAGTTCTTGAAAGTCGATTTTCACAGAGCGATGCAAAACTGTTCATTCTTGTATGTGGACACACACAAAATCTTAAAATTCTCGAGATATGCATGGCAATGCAAAAATCGGACCAGCTTGATCTTTTTAAACTCTTGAGATAACTTGAACTGAGTGTTGTGTCAAAATAGCCATGAAGGAACCATCAAACTTTTTTAAAATCCCATAATGCAACTCTCCAGACTGGTCCATGCAACTAGGTGCCCAGGGACACACTCCCATCATTGTTTAATGCTTTATGTGCCATGGTGGAGACCTCCTTGTGTGGCACATTATTCTGAGACAGTAACGTAGTCATGCTTTGGGGAAACATTCTGCTTTTCAAATCTATGTAACTTCTATACAGATTTCTGTTAAGCTGGACATGTAGTGAGCAGAGTTGTAGAGAAAATGAGAAGCTTTGCGTTGATGAAAATTGTATGACAAATCAATGATTGTTTTTCTTTGAAATGACCAATAGCTACATTTCTATACAGGCATGACTTTTGCGCACAAAATAGTGACAAAAACTTAGAATTTACACGCAAATCTATTAGGGAACATCGCTTTATAGTCAATCACCACATAAAATGCAAGCTATATGTGAGACGAGCGGAAGCGCGAGAAAAGCTTTCATTGTACTGTGGCATTTGGCGATTTATCAATCAGTTTGGGCGGGTTTGTGGGTTTGAGCAGAATATGCGAAGTTGGCACGCCGTCGACCGAGTCGGACGTGCAAACGTGGCACATAAAGAGTTAAGTATCCACAGTCTGGAGATTCAAATTGTTTAGTTTGAAGCCACGCTATTTTTTTCCCCACGTGTGAACATTGGCAAATAAATTGATCTTTGCATCGTGATGCAGCAACAGAAAACTCCTGTGCGCGAATGCGGCTTTTGCTCACCTTGAACCTCACCCTCTTTTTCATCCCTTTCCCTCCGGCCTGTACAGCACTCTGCACAACATCAGGACACATCATGGCAATCCGTTTCAGCAGCAAATTACAGAGAGTCCAAACATTCAATCACAAGTCAACATGGACCAGTCCTCAAAGTCCAAGTGACGACAAAAGTTGTCATGGACACTTCTAGCATTAATGAATTCCAACATAGGTCTAACTCCTCAGAAGAGATGTCTATCTCACAAACAAATTGTCTTGGAATAGCATAAAGTTTGCCTCCAAAATTTGTTGTCACATCACGCAGCAACATGTACTTTCTCCTTTGACCAGAATTCATGCAGCAAGAAGTAAAGAAATGCCTAAATAGTCATCCAAGAGAAAAGAGCTGAACTCAAAGCTTTGTTTTCAGGGGGTATTTGGCTGAGAATGACACTTGTCGTTCTTAACCCCCTCCTCCTCCCCCCCCCCCCCCCACCTTGCAGGATGCTACAAAAGGGGGAAAAAATTGGAGAAATAGGTTCTTACGGAAGGCCACATATGATGTCATAGCTCAGTAGACCCCACACCCAGCCAATGAAATATCATCCTCATTACACCACCAGACTGCAGGAAATTGAGATAAATCCCAGCTGGTTTGGACCAAAATATACCAATCCTACGTCTCTTCTTTCAGATGGAGGGTTTACTAGTCTCTCCTTGCCCCCCCCCCCCCCCCCATCCACCATGTCTTCCTTCCTTACCTCCACGGAGTAACCTCCATGAACTTGAAAATAACTATTGAGTCTGCTGGCGCTCCCCCTTCTCGATTTATTAAGGTCGGCTCTCACAGATGGGAACGATAATGATACACCATCCTGACATCACCTGACCCGCATTGTCTACCAAGTTTGGGAAGGTCTGATTGGTCAAAAGTGGAAAAGTGGAAAGGGGGGGGGGGGGGGGTGGGGGTCGACGAGAGAAAAGGAACAGAATCATGATGAAAGATTCTGACTGCACTCTTGAAAGTTATCAAGTGGCAGATCAGCGACCTGCACTGACCTCCTTCGGAAGTAAAATTGTTCCCCTTTTGAACATTGCATGCAAGGCAACTTCAATCACCCACAACCCCCCAAAGGTTGATATCTGACATGTATATACAGAGTAGCCCCTCTATAGATATCTGATATAATTCATGGTGGCAAAAATATAGTATAGGTCCTACAGTCCTTTTTGATACCCAGTCCTTTTTGATACCTTATCTCATAGACACATCTGCATTACCATACCATGAACCTTGGGGCTTTATGACAATAGAAATTTATATGATTACACAATATCAAAAGTAGTAACAATTCATACATTTTACTTGGTGCAATCCAAAGATGAAGCTGACATTTCAGTGCAAATGGTACACGGTGGAGGGGCAGGTTGGGCTTCTCATGGGGGTGGGGGTGGGGGGGTGGGGGTGGGGCATTGCATGAAGCATTTTGTCAGATTTTGTTTTTCTTCTTCTGACAAACTGTTATAAGCTACTGAAATCCTTGCATCTGATTGGCTGAGAGAATACTTGTCAGAAAACAAAATATCCCACAAAATGCTTCATGAAATGCCCCCCTGATATGTCTACTGAGTCAAGTGATAACTGATGTAGGAATAGAGCCAAGAGGGGTGGTAAGTTTATCGTCAGGCGGGGTATGCTTTGGTATCTTGGCGATCAGAAAGAAGGGCAAGGTTACGTGTAAAAGGGATCGTATAGTTTTGGTTGAGACTTAACTGAAGGTTTTTGTCATTGTTTGGTGAAATAGTGAGAAACCTCCTATGAAATATGAAAGAGCATGTAATTCCATGAGGATTTTAATGTTTATTTGATGAAAATCGATTTTGAAATGGCTGAGATATCCAAAACAGAGCAATCCTAATAGAGTGTGGGACCCACATTTTATTACGATCACTTTGTTTTACTTTGTTTTTGGATGTTTCAGCTATTCCAAACCTGATTTTCATCAAATAAACTTTGAATTCCTCTTTAAATGGTATGTTCTGTACTATTTCATAAGTGTTTTCTTGGTATCTCGCAAAAAAGTTAAAGCCCAATTTTCCTCTCCACCAATACTGTACCATCCCTTTAAAATTATGCAAAAACTTACACTAACTCACCTCTGGATACAATTGCAAGCAACCTACTGGCACTTCCCTTGCACCTGAACTGCCAGTGGTCAATCCACAGAAATCTTGTGGTATTCCTGAATATACGATTCCTGTATATTGCAGTCACGTCCCCTAGGCAGTTTTGGGTCTCACATGTGCTTTCGCTTCAGTACAGTCTGGAAGGACACTTCAGTACATAATACTGTCCAAGAACAGTACTTACTCCACACACTAGGGAGTCCAACAGCTTCTTGTACACTCTTTAATTCTCTCTTACAAGACCTCTTTCACCTCAAATCAAAAACTTTGTGGAACAGACATGGTGACTGTTTGGTAGTAATTAGAAGAAGTCTACCCCTTTGGCGGAGTGGGCAGTGGAAGACACAGGGCTGCCCAGTAGTCTGCCTGTTACAGGAAACGGCACCCAAACAAACACACCCCTTTTCTTCCAGGGGGCTGTAAACACAACTCCCTCTTGCTACCAGTGGTCCTCCATCACAGCATACGGTCCTGCCCCCCTCCAGTGGTGGTAGTGGTGTCCACCCCGCAGACAAACAATCGTTTTCAACGTTAATAACTCCAGGCTGATGAGGACAAGTTGGCATTTGTTCAGCGCTCACTCCTCAGCTAACAGCACCCCGCACTGAGTCTTTTTTTTCTTCTCTTTTTAGACAGCCTCCTAGAGTCTCAAGGAGAGACTTCCCAGATGTGGTACGCCCTCCAGACCCATCTCACATCATCACAGTCCATCCTTTCACAATCATATCACTGCAACTCCTCACAATAATAACGACGCATGCAGTGTTTCTAAACACTTTCATGGACGCGAGGGATGAAAGGTAATCTTATGCAGGGTACAAACATTGTGTGTGCATAATCATCACACAGTAAGACCGGGGTTTAGCTGTTCTCTCTTTCCTCTTACCTTTCCCCCCTCCTAGCTTCTGCCCCTCTCTCTCTCTCCCCTCCCGTGCCCTTAATATCGTACCTTTTGCTATCACTTCTTGCATGACACTCGGTCTTCACAAATCACTACAACTCATTGTATGCGTCGGGATTTGTGCTTGTGTCCTGTTTTGTTATTGGTGCGGTCATTGTGTTGTCCAGTTGAAATCAGGCCATTATTATGGTCGCCCGGCCTAAAATCTGGGGAGGGTCTCGCTGTCTGCATGGACACAAGGGAACAATGCTACGAACACCCCCCTCTAGACTATGGCCACTGATGCATGACTTCCTGACTTTAACTTTTAGTTGCATTCACACAACTTTCCTATTAACCCGTTGAGGACGGCTTGATTTTGCTACAACATGCATTTCCCATAGACGCTTGTCCGAGTATACTCGGGACTCATCCTCAACATTCAGGTTAATAAAGATTAGCTCAAAGTTTTAAACTTTGATGATTAGCTTGTAGTCTAGCTCTGTGTAAATGCACTCGAAAGCTAGCAATCTTTAAGATTAGTTGATGATTAGAACAAAACAAAAAAAAAAAATGTTCAGAGTTTAATCTCTATCCACGAGCCGTAGGGGATCTCCACTTGTAGTTTATAAATGTTTAACATCATGTAGACATGATAATCGACAAACCTGAAAGTCACTGTAAAACGAGGAATGTTCGCGTGCATTTTAATTTTGTGAATTTTATGCAAAATTAAAATGCATGTGAAAGTTCTTGTCTACACTATACGCATTGAATGTTAGAGGCAACTTGCGAAAATGTCATGCCGCGAAAAAGGCCGTCGGCCCCAATTCACCAAAAATTTCATGCCACAAAAATATTGTTTTACAGTAGCGTGACCTCTCTGTGAATCCTCCTGCATGACCACAAATATTCGCAGCATGAAAGCTTTGTGAATTGGAGCCGACAGCCCAACCATGATCGGATTTATCGCTGGCACTACATGTAGACCTATGTATTATTTCTTCCGGTTCTGTGGTTCTATCATTGAGTGGGATACTCCCTCGAAAGGTCATTTTTTTTTAAGATCAGGTGTCGTCTAGACGCATGTTATAGTTTAGGAGGCAAAATCTTATCACCGATAATTAGCTTCTCTGTGAATGTACATGTAACTCATGTACACTAATCAATTTCCCACAGGGAAGGGAAGGGAGGGAAGGAGTTGCTTGTTCCTAATTGTGAGATCTGAGTAAGACTTTCCCCCTTCTCCTGTTGCTTCATCTCTACAATTTATCTCTTTACTACCAGCTCCCATTCTTAACTTTCTCTTAAGCCCCCTCCCTCAGCACACAACAGAATACATTGTCAGGATTCTCTTAGCAGCAACACTTGCATTAGGGATTGCAAATCCTTCTTTTTGGAAGCCCCACTCTCCCTCTCCTTTTTTTTGTTGTAAACTCTAGTCTTATTCCATCAGACCCCTCCCAGCTCAGTTATCGCCACTGAAAGGCTTGCTAATCAAGTCTAAATGTAGGGCAATTCTAAAAATACCAGTAGTGAGCCCTCTGTTGGTATCATAGCATAATACCTCGAGGCAAACTGACCTCATTTAACCCGTTCCGTATGGGAACCTGGTGGCTTGCGTATTAAGTCTATGGGCATTTGAGAATTCAGTATGGAGCGGGTTAAACTATTTGTTAATGATAAACAAAAAGAAGAAGACAACAAAGGCATCTAAAAATTTAAAGCATCATCCATACATATCTGTTAGACATGCATGTGTGGGTTTTTTTTGTGTGTGTGTGCGTACATATGGAGTTGTTACTCATAGCAAGATCACAGTGCACTATCTAATTGAGATGATTTGTTTGAATTATCATAATAATTCCTCTATTGCGCTGCACGCTCCTTGTGTAGAGGCCTATAGCTATGTCTAGCCAGGTCAGTCAGAGGTCATCGTCCAGCTTGGTACAGCTGTATCTCCAGTGTGGTGGTCATTACAGGTGCCAACAAACATTCCCTATGTGTATAACCTGTGACAAACACCCCCCCCCCCAACACACACACACATACACTGGTCACACACATACACATGTACGTGTATTTACAAACAGGGGGTCACTGCACTTTGTGTTTACACTCACAGTGTAATGACTTGAATATAAATATTATTTGTATGTGGAAGACCCTCATTCATGCGACCTGGCAAGCAACCAAATATTTCTTCTTTATCTTTCCCTATCCTCCTCCCCCCCCCCCCCCCCATCACATTCCACAGGAAACAAGCATTCCGCTGAGTGACCAGTAATCACTTGATCTCTTCCTGTCTCCTTTGGATGATAGCAGACATTACAGAATGGAATGACATGCTCCACGGCTAGACCGGAAGCAATTTATATAGGGGGTGGGGGATCTCGTTTGGTAGGCCTATAATCCCCCATTCATTGTCTTCATTCCACTATCCAAAGTTCGTTGGCCATCTCAGTGGAGCCGAGAGAGATGGTCATGAGTTGCTATATCATCCAAAAAAAATAGTCTCGACTTCCTTGAGTTGTGCCAAGTCCCCACATTACACACCAGCAAGAAAATTATGTCCTTTTTCTCTATTCTTAGTCAATATTTCACAATATTTTGTATCATCATTCTGAATTGTTTGTGTAGCATCAGAAAATTTCTTTGTTTTTTCAACCCCCTTTCACAAAAGTTTTACATTACAGGGGTGGAGTAGATCTATGGAATATTGCTCTGCTCATTGCCCATGCACATGACAAGGGTAGAGCAATGGTAGTTTAAAATTGCTTGTCTTTTTTTCCCCTAAGGCTGCCATCACTATTAAGCACCCGCTTAAGATGCTACAAGGCAGACTCCTACATTTTTTTCTTTTCTTCTTTGACTTCATTGTATTTGCTCAAATACTTGGAAGATATTCTCGATTACTGTACACTTAAATTATTGTGTACATTTTTGTTCAAAATGCTCGGTACAAGTTACTGTAAATTATGTATGATTTTCAAAGAAAATGCAGAAATAAACTGAAACTGAATATGTTTCTCTGTTATATTAAAGACATGGCACTCCTGGCTCAGATAAGGAAATGAGTTCATGTAAGAATTATGCAGGCCTTATTATAATCATCCAGCTTCTGACTAAACTACATGGGTTGTACATCTAAGAACTGACAATGAGTAATAATCAAATGCCTCTCACTTTTCTTTCCCACTTGTTGATAGATTTGTTTATATTTCTTTTCAGTCCATGATGCAAACTTGCCAACATACTATCAATTGTGCTACAATAATCTCTACAATTCTATTTTGATACTCTCTTGATTTCATACCATTCATTCACAATCCAGAAGTACGCTATTGTGATTGACCGATTCAAAACAGCAAAAGGTGGCAAATGTTTTGTCACTGATTTCCATTATAACGTGTGAAGAGGTGCTGTCAGCCTCTTTGGATACACAAGTTTCTGACCTGTGAAATCTAATGTTATCGAACACCATTAAGTTCTATCAGATATAAGACTAACAATCAATTTGATGAGATTACCCCGATCTCCATTCCTAATGCTGCTTCACTGAGCAAAAGAATGTAGGCTCTATAGGACCAGGCTAGGAATCTAGAGAATATATCACTGAATACAGTCAAAAGACACGAGCTCCAACTGATTGGGTATACACATAGCATTCATCCCTTCTGTGATGCCTGATGGGATTACCTTTTATCGGTTCACAAGGAACAATAGCCCACTGAATGATGGCCAGTGAATGAGGGCTTTTGAATTCCACGTGAACCCACTCCAAAACGTCTGAGTGGGACAACAGGGATGAGACATGCTCAGTTTGAAGTGAAATGAGATCAGAATACCTCTGTGTCCTAATTGCATGGCAGAGCCCATTCCCACTACAAACTGCACATTTCTAGGACAGGTAACAAGCCACTTGTGGCCCATGAAAAAAACAAACCATAATTTCACCTCATCCTTCATTGACAACATCCCCTTCACCCAATCCATTTGTCATGAAGTGATGAATATTGTAGCAACCAGACAGCACCACTGTTTAATGAAACATATCAATGTAGTACCCAGATTATATAATGAAAGAGTCTGACTGCTGCATACACCACAGTCATGAGACCAAAATGTTACATACAAGGAAGGTACAACTTTGTTATCTTTGTGACAAGCCGTTGAATTTGTTGTGTTGAATATATCACACGAACATCATTCAACTAAGAATGCCCTAATCGATCAATACTCCAGTATGATCATACAAGAGTATCATGAGTTATTTCCATTGTCAACATCATTATCATCATTGAAAATACCATTGCCAACATTTATGAATATGAATTCCATCACCATCATCATCACTATCATCATCGCATCATCATCATCATCATCATCATATCATCATCATCACTACTTAAAATCATCATCATCACGATCACCACCATCATCACTATCATCATTGTATCACCATCATCATCATCATCACCATCAACATCACTACCTAACAATCACCATCTAATTCATGGTAATAATTTCTGCTCATTGAATACCCGGTAGTACAAAATTGTCAAGTTTACTCTCATCACTGGATTCACTGTATCATCTCTTGGTCATCAGTCCCCCTGAATTTCATCCACTTGGTCATCATTCACTGTTTTTCTTCCCCAAACATCATCAAATAATGGTCATAAACTTCACAAAATTGTGTTTACAAAATTGGCCGTGCCTGGGACCGGTATGACCCGGAGAGAGTTTTCAAAATCACAGTGGAGGGTTACAATTAATTTGTACGGGTCCATGCCTCATGACACACAGGACTAGAACACTCATCAACGAGCTGATATGAAAACTTACCCAGTTTCCGACTTCGTCCGTATCCACAATCTCCCAATCCCACTCGAGATCCATGGTGGACGTGATGGTTGGCATGGAGACGAAGGGGAAGGCGACTATCGCGGGACTCACAGATACGACAAAATCCCCTGCAAAGCGGCACCACAATCTCACCGGTGATGGAAATAATTCCGATATAATTTTCCCTTGCTGGTAGCTGTAAATTATCCAAGTCAACTCCGTGGGTTGATGATGGCAACTTTGTCGGATATCATCCACATATGAAGTCTCGTTTAGCTGTAAAATGTGCCGCTTTCAATGAACTATCACAGAATCCAGATCTCGTGAGTGTGCGTGAGCTACAATATTGACAGCATCATTTCGCATGCTAATACTCCCATCCACAAGCGACAAATCAAGTGCAAGCTTCATGAATCGCAAAGTCTTGATTATATGGTATGGTGAAGTGCCACTGGCCGGTAAAAGTTACTTGTCTTCCCTCAGGGTCTGTCTTATGGCTAGTAATAGAGCTCTGCAGAATACAGTCGAACATACAAGGGTTATTGCTACCAGCTTGATGTATGCTAAGTGTGTTTGGGGTGTTGTGTAAATAGCTGTAACTCCTAGACAGAAAGAGGATAACATTTAGAATACATTTCAAGAGAAGACTGCAACATGATGGTCGAAAATCTACGAATGACTGGCCTTTGAAGTGACACAGACAAGAAGAAACCCCCAGAGGATGGGCCAACTTCAGAACGAATAGAAATCGTCCATAAAACAACCATCTAGAGCACAACTGGGAAATGAGGCAACACCTGCTAGACGATCAATATCAGCAGAGTGATCTACTGAGAAACGGAGCACCGAGAAACTCGATAATTCTCTAAGAATGTCTTCTGGCAGGAGACATGGGCATCAAAGGTGTACAACAAGAAACACCTAATGCAGCACCAAGCTGGCGGCCCTTCATATCATGTTTCCTGATATCCACAAAAATTTGTCTGTAGGTGATATCTGTTTTGAGGATGATAAAAATGGCAATCTTTGATTAAAGATTTCCTTGTGTTTTGCAAAAAAAAATATTAACAAATCTTGCAACAGTTCACACAAAGTAAATAAATAGCTTAACCCATTGAGGACGGGCTGATTTTGCAACAACATGCATTTCCCATAAGTTCTATGCATAGATAGATCTATTAAAAGTTGAAAAGCACCATTCAAACCAACCCCAAGAGCAACAGAGCTAGATACATGTAGGCCTATGCATGTATTTATGTATGATGTATGTATATAGGACCTATGTACGTCATTACCATTGAAAACAGTTATCTAATTTACATCGTCATGGCAAGAGTTGATTCCCGCAAGGGTGATCAAAAAGCCCCGATAATGCCATCATTCAAATTCATTCACTTGTTGGCGAAATGTCAAACTGCCCTGAGATACATTTGTAGCATGCCAACATTAGCAACCCTCCAGCAAGAGCTTAAATGTGGCATAATCTTCTTTCCGTCGTGGGGCTCCTGGTGCCCATTCGATATTTATGAATTGCAGAGATTCGGGTATTGAAAAGAGACAGGCGAAATGCATCATCGCTGGTGACGATCGCTGGTGATTAGGCCCCATTTCAAAATAGAACCGGTCCTGATAAAGAGACACTCTTTAAATACAGTTTCACTTTCTTGCATGGCTGGGCATGCACACATTTGAGAGACATGCTCATGTACATAATCTCCTTAAAGAATGTGTGGCATTCATGTAGTATGCTCATGTCTGCCACCATTTTGTTTTGATGGACACTAAAACTGTACAAATTACATCGTAAACATAAGTGCACCCATCAATTTCATGAGCACAGTTCTCTCTCATCATAGTCCTAAAGGCACAGTGATGACCAAGGAAAGAGTCATGATGCCGTACATTAAAGGGATGGTAAAGGTTTTGGTTGAGATGGGGATTCAGATTTTAACTTTTTGTGAGGTAATTAGTAACCACCTCTGAACTGTTAAAAAGCATACAATTCTAAGAGGAATTCAACACTTATTTGACGAAAATCAGTTTTGAAATGGCTGAGATATCCAAAAACAAAGTAAAACAAAGTGGTTCTAACGAAATGTAAACTGTGTATGTAAATCTACTACTGGATTAAAAGTGAAAAATCAGTTGAAGAGGGGGTTCTGCGCACAAAGACTAATAAGACAGATCTTGGGGGGGGGGGGGGGGGGGTGAGCACCACCACAGTTGGCCCAGATCAAAGTTATCTTCATGATAAACATGAAAAGCGGAAGCGGTTGTCCCAAGAAATAGACACAGCAGTTGCTTCACATACTTTGCTCAGGCATATCTCATTTATCATCCCACGCTACGTCCCTCTGGTTGTACATTTTGTTCTGGATTCAATTATTCCTACTGGAATCAAAAACATCTTGACTTGGTACCTGGTACATGATTGCTACTTGTCTTTACATCATATCTATGGACACTGAAGTACAGTGGAAACTTACATCACTTTTAAAGAAGATTTGCATTGATACCTGAGAGAGAATGAAAGTCATTTCCATTTTAACTACAAGGCAAAATCAGTACACAGAGTGAAAAATGGGAGAAATTTTAGAAAATGTCATGGTGGTCTTCACACATTTCCAGACCCTGTTTTTGTTCCTTCTAATACAGATTTTATACCCTTCCATAAAAAAAATGATTCACTAGGGCCATTTTGCTCACTGGGCTAACTGAGGGACATTTGTTACGGAGATGAAAGAGTAGATGATAGCAAAAAAAAAAAAAAGAAAAGAAAAAGTAACCTTCTTGTGACTAGAATAACCTTTGCCTGTGCCCTTGGAGTATAAAATAACTCCCTCTATTGGCCATTGTATACACCATCAATACAGACCAATGAAAGACATACAATGGGCTTTTTGTTGGCTTACAGTCATCTTCCACACTCGGTGAATATCCATATAAGCTTGATTATTCCCATGACGGGTCAAATTACACCCATAGCACCTCCAAGCAGCCATTTACCTGCAGCGATTTGGCCCATAGTGAGAGCTATTGAAGGTATATAGGCCTACACACTTCCAACTGACTGGCACATCTGACATACCGGTAATAAAAATATGAGCTTTCTACATCTTTCTTCACACCTGCCTCTTAAAAAACCATACCATATCAATCCTCTACTTAAAAAAAAAGTTTCCATACATTCTACCATTTCTCCATGCAAGGCATACAGGCAAAACTCCCCCCCCCCCACCTGAAATATAACAAATCAACACAAAAAGTACATTTACAGCATGATAAACAGAGATAACTGGTCAATAATCAGAGCTGGAAACCAAATTTTTAGTAAGTAAGAGGCTACAAAGTGTTCTTTTTCATAATATTCCAAATGAATAAAAGAAATGAGGTGATCAAAGGAAGGATTTACATTTTGAAATTTGCATCTCTGGGCTATAATGATGTAAAACTGTTTACACAAGATAATAAATTTAAAACCTTGTCACATGTAGCTTCTTCATGAGATTTTCTCATAGCCAAAGAGCCTTTCAAACATTGAGAGGGTGATATTCTTCTTGCAGACTGGCAAGACTTATGCAGCCCTGGTGTAGGTCTATAGAGTTCAGGCAGCAGATTATTATATGTGGGCCATTAAAACGGCACAAATCAATGCATCACTGTCCATGTTTTTTTTTTTTCTTCCCTTCTTCGTCCCTTCCAAGCACCCGATCCATTCTTGCTGCCATCCCCGTCGTGAATCAGGTGGCGCACAAATGAATTATTGATCTCCTTCAAACAAGTCAATTCTTTGTCATTATGGCACATCATTGTCGAGTTTACGATGCCACTCTCTCCGCCCTAGTGATTTTCTCCTTCCCTTTTAAAAGTCTGAGTATCAGACGCATCTCACACGATTCCCTATTCCTCTCTCCGCTCTTCATGTTATCCCGGAATTTGTCATCGGCATCCAATCAATCGGTCGAGAAGGAAAATGTAACATTTCTCAGACCGTTGTGCAGTATGTGCGGCTGAACTTTAACCTACCAATGTCAGTGACGGATCCAAGGGGAGCGCACCGGGCGCAAGCCCCCCTTTTTTTGTTAAAACAAAAGAAATAAAAAGAAAAAATGGGGGAGGGGTGCGTGCGCCCCCCATTTAATTTTGTAAAGGCGCCCCCTCTTTACTGAATACCTGGATCCACTCCTGAATGTATATTCAGTCAGAACAGGTGAAATGAACAGTAGCTTGTTACTGCATCCCAAGGTCCAGACAGAAAAAATATCCATGTAGATTTGACTGCAATTGACAACAAGAATATTCTGAGAAAATGCACACTTTTTACTGGGGGTTTTATGTACAAGCTCCCTAGCAAAGGAGCGAGAGAGCGAGAGGACAGACAGAGTGAACGTACAAACGGAAAGATGGAGGGGACAGAGGAAAGGTAAATCAACAAGTTCACACACAGCAGAAACCAAGAAAGGAACTTGATCATGTTTTGAGCCCTGGGCTCGGCACTAATACAATGACACCGCGAGGTTTCCCCAGCGAAGCCCCCAGATTTCGGGCCAAACATTCAGGCCAAATACAAAATGCACAGCCCGTCTTTCAGACCCAACAAAAGCCCCCATAGTTAGGAATACTGATGTGGGATGTGACATTTCGGTCGGTAACCTTAGACTTACCTTATCCCATTGCCCCATTTACCCCCCCCCCCCCTCCAGCCCAGAGTATCTGGTGAATAGCAAGAAGGCAATTCATCAAATTGGTCTTGAGAACAGCTTTACTTCACTATGCCATGGCAGAATTTTACATATGAAGGGCAAATACTGTAAAACGAGAAATGTTCACGTGCATTTTAATTTCGCGAATTTCGCGAGCGCCAAGATTCGCGAAATTAAAATGCACGCGAAATTTTTTATCAACACTATATGCATTGAACCCATGAGGCTATTCGCGAAAATTTCTTACCACGAAAAAGGCCGTCGGCTCCAATTCACGAAAATTTCGTGCCGCGAATATATCATGTTTTACAGTAAAACAGACCCCTTCTCTTTAACCCATTGAAGACTAGCCCCCAGTATACTCAGGCAGGTGTCTATGGGAAATGTGCACTTAATACAGCAAAATCAGCTCAAGCTCAATGGGTTAACTGCAAGTCTGCTTTAAGTTGTGTCAACACCAGATTTACATTCTGGGAAATCATTGAGAGTAAAGTATAAAATTTTGTTTCATCCATTTTAACACAGAAACAAATAGGCTCTACAAATTTAATCCTGAACGAGAAGACAAAATATTATTGGTGCACTTCACAAAATGGAAAGTCGTTTGCAATGACAATGTAATTTTACTGCTGTCCTTGAAGTCTATACCAAACTAACTTTGTGAAATCATTAGAATCAAGCAAATTTGTTAAAAAAAGACAAAAACAAAAACAAAAAACCGACAAGAATATTATTCTTGCATTACAGCAATATAATACTCCTAGCCAAACTAATTTATTTCCCTTGTAAACCATCCTACATTCCATCATACATAACTTTCCATGCACTGAACAGTATTACATGAGATAGCAAGCCCCTCCCCCCCCCCCCCCCCCCCCACACACACACACGCGCACACTTGGTGCATGGTTACCGGACGAGCTGTGGGCAGCACATTTATGGCAGAGGGCAGTGCAGGCAGCATTGGAAATAATTGGAGTCACGTTCTGACGCCCGATACAACAAACATCAATCAGGTAGGAAGCATTCCCGCCTGCCACTTCCCCCGAACAGATGAAAAGGAAAGAGATGGAATAGAAAAAAAAAGGGAGAAACACATATCGAATAGCACCCAACAGGCTTATCAACATACGTGGAATCTAATTTGTTAACCCTTCCGGCACCCTTGGCAAGAACAGTGTCAATACAAACATGGTGTATAGGCCTTCCTTTAAATAGAAATTCACTGAATCTATATCAAGACGGAGCTGTTATCCTGTCGAGGACGGGCTGATTTTGCTACAACACGCATTTCCCATAGACACTTACCCGAGTATACTCTGGACTCGTCCTCAACGGGTTTTAATGCACATGCAACTGTGCGAGTGTCAGTAGCAATGATTTCAAGCTCGCAAAAATATTCATACTGATCCAGAAAAGGGACATGTACGCAGATCAGTGACGTCAACACTAGCTGTTTTCCAGCTACAGGATGTGCAAAGACCAAGTAGTAGGTCACACATATTGCCGACATTACGGAAATTATGGCAATGAATTGACAGATAAACAGAAGCAATACATATTATGCTTGTAGATGTTCATTGTGTGCAGAGCCAAATACCCCAGTGTACTGCACTCATATATGCAGCTTGACTGCAAGAGCTATGTAAAACAAAATCATTTCACTCACGGCTACTCATCTTTTTAAGTACAGATGGACATTAGATACTCTGTGGCATCAGCAGATTTGATTTGATGTGATTTGATATAATTTTTTTTCTTTCTTGAACAAACTTTGATATCATACACAAAGAAAAATAATGATACAAAGTATAATCCTGTGATCTTGTCACAATATGAATCAACAAATTTGTAAAATACATCCATTTCATGACTTAAAAAAAACATGGGATTGAAAAAACAAGTATAAATTGACACCCCCCCCCCCCCGATTTAACAACCTTCTGCTTCTGAAATTACAAGATGTTTGATTACAATATCTGAATTGACATTAGAATAAACAAACCAAGGACAATATAAATATAACAACATTCCTCTGAGGTCTCCTTTTTCAAAACTGATACAACAGGCACAACTAGAAATTAAAGGGGGAGGTATAAAAGCTAAACTCAAATAAGTATACGCAAACATCAAAGTTGATTTGACATTACTCTCTATCAAAGATGATTCGACACTATTCTCTATGGGGAAAGACAACTAGTTGGAACATGGAGTACGAGCATAACGTGATAAAAAAACAAGATGGACTTTTTTCTCTTCCATTTCACCAGCCGTCTCCTCCAGTCATGGCACAGAAACATCACCCCCTCTAGTGAGGAGGGAGAGATCGACCAAGGAGGAATCACATACCTCCTTAACCCTTTCCATACTGAGTTCTGGAATCCCCATAGACTTAATACACAGGTCGACAGGTTCCCGGAGGGAATGGCTTAATAGATTGACCAACCTTCCAGCAAGCATGGAGAAAAGCACTGATTCCATCAAATTTCTGTGAGAAAATTAGATTTCAGCACCCAGCAAATCCTCAAGTTAGCACATGAATAGGAATTTAAGGAAGTATGTCCATTGTTTCCTTTTTGACAAAGCTATCAACACAATGCTAATCCACAAGAAAACAAAATTGGAGAATAAATCCAGCAGTGCACATCCAGGACAAACGCAAAATATGAACACCTTGCTCGATCGTGATGCATCCAAGCACAATTTCCTCTGGCTGGCCTACTTGAGAATGATGCCGGCTCCACCGGTGGCAGAGGTTTTTAGTGAGACCCCCTGTAGCTATCGAGTGGGCTGGTGGTGGTATCACCGACATACTACTGATCAATAGACTCAATATTATTATGGAAAGACACAGCACGAGGAAAAAAAAAAGGTCGGTGAAAACAATGATACACGCACTCTTTGAGGTGAATAGATATAAACAGCTTTCGCTTGGGGGATACACACAGGATGGGGGAGACATGCCCCAAATGACAAATCAATAAACAAATGAAAACACAATGCCACAAGCAGTTTACGGTAATACCGCCTCGGGTTAAGCACAGGAAAGTGGCCATTCATCAAGGTACGCCGAGTGTGTCCGATTCCGATTGTCGGTCCAGCCAGTGTCCGTCTCTTCTTTGACAGACGAAGAACGAGAGAGAGAAAAAAAGGAACAACCTTCCAGAGTTATCTTCTCCACACATGACAGCATATTATATCCAGAATGAACGAAAAATACCTAATAAGGAGTAAATTGGGGTGGAGACACACAAAAAAAGTTTCTTTGAAAAAGCACTAGGCCTCAACACTAGTTTGGCAGGTATCCAGTACGCACTTCAAGCTCGTATTCCTGTCCTTTCTTCACATAAATCTCATCCATGGATCAGAAATAGATTAGTAAGTTGATTTTACCACAGCTCCGGAAGAAAACAAGTGACGGAGAACAGCGGTAGAGAGCTCCATACAGGACCATCATCACAATCATGCACCTCTCCCTCCCCTCCCTGAACATTCCGGTGTATTGTATGATTGCACAGTGAGCAGGATGTGGCCGGATCCTGTGGCATCGTGGGCCAGGATGCGTTCTGTGCAGAGGCTCCCAACTTCAGCCAGTGATAACCTGTAGTGAATTCAGCTGCAGTCAAGTATTAGTCTACACCTCCAGCAGTTCCTTGCTCATGCTCAAATAGTAGGATTTTTTTTCTTTCTCTCGGCTGCACCTTGACAACATAATCATGCTGGATCATTAAGTTCATAATTTCAAACAAGTAGTTTATATTTTCCTAATCAGCAGGAAAATATGTCATGAGGGGAGAGTCGGGCTGTTCATTAAACCAAAAAGTACGGTATACATTAATTCTGTCAAAGTAGATAAGGTTTGGATCTGTAGACTAATCAACCTACAACAGGTCTATGTTGTGAAACTAGGTTCTGTCACCCATTTATGATTTCTGCACCAAGAATCACAACCAGGTATTAATCTTGATTTGACAAAGATGATGGTCAAAACTGTCCAGCTTTATTGATTCATATTTCATCCAGCGCAGCAGTGTGAGTCATGACCGAGTGATGCAATGTGAGGGTGGCTACAGGGTGGCTACAGGATGGCTCCTCCATTATTATGGAAAAAGGACTGAAAATTGAGACTAATCTGCAGTGCAACCAACTGGTACTAGCACTATGTAGCAGCTTGTAGGAGAAATGGAGAGAGAGAAAGCAAAAATACAGTGTGCATCTTTGCTGGAAGGGTGGATAATATGACGTTGGCCTTGTCATTATTACTCTGCCTCATTTCCCCTTCATTTTGCGACATCAAAATGAAGCCTAGCATTTATATTTACTTGCCCCTGTGGAGGATCATTAGCTGCTTTGGAATTCTCCTCCGGAAGAAAGAAATCGTGAGCTGCACAAGATCTGTGACTTTATATTTGGGAGTATATATCTTGTCTCTCTCTATTGTGTGCATTATTGCTATCAAGACAAATTCCATCGCAAGTTAGTTTGAGATGACATCCTAATTACCACAGAAGACTAGTCCTAAGAATACTCAGGCAGGTGTCTATGAAATGCGTGTTGTAGCAAAATCAGCCCGTCCTCAATGGATTATAACAAAGATGAGTTCATGCACATGAAATCATCCCCCTTTACTTATACATTAGTAGATAATTCCTAATACTCAGTATATTTCAGTCATTTTTAAACCAATGTTTGAATATGCCTTTTTCATCACTGTTTGGATAAATTTCACTGTGTTAAAAGACATTATGGATGGGTAGGCATCATAGGCTAAGCTATGCACACACATTGTATCTCACAGCATGTTATGGTAGAGGCATTCTACACAGATCATTAGTGAGGCTACATGGCGTATATACATCACTGAGTAATCTACCATATACCTTCCTTGTTTTTTAAACTAGTCTACAAATTCTAGACACACGAAAATCCTTGTTGTATCCAATGGAGAATTAATCTCAACTACCTTTATTCATGCTAACAAAAAGTGATGATTTACCCTTTCTACAACAACAACCCTTTCTAAGGCATCCATGAAAGGGTAATCAAAAGCTATTCTTTAGTTTGATGAAAATTACATTATTTTCTTTCAGGCAGGACAATGAGTTTCATGGCAAAGTGAGTTAATTGGGAGATCAAATGGCAACTGAAAGTGAATCTTTAACACTTTCCAATCAACCTCTACTTGAATGGAAAAACCTTCTACACACACAGACATGTGGGCATTATGACGATGGGTTAAACACTACGCCACCTCATGAAGAAATGTACGGGCAAAGAAGAAATCAGCCCCTACTTCACTGGGGAATAGTATGAGTGCATAATTTGTAATATCAAGTGCAGAGGAGGCGAGCGACATTATGCATTCTACATGAAGGCATTAGGAATGTATGCTCACATGAGTACAGACATGATAAATGGACTCGCTCAGAGAAATATGAATTCATTCCCTCCCAGAGAATATCTCAAACAGAAAAATAAAGCGAATATCTCATTGTCATGAACACAAATGCTGCTATATACCTCTATACATCATACATCAGTGCGAGAGATGAAATTCTAAATATCTATTCAATACAACGGGGGGGGGGGGGGGGGGGGATTCAATTAGTCTAGATCCAAGACTGTTCTTATCATTTCTATTCTAATGTATTAAAAGTAAGAAGACAACTAACAAGTACTGTATGTGTCAAGTGATAAGCTGTCATAAAGAATTGTTAATTCTATAATAAGTAGATTCTCGGGGTGGCAACATCACCTCACTTGACTTGAGCCATACGGATTGATTGTGTATCGTGCTATTATTACCACAGGAAAGAAAACCACATACAAATGGTCCAGAATCTAGACTACATTTGGGGGGGGGGGGGGGGGAGGAGACAGTTGAATTTCCTTGACCTTTACTGTACAGCCTGTTCCCTGGAGGAGGGATCTAATGATGGTGAATTCAGTAATGACTGGTTAACAGGGGAATTCTGGTTACATAATGATTGTCATTGTTTGTTCGGCAAACAGCGATCAGCAAGGTATCACTAGCAGCGTATCAAGCTCAAGGCAAACAAGTTACACCTCCTTCAGAGTAATCATGCTACCTCTCAGCTGTACGTAATGAACACTTGGTAGTTTGTGGCTGCATTTATCACCTTTCCCATGTTTGAAACATATTTCAATGCCCACTATCAAAATGCGCTTGTAAAGGCCTTTTGGATTGTGTTTCTCGAGTCATTGTGTTTATCATTTCTATCACGAGTTGAGAGGGAGGCCTTGTCACTGCGCAGTTTGACTCAGGAGCAGAGACGCGTAGTTGTCAGTGATTGGCATGGGCAGCTTGGCAGGTCTAAGCTATAAATGCATTTTCAAAATGACTCTGCATTTATCATCTCCACAGAAACATGTTTCTGGCTCAAACGCATTTGGGTAATTCCATGAAGTTGGGGCAGTGTTCATGTAGCATCGTCATATTTGAAAAATACACTTCAGCATAACTCAATATTAATGATGCTATACATTTATTGTTTGTAGGCTTTACATTTGCATTGAGGCCACACATTTTCCTGGAAATTTTGTGCCATTCAGACTCAATTTTGATAAAGTTATTAAACAATATGTAACAGTGTCCTGTAGCATCGGGACGTGTCCATGTAGCATCGTGATATTTTAAAATTTGGTCCTAAGAGACAAATTATGGCAATTAGCTTGAACAAAATTTGATGCAATATGCATATTTACTAGATTAGTCAGATAGCTAAATATTTTAAATTTCCTGTACACAGTTTTAATTTTAAAAGAAAATTACAAAATGTATCACGATGCTACGCGGTGTCCTTTTTTGTTACATTTGGTGGACACCGTGTAGCATAGTGACACATTGTGTAATTTTCTTGTAAAAAAAAAACTGTGGAAAGGAAAGTTAAGATATTTAGCTATCTGACTAATCTAGTAATTATGCATATCATATCAAATTTTGGTCAAGCTAATTGCGTTAATTTGTCTTTTAGGACCAGATTTTAACTATCACGATGCTACATGGACACGTCACGATGCTACAGGACACCGTTACATTTTTTAAAGATAACTTCATCAAAATTGAGTCTGAATGGCACAAAATTTCCAGGAAAATGTATGGTCTCAATACAAATGTAAAGCCTATAAACAATATATGTATAGCATAATTAGTATTGAGTTATGCTAAAATGTAACACTTTGTGCCCCAACTTCACGGAATTACCCATTTGTGATTGCACTCTTTTTTTGTTCTTGTTGTTTCAGAAAGGTGTTTCTAACCCTGTAATCAAAGCTGCATTGCATTAATCAGTTGCCCAAAGCTCCCTGAAAGTTGTTGTGTGTGTGTGTGCCAGAGGTGGTTGCTAAACACACCCTTTTTGATACAGGTGGCTCTTCCAATAATGTCCATCCGACTCCCCTTTCCTCCTACTGCTGCAAGTGCTGCAAAATGTAAGACCTCTGTGAAATTTCAGAACAGGAAACAAACACCTTGATCTGAATGGCGATATGCGCAAGTTTCAAAATCTTCCTAATCATACGCGCCATTAACCATGCCTATTAAAGCTGTATGCTAAAAACTTGATCAAATAAAACACATGCCTTGGTTGAAACAAGGATAGTATGTGGGAAAAGTACACATATAATGAGTGAGTGATTTATTTGCCAATGTTCTCAATTCTTTTTTGAACACTTCTGAAATGACTTTGTTTCCCCCTGCAATTACAACAAAAAGTATTATCACTAAAATATATTTCTCTTCAGGTTTTCACATATTTGATGTAGATGCTACTACAATCCTGCTTGCCCGTTTACCTGGAACTTCTTATAATCATTAGGGCAGAGCAGGGCAGATAAAAGTGAATGGGCACTTGTACTAGTATGTCAAAAATAGGGTCTCTTTCCCCGGAACAGCAAATGGGTATATCGGCAAGTGGGAGGAATATTTACTATTGAAGTAACCAAAAATAGGGATTTTAAAAGTTTTGAAAGGGGGTGTGATTTGGTACCCATTCTCCATCACTACATCATCTAGAAACCTTCTCCCAAATCCACACTTCTGATGGGGGGAGAGGTTGGCCTGCCAGTCCCCCGGCCTGTATAACGTAGGACGTGATGAGGATCACTATGATGCGGGATTAGATCGATGAGCAGGCGCACGGGAAGAAGCCCACTTCCACATTTTCCTTCATCACGTAATTGCATCAAATAGGAACTCTGTCCACCTCTGGCAAGACTGCATTGCCATGCATTGCATGTGCCCGGCTAATTATGGCGGATGCACTGGGGGGTGGGGTGGGGAAGACCCTCCAGTACAAAGCGGCAGGCCAGACGTCCTAATGAGAGGGAATGTGCATGATGAATTGCCATGATTCCCTTCTCTGTGCTCCGCAGCGGACACCTCGCAATATGGTTCCACCGGCCGGGGACCGCGAGCGAAATCCTGTTTAACTAATCTGCATTTCGGCTCATCATGACCATTTACGTTCGGCCGGGGCGAGGATGACGCTCCTAATTGCCGCATTTTCCCTTCCATGCCGATCAAATTATCCTTCTCTAGCTGGTTATATTCGCTGACCTTTCTTGACCTTCTCCAGGTGGATGAGATGGCTGCCCAGTAAAAACTCGATAGATCATCATCTTCCTAGTTGCTCTTCAACAAAGCATTTTTCTCATAAGGCTGCCTTTATCAACTTTTCCATGTTGGAAAGCATTTCAATATCCACAATCAAAACATGCTTAAAAATGCCTTTCAGGGCCCTGTTTTATGAAGAGTTAAAATTGATTATATAGTTGATTTCAACTGTAGGTCTATGGCTGCCTGAGTGGTAAGGAAATTTAAAATCGATTTTATCTTTTGATAAAACGGGGCCCTGATCTTGTTTCTCAAGTTGTTGCATTTAGTGAGTGATTTGGAGGCCTTGCCACTGTGCAGTTCTCTTGCGCAGTTTGACCCAAGGAGTGGAGATGTGTAATTGGCAGTGGTTTGCATGGGCAGGTCCAAGCTGTAAACCCATTTCAAAATGACTTTGCATTTATCAGCTCTACAGAAATGCACTTGCCACTGCATTCTTCGGCATTTCAGAAAGGTGTTTCTAATCCCATAATCAAAACAGCTTTGCATATTTATCAACTGCCCGAAACTCCTTGAAAGTTGCTTGGAAACCTTAATTCTGCTAGAAGTGAGTTGATAAATGCAACCTAACAGTCCTCGAAAGATCGAGGAATTATGGCAGTTACAATGTTAGCAATGCATCTGGCAGAGCCAACTAGGCCAACTCGTTTACAAGGAATTGCGTTCTTCATATACAATACAACTTGTGCGTATAACTATTAGCCATCTTCAAGGAATTGTGTTAGTCATATTAAATTTGTACCTATAACTTTTACTGTACCATAATCCTGAACTCTGTCGGCAAAATTGAAAACTGTCTGGGATATAAATAAAGAATTTCGCCTTCTTTTTCTCATGTTGTTTCTATAAAAACTTATCTCTTTAAGTCAGTATTTTCAGTGTAGTTGTAGAGCAAATTGGTATTTTGAGGAAATATCAATGAATTATATTTCGCATGTAAAACAAAGGAGGAGTAAGTGAGATTGTGATCACATGACCAAATAAGCTCTTCAAAATCCCCACCCCCTCCCCTCCCCCCCTTGACACTACATAACCATTACTCCAATCAAACTGGAACATTCTTCTTTTAATATTTATGTCCGATTTCACTGCAATTCTCACATATCTGTCACTCACTGCAATGTTCCCCTTTTTCAAATTGTGTTCTCATTGGAGTATTACGTCTCCATGGCAACAACGTGCTGCAAAGCCTCTAGAAGTGCGTAAGACGGATTGTGGGTTTAAGATTATGCATTTCCAGACTGCTTGAGAGAAGAGGCGGTGGCTGCTTCAAGTCGGCCAGTGAAGGCTTTAACTCATTGAGGACGGGCTGATTTTGCTCTAACATGCATTTCCCATGGACATCCGCCCTAGTATACTCGTGACAAATCTTCAAAGGGTTAAACTACAGCTGAGTGTACTGTAAAATCTGTCTGGGGATCAGAAGAATATACTTCATGCCTACCTAGGGGCAGATTTGGAGAGCTTTGCCAATCACACGCACAACTTCAAATTCTGTCAAGCATTTTTCACACACTTACGCGATCAAATCTGTCTTAAAAGGGGGAAAATATATATCACATACGATGCAGGAATTATTTGCTATGTCCTCATAAATCATGCATGGAAATAGTTTAGCTGGCAGCAATTTTCTAAATATCAACAAATGCATAAGTTTTTTTTTTTTTACATTTCATAAGCTGGGCTAACAGACTTTGCATTTACATATGGCAAAATTCTTCATGCAATACAGAATGATGAATATATACATTATCACAAATGACATCCCTGTACCTACATGTATTATTGCTTTGTCCGATGCTGTCTGTATTAATACAAATGTTTTGTTTTTTAATCTCACAATGATATTTCACATATGATTTGCTTTTCCCCATTTCCAGTTTGATATAATTTCATTTTCAATTTATTCCATTTATTTCTCCACCTCCATCAAAAATTATATCATATTTCCATGGGAAATATATATCTTTTCAACATGATGCTGATGGAAAATATGGAGGGGGCATGCTAAACAATTTCTTTTTTGATGTGAAGGCTTTTTAACATTCATATCATACCATTCTGACATCAAATTATCACAATTCCTTTATCACAAATGTAGTAAATTCAACCACAACAAAACACTCTACATGAAATATAAAGGAAATTTGCCCAATGGGTGTTCTAGCATTTTAATGTGGGTCTAATACAGATGTCTGCAGCTAAGAATAGTATGATGCCATGGTAATATCTGGTTCTCTAATTTCAAATAAACACATGGCATTGATCTTACACCTTTATGGCGCTGAGTCATTGGCAACCGCTCATGCTGTTGCCAGTTTGACTAAGGAAAAATACTTGAAATGAAACAAGGAAGTTAGTCCAATTTCTTGGAAACAAACTGGTATGACTGGACATGACAGTGAATCGATAAAGTACCATGTATCAAGGTGCTACATATTAAAGCGCTTGCCCAATTGCCTGAGGTAAGTGAAAAATCAAACTCGGGCAAGTGATTTGGAACGATGACAAATTTGCAAAACTGAATGCACAAAAAATTCCTGGTTTTACAGTATGTTTCCTATGATCTGCTTCTTCTGAGTCCTGACCATCATTCAAAAGCTATTTCTCTCTGGAAACAGCTATTTCTATAAACCCAATTCATACTATTTTGTATACTTGTCTTCTTTGCAACGCATCTTTTACCGTCCTTGCAGTGTAATCTCACACAAAGATCAAATTCGTATCCAAAACCATGTCAAAATTTAGGCCACTGCCATTTGCCGATGAAGAGCATGGTGTAAATGGCATTCTTATATCATCATGAAAATAGTCGACAATTCTACTTGGAGACGAGGAAAACTTCCAATTGCACACACAAGGAGCGCTGAGCATAGATTCATGATAACAATCCGCTGAAATGTCAAGCGCTAAACAGCCCCGCCACTACAACCATCTGTTATTCATGCAGTGAAAAGTTCAGTACCTGGCAAGAAAATTCATCACAAAGGCATTTAAAACCTTTCGTACCTTCAGAGACATGATGCCTTGGTACAACAGGTATTGAAATGGTTATGATACCGACAACAATTGCAAATATCACAAGAAAAAATAAATATTGGGTGCCCCTTCTAACCTTTGTTCTGCTATTTTCATTTGTAAAGATGAAATCATTCTCCCCCCCCCCCCCTTTTCTTTCGCTCCCTCCAAATAATACTGAATGCATGGAGTACAAGTACTTTGCAGTGTTTCTACTTTCCTGAATTTTGTAAGTCAAGTGATTTTGCGAAATTAATAAAACTCATGAAAGTATAGCCTCACAATAATATGGCCTTCCCTTTAACCCGTTGAGGACGAGTCCCGAGTATACTCAGGCAGGTGTCTATGGGAAATGGGTGTTGTAGCAAAATCAGTCCGCCCTCAACGGGTTAAAGATGCCTATGCTGTACATCATCTCAAAGCAGAAAATCACAAAGTTTTCTTGTTTAAAAGGAGAAATATTTGTTTTTCATTCCATTGGTGAGGTTCATGATTGCAAACGTAACAGCTCCTGAAATCATAGCTCAATTCATAAAATGTCGTACTTGTAAAACATTGGCATCAAATACAATATACAGTCAAACCAGCCTTAGCACCCACCTGTCTATAGCACAACCACATAATCTCTTACCCTAAATATAAAATACACTAAAAACCAGATCAGCAATGAGCTTTATTCTATGTCTGTGGAACTTTTCTTCAATGGCAGAACATGCATGCATTCAACTTTTATTATGTGCATGCATCTGTAATGATCTCAAGACTTGCTCCTACAATTGCTTGCCCATAAAGGAAGGACCAAGTCTATTCAAAGAGATTGATGGCACCACAATGATTATAGAGGTGAACATCAAGGACTCGCCCTGACACTCCAGGAGGGCACGCGTACCCCTCCTCGAGTGTTCTTCAAGTTCTCTCAGTCTCAGGTGATAGGGGAGCCGGAAATGTCTGGGAGAAAACAAATGTGAACGAGCCTGCAGTCCCATCACGTATGGGACATGAATCATCTATGCTCTTGATTAAATTTCGACGGTGTACATTTTGAATTGGTTATTGGACAGCTAGAGTGCTAGCATTTATCATCCAACCCCTAACCTCCCTCCCCCCCCCTCGTCTTCAAGTGTGCCAAGTTTGCCGCTAGCAATAAAGAGCTTGATGGTGAACATACCCATAATAGCCTGAACATCAAAAACATCAGGGAGAAATTCAGAAAATCATCTTCAAATGGGGTTAAAGATTAACTCAAATGACCCTGTGAAACATATCATCTGTAATGACGTGTCTCCCACATCGGATAATAACATCATTTTATTTTGGACATTTACCCCTCTCTTTCCACCCCTTCCCTCTTCCTTTTTATTCCCTCCCTATCTATCTACCTCTATATCTATCCTGTATCAATCTACCTATTGCCATTAATTTATCTATCTGTCTATCTATCTCTCTATCTATCTGTCTGTCTGTCTATCTATCAGCCATCTATCTATCTATCTATCTATCTGTCTGTCTATCTGTCTATCTATCATCTATCTATCTATCTATATATCTATCTACCTACATTGCATTTATCAATCTATCTCTATAGCTATCTTCCTCTCTATTTATATCTATCTACTTCTAAATGCTTATGTATCTACTTGTCTATTCATCTATCCAGTCATACATCCATCTACTGTATCTATCTATCTACATCTATCTATCTACATCTTTTTCTTTATTCCACTTCATCCACACACCTAATATCTACAGTATTATTATCTATCACTCATACAAGCATACAGGTCACAATCATTTTATATTGATCATCATGTTTAAATATCAATCTTTTCTTTCTTCCTTCCTAAACAAGCGATGTACCCACAAACCTACCTCTGTAAATATACCTTCTTGAAATTGTATTTACCATAGTCTGTTTGTGTGTGTGTGTGTGTTTTAGCTAGATTATGAATTAAACTGATCTAAACTCCCAAGGAAATGAGTTCAAAATTCTGGTTGGCTATCTGCACATGGGCTCAGGCCACCACATATTACAGGATTACTCAAAGAAATCTGTATCTAGAAAACAACAACAACAAACAAACAAACAAAAACTCCACTGAAAATCTATCCTTAGTGTATCTTCCGTTCTGCTCCTCAAAAATGACACATTATTCAGCCAATAATGAGTAGCAATCAATGGAATAAATGAAAAGGGAAGAAAATCACAAAAGAAACCTCTGGACTTCATATGAAGGTGATCACAAACAATTTCAAGAGAAATTTTTTCCCCAAAAAAACCCCCAAGATGTGAAGACAATGTTACAATTGCCTTCACAGTGCTTCCATGGTGCCAGGATGGAATAATACATTATTCCTCAACAATGTAGGCGAAAACAGGTGTTCATCACCGGAAAATGAGGCATCTCCTTTCGCCGAAAGAGAGATTGGAGTCTGAGAATACCACTTTCTCTCTGGCATGTCCCGCGTCTTGCTGATTGTGATGCAACCAACGCTTCCTCCGTGACAATTTCCAGTGCTGCAATCACAACAAATGATCACTTTTACGCCTTCTAGAAATAATTTCACCCATTTCCGTCATGATTTCCTCTGATATTCTCACAAAATCTTTGCACTGCAGCAACCAGGTTCTAGTTGGTTAATTAGTATCTCATCAATGCATCCAAATCCATTGGGGGCTGGGCATGAGATGAGTTGAGATGAGATGAATTCCAGGTAAAAATCCTCGATTGTATGCCTTTCCTCCCGAAGCGGAAAGTAAACTGGCTTGCATCAATTCCCAGTTCGCACAGACAGCGAGAGAGAGAGAGAGAGAGAGAGAGAGAGAGAGAGAAGGGGGGGGGGGTGGAGAGGAATGTAATAACAGGAGATGGAGAAAGAATGATCTCATGAAAAGAAGCTGTTAGATGGAGGGGAGAAATATTCAAGCAGAATATACAAACAAAAAATACGAAACATAAAAATTGTAAAACAAATAACATATAAAACATAAAACAAATAACACCTCATTGCCATAAGTAATAAAGTGAATGATGTCAATTACCAAAGAGGTAGTAACATGAAATTTAATGCAAATGCATATAGGGAAATGTACAGATGGAGACAGAGGTAAAGAAAGGAAGAGTGATCCTAGAGAAGCGGGGGGGGGGGGGGGGGGACATACATTTGAAGACAAACATGGGAGGAAGATGGAAGAGGTTGGGGGAACACAATGGCAGACGTACATGCAGCTACAAAGACGCGGCGGCGGCAGCGAAATGAGGAAGGAACAGATACCAGCACGCATCCTGTTTTCCTAGCTGGAGACAATTTGAATCGGAGCTGGAATGCTTTACGCCGAGCGGTGCGCATGCAATCAAAATTGGGCGCACGGGGCTAATAGATGAAATATGGATCAATCCCGGCGAGATATGCCACTCTCCTTGCAGATGAGGATAGAACAACATCTTTATTGCCACGAACATCCACACAATAGCTGAAGAGAAAGTGAGCAGTGCCCAAGAACTATGGCCTTGTTTGCTCCCCGGTCTCTGCAAATCCGACGTCAGTGGCCAGTTTGATGTTTGCGGGAAGCGAGACAGACGTACAAGAGAGTCAATGGTATCTCATATACTTTTGATAGAGAGGGGAGACCATCTATTTCTTTCTTGTTCTTTCGTGTTCAAGCTTCCACTCTTACTTAGCCTCAGAACTTGCCTGCAATAGCTTGAGTGAATCACAGATTTGTCATAGGCTATTATAAAGTTGCACTGGACAAGCAATTTTTGTTTGAAACCTCAATCCTACACCTTTCTAGCCTATGCTCCTTCCTTCCACCCACTGCTTTTACGTCTGAGACTGAGAAATAATTGATTGGATTTTTTTTTTCCTGTGCTGCAGCCAGTGGCACACAAGGGTTCAGATTTTTCCAGGGGAGCCATGCATGGGATTAGAACCAATTCCCCATTCACTGCTGATACATAATTCAACAGATTATCACGACTCATCAATGGCATTATGTGAGTGGGTGGGGTGGGGTAGGGTGGGGTGGGGGTAGGGCGGGGGTGGGGGCGGGCAGGAGCAGAGAGCATTTAAGTCTCTGACCCAGAAAAAGATGTGCCCTGAAATATTAAGATCGACCCTGAATTACCCTCACCCTCTTCACTAGTTGTCTCTCCCTTGCTGCTTTGCCGTTGTTGACTCTCTTCTGATTTTCCATGCTCCCAAATATGTCTTGGCCTACTTGGCAGAGCTCTGCCTTGGGGTAACAAGGATTCCCACTTTATTCCAGATTCACTGATTGGATACTTGACCTCTATCAAGCAACTAGTCTCTTATATGCTCATGCATGACATTTGCAAGTCCTCTATTCAACTTAGCATGAATTACCAGCCCAAAATACCAGCCAGGACTAGCAGCATATTCAGCATTTCAAAATTAACCCATCGAAGACGAAGTATTTTGGGGCTGGGGAAATTGGACCTGCATGTCATAGGAAAATCAGTCTTCAGTGGGTTAAATGTGAGTAATCACATTTAGGCTGCGTTTATCAACTTTCTCCTGTTTGATTCCAAAGCCCTTTCGAAAGCTGTTTCCAAAGCCTTTTAGAAATGGCTTCCAAAATAGTTGCGTTTATCAACTCTTCGCGAACACAATAACTGGCCTGTCACTGCACAGCTGCATTGCGCAATTCGACTCGAGGAGAAGAGGTCATAAAGGCGTGCATTGTTTGTAACTGCAGTACAATACTACAAAGCCGTTTCAAAACAGCTTTGCGTTTATCAACTTCAAAAGGCTTTTACAAACAGGTTTCTGAAAACCTGTTTAGGAAACCTGTTTGGAAAGCCACAAATTTGCGGCTTTCGAAAAGGCTTTCCGAAAGGGCTTTCAAAACAGCTTTGCGTTTATCAACTCGTAAAAATTCCTTGAAAGCTGTTTGGAAAACCCGTTTCTGCCGAGAAAAAGAGTTGATAAACGCACCCTTAGATAGACATCTCTATTTATGTCTACCTCCCTTTCTATCTATCAAGATACAACCTTATATCTTCACCATAACATAGATTATACCCATTCGTCTATCTATCAATCTATCTATCTACTACACACATATTTATTCTCATATAACCTTATATAAGAACACACAAAATCATCACACCATCCACAGCGCCCTCTCGAGTCCTGGGATTGTGTGCCTTTAACCCTCTAATGCCCACCACATCATAATACCATTGACATTGTGTACAAACAGGTTGCCCCAAAGTAATGAGAGGGTTATGGACTGATGTTTTACCATGCAAAGGAACAGTGATACAGTTTTACTACTCGGCATGAACACACTGCAAACTCCTGATTCCAATCTAGCAAGTGTTCTGTCCTGCCCCGCGCTATTCAGCGCACATTCCAGACGGCATTATCCAGAGAAAGGGAGAAAGGAGAACAACACGACCTGCTTTCTTTGCTGGGCCTTACACCCATATCTTGTCACATGAGGACATACCAATATAATGGTGGGACCAGAAATAGATCCTACCTGGAGGGTAACCCCTCCCCCCCCCTCAATTTTGTTTTGTTATGCTTTGTTTGCAGGTTAAAAAAAATGCAGAAAAAAAGAGAGAAAGATTTAATCCTGATACATTCACATGTGCCTGCTTATTTGCCCCTTTTCTTCTTGCCCAGTAGTCTCTTTCTCTCCCCTTTAACACACCACACTTTCTCTATATATGTATGCTTTCCTCTCCACTTAATATGTACTCCGATCTAAATGTAGTATCATAATCACATGCATCTCATATAATTATAGCTTCTTCAGCTATTCATTAACACCCGACCCACTTTTGATAACGTCCCTCTGAAGATATATGAAGCTAGCTCTCCCTCTTCACATCTCTAACCTCTATCACAAATAAACGCTGTCGGTAAAACCTTGGCTGAGATTGACAATGAACAATGAAAACAAATCATTGTGGTTCTGATGTATTGTTCTAGTACCATCTCTACAACCCTTAATTAGTGTTTCATAAGGCAGAGTGAAAAAAACAACAACTTCAATTGGAGCTCCTGTTCAGACGTAATTGCGGTTGCAAAATTTTCAAAATCCTTTTAATTGCTAAATCCATTATTGATCCATAAATTGGCAAGACAAACCAGAAGATTTATTAAGCGCTATTACTCTCTCAAGTGGCATTTTATATATATATGTCAATTTCTCTCTGATTCGTGCAGATTTCATCGATCTCTCTCCTCAATTATGACATCAGATATGCAGTAGAATTCTGAAGTCTCAGTGTAATGGAGACAAGATGGAGAATTCTTCAGTACAGTCCCAAAGATTACACGGGTCAAGATATCAAAGAGATCCTTCTTCAAGAAAGAGTGGTATCGTACCATTCCATGGTAATTGTGTCTCAAAATTCCAAGACTGATGCATTGAAAGGCCAGGACATAGCTACAGGTGTGTGGAATACAGATCTAAGATCTTAGATCTGGATTTTCTATTTTAAGCAGACTACACAGTTCAATGACTGATCGCCAATCTCTGTCATCATTTGATCGACAAACTACAGCTTGCATCTCGGTCGCCTCATTTCTACAGGCTCTTAAAAAAGCTGCAAAATAGGCAATCTGGGCATTATGTGTGGTGCACTCAAGAAAGAGGCTTAAGGCACTACTTAATTTTTTTTTTCCTGCGTCTCATCCACTAATCCAGAGATTATCTTTCGATAAACAGCTCAATGTTCAGACAGATAATGGCACAGCTGGGGTTCCATCCAGAATAAGTTCTTAGTGATTGATAAATATCTTGCAAACAGTTTGGTGGCTTTTTAGAAGAACAGGACAACTTTCTGTACGTGCTCCGACATCTGAGGGGAAAAAAATGAATGAGAAAATACCCTTTTGCATTTACATAAATTGCACTGATCTGATAAAGAAATGCATGAAGATCCGAATCTTCTCAACAGCACCGCTTTTCAATGCTCAAATACATATACTTGACAGTGATAGATCACATCACATCATCGCTATACAAGCCTCCTCATCAATCTTTTGGCGACCCGCAGTCATGATAACCATCAAGATAAAGAAGAGCCCCCCCCCTCCAAAGTTTCCGTGCAAACTATAGCTGTCACCCCCATTCGCGTGCCTCGTTCTGTGACATTTCTCAGGGCACGTAGCACCCCTCACAATGTCAGACATGTTCACATTATATTGCAACCAAACTACCCATCAGAAACAACCCGAAACTTTGCAGGAGATCCAGACATTCCCTATCCTATGCTACTTACTCCTCCTCCCTGAAATCATCATCAAAGTTTCATGTCCTCAATGCTGTTGCCATGGAAACCCGTGAGTGAGATGGCCTACGGAGAGAGGCTTAGAGAAGGCACTCGAGGTTTTCCAACCTACGTGCGGGGACGAGAGAAAACTTCACTCGACAACTCTGGCAGGCTGTGCAAATGCCAGGCGCTGTTTTACGATGACGTCCTATGCGTCACAAGGAATAACACTGAAGCGCTCTCAGCATCAAATGTTTTCGAACATTTTTTAACTACGCGTAAAGCATGTCAATTCCCACCCCTCCCTTTCCCATCACTAGATGTATTTCAATGATTAACAAACTAATGGGGTGAAATCTCATATCTACATACTGAGCATCTTTTCCTCAGGGGGAGGGGTGGGGGGAAGTGTAACGGATGTAGTGACACTATGAATCTTGTTACACATGTGTAAAGATCAAACTGCAAGTACATTTGATAGCGCCCTACTTGCCAGAGGAAAAAAAGAAATCTAGGATGTTGCTTCAAGTGTGGAAGTTTACTGACTAATCTGCAAATATGTGGAATTAAGTTGTGGAAAAGAGCGAAGTACCACTTTTTCCAATTCCAGTTCTCACTGCTGGTTGTAAACTCTTTAAATAGTAATTCATCCGAGGATTTGTTGACTTTAACAGTCACATCAAAGGTAACCCTTATAACTTGAAGGAAAAAAAAAGAATCTTAGATACGAATGTGCTTTTAACAATAAATTTGTCAACCACATCAAGATTTCCTTTCCAGTTAATATGTAACACTGAAATTTAATTTATTTATGTTATAAACTACTCCAAGAAGAATCAATTGTTTTTAAAATCCAGGTAATGAAATGATTTGAAGTAAAAGATCAATTAAGAACCTTCTTTTTCCCTTGCTATGAAAGGAGACAGATTTGCTTTAACACAAGAGGTGCAATCCATAACACTCTGACAGTCAATTTATATCGACTATTATATTCCACATACTAAGAATGTTGCAATAGGATTAGTCCAGAGCTGATCACGTGATGAAGGGTAGTTTTGCCCATCACATCACCTGAGAAGAAAAGTTTGTTACACTCTATAGGGCTTTTTACACTTGTAAATTTTTGCTTAGCCCCGGACCAACGGTGGGGCTAAGGGGGGGCCTTAGCCCCACCGTTGGTACGGGACTATCCTTAGCCCACTTTCTGTTTACACTCGTTTTTGCCAAAGTGGGCTAGCCCCACCGATAGTACGGTACTATCTGGCCCTGCAAAATAGCAGGGGTTAGCACCGCAATTGCGGTGCTAGCACCGCAATTGCGGTGCCAAGCAAGTGAGTGTAAACAGAACGAAAAAATAATCCTGGGCTAAGCGACGGAGACGAAGTGCGACCCTCACTGACCAATCAGAAACGAGGTAATCAAGTGCTGCCGGTGCGTGCGTGTACGTGTACAGTACACAGCGTAATTATGAATATTCATGTGGTTTGGAAAGTCCGGGGCTAAGACATACGAGTGTAAAAAGGTCAGTTTTCTCCTTAGCCCCGGACAAGAGATAGTACGGGACTAATTGGCGAGTGTAAAAAGCTGAAAAAATTGGTACGGGACTAATGATAGTCCTGGGTCAGAGAAAGTCCGGGGTTAAGAAACACAAGTGTAAAAAGCCCTTCAGTTGATAGTCCCTTTTGTTTTGCTGATCTCCACACAGTCCACACAGTCCTAATGCAAGATGAGTACGCGCGAAATAAAAGTGCGTTGCACAGTGGACTATCATATGACCTAGGTCACTTGATAGTACACAGTGCAATGCACTTTCACTTCGGTGCCGTGCGGTGCGCGCAGGAAATTCATTGTTTTGTCATCTACGCGCACAGGTAGCCTAAGCCCTAAGGATACCTAAAGACAGCTAAAACGGTTTCAGATGTGGAATAAAATGGGAATTTCTAGGACCCTAGATATGGAATATAAAGCGAATAATCAACTTTTAGTTTCAGGCAATGAGACAAACTATCACTTCCTCGGCGATCTGAATGTGTACGCTATCTTTCCTCAGCTGCGCTTCGGAAAGATAGCTACATCCAGATCGCCTCAGAAGTGATAGTTTGTCCCATCACCTTCACCAACATTGATTATTTGCTTACTGTTAACACCCTTACAAAGATTGCATACCACAAGAAATTCAGCATCATTCAAGTTCATCCCAGTGTCAAAACTTGGTAATTTCTCACACTACAAATGCTTCATGCAGATTCAAGAACAGCATGACAACATCTTACGATGCATGCAACCAATATCTGGTTGGGACAGCAGATTCGAGAAAAATGAGCTCGCAGTTATCACAAAAATGCAACAAACTGAGAAACGCCAAATCCTAAACTCAGCAGGACGCATTCCACGCACTATAGGGAGTGGCATTCATATGAGATAACTTTTAATGGTAGCGGTGATAACTGTGCCTGATGGGTCAGTGCAGAATAATGGTCGAGCGTGGCTTGGGGAGCATCATCCTCACCATTTTGCGGGGGAGGATCAGCTAGGATCATAGATCTGCTGCCGAGATTTGACCCCTAGATTCATTGGGGATGGGAAGCCCTCACGCTGTGGCCCAGTGGTTGGCATCAAGCCACCGAATACCTCTGGAATGTCTCTCGTAATGAGGGTGGGTTCAAGTTGTACCTTGTTTCACTAGCATTTGGAACATGTTCTTCAAACTTATTCCTCAGATACTTCTAATATCAAATATATTTATAACAAATGCATGAATATATGTCTATATAGATATCAAACGATACTAATCTTTGCTTTATATATGACACTATATGGAACAAAACCCATCACATTACGCATGTAACAGAAAATGTATCAGAGCATACAACAATTATGGGAGCACTTAAATTTATTATTGCAATTTGATTTCTCACAGGTGCAAGTATCCCATCAACCCATTAAAGGACAAGTTCACCTTCATAGACATGTGGGTTGAGTAAATGCAGTAATATTAGTAGAACACATCAGTGAGAGTTTGAGGAAAATCGGACAATCCGTTCAAAAGTTGTGAATTTTTGAAGTTTCTGCTCAGTCACGGCTGGATGAGAAGACTACTATAGCTTGTGATGTCATATGAGTACAACTATATTTTTTATAAAGAAAGTATAAAGAAAATTCAAGATATTCTCACTTTTCTCACATAATAAAAGAATACTCGACTTCTCTCTTTCAGATGTCAGGGGGAATAATATTACCCTTAACATACGTCAGTGACAAGTCGAGGAAATGAGCACTTTATTCAAAAAGTCAAGTTTTGTGAAATTCTCTTTTTATTTTCCTTATATCATTGTACGCATGTGACATCATACACTGTAGTAGTCTTCTCCTCCAGAAGTGATTGCACAGATATTTTAAAAATTCATAACTTTTGAACGGAGTGTCGGATTTTCCCCAAACTTTCACTGATGTGTTCTACTAACATTGTTGCCTTCACTCAATCCACATGTATATGAAGGTGTACTTGTCCTTTAAAACACAAAGTGAAACCAGGGACTAAACCAAGCTGCATTTCACTTGCAATGTCAGTGTGACATGCTGATTATACAATGTAGGCCTAACACTGTATCTTCTCTCACAATATCCTCACTCTGGATGTCCATATTTGGTAATATCTTAAGGAGCTGAAAAAGAGTGAAAATATTCTATAGCATACCGATAACAGATAATGTCCATTTGGGTAGTAGATTATTTAAACAGGTGCAACTGCTTTTAATGGACATTTATGGTTTTTTTTTCAAAATAAATGGCAAATCCACTGCACTGCATAACTTCCTTTTTCTACATGTAGCTTATTTTGTAATTCCAGGCAGCATTTTCATCAACACTTATATCAAACCGATTACAGGAAACTGCAGATCTGTAATATCATATTGGCCTGTCTTACTCAACTCCCTTTTACATTCTTGAATATCATCTGTCATTCTTCATTCAAATTTTAGACTGTACGCCACTTGAAAGGTACGTGCTCTCCACACATATTTAAAAATCGCCATATATTGGCATTGACCTGCATATTTCACACCTAGGAAGCATCAACACACACCAGGAAGGCGTCAAGCACTTGAAAAAAAAAATACGACAAAACAATTTTCGTGCTCCAGAACTCTTCTTCTTTCGCTTCATCAGCATAGGTTGCTGGGTAAAAAGCTCTTCATCTTTCCAGGTGAGAACAGCATAGCAATATTTTCTTTATATTTTTTTTTTCTCTCTCTCTGAAGAAATAAGTGAAAGAAAAAAGACAACATGAAACCCTTCCTCAGGCAAATGGGCAATTAAGCTCTAAACTCTGACCCGAGTCCTACACGTTTTGACGACATGGCCCAGCACAGTCATGTAAGGCTCGGAAGAACTGCGGTTATTTTCCATCAATTTATCACCAGTTACTGGGGAGGGCTCTCGGAAGAACTAGCTCCATGACAATGGGGAGGAAACATTGTGAAGTTTGAGAGGAGAGCACTCTAATGAATGAAAATGATTGGTGAATGAAACAGTGAGGTAAATTCTGACAGAGAATGCACTGAAAAACTGTGCCAATTCGTTCGGCCGGTTGCATTCCCTCGCGATGCATTATGGCAGCAAAAAACAAGAGTCATTACCAGTTGATGCTGCACAAGAGATTTTATCTGGGAGCTGGAACACATCAATAAATTCACATCACAGAGAAAAATATGCCTTGCAGTAGTTTTCCCCATAAAGTTGGATTCATGAAGATACCGTTTCAATGCACATAAACATCCTGCTTAATGTGAAATGTAGTTGATTTGATTTAAAAGGTTCATAACAAAGTATATGCATCTAAACATCTTATATCATGTTTTTCATTCATCTGACTGGAGCCAAGGCTGAAGTAAGATCAAAGAACGAGGTAAATTTCTTGTTGATATACCATGAACTCGTTTTGTGAGAGGATCATACATAATTTTTTTCTTTTTTTGCTCAATGCTACGTAGGCAGACAGCTCTTGATTGTACTGATGTAGGACAAAAGATGATACTAGATAGATAATAAAAAGAATCACATTTTCCACATTAATCTACATTAACATTTTGAGGCCTTACATACGAAATTTGGAGCTCACCGAGGAACAGAGTTGGCTTATACATGAATAACGAAAACACAATCAAAATTGAGCCAGTCTTGTGAAACAGGAGTGTTACAAAACTTCAGAAAATTGAAAACAGGAATGGGAAAGCAAATTTCTGCAGGCCAGCATGCACCATTATCCACGCTCCAAACACACAATCCCGAATATTGAAACATCATAGTCTGTTTCGCAGGGGCAATATTTGCGGCTGCTGGATTTGCATTAGGCAGGATCAATACAACATCATATACATGACAAGGGAGTGATACTGATACGCACAAGTCTGTCGAGAACGGGGCTAACGCATGATGAGGGGACGCATAAGCCCAAGGAAGACATTGGCATACAATATATTCCGATATCAAACATCCCTCGTGAAGTCCCGCGACAGGGCGAACATCGCATGTCAACACATGACGGGAGGGCAAGTTTACCGAGCGCGAAGACGAAGCTTCATATTTCACTGTCATCCTCCGCTGTCGTCGTCGGCAACATCCGGTCGCTACTGATGCGAAATGCGCAACTGACAACAGAATGTGCAAATATCAAATGGCAAGGGGCATGGACTGAAGTATACAATGTATCACTGTCTCATTTTTTCCCCAGTCTCTTTCCCTTTTACTCTCTCTCTATATATCTCTTTCTCTTTCTATCTCTCTTTTCCTGTCTCTCTTTTACCTTCATGAAGATTTTCTGCGCCCTCTTCAGACCGCAAGTTGCCAAGGTTTGGGCAAACAATGTGCTACATCTGTTTGTAGAGGATGGTACTTTCCTGGGCAAACACTCCATAAGATAAACTAGCAATGCCTCGAATGGTTGGGGGGAGGGGGAGGGGTAAAGTCGAAAGACAAGACAGAATGAAAGAGAAAGTCTAGACATTCATCTACAGTAAAAGAAGTGGTTAAGCGGAAGAAAGAAAGGCTTGCAATAAAGATAAGAATGCAACAAAGATAACACTTATCTATCGAGCATGCTTCAGCACAGAAGGCATTAAAACGCTCATTTTGCTGCAATAATCTTCTCAATTCATACTTGGTTGGCGGGTGTTATGGTGTATCTATCAACTTTCATATGTTTGAAACGCATTTCAATCCCCACTATCAAAATGCATTTGCAATCCCGTTTCTTGAGTTGTTACATTTATCAACTCTTTCGCGAGTCAATCGGCAAGCCTTGCCACTGTCCAGCTCCATTGCGCAGTTTGATCCAAGGAGCGAAGATGTGTGAGCTCAAAGTTTGTGTCTGTCAGTCTGTCCGTATGTATGTGTGTGTGTGAGAGAGAGTCTGTCTTTGTTACAGAAAGGTGTACAAGCAATGGCGAAAGCATCGGCAGCCCAGGTACAATTCATTCTTTGCTTTTTCATATATTGAAGGGGGATAAGGGGGGGGGTAAGGGGGGGGGGGGAGAGAAGAGGGCTATTTGCATTAACCATTAAACTTGGGACGCACGGTAGGCCAATCAGTGTAATAGGAGACCACGCGTCCCAAGCGAATGTGACTTCTCCCGCTGACGATGCTCTTCACTTACTTATTTCTCGCAGCGGAAATGCTATGCCTGATGTTTGACTTCCAAATACACTCAATTCCAGATATTTGATTGGCGTGGTTTATTGGGCCTGATGAACGGCACTTAGCGGCAGCAGTACACTGGCTGTGGTATATCTTTTCATCTGTGGTCTCTGCTTAACATCCTTCCACGTACTTCAAGCTGGCAGGAAAAGGGAAGGACCAAATACAAGCCTGCCTAGAGTAACATAGATTTTCAGACTCAGTTGAGTAACTACATAACTCATGAAGCTAAAGTTTTCATGCATGACAATATTCAGACAGCTAAATACAAGCTTGCCTATTACCAAAAGTAACATAGATTTCAGACTCTGTTGAGCACCTACACAACTTATAGAGCTGAGTTTTCAATATTCTTAGAGGACTTTGGGCCCTTGGCAGCAATCATCATCATCACCGAAGGAAGAGGAGAAGCTGCACGCTCCCAGCTTCTGGTCTACCTCATTCGGTAAAAGAGAAAATATATTGGTCTGGGACAAAGACTAATCTTGAATCCTGGATTTTTCAGAAGGGACCACTTCCACTTCATATTACCTTGCATACCAGAGTTTTCAAGGGTGATCAGAAAGTCAAACAAAAGGCTCATTCAGTCCCTATTCCAGACAGAACACCCCATTCACCACTCCCAATAACATGCAGAGTGTACCCTCAAGGTGAAATAACTTCTCTTTAAACTAAAGAAAAGGAGCCCTGTCAAACACAGACAAACTGACACACACTAATATTACATACATGCATAGTCAAATACACACACAAAAAGACACACACACACACACATACACACACACACACACACAGACACACACACACACAGAATTACATAGGCCTACATATATTTTTACATTTTTTTATCACTAATGACGCACAATCTCACTCTTACTAGAAATAACTTGCACCCTGATTCACTAACATGGGAACTATATCGAGTCACACAATAAACCCAAACAGTTGATTCAGATTCAGATCCAATCTAGTTGGGAAGGATACACAGACGTACAAAATGTAGGGCCTACATGTATTCTAGAGAACTTAGCAAGATTGATCCCGAAACTGTCTCTAAACTAAAATACGGTGATGTATGAATATATTCAACTTAAAAAGTATGGTACGACACAGTAGACTTAGGTAAGGTCACTCCACAAAATTGTTCTCGAATAACTAGACGTGATGCGCAGAAATAACTTGATGGATGAATATGATATCCCACATCTCTCCTGATGGGTCCATACTGGAGTCATCTAGGCAGGCCACACATTACCTTCCCCTGAAATAAATATGTCATCAGTGTACAATTCTTGGTTAAGAGAATCTGCCGTTATTCCTCTCCCTCCGAAAAAAAAAAAATGCCAACAAAATGTGAATTCATTTCAAATTGGCAGCATTGAGGGCATATTGAAAACATGACAAACCGTGGTGCTCACTATTCAATTTTCGTTGCCGAGGAAAACATATTGTGTCGAGAGAGATGGATGGCATTAAACACGTCATGCCAGACAGGGGATTTGCCTTGCTGCCCTCCACTTGAACTGTTTATAATTTTAAACTCGGTATTCACCAGTTAACCCCCCCCCCCCCCCACCCCTCCCATCCCTCCTTTTTTGTTCAGCATTACAGGAATATCTCAAGTAGCAAAGGCTGTTCTCTGAACTTACTTCTGGCCTTCTCAGATTTCTCTAAAGCGTGACGACAACACCGCAAATTATGAAATGTACTACCGCCTCCATCAGGGTGCTTTGGGGGTAGCATAAAGATATAGCAGTTGTTGAGAATTAAGCTTTCAAAGCTAAGTCAGCAGCTGTGTAACTCACTTTCTACTTCATAGCCAAGTGACCCTCATGGCTATAAACCAAGCAAATCTCGTATTGAGCTTCTGAAATCTCACCACATATTCACAGGACGAAAAATCAGGAACTCATTGTCTTCAAAATAAGTAATAATATCATTATCTTTGAAGCCAACAACTATACTAATAGCGTATGTTTTCCCCTAGCAGGACAGGAAGTGCCATTCACATACATACACCAAAAACAAACAAACAAACAAAAGCCAACACCAACAACAACACTACTGTATTCTCTCTATAACTTCATAAATCTTCACGCCATTTTCACTTTGGTTGCAAGTACCAAAACACAGACAGAGCTACCAGTAAAATAATGCTCTGTCATCCACACGCATGAGTACAGTCAGAAATATACCGTTATACGTCTGCTTGATTAGGCATAACTGCATACGAGAATGGGGCATTTCACAAAAAGGTAAACAAACACGATTACCGATATTTCTGCCGTGTTTACAGTCTTTAGTTTCTCTAAAAAAAGGGTTTTCTTAAAACAGATGTTGACTGCCAAAATACTTGCACGGGCCAATATTTCATTCCACAAAACTTAAAGGGACACATAACTCCATGATGGATAGTCCTATGCATCAAGTATCACTTAAAGGACAAGTTCACCTTAATAAACATAAGGTTTAAGAGAAAGTAGCAATATTAGTAGAACACATCATTGAAAGTTTGAGGAAAATCAGACAATCCGTTCAAAAGTTATGAATTTTTGAAGTTTTTGTGCAGTAACCGCTGGATGAGAAGACTACTGCAGTGTAGGATGTCACATGCGTACAACAATATAAGGAAAATATAAAGAGAATTTCACAAAATTCCATCTTTTGAAAAAAGTACAAATTCCCCTGACTCGTTACCGACAAATGTTATGGGTAATATTATTCCCCCTGCCTTTAGAAAGAGGCAAGTGAAGTGCTCTTTTATTATGCGAAAAAAGTGAAAATATGTTGAATTTTCTTATACATTTTCTTTATACTGTTGTACGCAAATGACTCACAAGCTGTAGTAGTCTCCTCATCCAGCGGTTCCAACACAAAAATTTTAAAAATTCATAACTTTTGCATCGATTGTCAAATTTTCCTCAAACTTTCACTAATGTGTTCTACTAATATTGTTGCATTCTCTCAATCCTTATGTTTATGAAGGTGAACTTGTCCTTTAATGTGGAAATGGCATTGCAAGAGGCGTCCCCCCCCCCCCCCCCCCCCCCCCCCCCCCATCTGCAGTTGTTGCATACTGCATGTATGCATGAGCTTCATTTTTAACTGAACTAGAGTTGTGCTGAATGGTCATGTTTCTTTTCCACCAAGTACTGGTTGGAAAATTCAGTAACACAAAGGTTGTGAGTTAAGAAACGCCCTCTTGCTGGGGCTAGCGCTTAACTCTCATTGCTGAGCCGACTCCTCCCTCTCCAAACACCTGCTCTCAAAACTACGACGGTCAGAGGGTCTGTGGCAAAGACTAGGGACGGAAAAAAAAAAGATGACCTTTTCCTTGTTGCCCTGTTTGCTGGGTGATGTCATCCATCAACTCTAAACAAGCCATCTTGTCTGCCCCATACAATGAAGAGCACTGTCTGGGAAGACTGTTTGCTCATTTCGCCAAACTTTTCACTTTTTCTGAGGCATTCCATCGTCATGAGTCTAACAAAACTAGAACCCTTTGACCCCAACCAACTCACTTGTCAATAACTTGTAGACCCCACAGAGAGCGGACAAAAGACAGAAAATCAAAGAGACAATGGGGAGGAAACATTTACAGAAACAGCCCAACATCCAAACCAACTTCTCATCTTTCATGGGTACATGCCTCTTTGGCCTACCTTTTGAATACCTCAGAGGATGCATTCTCAGGGATTATTATTTTGGGTCAGGAAACAATAACATTAGATGAACACTTGTAATGGACTGGTATCCATCCTGAATAGATGCCCATGAATAGTTGAATTAATCAGTTATTCTGCCAATTCCCATGACGGTGATGACAAAAGTTGTTGTTCACTCTAGCCTTGAATTCTTCAAGAAATCTTCCAGGCATCTATCTATGGAAAAGAGAAGATGCGCTCTCTGATAGAGAGAGTTGTTTTTTCGAGATCATGAATCATACACTGCATTCTTACATTATCCACTTCACCCAACACTTCAGACACATGTCTTCAGTGTCTCCTGCCCAGCACTTTCGCATGCTGTAAAACGAGGAAAGTTTGCAAGCATTTTAATTTCACGAATTTCGTGAGAGCCAAGATTCGCGAAATTAAAATACATGCAAAAGTTCTTCTCTACACTATGCATTGAATGCCAGTGGCAATTCGCTATTAAAAACATTCATGCCGCGAAAAAGACCATCAGCTCCAACTCGCAAAAACTTCATACCACAAAACTATCTTGCTGTAAAGTATAAGGATGAAGTACCTAGCCTCAAGGCAAGCCCGCTGCTGTCCTTGAGACTCAAACCATGAACCTCAGGATTGATAGTTGTGTGGTCATGTCCACTGAGCTGCAACAGCTCATCAAACATGAGTTTGAGAACATACAGCATCCTCAAATTATCATGAATTGGTTGTGAGGAAATAATTGAGATGATAAAAGTTAACTTAATTAGACTTCTGCCTTCACAAGAAAAAAAACAACAAACAAACAAACAAACAAACAAACAAACAAACAAACAAACAAACAAGCCAACAAGCCAACCCTGAACATGACATGCACACACACAACACAAATTGGTATTACAGGTAGACCTATATTCTGAATATGTGCCAAGGAAGGAGGACGTAGAAGAAAGTGTGTCTGCTCAATGAGAGTCAGTCACAAAGCTGCATAGCGCCCTCTTGTGACAATATACCACACAGTGTGCTGAAGTGAGGAAGCAAGCAAATCAACCTATCGGCTTCTCACTCCCTTTTTTCCTATCTCTCTTTGTCTGCCTATCTATCTCTCCCTCTCCCTCTTTCAGTCAGTCTTCCAGTCCATCTATTTCTCCTCCTCTCTCTTTCTCACTATGTACTTATCTATCCATCCAACGATGAACCTGTTTATCTACCTTTGCAAACTCTGTCAAACATCAAAACATACTTTACAAAACCACAGCACCAAAAGATGTGAATGTAACAACAGATCTGAACATTGCCGTCTCTTACGAATGACAGATTTCCAAGGCTACTTTACAAAAAGGGAAGAAAAAAAAGTTTCAGACACTTGACACATTCTCCCACAGGTTTTATTTTTCCCCCCTTTTTGCTGGAAAACTTTCTAAAGGGGAAAACCTGACATCAATGTGGTAAAAAAAAACCAACCACAACAAAAACTAAACCGTCTAGTTAATTACTGAAGTTGTGTCACAAATACAGTATGAGAGAAAATGAAAGACACTCGCTTGAAAAATAACATGAAGGCATTTTGATCACATGCAGCTCTTACAAAGCATCACATGAACAAATGTACACACACCCATCCAAACACACACTGAGCACATCTTGAATTTATACTGTAAATGCAGAAATGTTTGCGGTACATTAAATTTCAAATATTTTCCACTACTTTTGGATGGTACACATTCCAAAAACTCACGAAAATATCTTCACAATTTTTCTCTCCACATTTTGAATGGGTTGACAACTGTGCAGTGTGAATTCAAGAAAGTGGAAGTTCAAGAACTCGCAACTACAGTGTACATGTAAGAAAGTGTGCTTTCAATAACTTGCGAGTGTGCTTTTTAACTGCTCAGCGCAAAAAAATTAATCGCACAAAAAACATCAACGTCTACAGTACTGTTTCACATCCATCCAGCAGCATCTCTGTGCATCAACACTGCCCATGAAATCTGTGCAAACATCATCTATTCAAACATACATGTACCATAAATTACAGCGTACATACACAGTAACATAGAAACAGTTTGATCAAAATCAAAAGCTCAACATCACACACATTTACAAACAGCACTATCAGGGGATGCACCCAGACATCACCACACCAAATCTGCAACACCCCACCACACCCGTAACTCTCCTCTCTACCCACACCCCACACATAGTTTGAGCCACAAACCCTTGTTGAACATAAAGGAGTCTGCACCAAGACTACTACATGCAACATTGGCACTGTCCTTAGTCTTGGCGCAGACTCTGTTACGACCAGCAAGGGTTTGCGCCTGCAAACTACCCCACACAGGTCATGTCCACAGGCACACCCCTGGGCTATCTTCCAGCGGTATCAACCTCACTCACCTGTTGTTGCTGCAGCCACGCCCGGACCTTGTCCCTGTCTTCCCTGGCTGCCTTGTCCTCTGTCTGTGTGTACAGCGCCTCCAGAGGGCCTTCTACCGTGTTCAGCCACTCGGCAAAGTCTTTCAGCTGCCCACCGATGTCTTGCATGGAACGGAGTGACACCTCGATCTCTCCGAGCCTCTCCTTAGATCTGCAATACAAGATATTGATGTGAAATCACTTGTCGAGACATTTGGTTTTGTGTTGTTGTCTTCATTTTCCCCTCTTTTTTATGGGTGCTGGTGGCTTGCCTGTTTTAGTGATATTGATATACCACACAATTGTATGCATTATTTTATCTTCAAGATAATCTTGCCACTTTTGCATTACATTGATGTGCTGTAATTGTTGTAACTGAAAGAAATTGTGATATTGGATATAAAATATGATTTGATTTGATTTGATTTACCTACAAAGCTAAGGAGTTTCAGTTGGAAACATTTGTTTGTTTTCCCTGTCTGTCAGCATTATTTAGCAATGGATTTTGATAACATTTTCAGGAGGGGTCCATTGTAGAAAGAAGACTTTGTGATTAGCTTTTGGTAGTGTCCACAATTATGATCTGGATCAATGATTTTTTTTTCAAGGAATTATTTACAATTGCAGGGATAGGGATATTGTGGAATGTTAACATGCTACAACAGTAAAATGGAGCACAATTCTGTGGCCATTAGCGACCCTTTGGCCTTGGCAGTGGTTTGCACTCTCATAGGTGCTTCAGGTTTTCTGTCACAAGTTTCAAGTTTACGAAGAAAATAGTGGTATGATTCTTGACAGCATGTGAGGCAATCCAGCCAAACACGGAAAAGTGAGGCCCCTAAATCAGTCTGATCTGGCTACATGACCATGGTGTATTAATGTGACCCGCCACAACAAAAGGATCCTAAAGTCGCTGACGGCTGAGCCGAGAAAAATCGAGTTTGAAGATATATCATTAAAATCGGTCAGAACGATCAGATTTCTGTTTATGGCATAAATTTGTCATCTGATGTATCGCCCATCATCTGCAGAAATTTCGAAATGATCAAAGGAAAGGCAAGAAATTAGCATTTTTCTGGGGCATGATTTTCTGACTTTCAATGGAACAGAAACATGTCCGAAGATTTGGATTTAGCGCCGCAGATAGACTACGCCCCTAGCAATGAGGGAGTGATCTTATTGGTCAGCGTGGCATCCTAGTTACTGATTGGTCGTGCATAGACCGCTAGCGCTAAGCTTGAATGAACATCGCGGAGGTTGCTAGGAGCATACCTTCTATTGTCACTAGGTGACAACTGTCTCGCCTCCCCTTGATCATGATAGCGTGGGAAGGAAAACTTTGAAGGTGGTTTTCTCTAAACGCTGATTTCCTAAACCACTTGACATGTGCTAATAAAATCATTGATATCTCCGCAACCGAGTACTCTCATGAGTTGAATTATATATGAAATTAAAGTGGAAGAGTAGGGAAATAAGATCATGTCATTTTCAGAAAATCGTCCTCCCCTGACTTTCGATCCTTTCGTTGTAGCAGGTCACAAATGTCAATCTAACACCAGCATGGTGAGCAGCTTGACATTGATCCTGACAAGGAACGACTGTCGTAGACGAAATATCACTGTTCAATAATCATAGAACTCTAGAATGTGTGTAGTGAAACAAATTTGTCATCCCAAATCAACTCATCCAAGGCCAGCTTATTCCATCATGTTTGATAATGCATAGTACTTACTTTTTTTTCACTGAAATATTCCCATTGTTCTCTGTTTAGTATTATTTCTTAATTTCACTTGTTGATATTTATTCATATTTACCCCTGGCCTGTATTCCTGGTACACTATATATTCCAGGTATCAATATAACCCTATGGACAGTGAGAAAAATGAATCTGTATTATCTACACATCTACACTTGGGTATAATGTCAGACATATAATGCACTCACACATACACACACAGACACACACACACACATACGGCGACTGAAATCAGCGTAATACCACTTCAAATATTGTGGCGAAAAACACCAACATAAACAAACAATATCTGAGTAGGGATTATGCACTCATTAGGTCCACATCACATGTATCCAAAACCACTGGGCAAAGAAAAATGAAAGGATATAAAACAGGAAAGAAATTGTATGTTAAATCAAAATGAACAAGTAATAGTGTATTGTAATATAGTAGATGTACTTACAACACACCCACTGCTGTCAGTCAAGCAAAAAAAATAATGTGTGTGTGAACTACAATATTGTTCTCTGCAGAGTAGAGACACTTCAAAAACACACACCAGAAGCCAAGATCATACCAGAAATGAGCAATACTTGAAACATCCTTCCAGTCAAAACCACTTTTTACCCCCCCCCCCCTTTACTATGTCTGTTTGGGGGGGGGGGGGTTGTTGTTTTCACTCAAAACATTTCCACCGGTGGAAAAAAATTAAGAAAGAAAGAAAGAAAAAAAAAAGAAATAAAATATTCTTCTTACCTCCTTGCCAGGCTGGCTGGATTTATGTTTCTAACTATTAAAATACAAAAAAGGAAGGCCAAATATCCTACCGGTAAACTGATCTCAGAAGAACAGGTTTCGATGAAACAGATATGAATGATATCATCTACCGCGGCTTGAAAGATCTGAACATACATACCGGAGCAAGACTTCTGCCTTGGTATTAAATCCTTTTTCATATTAATGTGGACAGGCTGAAGGAAGAGCTAGAATTCCAGGAGCCTGAAAGCTAGACTAACCTTTCACCTTTTTAGCATTCACCTTCCTACCAAACACATCCTCTCTCAAACATAATGTCCCTGGTGTAAAACCTCACTCCTCATGTTAACAGCAGACCAGAAGCACTGGAAATCTCTGGGGGGGGGGGGGGGGAGGGGGGTAGCATCAACATTTCTTGCAAAAAAATATTCAGTCTAGAAGTCGGAAAACTTGACCGCAGAATAGGAGAGTGGGTGGAAGTGGTTGTTTGGTAGCCCGGGAGGCATACCACACAGATCTGTACATATGGGAAGGTGATGATGTGTTAGAGCTGTTACCACCCTGGAAGGACCATTTTGGGTTTTAGCTGCTGTTCTGTTTTTCTCTATAGTGTGTCTTATGTCAAGATTTTACTTTCAAACAAACAAAAAAATTGTAGTTTGTTATCATGTTTCTGCAAACTGCTATACATTTTTAATTTTGTTTTGATCTACAGAGAATTAATACACGGAGATGCAGGATGCTGGAAATTGCATTCCATAGGACAGTCACATCAGAAATTCCTTCACCTGTCCATAACTCACAGCTCCCAGCACACACGAATGAAAAAGTACTTTGTACATTGTATATATGCACACACCAGACACATGTATCAAAAGATTGGACAGTTTATTCATAAGAGAGAATGAATTAGGCACAGCTATTACGCTTCACCTCTTTAGCAATATGCTTCAGACATCAAGCCATTTGGGCCAGAGTCAAGCAAAACTTGATTGGAAAAACACCTCTGGGCCATGACTGTCTATGAAAACATGATTTCATAAATGTTTCTTTTGTCACTTTTCATTTAACCCGTTGGAATGAGGACGAGTCCTGAGTATACCCGGGCGAGTGTCTATGGGAAACGCGTGTTGTAGCAAAATCAGTCCGGCCTCAACAGGTTAATTTGATTTAATAAAACACATTATATAGCGGGAAAAAAAAAATGTTTGGGCGGAGACTTTTACTCTCCAACTTTCAGAGGGACATCTCCTACTTTGAGGCCATATTCACAAAATCTTCTGCTCTCCTGCATGCGTTTAAAGGGACCGTATAGTTTTGGTTGAGACCTAATTTCGGGTTTCTAACATTTTTTTGTGAGATAATGAGAAACCTCTTATGAAATGTGAAAGAGCATGTACTTCTTTAAGGGATTCAACGTTTATTTGATGAAAATTGGTTTTGAAATGGGTAAGATATCCAAAAAAGAGCGATTCTAATCAGGTGTGGGACCCACACTTTATCACGATCGCTTTGTTTTACTTTGTTTTTGGATGTTTCAGTCATTTCAAATCCGATTTTTATCAAATAAACTTTGAATTCCTCTTAAAATGGGATATTCTGTACTATATCATAAGTGTTTTCTTGGTTTCTCGCAAAATGTTAAAAGCCCAATTCTCATCTCCACCAATACTGTACTATCCCTTTAAATTTCTCCTGTTTTAGCCGAGTCTTGATTTCCCACTTCAGATGTATTTTCTCATGCTTAAAAAACTAATGTATATTCATCTCGACAAACTTTAGTTGTGTCGTATATGTTTGAAGTATGAGGCTAAGATAGCACTGAAGAGCATCCAGAAACCAAGATATGGACCCCAGCCCTAAGTGATGTCGTGCTTCACTTTCATGATAATCAGACTGCACAAGACTTGAAGGTATAGCTGTTATAGATGAGCAACTGTTTCTAAAGTGCTTTGATAATCATATATTATCATCTTCATTCTAAAATTATATGTGGAACACATTGGATGACAGGCTCCCACAGCCTCCAGACAGTTTCATACCACTAAAAGGGATAGTACAGTATTGGTGGAGATGAGAATTGGGCTTTTAACTTTTCGCGAGATACCAAGAAAACACTTATGAAATAGTACAGAGCATACCATTTTAAGAGGAATTCAAAGTTTATTTGATGAAAATCGGGTTTGGAATGACTGAATCATCCAAAAACAAAGTAGAACAAAGCAATCGTAATAAAGTGTGGGTCCCACACTTTATTAGAATTGCTCTTTTTTGGATATCTCAGCCATTTGAAAACCAATTTTCATCAAATAAACGTTGAATCCTTCTTAAAATTACATGCTCTTTCATATTTCATAAGAGGTTTCTCATTATCTCACTGAGAATGTTCAAAACATGAACCCCCTCCTCAACCAGTACTGTACAGTCCCTTTAACTCCATCATTACCATCAGTGACTGTCTGTGTAAAATTTCAATGAGACTTTGAGAGGTTGGTCCTGTGCAGGTTAACCCAGCAGAGTTACAAGGTACGTCAATCTTACCTCAGGAGGGATTAGCATATTATCATGTACGTAAACATTCAGGTAGACGGTACAGTTCACACACAGCCAGCCATCCTGCAAATAACACACACTCCAAAAAAGTGGGAGAGCTGTGAATACACCACAAAGTTTGAATCTATGCCCCACACATACCATGGAGTATACTGCAGGTATATATATATATACCAATTTGAAATTTAACTCTGAAATGTTACACAGGTATTAATGCTCCCAAGAGCTACACTGAAGGTACAGCATCATAACATACTTTGCACTGAGGTAAAATTCCCACAAATACAAATTACACACACTTCGCAATTTTGAATTACACTTACCAGGTAAACCCACCAGCGATAATAACAATCCAATCTAAAGTCCGAGACTAGCCCTCTCTTCTCTTCCTCAGCCAAGATGACAAGAATCCAGCAGAGAACGGCCAAACAATGTTGCACTCACTTTTTTTTTCTTCTTCTCACAACAATGAGAATTCAACAGCAGCAAGTTTTGCAATTTGCAGTCGAGTGGCCCGGGGTTATTATCAGAACTACCACTTGATTTCCAACAGTTCTTGGGCTCCGGGTTCGCGAAACACAATTCCCGATGTCGGTCGTCAATCAGCCACAGTGCACTGCCCCTCCCCCTTACACATGAAAAACCTTGCCCACACCCTTCCAAGTACAGCAGGCTGGCAGGCAGGCTGGTTCCTGGACAGATGACCAACACAGTACAGTATACTGCTCCTCAAAACACCGAAGTCTCCTTTTCTGGTGGCATCTACCCGTTAACAAGGCCAGAGCAGAACTAGGAGGCGATATGACAACACCAGTACTCTTCCCACGAGAAATGCTAGAGTTAAAATCTAGCTAGACACACAGGCAAAGTTTTGCTGTCACAAACTCTGGAAGCCTGACCGAATACCAATCTAATATGAGCAGACAGTTTTTACAGACTCACTGCCATTTTTTGGTTCTCATTACTCCTGTTTGGTCGGAACTGCTGAGAATTTTTTCAGGTACACCCCTCATCACACAGACTCCAGCAACATTCAAGTGGCAGCCAGGAGTTCATAAACTTTATGATCCTGCACCACACTTGGCATAAACGGGTGATGTACTGTGAAGTTTTCCCCCCTTTATGGCTCTAGCTCCCACTAAACTCTACTCAGGGTGTGTTTACACTGCTTCGGTTCAGTGCTCTGCCATTGAGAGAAACGCAATGTGGCATAGTTAATGATGGCTTTGATAATGGGGGGGGGGGGGATGGGGTGAGTGCAAATTTGGGCAAAGCAGATTTTTTTCTTCCGTTTTTAAATGGAAGGACTAACAAAGCTGGGATCATTAGCATGGTATAGGGTTTAACCACCTCAAACTTTGCCCTTTTGCCACCACCGTCAATAGTAAACCTACTTCTAATGGCTATGATCCAGTTTGAAAGAAGCCAAATGAAATCATAGTGGCTCACAAGGGACAGGATGGCCATACTGCATACATGTATGAAAGCGGTGACCATCCAAGGTGTATTAATGACATTTGTTTCAACAGTCAATACGAAGTAATCTATTGCTTTTGGTAGTCCGGCTCCAATCACTCGCCCTCTCACAAATCTCTTCACTGATATCACTGCATTACGGGGTATGATTCCTACAAATACAACTTACAGAATGCATAAACTTTTCCATAATTTTCAATGACACTCACCAAGTAAACCCATCCGCATTGACAACAATCAAATCTAAGCTCCAAGATTAGTTCTCCCTTGTTTTCAACCATGAAAACCATAATAACTCCAGTAGATTACCACAGAAATAGTTGCACTCACAGTCTTCTGGGATGTATTCCCCTTTTAACATCGCAGACGCAATGACAAAGGCTGCAAATGTCATTGGATCATCAGCGACCTTCCGGAGCAGGCTAGTCATGCAGCACTATGTACACTTTGACTCATCCGTTATAAGCCCTCATTTTTTGTTTGGTTTAATTCTCTTCTTTTTTCGTTTAGAGGTGTGAAAAGTCAACATCTAGAGCACAACAATGCTTGGATATATGATTTTGATTGCAATGGATCACATTGGTTTGCTAATTTGCATGTGTTTCTCAAAGCAGTTGACACAGCATATATGCTATATAAAGCTACGGCAACATAATACATTTTTAATCTACTAGTATAGGAGGTCCTACTACCACATACAAGTTGTATGTTTCCCCCATCTCCGTTCCTCCTGCAGAAATCCACAGTGATCAATGAGCAAGTTAATGGGAATCATCAGAAATGGTATCTAGATTAGAACACCATAGGGGACTAAAAAATCATGTAGTAAACGTCAAAGTGTGTGTATAAACTGGCGCACAATATGTGTTCTTGGTAAAACATTCTAGACAATCAGCAATGCCCTCACTATACCAACAAACACCTTTCTACAATGGATAATTTTCTGATTTATGACATAAATTCTCAAGGCTCTTCCCTGGGTCACAAAATTCTTTCCAACTAAAGTCGAGGTGGCATTCCAATGATATCAAACGCATCTTGTTATTTTGTTTCTGCAATCATTATTTTCTGTATTTTCATCATTATCATTTTTTTTTTTTTTGGGGGGGGGGGGGGGTACCCATAATAAGTGAAGAATGCAAGTTTGAGCATCTCTGGATTGGACAAATTATCATTTTTTGAAAGTTCCCTGGATGAGATAGTAAATATAGAAAATTGATCAATTAACTCATATTATACATAGAAAAACAACATAGCATGAGAAGTTAAACACACAATTTTCATTCCACACTATTATACACATTTGATCCCTGCCATGGGAAGCATAAAAATTTAAGTGTGTGTGAACATGCCCCGTGGCAACCCCCCTGCCCTCCTTCTCACAGAACTCCGTGGAAGACATTGTTGGCTCTGCCACTTGATACGAGGGGTCGTGACACCACAAAGACGATGAAGGGGGGGGGGGGGGGGGGGGAGAAGGAGCAAGAACGACTGAGCGAGAGACATGGAATGGAGGAAATCAGAAAGGAAGGCTCGGGAGAAAGAGATACTAGTAGTATACAAAGTCTGAGAGAGGGGGAGAGAGAGAGAGAGATATGTGCAAGGGATATATTCTCTCACAGTTGCAGGGTACGATATTCATTTCCTATTCGCCTCTAGCATGTATACATGTAATCATCGTCATAATTTTGCAGTTTGGAGAAGGGGAGACCTCCACACTCTGTGATTGCGAATACAGAAATTCTGTGGGCCGTGTATTAAACATACAAGAAACCTGGCAGGGGCAAGATTGTTATACCTCTGATATATAGCCAAAGTGTAACAGGGAATGCACTCAAATTATTCTGGGCCATCAGAAAAAAATGTATCAGTCACAAGTCAACACCTGTATAATTGGTAGACATGGCCAGTAAAATAAGTTCACATGTCAGGGTTGGATTAACAAACAAAAATGTTGTGTTTTTTCACCCTGCCATCTGGCAATGGTCACATTTTTTGTTTACAAGAGGTCACTTAAACATAAACTGTTTGGAACATCACAGTCTGATGGTAAACTCTTTTTGTTATGTTGCGCCACTCTCTCTTACTCTCACCCCTTCTCTCGCCCCCCCCCCCATCTCTGAAGTTTTATTATGGCAACCCAGTCACTGTGTTTATCTCATTGCAAGTTTGTTTGGGAAACCGATGACAAGATGAATTGAAAGGGAAGACATCTTTAGGAATGTAAGTGTCAACTGAGGTCAAAGGCATGCTGAAAATATTTAATCCAACAGTGTGTACTGTCTGAAATAAGAGTGAGCCCTGATAGAACCACATTTATTTGTTTCTTTTAGAACCATCACAAATATCAAACATTCTTATTTAGCTCAAAAACATACATGTACATGTACATATACACACACACAGGGAAATAACAGAAGATGCAAAAAGTTGCTAACAAAATTTCTGTACTGCTTCAATAAAAACAGAAATGTAGCAATACCACCCGATAGTATATAGTCAAACCTGTCTAAGGTGGCCACCCAAGGGAAACAACAGAAGTGACCACTACAGACAGGTAGGTAACCACATTGATTTGTTTTGTTAGAACCATTACAAACATCCAACAGTTTTATTTTGCTCAAAAACATATGTACATGTGCAGTACATATACATACACACGGAAATCAAAAGAAGGTACAAAAAGTTGCTGACAAAGTTTATGCACTGCTACAATAATAACAGAAATGTAGCAATACCACCAGATCGAATATACATTGTGTAGTTAACCCTTTGAGGACGAGTCCCGAGTATACTCGGGCAAGCGTCTATGGGAAATGCGTGTTGTAGCAATATCAAATCGTCCTCAACGGGTTATTATTTATGATTACCCCCCCCCCCCCACAAAAAAAAGGAGCATTTAATACCTGATACATTTCATTAACAAAGCTTTAAGTTTTGGACATGAATTTTCTTACTCACATACTACAAAATCTGCCTAGTTTACATCAAACAACATCAAGAACTGATAATGCTTTCAAATGAGAGGGAATTTAAGATGGAAAGAAATTTTGTGTTATTGGGTCTGATCATTTAGCCTAATATCAAACTAGCATGAAACTGACATATTTGTATTGGATCCCTGGGATAAAAAAAAAGTATGAGCCATAAACTTGAAATTGACAAGAATGTTTGAGGTCCCTCGGAGATGCATTTGAAATGTAATCACTCAATTCCGTGAGTTACGTGCCTCAAAGTCTATTTCCTTCCCACTCCTGGGATTTTTCTCTTGTTCTGTCAAGCCATCTTCCTTTTGCTCTTTCTTCCTCTTTCTCCCATTCTCATTCTGTCTGTCCTTCTTTCTCTTCTCTCCCTCCCTAGCTTCTCATATTCCCTTTTCTCTTTCATACTATTTCCTCTCGCTGCTCCTCTTTTTTTAACACTGTCTCACTTTTTTCCCTCTCCATTCTGTCTCTCTCGTCTCCTCACATTTTTCTCCTTCTCTTTCTGTCTCTCATGTCATCTCTCTTTCTCTCTTTCTCTTTTGCCTGTCTGTCTCTCCAACCCAAATCATAATTTCCAAATCCTTTCAATAATTGCTCTTAAACTGTTGTGAGTTTAGCACAATCCTGGTTCCCACCGTGGGACCAGCACACTCCAAGCTGATCGGTAGAGAGTTTTCTCCCACCCCCAGTCTGCTGAATCTTTCCAACTGCTCCTCCAGTTGCCATGGCAACACCACATAGCTATGCCAGATCTCATCGGCTGGGTTACTGCTGCAAATTCAAGTTGACATCTCTCAAATTTTTTTCCCCCTACCTCCATCTCAACTTGGACACGCTGGTATAGAGGCAGACCAATTGTAATTTTTAACTGTTTCCACTTCCTACTCTGTGTTGTAATCTTCCATAAGAACAATTTTCATGAACTTGTTATGTGTCCCAGTTGAAGTCTGTATACGTAACTTTGTATAAAGTGATAGTCATAGGGCCTATACAAACATTGTAGTTATTGACTATTATTAACAGATCTCTAGATCTTGCAAAGAATTATTTGGCATGTACCCAAACATATAGGTCCTACAGTGTACAGGAATTGCACATGATACAACTGCTGTTACTGTTAAATTTCTGACTTCACAGGCAAATTGGAAATAATGAATACTGAAATATTCATAAAGCTGATTTGCTTTTACAATTAAATAGGATTCATAATCAGCCAGAGTCACAATGCAAACTGAGTTGCTCATGGGAAAAGTAAGGTTAGATATTCCTTCAGGATCATAGAATTAAATGAAAAATGGGTGCCATACTTAGTGTGTATATCAAATTGCATCAGCATACTTTTCTATAACCCTTTTTCTTTACACTATTGCCTTTAGAAATATTGTAAAAAATCATAAGTGTCCTTATTAGCTCAACTGGAAATTACAATATCTTGGGTTATTAATTAGGTTAACTGAAATATACCTAGTTATCAGCCATGTATATTACAAAGAAATACATTGTACAGTTATGATACTTTCATGTTCTCTTTCGAGAAACAAACCAAAAACCCTTCATGATACCAAAGCAAACTTTTGACAAAGTCTCGTAAGAACATACCTTTGACAAAATCTCAGTCTTGAACAGCTTGAGAGAGACAAAATGAGTTTCTAATTTCTATTTGCAAACCTTTTCTCCACACACCTTTGGACAAAGCCACTGTCACAATTTTCAACGTTTGGTGCCAATGCAAATCTTGACACTGCTTTGTTTGACAGTGAAAATGGTGATTAATGAACCACCAATAAATCACTTGATTTTGGGTAATTTATGCTCCAAGCAAGTTGCTAATTCCTCTTTGGTTTGTCACTTACAGAACAAAGTTCACCATTTACAACCTCCCTTGGAATGTGTCATGGGTATGGGCAGGGTGGAAACTGTATACAAGCAGAAATAACTTGACTGTAGTCTAATATACCACAAGTAATTTCTGAAATGTGCAGTGACCAAATCAGTTTATGTAAGATTTTGATTTCAATACAACTGGAAGAGACTGTAGCTAGCCTTACAGTGAAATAGCTCAACCTCTAGAATTTATCATGTCTTAAGGTCACTTCCATGTAACAGGAATTTGTCACTCCTCATAAGCTCAGCCAAGGTACAGTTTGAACCAAAAAAAAAAAAAGTATAGCAAAAAAAAAAAAGCTGCTGAAAACTGCTTATCCAATAGTGGCGAGCCAATGGAGTAAATTGGAGTCAAAAGGGGCCTGAGCTTTCGATCCTAGCACAATCTTCGTCAGAGGCAAAATGACAAACAGGCAGGGAAAGCAATAAAAAAACAAAACAAAAGACCATACAAAACACCACACAAACAATGAACCCAAAACTTAGGCCAAACACACAAAAAACACAAACAAAGCAGACATAGTCTACCACATGTTGCATCACAGAAAATGTAAACACATATGGCCTATACACTGTGACACCATAATATAATCTGAGTGCACACACCCACTGACACAGATCGTCTTACACACAATCAAATGACATGACCAAAATATTTGCACGTCTCTATTTACTATCTCCCACGTTTCACTCTGCATAAAAGGCGTTAAAATATAAACAGCAGCAGACATTCCACCTTTATACCATAAATGACCAGCTGATCTCACCTGTCACAGATCTTGGTCCATCTCTGCAGGATACCGTCCAAGACCTGCTTGATCCTCGTGGTGTCATCCTCCCGGTACTCACTGGTCAGTCTCTCGCCGGACTCGCTGACCGCATCGATGCACGGCTTCCACTGTTCTACCTCCTCCAGAAAGGCCTGTGTTTGCACGGAAGAAAAAAAAACCACACACACCAGAATGACTGACATGGATATGATACATCAGTCCCCATTTTGGCAGCACTATAACAGTTTCATGCATAGATATTACGGGGATACAATTTTAGATAAACAAACAATCAAACAAACAGACAGAAAGACGGACAGACATACATTCAAAATTCTATTGGGAAACCTGAGATTATACAGTACTGTAAAAGTGGAAATTTTCCCTGCATAGAAATTTTGAAGCGAAACAATCAATGTTCATTAAATAAAAAAGCTTATCTAATTAAAAAGGGGTAGATTTATAAGCAATGATCCAAATATTGGGTGAAAGAGCACCTGTATGTGATTTAGATTTTTAACATTTTACTGAAAAAGAAATTAATTTAAAGTTGCCACAATTTTGTAAAGGAGAGCATGCTCTACTATGTGATACCAATAACTAAAAACTCCCCAAAATTGCACTAACGCCCTTCTGGTTCTCAGCTGACAATATGTAGATGCCGTAGATATGTAGATAACAAACAGCAAAGGAATAAAAAGAGGAAATTTGCAAGAGAGGAAGACAGGAATGCACACCAATATTCACTGCAGTCAAATATAAGTTACACATAGGAGACAACAGAGGGCGCCGTCACCTTTTGAGCGTCCAACTGCGCCTGCAGCTGGAGCACGTCCTGGGCGACGGGCGTGTAGCGGTCAAGCGTGGTCTCCATCTTGTCCAGCCAGGCCAGGAGCTCTTGGGTCAGCTCGTGGAAGCGCTGGGAGTCGGCCATCATGCTCTCCAGCTGCCCCGCCCGGTGGGTGGCGCGCTTCTCCGCCCCTTCCCACAGCTCCAGGAGCCTGGCCACTGGAGATGGATAAAATGATGAGAACAAAATGAATGAATACATGAATAAATAAATGAAAAATGAATACATGAATAAATAAGAACAAAAATGAGACGTTAGATTGATTCAGTAAATCAATGGCAAAATAATCACACAGTGCACTCCCGTTATAACGAACACTGTTAGGCCTATAACGAAATTCTGGTTACAACAAGGTAAAAATTTAGGTTGCTACATTGTCTGTTTTATGTTTTTTATTGTTTATTTGTTCCGCTATAACGAAATTTCGATATAACGAAAGAAAATTGCCAGTTCCGAGGACTTTGTTATAAGAGGAATTCCCTGTATAATCAATAAATCAATTCACCATATTAATATACAATCATATGCATGAATAATCTGATGACAGAATGTGCATGCCATTGAGGGAAGGGAAGGAAAGGGACTTGCTAAAGGCCGTGTCACACCATTCCCGGCAAGCTACACGGGCTTGTGGCGAGGAGGTAGTTTCCAGCACGTAGAAGATTTTCAGCGGGCGAACAAGAATGTTTGCAATTTTCATTCATGCCTTGTCATACCATACGGGGGAAGTTTTGGGCTTGACTTGCGGGGAAACAAATTTACTCCCCGGAGCTCTCCGCAGTTGGTCCGCACCTGACAGTATCTAGCGCGTAGTTGCCCGGAGGTGCTCACGCAAGTCCGATTTAACCGCAGCCAAGTTTTGAGCATGACCAAAACTTTTTCCGGGTGAGTCGCGGGAATGCCCGTAGAGGTCCACGCAGAACGCCAGTAGGAGGCCCTTAGCGGCAGCACTTCCCAGGCAACTCCCACGCAGGTACTTCGCAGTCCCGTATGCAGCCAAGATAATGAAATTCTGTGGGATTTCAGCCATTCCATTAGAGGAATTCCTTCACTGAGTTGTCAGCCCCCACGCGACTGGTACAAAGGTCACACAGTATACTTGCAAGTATAATTTAAGTAGAACGCGTCCAGCAAGTAAGACACATGCACTGACTCGCTCAAATCCTTTTCCACCCTCAGGAATGTCCGGTATGCTAGAAAATCCCTACAGGTAACAAGCCCGAGTAGCTTGCCCGGAAAGGTGTGACAGGGCCTAAACACGGTTGCGGGTAAAAATATATGCGTGCGCACCTCTGGGCGACTACGGTTGAGATACATGCTAGGTACTGTCATGTGCGGATCATCTATGGGGACCTCCGGGTAGTCAAAAATGCTCTTTGCAAGTCGCACGCAAGGCTTGCCCGGAAAGGTGTGACACGGCCTTAAGAAGTAATTTTGGAGACAGACCAATTGGTAACCCTCCATTGGACAAAGGAGCAGGTGGTACATATGTATAAACGACGTATCTCTAACATGCTGTATGCATAATTCTTTTAGTCTAGAAAACAATTTCTGATAATGTTTTGTCATCATCATCATCATCAGAAAAAAAAAAGAACATACAACATCATGGAATAATTAGACTTGAGAGGGTTTATGGACGGATGTTTACACTTGTCAATGTGTTTGTTCGAGCATAAATATCCCCAGGCAATTCCATTGACATCTTTATTTTGTCTAAACAGCAAACCAAAGAAACTTCTTATAAAGAATACACATCTAGTGTGTTCTTATGTGCTTTGTGAGTGTATACAGGGCAAAGTGGATGGACTCACTCTTTTCCTGGAGAAGTCGTTTGCCGCCCTCATTGACGGTCTCCTCCTGTATCGACTTGGCCCGTTTGACGAGCTCCTTCAGTTGGGGATGCTTTATATCAAGGTCTTGGATATGAGACTACAGAGGTAGAGGGGTGGAAACAAGGAATGGGCAGAAAGGAAGGAAAAATGTACAAAAAAGGTAATAATTGATAATCACATCAAGTTTGGATCACTGCAGAACTTACTTAACATATCTAGACTAATGGCTTGTCTGCTCGACAAAGACAGAAAAAAAATTATATCTGTATGAACTAAACTATCTTTGCATTTATGGGACTAAGGAGAATATCCTGACTAAGGATATCAACAACTGATGTCATTGCATAGTTCTTAAATCCATTTTAAAACTTGGTAAACAAAAACGTTAATTTACCAACCTTTTTTTAATATCACAATTATACAAGAGCATGGGTCACTTTGTGTCAAAAGTATTACAGATGTGCAGTATAATGGTAGTATGATTATACAATCATTAGTTTACCATTTATATGAAGTTATTGTTATTCCTCTACTTATGGTTTATTCTCATTACTATTATTATTACCATTATCATCATCACCGTTAATATCATTACTATTATCATCATTAGCATTATTCGCATTATCATGATTAGTTTATACTACAGGTGCTGTCTATCTGTGCCTTTTGTCCCCCCCCCCCCAAGAAAATGTCACCTTTATACTGTCATTGGTGAAGTCTTAAAATGTCTGAATTACTTTTTTCATTAAAACTACCACTATCTATATTCATTGGCACCATCACTTATTTGTGCTTTCAGAATTTGTGGCCATCATAAAGTATATGACATAAGGAACTGAGCCAGGCTTGTTTTCACTGATGATAAATTCCGCTAATGCCTAATGTGGCAGTTCCATAAAAAGATTGTTTTTCGATCAATCACTTCTAGGCAACCTAAATATATCTTGACAGGAAAAGTTCATTGCCAAAAACAGAGCATTCTTTTTTATTATTATTATTATTTCTAGCATGACATCATGTTTTGCTCCATGGAAAAATGTCCTGCAATGCAGAGTGATACTACAAAGGAAAGGTGTTGTATCTACACTCTAAACCATTCTATGATCCAATTTATAATACCCTTTAAACAGTATGACTAGCAATATATCAACTAAAGCAGTTGAGTCATTCAAATGCTACAGGATTCAGTGATCGTGAGCGAGCATGTTGTGAGTGTGCTGTGTTGCAGCGGTGGCTGTGTGAGAGTGCATTTTGAGAAGAAAAAAACAACAACATAATGAGTGAAATTTGAAGGGAAAAAACAACAACTGAGAGACTGCTGTGAAAAGAACATATCTAAACATAATGCAAAGAATGAAATCAGATTTTTTTTTTTTTGCAGCAGACAGGCAAATGATGACCGGCCAATGCCAGATTTACAAATTAAACAGTTACATCACTATAAATCTTATAAATAAAGCAAACTTATGTAGGCATTCTGATAGAGAATAAAAATCTTCATTGCTCTCATATGCCTTTTATCAACTCTAATAAGGGATTTTTTCAGCTTTCATACACGCTATGTTCATATTTCATGGTTTGCAAAAACAAAAATCTAAAGACAAGTAAATTGATACTGAATGCAAGGAAAATTGTACAATTTTTACGTCAGTCTGGTAATCAATTCATTAGCCAGGAGTGCAAATATAACATCATCAATAAACATGACACTTCATACACACATTACACATAAGTTCTGGCCAGCCTCGTGGAAATTCCTCCTACAGAACAAAAAGTCAATGACGATGTCCAGCGATACAATCTAAGTATTAAAGCAGTGATGGTGTTTATTTTGTCTCAGGATGTGAGATGTGGATGAGCAGAGATCCATCAAAGCACTTTGGAAGTTAAGGAGTTGTTCTGTAAAGTTATACATATAAATTTGATAGAAATCGATGCGAGTTTAACAGGTCATCAAAAGGATCTTTGACAAATTCTTCTCTATAGATAATCATATGATCATTCTCTCAAAAAAATATTGTAGCTTCCAATTGTATTAACATCCTCATACTTCAATAAAGAAAAAAGATTAAAGAAAAATATGCTTTCCCGTAGCCATGGGTATAGAAGAGATATAAAATGTTGTTTTTGTGTTTTTTCATATGCACTGCAAGATTGCGACAGGGAACATATCTTTTTAAGTCACGTGATTTCTACCAAAGGATGCCATATTTGTTGTATAGCATTTTGAGAGCAAAGGTCATCAAGCTGATTCACCAAGTGATCAGGAAATGTCATCACAAATTATTTTAGTAAACAAAAAATATATCTAAACGTCAGGGCAACGAGTTGATCTACGAGGCTGGCCAGGTCAATACCTTAATTTTCTCACTCCCACAAATAATGTTAAATTCTTGTTTCTCCAGTTAAGTGACTGGAATATGCCCAATGCTAATGTAGTGCCATCACTATAAATTGAACAAAATGGTTATCCCCCACCATGATATGAATACACCACCCTTGTACTCTTTTAGATGTATGGTAAATAATCATTGACCATCACCATGAACATTATATAACATATAGAATCATTCCACACAACCAGCTTGAATAGGCACAATGATGAAATGATCAGTTCAGCAGTGAATTAAATCCCAATGACCACAAAATGTTGATAATGCAAAGCTCATTAAAGTGGATGAGAATGAAATGTAGCAAATGTGCACACTTATAAATCATGTATGAAAAAAACAGATGAATATGTCAGCAATGGACATTATTTTCTAGACCTTTTTGACCAAAACGCTTACAGTGCCCAGTAATGTTTCAACTGAATGATAGCCCATGACACTTGAAATGAAAATTAAAATTTACTAATGTGTACCTGTACATGTATCATGGAATGTATATTTTACAGAGTTGCATATTTGCCTTTCAGTTGGTGGAACAATATGAAAAATAACAATTATCTCCAGCAGTTCCACAGGGATGATTGTCCATTTACATTACATTACCAGAATTATCTTACCACAAAAAGAATAGCACACAAGTATGTTGCCCTTGGGTTGACGATACGTGGTTTCTTAATTGGCACATATTCAAGAACCTCCGAAAAATACTGATTTGAGTTTCAAACACTGCAATTATTAATGTAATCCAAAACAATGTTTCTACATTATTTGATATCAACAGTGATGTTATTTTGTAAAAATGTTGCAAAATTCTCCCCTGAAAATTCATGATTTTTGAGATACAAAGTTTTGTCATCCCAGGGGCAATATATGAATAATTTGAAAGCAAATACAGATAACAACATTTTCAACATTTTTCAAGTAAGATCATTGTTTCATATAGAAAAAAAATGACTGTCCATCAATGATGCTCCATTTGAAACATTAAAAAAGTATCTTTTAAGATATTATCAAAATTATCAGATATACTTTAATTTCTTTCTCTGTTTTTTCAGTAGCTCCAATCTCAAATATCTGAAGTTGGTGAAAATGGATACATTGCTTTTTGCATTTAAACTCTTCATATGTGTAACCTTGCATTCATCATTTGTTATCTCTACTTCTTTAAACTAACATGTACCATTTCTCTCTCAAATCAAGGGAGTGTTCACACAATTTTCCTCTTTACAGACAATGACATAGATGCTCTGTATACCTCGTCAATTTTTGAAATTCCAACAATGGGGGGCTCACACTTCACGCATGACCTGTCATTTCCCCACAAAGGACGACAACACCACAAGCGCACACTGGGATTGAATCTATTGAATGCTGCTGGAATCAGCAGCACAATTACAGTGCTAGCACCTTCAGAAGGGCAACATTCACACCCTGTTTGTATGAGGGAGGAGTGCGGAGTTAAAGAGAATCTCAAACCTATGTACCTTTCCTCTCACAAAACAGGAACAATTTTGAAAAAGAACAAATTCACTTGGTGCACAAACAAAGATTTCTCATGCTTTTCTAATCTAAAGTGTTTTTACATACACAGCCCTCCACCCCCCCAAAAATATCAGTTTTTCTTTTCACTCCCCATCCCCCCCCCCCCATTCATGATTGTTGTTATTAAAACAACACTGCTCAAATGACGGCTTGAATAATTCATGTATATTGCAGTGCCCAGACGATACATCACCTCAATACATTACTACATGTATATTTTGTCGTTGCTTTGAATGATCATTGAGCACTGTTTAGTAATTACTGAAAGCTATTGAAGATCAACAAAAGCAACTGATAAATTCGTAATACAAGCTGTATTTTGAAATTGTCTTCAGCATGAAGATGAAAACAAATTGTTGCAAAATGAAACACTGAAGTATAATATGCACTCAGGTATAAAGGCATCGGCAAAAACACAGGAGTAAATGCACACACCAGCAAATAAACATAAACAATTACAGATAGAGGCATAGTCGTCACATTATCACACACAAGGCTGCCATTTAGAAGAACTCGACTCTGGACTCCAATGCCCTGAAGAGCCTAAAATGATGGGTTTTGGATCTATTTGCTCGATATCAGTGCAGTCATACTCAGACAAGCACATCATCATTGGTATTACAAAGCCTGACAAACCAATGATGTATGGCATATTGTGTTTACCCTCTTCAAACCCCGACACCACATTTTTTTTTCCTTTCCTTTTTGACACTCTTGGAACACAGCTTTAAATCAATGACAATCATTTTGTCTCTGATGCATTGACAGCAGAGCGCCCTCTCTTGCTGGGATGAGGGACATGTGATAACACAGGTAGGAAGTGCCATTTTTATTTTGTTTATTGTTTTGTTTTGTTTTTTCAAAATATGCCATTCATATACACTGTCTACTCATGAAATTCTCCAAAATGACCTGATAAGCTTCAATCTACAATTCAAGGAAGGAATTAGAAGGTTAAAAAGTTGCAGAACAATATGCTGGAATAATTCACTGTACTTCGGTAGTGGCAAATGTGTCTGGCATCTGTCATGCCTCCATGTCGTTCTCATTATGAAGACAATAAACAGTCTCATACACTGTAAATAAAATTACTGTCATCTGCACAGCCTGTGAATTATGGTGAAGTTAACCAGTACTGCAATATATACATCAATTATTCAACAGTCGATGTGCATGTATTGTTCGGGAATAGTATATCACACGGATACGACTAGATTACCTGTTCTGTTAATAATCATTTGGTAGTAGACCAACACCGAATTCTTTGAAATACTTGATACTTTCATCATTTTTTTTTCATCTACCGTTAATGTGAACTAACCATACAGCAAAATGCTGCTGATCAATGAAAGTGAACGCTTTAATTTGTGCAATGTTTCTATTTACCATCACACGTACTGTACCTTACAGAGAATACAATCGCGAAATGGATCACAAATGTGTGATCCCTATTGATGTGTCCTCAGCCACCACAAGTGTGGGACTGGTGCTAAAAGGGTTTAAGAGTGATGATGCAATCTTTTTTTTTCACTGGTTGCCACGTGATTTGATGTTGCGTGAGTTGTGAATGCATGTGAACATATCACAAAAACAGGAACAAAAACAGACAAACTTGTGCAGAGTGAGCATATCAACCACAGGAAAGGGTGATGGGTTTTCACGATGGTTTGACATTTGAACAATTTGAAAGGGGTGGGGCATTTACAGCTTACAGCGTATGAATAGCAGCTGAGCAAACTCAAATGTAATCACTCATTCACACACAACAGCTGTTGGAAGTGACAGCGACAATATGTTGAACGGCTATCAGGCTAGCTTACGCTTTGAAAATACCTTGGCGGATTTTGTTTTCTTTCTAACACTTGTATGATAACAAAAAGAAACATCTTGATTTGATATCTAGAAGATTATCACAAATAACTAAAACAAATTAATGTTATGTCCTTTTTAAATAATTTTAATCAACAATTTTGTTATGCTGTAGCTGATTTGTGTGTGTCATCTGAAATTACTGTACTAAGACCACTATTCACTATGTGTGCACTCTTTACTATTAAAAGTGTACTAACTACTTTGCTGTATAGCCTTCCAGTTAATATGTACACCTGAGAATCAGAAGGCCGTTTGTCACCTGGCACCAATTCTAAGTACTGAAGATAACCCCCTTTTGCTTTGACACTATGCTATCATCTTTGCAAGTTGCCAAGACAGTATATTCTCAGCATAGACCAGCCTCAAAATGGACGAAGGAATGAAATAATGAAACAATTGTGTGGGGAAACAACTGCACACTGAGCAACATACAAATGAATGATCTCCTGCTACCATTTACGCGATTTTTTTTTTTTTCACAGAAACTGAAAGATCTAAAAATAGCCATTCCAATTATTCTGTGCAGAGCAACTGATGATACCCATTTGATTCTCACAAATGGCTGACACAGAGAGACAGAGAGAGAGAGAGAAAGAGAAAGAGAGAGAAATACAAATAGATAGATAGATAGGTATATATAATAGATAGATATGAATAGACAGATAGATAGATAGATATAGACAGATAGATATATAGAGATAGAGATAGAGATAGAGATAGAGATAGAGATAGAGATAGAGATAGAGATAGAGATAGAGATAGAGATAGAGATAGAGATAGAGATAGAGATAGAGATAGAGATAGAGATAGAGATAGAGATAGAGATAGAGATAGAGATAGAGATAGAGACAGACATTGAAACAGAGATATAGAAAGAGATCGAGATCGAGATAGAGAAAGAGATAGAGGCAGAGATAAAAAAGACATAGAGATAGATATAGATAGAGAATGAGTTAGCGATAGATAAATTTAGAAATAGAAAAGGAAAGATAGAGAAAGATACAGATCGAGAGAGATAAATATAGAGAGAGATAGATATAGAAAATTTAGAGATAGAGTGAGATATACAGAGAGATTAGAGACAGAAATAGAGATAGAAATATGATTACAAAAAAGAGATAAAAAGGAATGCATCTGAACCCGTTGAGGACGAGTCCCAAGTATACTTGGGCAAGTGTCTATGGGAAATGTGTTTTGCAGCAAAATCAAACCATCCTCAACGGGTTTATGAAGGTTTAAAAGACTTTTTTTTGGTGGTTGTTTTCTTATCAGCAAAGGGTCATGTGATTTTAACGGCTGAAACATGGAAGTATGCTCATAGACTAGCAAGGTGAGGAAAAACTATTGAATGTGACTCTATCACAACCTCCAAAGTGAAAATAAAGTCAGCGGCTAATAGTGGCCAAACTACAAATAGTGCAGCTGCATTAGATAACTAAATGATAACACAGAAATATTTTTGCCACGCAAAGGTATTCTGTTGAGTTTTAATATTCTGGACTTGGCAGATCATATTTGATTTTTTTTCTCTATATAAATCCATTCTTGACTAGAACAAAACCTGCATATTCAATTATACGTACTTGAACACTGCATCTTTCTGAGTAATAAGATCTAAGTCAGATAAAATTTGGAATTTTAATTGTTACTTTTTTTTTTAAATTTCCTGCCTCCTACAAATCTTCTAGCCCTGCTAGAAATGAGTACTGAGCTATAATTCCAACCTAACTACAATACATCTGCAAAATAAGGACTTGCCTTTTGTACCTTAATGTATGCAAATAATGCAAATCTATAGCAAAAACTTTCATAACAAATATGACACAGTGAACACATGCAAAGTGTTAATTGATATGGGTTAATGCATTAGGTAGGCCAAAACACCAGTGTGAGGAAACAAACATACATGTGAATAGATGAGTGAAAAAGAATTCGGGAAGTATGACAAATATGACTGTGCAAAACAAAAATAAAACTTGACAAAAACAAATAATCAAAAAAAAAAAAAGAATCTGCCCAGGTAATAAAGGTATCTTTGGAATCGTGACCTTTGGCCTTTGAACTGACCTCAAGTTCAATGAGCATGCTCACTATATCTACAACCAGCTCTCCAATGAGCTGACGATCGCTGGCTTCCAGGGAATAGAATGTAGGCAAGACACAGGACCAAATATCCTAGATGGAAGGATGTAAAAGTGTCCAGAAGGGATCAAGAGAAACATGCAGTAGTCATTTGGTGTTTTCTTCTTTTTTTTCTACAACTCCAAGAAGTTTGTATTAATAGATCCTGAATATGTAACAAAGACAACATCGTATTCTAAATGATTGGCACAAGAAAAAACATTGAAGAATGCATTAATAGTTTAATTATCACTACATTTTGTCTCAATGTATGGGGATTTTTTGGTGGTTATGTCACCTCCGTATCACGGGATATCACGTAATGCCACTGCAGTTACACAGTGACATTTGCTATCATGTAACTATCTCTCCTCTGAAATCATTAGTCCCACACCCTCTGTTTCCTGTTTCAAGATTCAGTTAATATCTCTTATGCTAAAATGTTGCATCAACATATCAAATTACGGCTATTTAAATCTTAATTTCAACTATCATCTCAATTATTTCAATCATCTCAAATTCATACAAATATAAGATATCTAATTCATAATGATACAGTTTATGGTTTATTTCATCAACTGTTTGAGAACTAATCAGTGGATTGGCACAAATTTATTCTTATATGAATTAACTCTAAATAAAATTTAGCCTTCAATGAAAGAGGGATTTAAAAGGAGACATTCTCCACAGAAAAAAACAATCTGAAACAAAGGTAATCAACCTAATATTTTCTTCGTCTGAGGTTAAGTCAACTTCATGTCACTATCTCCATGATCAATCTATGTTTCAATCATTTTCATTGCAGGGTATGTTCCTGCAAATCAGTTGCAAATCCAATTCTTTTTTAGTCCTCGAATGGATTTGGTCTACTTTCTAAGTAACCAACATTAACTCTTTCTATAAAAGGGAATGTATAACAGGCATATTTCACAAAGGCAACAGGGAGTTTTAATCTGTACAACTTTGCAAAAATGAATCAACTCAAAACACCATCGACAAAGTACCCTGAAGACAAATTCGTTTCTGGGTTAATGTTACAAATGATAATGGGTGGATGGGGGAAATGGAATGGGATAGGGAGATCTAGAAATGGTTAGTAATTCAATGACGGTTCACACGGTATTTCAATAATACAGCAGAACATGGTGAAAATAAAAGAAGGAGGAGTCAGTGCATGGATTCTACTGCTCTGATTGGCTGCGGGACAAGTCACATGACATGCAAGGACTTTGACAACCTTCTTTGCGGCTGTACACCCACATAAACTCCCTCTGACTCTTTTGTAGCCATCGATGCACCCTGCGCATCAAATTGTCACTGGTACCTTGATATAAACCTGTTCCTGAAAGGGTGCACAGCTATACATGTACACGAACCTCTTGAAACATTGATGGATTCATATTGCATAAAGTCATGAAGTGCAGAAAATGAATGATGCCCAGATTAAGAGCACTATGAACCGGCAGTGCGATATTGAGGAATAAAGATCAGGTTTACGCATCAGTTTTAGTTCGCTTTGTAAAAACACCGGTACACTGTTATGCAGATATGCTGTGCGATTCCACTGAGCAGCATTGCGATACAACTGGCAGTTGCATAAATGTCTTTTGGCATGATGTTATAATGCGTTGTATATTATCATACAACTTTGAGTACACCATATCTTCATATCTATTCGATGTACCATATCTACATGATTGGCATGTGCATACCTTTGGTATTTCTCACACTTCATACAACCCAAGTAACAACAAATATACTGCAATCATCATTATTTCATAAGCTTAGTGTAGTAATTCAGCAAAAGTTTATAAGAGCCAACAAACAGAGATCATTTCTTTAATGGTGGTCTGAAGGTTAGCTTTTAATGTTGGGTAAGGTTGATTTCAATTTCATCATCCTTTCAACTTTTGTTTAATTACGTCAACAGCAATCCATGCATTGCACAGCAGTTTCCCCTCTTTCAAGTATTGATGTGTTCAGAATACATTTCGAAGTAAAAAATGATCATGAATTTGGTCAAAAAATTATTTTTAACTAGTGGGATTTTTTTGGGGGGTCTTCCAAAAGATCCATTCCAAACAGTATAGAAAAGGAATATCATCAAAAAATTGATGTTCAGAGGGTACTTTTCTTTTGCATAATAGTGATGGCATATCAATATACATGTAGATACATATCAGTTGTCAAAATAATGTGAATATAGGGCAAGCTGTGCATATGCATTAAAGTTGACAAATTTCAGCATCACTGCCAACTGTTACCTTTTTGACATCTCGGACAGAGGACAAAAAAATATTCACAATAATATGAATAACTACAATAATATTACAATCATAATAATCTAAATTGATCTCGGCTGTAGTGACACAAAATAATGAAAAGAAAAGCACATTATCAAGTTTGACACTGTAAAACAGTAAGAATGATGATAAAATATGGGAGTAAAATGTGCACCATCTTCCTACCTTCTGCTTGGTGATCATGTCCTCGATCTCCTCCAGGTCTCCCACGGTGACGGTCTGGAGCCGCAGCATCCGCTCCAGCAGGAGGAGCCAGTCGCGGAGCTCGGCGACCACCTTGTCGATGTCGGGCCACGGGGAGGAGTAGGAGTCGCGCCTGCTGGCCTCGATGGACGGGGGTGGGACGGGCAGGGCCTGGACCTCGGTCTTACTGGTGTCCAGGTTCTCGCTGATCACTGTCGGGAAGGCATACACAGAGGCAAAGTGAAGGGCGTGGGCAATGGACGCCATGACGAGGGAGCAGAAGAAGCGCGCGTAACCGACGAGGAACTTGAGTTTGTGAATGGGCAGCATTTAAAGCTGCACTGAGGGGCACCCTGGCTAAACACACACCAGTGCAAGCTCGATCTGACTGCTGATGCAGAGGGGTAATATGATTTCTGGTATTTAGTTCCGAACTACAAAGATTCCCGACTATCAGTATAACGTTTGATCCAACACTCAAAGAGTACAGTCTGCGTCAAGCACACACAGTCAGAAAGCTTTTTTCCAAGCTGCTGAATATTTGTAACTCATAGGCAGACAAACCTCATCTATCACATTTTAATATAAACTTCTCCATGCACCATAATATCACAAATATTTGGTGCACACGATGCTCCTGCAAGAATACAGTGAAATAATCTTTCTGGTGTCTTCAAATCAACAAGCAATGCAGATGAAATGTGTACTGTGAAATATCCTATGCCAAGTTCAACATTTATGCACAATGTTTTCACATGTGTTTACAAAGTTGCTTGAAGAGTTTACATGAAGTGGCATATACAGATGGAGTATATTTTAAAACACATCAAAAAAATCCAAGCATTTGTTTCCCAGAGTGTAAAAGCACCACAGCATCTCAGTATTCCAGCGCAGAGTTAGAAAACTGAATATTTCAGGAGTTGATCTTCGTTCCACAGGCAAGGTACTTCATCCAATTCTAATCTTAGGCAGGGAAAGTATTGTTTGTCAGTTGAAGATGTTCCACATTTGAATCCTCATGAAGACGAGGAGAGAATGTGCATCCGACGTATGATAATTCCTCATAGATTTAATCCATACAACTCATAATATGGGAAGCAATGGCTTAAAAAGTCATAGGCAATCATTGCCAACAACATCAAAGACACTTTTAATCACAGCAGCAACGGCACAAGTATATTCTCCCAGTGGCTTGTTGTACAGAACAGTAAAGATGGCTGCATATTGAAGTGGTCGCTCCTTTCAAATCTGCAACCGCAAGACCTTTAGACTCGGGAAATAACAACGGGAAAAAAATGAGCCCAATGATTTATAATTTCCCAGCAAGAAACGCAGTAATATCTGACTCAGTTTGGACGACACTGATAACATGCGATCCGCCTACACACAGTCTCTCAATTTGCCTCTAAAACGCAAAAACGGCATTGCCCAATCAGACAAGGAGTTACAGTGAGGGTTGCAGGAGTTGACGCAATTATCGCTCCCACCTCGTTGGGCGAGACAAAGAGACCACGTGTTGCTTTACTCCGTTAACAGGTGGCCGTTGTTACACGTGGAATCAAATACATTCCATTTTGACACAAATGACATCCTTGTCTTCACATTGACTATGAGATGGACCCATTGAGATTAGAGTCCAGTGGTCCAGTCACACTCGTCAAGTTATTCTCATCGTCCCACGAGGAGGGACTGTGTAGCAGGACCCACTAAATGAGTAAAGCACACATTTGCATAGATGTCCTTGGCAGTAATCCTTACAAACACTCTTGAAAATGAACATCGATCCCTAGGCCGCCGGAGAAAAGACTGAACATCAAAGTTCTCAGAAGTCTTCTAGAACGATTCATGCCGCAGAGGGGAGAGGAAACGGTTCATTAACGGGGACGACTGCGTCGGCTCTGAGAGCGCGGCCGCTATTTGTTGTATGTGGATCTCATGACAACAGGCTCCCCAAACCCCCGATCACATGCGGCTTCTGCGTCTGTATCATACAATCAGCTGTTTCTGAGGCACCGTATTTAAGGGTGTGTTCATGTCATGCCCCAGGAATAGAAGCGTGACTATGAGACAGTGTTTATCTTTTTTTTTGTACCTTTTTTTTTTGTAAAGGTGGATGCAGACCTTTGATTGACATTTGATAAATACATGGTACGCTCCGCTCCTGACGAATATAACAGATTATGGCAGCAGCAGTGATGATGAAAATAACAACATGAATAAGAATCATAATGAAATTTGTAAGAATGACAAAGCCGATGATGATGATTATGGTGACAATAATGATTATGATAATACTAAATACTAATAATACCTGTATATCCTTGTATTCATAATTATCATCATTTTCATCTCCATCGCTATTTCTTTTATCATTACTGACTATTATATGGCAGAATCTTTACTGTAAAGGTGAAAAACAAGGAGCATATGACTTTTTCTCTCATAAACAAGCAGGTAAAAGAGAGAGCTTTCCATTGAAAGCCTCTCTTGGACTGCATCAGAATATATGAGCACCAACCCAAGTCCTCCTCCTCGTTTAGATGGAGAGCGCAGCGTCTGTTATGTCAAACAGAATCCTCATCATCAAACAAAAGAGAACCATTAAACACACACAGGTATTTTCTATACTGTCCTGTTCAGCAGGGATGGAATCCAAGTAAAGATTTTTCAGCATGGTAAATATGCACAGTGTGAACACGCCTCCAGGGAGTGAAATCGCCGCGTCGATCAAGTTCAAACGCAGTAGCTGAGACTCTCCAGGAAAAGAGACAGCCTTGACGTCGATGATGCGATTTCCACAGGATGTTATCCGTTAGCGGTGCGGGAACGTGATACCCTGATATCAGATTGTGCTTGGTCACGTCGAGGGAGAACTCTCAGATACATATGTTAGTGGCAATGTCAATGTTCCATATTCTCGACAGGTAACATAAGAACAAAACAGTACAAGAGACTCTTCATCCGCATTAATGCTATTCTAGATATATAAGTGCACACCTACATGTATGTACCTATGAAATTGATACCCTTTCATATCCTCAAAAGATGAGAGAATTCTATTTTGCAATGTCAGCTGAAGAAAGTCAGATTCACATAACTCTGCAAACACAGGAAAGAAAGGGAGAAAAGGGAACGCTTGGGAGATAATCTATACATATCATATTCACGTAACAACATGTAAAATATTATTTTGTGGTCAATGGGCACAAGCAAAAGAAGATCTGTTCATGAAACGGTAAAAATCCTTCCTTTGGTATGTTCATTTTTGTTAAACTTTGCACCAAAGATGCATTTCATTTTTTTTTCAATTAAAAAGTGCATCAACAATGATTGTGCTTGGCTGAACAATTAAGAGGAGGATTAAGAAAAAAATAGAGATAGGACTCTGTTGTTGTTGTTGTTGTTGTTGTTGTTGTTGTTGTTGTTGTTGTTGTTATTATTGTTGTTGATGTTGTTGTTGTTGTAGCTGAAGTAAATTCATACAATGATTCCATGAAGGAGCAACATTTTTTCCCCTCTCCCTTTGGTCTTTAATGCAGAGTAGACAGAGAATCAACTGTTCCTGTCAATCAATCAATCAGAGCTAAGCGAAGCCAACAGCCAGAGACAGATCATGAGAGCAGCCCACACCCTGAGTAGTCACATTATCACATCAATTTATACCATAGTCGACAGACAGGCCCAATCATTGGACCTGTTCGCACTTATAAACTAAGCCAGCACATTTCATGCTGCTTGTTTATTGAATGAGGTCCTCTTTTTTAGAAACATGAAGAAGTGATCTTATTGTTATGGCCTCACTCATTAATCTTAAGAGGTACATCACTTGAAGTAGAAATGGCAATCTACAGGAAACAATTAGAAATTTTGGTATCATTTTTAGCTTCAGTCATGAGGAAAGAACTGCTTTCAAACATGCATGCGTGGAAGGTGGGACATACTTTGTACCACCTAAGAGATTTGTTAATCATTTCCAAAATTAAACTCTCATGAAAGTGCAATGTCCACAATCCTGCCTGTAAACACAGTCTGTTAATTTTTACGAGACCCGAGTATTTGTAGGAACATCATGGAAAATACCCCATCATCGCTATTCCTTGTATATAAACTTTGACAAATTCTCTACAGAAAAACATGACTATAAAGACATCATCGTCATAAGAAAAAAGAATTCTCCTACTCAGTATATTATAAATATATTCGTTGTGATCTTGTGTTTGTTCACATCATGTATTTGCTTTTAACTCTTTATGTGCCATGTTCGCACGTCCCACTCAGTCGACGGCATGCCAACTTCGCATATTTCGCTCAAACGCTCTAATCCACTTAAACCGATCGATAAATCGCCTAATCCTGCGGTACAATGAAAGCTTTTCTCACGCTTTTGTTCCTTTTACATACAGCTTGCATTCTATGTGGTGATTGACTATCAAGCAGTGTTCCCAACTAAATCTGTTTCTCTCACGGTTTCATGTGCAAAAGTCATGCCTTTACAGCAATGTAGCAACTGGTCATTAAAACAATAAATGGAAATAGGTTTGTCATACAATTTATATCAAAGCAAAGCTTGGCATTCCTCTTCAACTTTGCTCACTATAGTAGAAGTTATATAGATTGGAAAAACAGAATTCTTTCTCAAAGCATGACTACCTTCGTGTCTCAGAATAACGTGGCACACAGGGGTTTCCACCATGGCAAATAAAGAGTTAATAGGTTATGTGGGTATCTATATTTGTTCAGTGAGTACTCACTGAGAGCACATTAAAGACTCAGGCTCTTGAAAATCATCACTAATACCAAAACCAAAATAAGGTTTGAATTGTCCTAAAAGACTATCCATGAAAGCAGGTATCTTTTTGATCCCAAAAGATTGAGTACAACTATGCAAAGAACTGTGCATTTTCTCTAAAACTCTTTTGAGTCCTGGCCATTTCATCCACTTTTCTATCAAAAAGAAAGAAAGAAAAATGTAATCAAAATAGGGGCAGAGTTTTCAGCAGCATACTGGGTTCTATGTCAACCACGAGGGAAAAGGAAACATTTTCAGCAGAATGCTAATATCATTATCAAAGCACTGGGAAGATGTCTACACTCACACCAAAAGCCCCCACATGATTATGTTGTGACCCCACAGAAAGCTGCTCATGATTTTGCCAGTGTGAATGGGGCCTGAGGCTGTCCGTCTCTTATCTGAGACTGAGTAATCCTTAATCATGACTTCACATGGCATGTATACAGTACATAATGTAGGCAAGAACATGCGCAGGTTGAGTGTGATGCTCGACTGATACGGACAATCTACCTAGTTGTAGTGATGTGAAGAACAAAGGGATTACAATTTGTAAACGTAAGAACGGAAGCACTGAATTTAGGTACTTGTGACGACACTTCCACCATACTTCTTGCAACTATGATGTACATACCAACATACAGAGAGTAAAAATATTCCAGTTTTGGCAATTGTCATACTATGTTCTGCAAGCTTACTGAACTGGAATATTTAAGCCCTCATTGTTCATCAATAAATACCCATGGTTATACACTCCATTTCCTTTTTCATGTATTTCTTTCATCTCGACATAAAGGCAGGATGTTTTTTTTTTCTTCATTTTAGCGGTGTGGAAATGAGGATGTTTGTCAGAATCAGACAGCCAGAACTAGGTTAAAACTGTATTGAGCCACGAGCAGAATTCCCATGTCCTTCTATCAGATTGGTCTATGGCTACTGCCTGTATACATCTTGTGGGTACAAGAAAGGCGGGGGAGACAAAAATAACCCCTTTCCCTTTTTTTCCCACCTCTTTCCTCTAAGCAGCCTAACTGATAAGAAGTAATTGGTATTTGACTCATCACACCGAGAAATCACATTTTATCTATGTAGTTTGGCGCTGTATTTTCTCATTACGATATTTATTATTCATTGCTGCTGTTTCGAAAGATATGGTAAACCCGTTCCCCAAGTCTCATACGTCCTTAAAGCATTTTTTTTTAATTCTAAAATTGGCAATAAATTTGAGAGGATATAGAGGACCAACTTCCCCCTCAAATGGCAAGTTTTTTTGGGGGAATTTCTGTCTGACTTTGAGCAGACTATAGTACTTAACAGGCTGCAGATAAATCTTTCACCAATACAAAAAATAACACATGCAGTCATATTCAGAAGTGCCAGTCTAGAGATGATAATACCTGCAGCAAAGATTACCCCAGGACTTCATGGGTTTATAAAACAAGCAATGTAAGAATGACAACAGAAACTATAAATATTCTTCACCGATTATGAATATCACGCTTCTAAAACAAACATGGCCATCACAACATGTCGTGTACAAGGTGAAATGCATACTGCCCCATCCATGTTGTTTCTTGTCATAGGACAAAAACTTGAGATCACTGCGAATATTCATATTCATATTCCTTACTTAACCCTTTCTGTGCAAAGGGCTTTACACAGTGTGTACAATGCTATGGGGTTTTTATGCGAATCAGCACTCAAAGCACACAATGGGTTAAATCTAGCCAAGGCTGTCTCTTAAGGCCTAAAGTGTACTTTTTCATGTTTAGTTTCAGACTGCGGAAAATGGAGGACATACCAAACACAGACCTCCCAACCTTTCTGACTGAAAACTAGGGATGATTTGGTTCAAAAGTAGGAGAGAAAGAGCAGTTTCTGTAGGAGTGTGTAGCAAAATCATCAAGAAAAATAGGAAACTCCTATAGAAACAAGAGCTGGGAATCATCAAAATTCAGATTCTTCCTCCAAATTCAGAATGGTAAGGAAGTCTATGAATACTCGGAGCATACAAGGAGGAAAACATTGAAAGTAACATTTTGATTTCTTATTTGAAAAGATTTGAGAGATTTGAAGATAATGATATCAACAGCACACTAGTGGTTTGCACCAAGCAATATGTAGAGTTGAAACATGGTAACCTCCAGTGTGCAAAAAAAAACATGTTCTTACAAATCTAAATAAAGAATGTATTCCGCCGTCAGCTTTCTTCCATCCGCTTATTACATATACAGCTTCTCACTGTAAACAGCGCAGCCAGAAAGCTGTGACGTAATGACTAGTTCTCTCTGGCCTTTAAAGATGTATTAATTACTTTCCCTTGTCTTTTTGCCATTCTCATCGAGATGGGCACAAGGGATATTGGTTTGGGGCTCTCTAACAGCTAATCCCTTAATGGAGAATGCCCTTTTTATTAATACCCCTGTGGTGCACCACTCCGGATTAGGTGACAGACTTGAGAAAGCTTTCTACGAACTCTGTAGAGGGGGCTCTGCGGGAGAGCTTTTTAGGTTCAAATTAAAGGCATTTGTACTTCTCCTCTCCCTTTCCTTCTTTGACACTTCCTCCTTTTACTTCTCTTTCTCCTTCTCCTTCTTCCTATTATCCATCTCCTTATTTCCTTCTTCTCCTCCTTCTTCATTTTCTTCTTTTCTACCTTCTTCTCTTCCTCTTTCTACTTATCTTCATCTTTTTCCTCATCATCTTCTTCTTCTTCTCTTTCCTCTTTCTCTCCTTATTCTCCTCATCTTCTGCTCAATTTTCTTTTTTCCTCATTTTCTATTATCCATTTCCCTCTTTTCTATCACCTCCTTTTCTAAATATCTACTTCAGTATTCATTATGAAAGAGTGTTTCACATTTCAGTTATTCTATTCAAACATGATGACAAATGATGAATTATAATATGGACTGAAAGAATGAACACTGGATAGGTTAACCCGTTGAGGACAATTCCCGAGTATACTTGGGCAGGTGTTTATGGGATATGCGTGTTGCAGCAAAATCAGCCCGTCCTCAATGGGTTAAAGGAATCGCACATCACCGACAAAAATGTGGACACTAATGTCTAACAGTGTTTCAAGTAGGCGTTGCATTTGAAAATCATTCTGAGACGAGGTGTGTGTGGAGGGGAGAGGGGAAAGAAACAAATGAAGCAAACAGTTTCATGGGAAGAATGGACGTAGGAATATCGGAAATTGATGATATTACCCCATTCTCCTCAATCCATTACCCAGAGTGAGAGATCCTTTCCAAGGGTGGAAAGGTCTAAGCGAGGTGATCTCCCAGAGTGGGACAAATAATCAAATATTTGAGGATCTGTCGCTGATGACCAATCATCGACTGATCATCGGCTCATTTTCGTCGCCGCCTTTCCTTTCCTCCTGTTCATTACCGCTCTCATCACCAAGAAATTGATGATGATGATGATGATATTCGAGAGAGTTGGTTGAGGATTCTGGATTTTTTTCAGGATTGGTCGACAAGTCTCGCACCTTCCAGCCGGGTATGAAATATTCTCGTTTCGTAAGCTGAACAGAGACCACTCACACTCATGGCTTCGCTTCCCGCTGAACCGTTTGATGCATTATGAGACGTCTAAAGCGCTGTGTAATCCATGCAGTACTTAATCAGTGACATCCATCATAAAAAGTAAACACAGCATAAATTGGTTTCTGGAGAGCCTAGATGATCAATCATTTCTCTCATCTTCACCCTGTACCTGTACTCCTCCACACTAATGATGAGTCCATCCTAAAAACAAAATTAATGTTCTGTACCAAAGTATCATTTGCCTTTCCTTCATTTCCTTTTTAGCTTCCTACACATTAATGAGGAGGCCACCCTCACACCAAAATTAATGGTGTATACCAGATTGTCACAAAAAGTTTTGATTGCTGATACAAGAGCTGCAGCAGAGGTACACCATTTGCACACTCCATACAGTGAACAAAGATCACATAATGAAAATTAAACAAAAAGGAGGAATAAAGGAAGGGACAGAGAGATGAAAAACAGAAGGAATGGTGCAGAATGAGAAAGGGGGGGGGGGGGGGGGGGAGTCCGGCAATGAATAAATGCAGAAACTGGAAGCACCTGTCAGGCGCAAACATCCGCCCTGGCCGTAGAACACGAGCACCAAAGAACTGTACATACATCCTTCCAAGAGACCTCATGTCGGGGATCACTACCCAATACTAACCACCTTTTCCTTTCTACCTCCATGGAATCATCCAGAAAATTTCAACAAAATTTGTTCATAACTTTTCAAGTAATGCTGCTTAAAGACTAACAAATGGACATATGTCAGAAAAAAAGCAACCTCCTTGGTAAAGGTCATCGTGAAACCATCAAGAGAATGATAAAGAGGAGGAGACAAGGAAAAGAGAAAGAAAGACAACAGGATACAGTCTAAAGAAGAAAAATGAAAAACAAAATTGGCATCATGAAAGCATGACAAAAGAAAGAAAAAAAGTAGAGAGACTGAGAAGATGAAGGAGGAGCAAAAACAACGCAGAATGGAAACAGAAGTGAAAGCAGTTCTTGAGAGAACACTTTCTGCTCACCTATCCTCTGCTTGATGACCACCTTGCGCTCCAGCTCGACGTCGGAGCGGGGCCGGAGGTGCGAGGCGAGGTAGCGGATGCGGTCCCAGTCCAAGTTGAGCTTCTCCACTTTCTCCCGGAGCTCCTCGGGAAGCTGGCGGCTGGAGCGCTGCGCCTCGGCCGTCAGCTGGGTGTTTAGTCGGTTCACGCTGTCCATGTTCTCTTGTCTCGCCTTCAGTGCCTCGTTCATGGTCTGATAGTTATGATAACAACAAAGACAACAACACACATGACATAACTTCACAAACCTCCTTCACAAACCTTGTTCATAGTCTGATTGTTACAATAACACAGACAACAAACATGACATAACTTCACAAACCTCCTTCACAAACCTTGTTCATAGTCTGATTGTTACAATAACACAGACAACAAACATGACATAACTTCACAAACCTCCTTCACAAACCTTGTTCATAGTCTGATTGTTTCAATAACAAAGACAACAACACACGTGACATAACTTCACAAACCTCCTTCAAACACGTAACCTGAAAAGCACAAAATTACTCAACCGCTAAATAGAATCTCGTCATAAAATAAAAGCGTATATGTCTGAATTGAGGTATATACATATATACAGTGTGCTCTTGTTATGATACAAGTATAACAAACTTCTCATTGCAACAAAGTAAAAACTCAGGTCCCCAAATTATCATCTATGTATCTTTATATCCTTTACTGCTCAGCTAAAACAAAAAGATATAACAAAGAAAACAGCCAGTCTCAGGGAATTCGTTATAATTATGGGAGTTACCTGTAACATTTTAATCTCATTCAACTTTTTCGCTTGGGGTAAAATCTCATTTAACTTTTTACATCATGAAGCTCTTTCTCAATGTCTTTTTTTCTTTACAATAATACCAAAATCGTTGTATCTATAAATAGATAACAAATTGAAATTCATACTTAATCAACAGTCTTTTAAATGAAATGTCCAGATCTTGGGTACCTGAGGGTCAACAACGACCGAGTCTTGCTCGTCGTTGGACGTTGCAGACCCGACCGGTCCTTGGGTCTCTAGGACGTCTAGCGTGGCTTGAACCCACATCCTCAGCTGCTGGAGCTCTTCTACAAAGGTCTCTGTCTTCTCTAGCTTCTCCTCCAGCTGGGCGCGGAATTTGGGTATCGTCCCGGAAACCTGGCATTACCGGAGACAGAGCACAAGTGGGAAGACATTTGAGGATGAGAACTCCAGATTTTTATTTTTATTTTTTTTACATTGTTGATTGGCGCCTCATGGCTATTTCTACTTCAGGAAATAACAGTATGCGTCTGTTGGATCTTCATGATTTCTCAGCATAACTATCCTTAGATTATTGCGCATTGTCAATGTTGGTATTGTCCAGGAAACCTGGTGTTACCAAAGATGGAAACTAGCGGGAAGACATCATCAGGATGACAACTTTAGATGCAATGTAGTATTGAAATCCTATGAATTGAATGAGTGCCTGAAATGCCAGAGTGGCAATGAGTAATTGGATGAAATGTTCCGTAAAATCCTTTTATTTTCATTTTCTGATCATTGACAACATACTCCAGTTGCATTGAGATGGTAATTGTTACATAGTGTCATACAAATTAGAGCTGCATTTTACCAGAACTATTGCTCTCAGAGACCTTTAATACAAATATCATCCCATTCTTTGCTGAAAAGAATGACTGAACTTGTTTTTTTGTTTTGTTTTGTTTGTTTGTTTGTTTGTTTTTGTTTTTTTTTGGGGGGGGGGCATTGTTGATGAGAGTCTAATGTCGACACTTGTGTATTTATTTTTCACAAACCAACAGTATGTGTATGTTACACCTTGATGATATCTAAACATTAACTATCCTCGTATTATTGCACATTGTGTATTCTATTTTTTTTTTTTGGGGGGGGGAGGCATTGTTGATTAGAGTCTAATGTCGACACTTGTGTATTTATTTTTCACAAAACAACAGTGTATGTCTGTTACATCTTAATGCTTTTTAAACATTATTACTATCCTTGTATTATTGCACATTGTCTACGTCGTATCATTTGTTTTTCTTTCTCTGTATCTCCCTTTATTTTCTTATCTCTCTCTCTCTTCCCCCATCTGTATCTCTCTATCATCACAACACTTATCTCTATGAGGATGGAACCGTGCAATCGTTAAAGGGATGGTATAGTATTGGTTGTGGTGAGGCTTGGGCTTTTAACTTTTTGTGAGATACCAAGAAACTACTTATTAAATAGTACAGAGCATACCATTCTAAGAAGAATTCAAGTTTATTTGATGAAAATTGGTTTTGGAATGGTCGAGACAAAAAAAAACAAAGTAAAACAAAGCCCTCATAATAAAAGATGGGTCCCACCTTTTATTTGGATCGCTCTGTTTTGGGTCTCAACCATTTCAAAACCAGTTTCCATCAAATAAACTTTGAATTCCTCTTGGAATTACAGGGTCTTTTATATTTCATATGAGGTATCTCATTATCTCACCAAAAAATGTTAGAAACCTGAAATTAGGTCTCAACCAAAACTATACGATCCCTTTAACAGATCTGTGCTCATTTTTTTTTCTCTCGCTCTCTAGCTTCTTGTCCATCTGTCATTACCTTCTCCCATAGTTTGAATAGCGCCTCCGTCTCCTTCCGGATGCTGATGCCTTTTTCTTGGCTAATTGATCTCCCTGACAACAAGATCTGGACGCTCTCCTCGATCTTCTGCTTCTCCTCGGACCTGGTGGGCAAATCCTCCTCGCGCGCCTAACGACACAGAAACGAAAGAGGAATCAATTTCGGTATCCCCGTCGTGACATATCTACGGATCTACTTTCTGTTTTCAAAAAACCCCTTACAGCTCTCTCTGCAAATGTCATATTACTGCATCCTCTTTCAGATTATGGTACAGTACAACAGAAAGAAATGTGGCCATACTTTTTTTTTTCTATAGATTTTTAACCCGTTGGGATGAGCAGATTTTCCTAGAACAGACACTTCCCACAGACACATGCCCAAATATGCTTGAGCCTAGTCTTCAGTGGGTTAAGGTTTATACAGATCACCTTTTGATTGATCTTCAAACTACAATATGAAAGGATCCTTGTCCTTTCTCAATGTGTTGGAATACTAAAACAATACAAGGGTTAGTTGATAAAGATACATAAAAAAAGTTGACATGAAGTTCTTTGTATCAAGGATGTAGGGTATAACTGCTGAAATGGAGATATGGGTTTAAATACTTGGAAAATTTCTTTACCAAAACTGAAACTAAAATGCGACTGACCAACTTTACTCCTCTGATAAAGGAAAAGTCAGAATCATCAATCTGCTGAGGACAAGTCTAGTTTGTACTGTGATTAATTCACACAAGCTTTAGAATAAATAATTTCTTTGGCTCAATATGTCAACAAGAGATGAAGACTGCACAGAAATCTCCTAGACTTCTCTCAGGAAGGACAGCAGTTGAGAATGAAATGTCATAACACCGCGTTAAACACATGATGAGTCACCCAAACATTCCGATGGTAGCAACTGCTGGCAATTTCCGCGACCTTAGTACTTTGTTATTCCTCGGTTTTTCACAGTCACCGGCATCCTTGCCTTGAATCATTGATTAACACAGTTGGATGAAACCTGCCCTTGGTATTTGTCGTGTAAACTCCTGTATTATAGCATTTGTCACATTTTTCTTGGAATGTCGCCCCCACCCCTCCCTCCCCCACCAAATCCTAAAATTTGTTGACTCTCTTTTCCTCGAAGGTCTCTGTAATCCTCTGGAAACAATTCAATTTCTCCGTCTCCCTCGTCCTTGCTTCTCATGTCTCAGTGTTTGTCTGGCTGTCTATGTCTCCCCATTTTAGTCTCTCTTTGAGGCTCCCCTACCCCCTAAAACAAGGACTTGTAGCAAGGGTCTCTGTAATTCTGTTGATGATGTAAGATCAGCCGACCTCTTCCCCCTTTCCTTCTCAATCTTAATGGTTATCTTTCTCACTGCGAGTTTTCCCTCAGCCCTTCGAATCCATCATCTCATTCTTCTCTCTCTCACGCACATACATATTGTACCCCGTCCAAGTCGTTCCCCCACTCTCTTCTCCCATCGTATTCCCTGCCTCCTTCGATTACACCCACTTTTCCTACCTTCAAGCCATCTCCCTTCTCCCTTGCACCTCTCTCTTTCCTCTGTTTATTCATCTTTCCTGCTCACATTTCCCTCTTCCTCTATTGTCCTTCCTTGCTCTTCCTTCCAACTTTACCCTCACTGCTTCCCCTTCACTTCCACAAATTGTTATTCTCCCGCGCCCTCACAGTCCCCCGCCCCTCCATTCCCCTTCCTCCCTGTTTTCTTACTCCTTTTTCCCTCCTGCTTTACCCCTTCTTTATTCATGTGTCCATTCTCCCTTTTCCAGCAGTTTCCCATCCTCTGTCTTCTCTCCTCAATCAATCAATCAATCAATTTCGGTTTTATTAAAAAACACCAAATAAAAGTCCGAAGACTAATCATATTTGGTTTACATCAAACTTTACAGCTTTACAACTTTACAGGGAGACATAAAGAAAAGAAATAAAACAAACTGACACTTTCCACAACAACTGATTCATATTGACACCCCCCCCCCGAAAAAAAAAATGCCACACTATAATTACATTATCATAAAAATTGATAACACCAGTTGACTCTAACAACAAAGATAAGGCATCAACAGAAGAGAAATTGCACACACCCTCACATACAATGTACATAATATTCATTATATATAATTCACACATCAAAAGTCTTTAAATATTTTCATATTAATAAAAAAGCATTGGATTAACAAACCAGCAACTGGAAATGAATGCAGTCATACACATATATTCAAATTAATTTCATCCAACTGCAAATAAAGTTATGAGAAAATTCATAATCCAGCATAATGCGAACATCGTAATGTGCAGTGACACCCCCCCCCCAAAAAAAAAAAAAAAAACTTCCTGTCCCCTGTGCCTACATCCTCATGGTTCCCCACCCTAAATTGTCCTTTCTTTATTCATTCATTCATTTATTTATTTATTTATCTATTTATTTAGCTATTTATTTAGCTATTTATTCAGTCTTATTTCAACAGGGTAGCCCCATCAGTAGGCAGTTACTGTTCTTCCTAAGGGCCCTGCACATACAATCATAACAGATAACAAAACAATGACATTTACACGCAGTACAACACACTGTACGTGGACAGGTACAGTTCTTCCACTGAACCCCATACTGTACATACAATCACACAAAAACTATACAATGACATTTATAAACATAATAATCAAACAAATGATAATACCATGGTGGGCCTACGCATCTATTATAACCAAAAAGTTTACCATAAGTTTAATAAAAAAAAACCAAACTATCACTCAATGTGATTAATATACCCCTACCTAACATGGAAGGAGTTAGCTCAACCAGCAATTATTTTGTCCCTCTTCCTTGTTTCTTTCCACCTTGCCCCTTACCTTACCCCTCCCTTCCTCATTCCTCCATTATCCCCATCCCATTCCTATTTCTTCTTTCCTCACACCCCACTACCTCCCCCTTTCCCCCATTGTGCCCTCCCTGTCTTTCTCTACTTTCAAATTTCCCTCTGCCATCACAGTTCCCCTCCCTCCCTTTCTCTTTATCCCTCTCCCCATCATCCTTTTGCCCTTGTACTCATTTTCCTCATCTCTCCCTCATTCCCCTTTCCCCCTCGATAAAGGTACAGGAATGGATACAGTTTTGGTTGGTATGGGGCTTTAGGTTTCCAACTTTGTGTGATAATGACAAACCTCTTATGAAATATGAAAAAGCACACAATAATATGTGAAATTCAAAGTGTATTTGATGTAAATTGGTTTTGAAATGACTGAGATATCCAAGAACAAAGCAGGAACCACTTTTTATTAGGACCACTTTGTTTTAATTTGGGTTTTTTTTTTTGGTATCTCGGCCATTTCAAGACCAATTTTCATCAAATAAACTTTGAATTCCTGTAAGAATTACATGTTCTTTAATATTTCATAAGTGGTTTCTACTATCTTGCAGAAAGTTAACATCTGAATCCCCTTTCGCAACCAAAACTGTACCCTCCCTTTAACTAATTTTCCCCTCCATCTCCTGTCTTTGACCTTCCCCCATTTTTCACTCAGTCTTTCTCATCCTGCCTTCCCCCCTGATCATCATCCATCAGTCTCCTATACCCTTTACCTCTTAGCTTGCCCCCCTTTCTCCTCATCACTCCTTCTCCTCCAGCTTCTTCCATTCTCATCCCTCCCTCCAACTTATACATTCTTCTTCCCTTTGATCTCAGCCATTTCTTGCCATCTGCAGAAGAATGTTTTTTGATAAGCTTCTCACAAATGTGACAGCATATTTCTCTACCACTACAACTCCCCCCCCCCAAAAAAAAAATGTGCTTCCTTATTCCATTACCTTCCCACACTTCATTACCCTCACCATCATCCTTAAACTATGATTGCTATGGCAACAATAATCCATTCCATTTATCTCCTACGTCTTTTCATATCAGACTCTCAAACTGTGTCCAAGCTTTTCAATATAATTTTTTTCCTCTCTCCTGCTCTCTTATTTTTTCTTCTCTTATACTTTTCCCCCTCTTATTTCCTCCCCCCCCTCTCTCAATCTTTTTCTGCCCCTCTTCTCTTCCATCAACTTATTCTTATTGCCCTTGGCAACAGACTTTGGATGATGTATTAGACTTTATGAGGTAAATCATTAACCAGGATTAGAAGTAATATTCTTCTTTTTTTTCTCCCTCCCCTCCCCTAGCTGCCATGAATGTGCCATGCTGAGGAGAGATTCCAGTTGCAGGTGGATGCAGGCATTTTTTTTTTTTTTGCTACAGATGGAGAATTATGAGTCTTGAGGAAAAGGGTTGAGTGGTACCCTGGAGGAAAATAAGAACTTTATAATCTCCATCATGCTCAGAGCTTTGAGACTGTCTTAGAAATATTATATTGAATGTCAGCTGGTTTTATATCTAATCGTAAAATTGATGATGCACTGAAAAAGTGTAAAATGAAGACATATTCAAATACCATATGAGCTGGAAAAAGAAGGAAGGGGGAGGGAAGGAGAATCCATCGATATCTGTCATGCTTCAAGTTTTCACCTCGGAGAAATAGAATGGAAACTATCCAAGAGACAGTAAATCCAAATGAAAATGGGTGCAAATGAAAATTGGTTGGGAAAGTATGGAGAAACAAGAAAGACTGTGAATCTCCAAGAAACAGATGGCATGAGCCATACATTTCTTAGTGGCTTTCTTTCTGTGGATTTGGTGTTGACAGGTATTTGGGACATTCACAACCACCAAAAAATATTGCCTCCCATATGGTGGGAGAATTTGACATTTCTTCTTGCAAGGAGGTGATGTACAATGTATATTTCTCGTTTCATCGCTGCAATTCTCACTCACGAATTTCACCACTCACATAATGATCTTCCAAGTCCAATCCCAACAATTCTATATTCATAAAGTAGATTGTGTGCAGAGTTTACCATCAAAGAGATATCATCTGCAGGAAAAAGCCAAATGCATGAAAACAATACAAACTAGAAAAAGTAGTATGTGGGACTAAGAGGCGCATCACTCTTCACTGGACACGGACTGTGGGCTCACCACATGCTATTAGAACAGAACTGGTAATCAATCACTTGGGACAAAATACATTACCAAGCACAGTTGTAGGAAATTACTTCACTCAAAGGAAAAATATGATACAGGATCACTTTGAATGAGGGATCAACAGTGAACAGGATCAAAGAGCAAATCTCACTAGATGGGGATAAATATAGATATGGCATCTAGTTCTGAAAGCATCAGTATAGGGTATTGTAAAACGAGGAATGTTAGCGTACATTTTAATTTCGTGAGAGCCAAGATTCACGAAATTAAAATGCACGCAAAAGTTCTTGTCTACACCATATGCATTGAATGTAAAAGGCAATTCGCGAAAATTTCATGCCGCAACAAAGGCCGTTGGCTCCACTTTGCGAAAAATTTCATGACATGAAAATATCTTGTTTTACAGTAATCACCTTGATTTTGGTGATGAGCTGCTTGTAGCCGTCGGGGTCGCCGGGCACTGGCTGGGCCTGGGCGCTGATGAGAGCCTGGCACTCCGACAGCCACTGCTGTAGCCGGCTGCAGTCCTCCATGAAAGCCTCCACCTTCTCTGGGCTGAACTCAAACCTGTGAGAAGAGAATAGAAACAGACATAGGTACTGTAAAACGAGGAATGTTTGTGTGCATTGCAATTTCACAAATTCCGCGAGAGCCAAGATTCGCGAAATTAAAATGCACATGAAAGTTCTGGTCTATGCTATACCCACTGAATGTTAGAGGCAACTTGAGAAAATTTCATGCCGCGAAAATATCGGGTTTTACAGTACTGTATACGCTATATATTTCGCGGGAGTTTTATTTTCGCGAATTTTGCGAGTCGGGAGCTATTCGCGAATTTAGCAACACGCGAAAATATTACCTTCCAAAATGAATCCCTTGCCTTGATGATACGAAAATTTCAGTACTAGTAGTATACCATGTCATGGCTTACCGAACAGACCATATACTGTACTGGCTAAGCTTGTTTACAAAAATGTACGTACATAATATAGCACGTCCACGTCTACTTACGAATACTGTAGAGAGCCAATCCATTATCGCAAGGGGACCACTCGTCAGAAATCTAGCGCGATGGACTTAACCACTTCAAAAATGTTGAATTCTAACCTACTAGTTAGCAGAGTTTGGTAAGTTTTTTTCATGCAGTGTATAACTAGTATCATTCTTATTTGCTAGTAAGTTGAAAATTCACACTTTCTTTGCCACTTCATATCTTCTCTGGTCCCTCAATCGCGAATTTAACCACTCGCGAAAATGTGTGACAGCGGCAATTTGCGAAAATTTATGTACGCGGAAATTATAGCGTATACAGTATATGATGATCAGTGTGGCATTAGCCCATTGAGGGCAAGCTGATTTTGCCACAACACCTGTGTCCCATAAGACACCTGCATGAGTATACTCGGAGGACAGGTCATCAAATGGTTAAGATGAATGAAGGATGAGTCACACTGGAGGAAACAGAGCAGAGCAGGTCTGGAGAAATGTTTTCTCTCGAGAGAGAGAAACATAAAACTTGGTGAACTTTTGTGAACAAACTGAACGAAGGGAATCGTTCCCTCACTCTTTTCTCCCATCATATTTCCTGCCTCCTTATTTTGCTCCAACTTTTCCTACTCCAAGCCATCTCCCTTCTCCTCTGCACCTCCCTCTTTCCTCTGCTTATTCATCTTTGAGGAACACCTACAACTGCACATCACACAGATCAGAGTTGCCAATTTACCTACCTCTGTAAATTTTACAGTGCACAAATTTTTTGCATGTATCATTTCCCCCCACATTTTCACTGATCTACTTCTCTAATTTCTTTGTTTTAATACAAAGCAATGTACATGTAATATCAGGATGGAAATTCCCTGTAAGGGCGCGTTTACACCGAGCACAGTAACGGCAACCGTCATGATCATTTCTATGGAGCACCAAAAGGAATCATGTCTGGGCCTGCTAGGAAAAATAGTAATTCAGCACGAAAACACCAAAAATGTTATTCTTATCCAATGTCAAACTCAACAGCATCAAACTCACCAGTAGAAGGATCAAGTTTGTAACAAAATTATTAGCGCAGAAGTGATATTGTAACAAAACCAGACATGGTTCTTTTGGCGCACTATATAGCAAGAAATCGGACCATTAAAACCATTTCTGTGCTTGGTGCAAACGGGCCTTTAAGTCAGTATTACTGTACCTGTCTTTCCAGGACGCGACTTCTGCACAGACACTTTTCCAGCGAGCGTTGAGGCCCTCCAGCTTCTCCTGCAGCATACCACCATCCACTGAGGAAGACTGGGCGATGATGTCCTCTCCGTTGGAGTTGAGGGAGGCTACCATAGCCTGGTGTGTGGCAATGCCATCCTCGAGTACCTGAGATGGGAATGCAGAGTGGTAAGGAGGAGACGAAAAAAAAAATGAGCCGCATTCAGACTTTGAGAAACATGTGACAGGGTGTGGCACTTGGCTACTGTATCATTCTTGGAGAATTTACGAGACCCTTTCATGGTCTGTATCTATGGTAACATCATCTTCAAGTACCAGACATGGGACGGAAGATGCGAGACACATTACTGAGTAGTCAATAAAAGACATGTTATTTGTACCTGTAAAGTTATTACATCTTTAGAGGACATTAACAGCAAGAGTATAGAAACAAAAAAAATTACTTTGAGAAAAAATTAAGAACAAACTTCTCTTAAAGTTAGTCACATATTAGAGGGTATCCTCACATCATGCAAAAATAGAATTATCAAATGAGCAAATATTCATACTTTGTTATTCTTAACCTGTTAAGGATGAGCTAATTTTGCTATAACACGCAATTCCCACAGACAGCTGCCTGAGTATACTTGGACTAGTCTCCAACAGGTTAACAAACTTACAGTTTCCTACCCAGCATGCGAATTCACATGCACCGCCAAGGAGAAATGCCCAAAATACATTAGTGAAACCAATTCTTCACTATGTGTCTTTAACATTTCTTTACAGTGAGAGTTTGGTCATCTGGAATTTACTGTTCCCGCTGCATAAGCAGATGAAAATACATAAAATTTCTGATTCACAATCTTATTTTCCTGGAAACATCCTTACAGAGTCTCTGAGCTTTGCTAGGATCAACTTCTTCACTACAGTGAAAATATCATATATCCACTTGAATATAATATGTTATCCCTAAAACAACAGTACATACTTCAGAACCAAGGCTACAAGATACTCAGTTTCTATTCTCTTCGTTGACAGTATCCAAACACTCCAACATTTGGTAGGTATGATGAGTATGGATGGCCATTTTTGTACACACACATGATGAAAATTCAACCCCTTGAGTGCTTTGAGTGCTGACGGACACAATATCATTGTACACACTGTCCAAAGTCCCTGGTGCAGGAAGGGTTAAAAATAATTCATAATCTGTCGGCTCTGCATTGCTCAATGTCTACTTCATGCAAACAAAACTGTAGTACTTAGTGCCAATGACTGAAACAGCTCTACTTCATTCTTCATTCCTATCTGAGCCTCAGACACCTGTAGTGTCAATTGCAGGGTGGTCCACAACTTGAAATTTTAGCATGTTGCAAGCTCAGAATCTGAGAATATTGCAGAAATTGAATATGCGCGGAGCGCACACGATGAGTACGTAGTACACAATATTTTGCTGATTATCTCTCTTTGTGCTGCTTACATTCACTGTTCTCTCTCATGTTTTGCACACAAATATCAAAAGTACCTGGTAGTTTGATGTTTCTTATGTTATGCACATGTTTTGCACATTTTTGAATACTTTTACTTTGAGCTTGTTACAAATTCTTGAGGATGTTGCATAGCATGTTGCTGGCTTTTTAGGATGTTGCACAAGAATTTTAGCATGTTGCAGCGACATGCTAAAACCCCTCATGGACCACCCTGAATTGGCTTGTCACTTACACCTGTCTTCAAACTAACAGTAGAAGAGGTGATTTTGCTATAACACATTTTTCCCAAAGACACCTGCCCAAGAAAACTCAGGACTCGTCTTCAACACATTAAAGGTACTGTTTACCATTGGGAGCAGTGATTTAAAAAATGTTCGCAATATCACATTTGATGCATATGTGTAGGTCAGTTATATTACAATACATCCTAACATGGAAACATTCTGCAATAAAGCCTTGAATATAAATTAGGAGATATAACTATTTTTCTCACTAAACCATAACTGTAGATGGTTTAATCTAGAAAATATTTATTAAAATTATTGTTCACATTCTGCACATTTTACAATACTTAACACTGATTATACTGATTCAAATTTTTACATTTGGTGTTTCTATTCCAAACTCACATTTTAGAACTATTTCGAAGCACTAAAGCTGACTTTTTGTTTCATCTGCAAATGGTAAATTATACCTTTAAGTGATTACACCAACATCATTCAGAGGATACAACAGCTGTGACTCTACATATATGTATATGGTATCTAAATGGGAAATTAGGTCAGCTTGTGAAATACAGAATCTCATTTTATGCAAACAGGGCATCTTCTGCCTGATTGATGATTGGGTAATGATTGCTTCAAAGTGGCAACGGTCCACTGGTCAATGATCACGGACGAACCACATGCCTCACCAAGTCTACCCTCACTAATGAGTATGATGTCAGTGCTACATGCATCGCAGGGATAGCAAAAATATTACTTGTCTACACACGTCATTTCTTGAGCATTTTGGCACATATATCAAAACTCAGCCCTATATTACAGACAATAGAGAAAATGGAAGGGGGAAATGGACTACAACATCCTTCACTGATGATATCTTTCATCGGACATGCTTGCCAAGACTACGGATATAATCTCCCTTAACCCTTTCTTTGCCAAATATGTACGGCCAACTCAGTCGACAGGCTGCCAACTTCGCATACTTTGCTCAAACGCACAACCACACGCAAACCTATCGATAAACAGCAATATGTTACAGTGCAATATTTAAAAGCGTCAGACGATATTCAGTCTGTGGATGTGAATAAGTATGTGATGTGCCACATACATTTACTCAGTCAAAGGTAATATGACCCAATGACTTAAACTACCACTGTGAATGCCTACCTTGGATTGTACATATCCTGGTATACAGAGAATACATTTACTTCACATACAGTGTACAATGTACAACAGATTTCATGCAGGGCATATATCTCAGCAAGTTTTAGTTTCACTCTAAAAGGTTTTCCTTACAAAGATAACAAGGCCATAAATTTCTCAAGTTTCTATATGATGCTCACATACACATCACTTCCAAACAACTCATTCTAGGTATTACGGCATCATTCCTTATCACTCATATATCATGTCACTACTACATGAAACTAAAGCACAAATGTTTTCTCTCTTTAGCATGTATACACGATCATCTTAACCCCTTGATACCAATATAATGTAATTTCACACAGCATCAACATATGGCCCACACAGTTCCCATAAACAATGGGGTTACTACACAAACTAACCTAAAAGAGAAAAAAGCAACTACTTCAAAGACTTCTAACCAATCAGACAACGTCTTGATGTATCAAACAAGAAGAGTAAGCAGACAATACTTTAAAGGGATCGTACAGTTCTGGTTGAGACCTAATGTCGGGTTTCTAACATTTTTTGGTGAGATAATGAGAAACCTCTTGTAAAATATGAAAGAGCATGTAATTCTAAGAGGAATTCAATGTTTATTTGATGAAAATTGGTTTTGAAATGGCTGAGATATCCCAAAAAGAGCGATTCTAATAAAGTGTGGGACCCACACTTTATTACGATTGCTTTGTTTTACTTTGTTTTTGGATGTTTCAGTTATTCAAAACCCGATTTTCATCAAATAAACTTTGAATTCCTCTTAAACAGGTATGCTCTGTACTACATAATAAGTGCTTTCTTGGTATCTTGCAAAAAGTGAAAAGCCCAATTCTCATCTCCACCAATACTGTACTATCCCTTTAACTCTCTCACACAAACAATCTGAAAATATCATTAAGTTTACATTATTGCAATCAGATCGCCATTGACTGTGGTCGATCTACATCTATGTGTAAATATGAAATAAATTTTCATTGACATCTGAAGTCAAGTTCATTCTACCATTATAGCATCGTTTCAGCCATAGCAGTTTCAAGATATCATCGCAAATTTTGTTTGTACTGAATGTGGAGTGGATGCATTGTAAATATACTTATAGATATACGTAAATATAGACATCATCAGTATCACTATAATCCTCAGTAGCTGCATCATCATTATTGTCAACACTGCAATCACTACTGCCACTACTACTATACTACTACCACTACTACTACTACTACTACTACAATGTACTACTACTTCTACTACTACTACTTCTACTACTACTACTACTACTACTACTACTACTACTACTACTACTTCTACTACTACTACTACTACTACTACTACCACTACTACTACTACTACGACTACTACTACTAGAAGTAGACCACTGATGATTATAATACACCTCAATACAGAGTTGACAGTAAATTTACATCCAAATTCAGGTCAGTAAATACCGGGTGTTAGACAAACACACAGGGAAGAACGTACCTAATAGGTGACTTCATTGCTCAAACCTATATCAAATATATTTCACTATGGCTCCTCTTATTCACATGCAGTACTAGATCCAAATTTGCAGGCAACAGCCGACTACCTGCAAACATACTCCAGAATATAATCCTCAAGGAATAGTTGAACGAGATTGGTCGCTGTGTTGTTTTCTATTTCCATGTGTGCGCGAGTAATGTACTATTCCTTGTATACACTTCACAGACTTTTGTGCTTATCAGGGAGTTATGATAATCCAAGATCACTGCCAACAAGATTCACAAGAAAGTATTTTGCACAAGAAAGTATGTCCAATTCTCTGTACAACAATCCACTATACGTGTGTTCCATCCACAACTGTGCTTATAAACATCCAAAATTAAAGATCGAAATCCACAGAAGTTTGGAGAATTCCAACACAGCTTGGCGGTGATGTACGTGTCACACCCGTATTCATCACTTACATGTATGCATTCCTGTATACAGATGCATGTTTTCTGTTTTTTAAGAGACGGTCATTATATTCCACGAAAGCAACCACAACACGCTGTTGGTCATTTTCCCTGGTGGTAAACATCTGCTCTCATAGAGAGCATACAAGGTCCAACACAGCCCTCTGCCACCACAAAACATGTGTACAGGCAGCCGGTAGAGCTAGCCACTACGAAACCAACCATCTGAAATTAATTCTTGAATGCAAGAGAAAACACAACTATGAAAAGCGAAAGCAGCTGTGTTCTTTCAGTTCGTGGAAGGAGTGCACAGTGCAGTGATAGAGAGTGAAAGAGGAAGAGCGTGGGAAGGAGAGATGGGATGGAGCGGAAGAGATGGGGAGAGTAATAGTAGAGAGATAGAATGAAAGAAAAAAAGAGAGAGACAGGAATAAAAACGATGAGAGAGAGGGAGAGATGGGGGGGGGGTGGAGTGACTTTCACAAGCTGTTCAATTTCACCAACCTTTTTTTTTCCTTATTTATACCCTCTCTTCAGGAGCTAAAGCCCAGTGTTCCGTATAACTGCCCAGCATTCACAGCTAATAAGTAATCATATAATGATACATCCAATACTTTTTTTTTTCAGCATGAGGTGGTGAGATATTACTCCACGGGAATTAGGAGCCGAGTCGATATCAACCTGAAGTATGAGTTAGCCTTTGAGTTTGAACGCTTGCATGAGGTTGTATTAGTCCATGCATGTGAAGATGCTAGGACATGGAAATGGATATGAGCTGGTCTTAATGAGCAATATACTGTAAAACGAGGAATGTTCGTGTGCTTTTTTAATTTCGCGAAATTAAAATGCACGCGAAAGTTCCTTTCTACACTATATACATTGAATGCCAGTGGCAGTTCGCGAAAATTTCAGGCCGCAAAAAAGGCCGTCAGCTCCAATTCGCGAAAATTTCATGACGCGAATTTATCATGTTTTACAGTATCTATACACACTTTAAAGTACACAATGTTGTTGTCAGTATTTTTTATTTTTTTTGGGGGGGGGGGGTAGGGGGCATGTTTATACACTGTTGATACCTCATTTGTTCCTGCTACAGTTGCGGCAGTCTTATTTCTCCATGGATGTATGGTTAGGGTTATGATAGCATTTACAGTATGTTTAGTTTGATGTGAAGATAGGATTAGGGTTAGAGTTAGGGTTAGGGTTATGTTTGTGGGTAAAATTTACATTTGGCTTTTAATAGTGTGTAGCTATTTCATGGGAGCAATTGTCGCAGGAGCAAATGTAATGAGGCCTTGTACATCATACACATGAACTAGAAAACCCTTAGGACCAAAGCACTGGGTACACTTATATCAGCTTAGCCCAACTCTTCCGTTGGTAAAGCCAGATAAACCAGCAGAAATGACAGAGAAATACTACAAACTATGAGGCATTCAACGAAATTAAAATGTCTTTTTTTTTCTGATCAGTTGCTGGTAAATGCCTTGTAGCAATAAAGAGAGTACAAGGGTGTGTTCGAGCACTATCCTAAAGCAAACTGTACCATACCATACCATACCCACGCCAAAGGAGCGCTCCAATGCTCCTTAAGTATTCCGTGCTGTACTTTACCGAGCCAAAAGTGGACTACTTCCCGATGTGCTCCAAAAGGGTATCAAAAGTGTACTAAAAGTTCGCATGTAAACTTGTGAAAATTACCATTTCTGTGTTGTTTGAAAGTTTGCACGGTGATGTAAATATGAAAGAGAGGTTAGCGGTAACACAATTTGTATGTATTCCTTGAAAGGACTGCTGTTTGGAGAAAAAAGAACGCAAACCTCAATATAGTCAGGTAACCATTTATTGGATGGGTGACAGAAATACCTTGATACAAAGCTGGGCTGTCAGCCAACCACAGTCACACAGTTCTTGGACTCATATGTGATTTATCTCACTGCAATCGATCAAAATGTTTTCTTTCCCTTTTTCTCATCCAAAAGGTGCCAGCGGCAACATTGCTAAAGAAACTTTAAAGTCTGTTTGAGATCCATTACGGTGCTGAAAAATCAGAGGCCACTGCTCACGTGGCTCGGAAATTATTCTAATGTAGCCTGAAGACAAACGTCAACAAGTGCTACCCATGCTCTTTAAAAACCCAAACCAAAACAGCATCATTTCATGATTGATCCTTTCTCCCACACCCTTTCAAAGAGTCACTTCACTTTAAGCCATCCACTTGCTTTGAGAGCTAATGATTTATCTTATCCCTGCACCATCTCACATGTCTGCCGTTTCCCTCCTTTTAATGGTCCTTTTTACCTTTGGGAACAGTGATTTCACAATTTGTCAAGATATGACATTTAATGCACATGTGTAGGTCTGTTGTACCACAAAACATCCTATCTTATAAAATTTTTGCGATAAAGCCTAAAATATAAGGAGATATCTGTATTTTTCTCAATAAACCATAACTGTAGACGGTTTAGTCTGGAAACATTTTTATTATCACTATTGTTCACATTTTGTTTATTCAACAATACTTAACATCGATTTTACAGACTCAAATTTTTACAGTGGTTGTTTCTATCCCTAACTCACATTTAAGAACTATTTTAAAGCACTAATGCTGGGTTTTTGTTTCATCTGCGAAATGTAAATTATGCCTTTAAATACTCCAAGCAAATGCAACCAATGAGACAGTGAATGAAAATATATACACAGATTTAGAGATATTGCAAGAAGAAATGCAGGAATTCCTCTTCTGTTTTTAATGACCATTTTCCATGCTTAATCACCCCTTTCCATTCTTCATAAAATCTGTGAATCCCAAAATGTGTGAATGCCAATGAGCAGCCTAGCTATTGATGCAAATGAAACTGTACCAACTAAACACGTACATCTCGAACCATTGTGGATATCGATGCATTATAATGAAGTGCCATATTGAATAACGATGATAATGGAAACAAAAATAATAGTTGCAGTAATCGTGATTACAATTAATTATCATTGCATAACAATTACTCTTGTCATAATCATTACTTCAGCAACTATCAATACTACTATTATTATAGCATTAATAATCATTGTAAAGATAGCAAGAGATGTTTGTAATATATTACAGGTCAACATACTTCAACATTCAAATAGCCCTATTGTATTATATATATGTGTTTTTAACCAAGTTCATTGGCAATGGCAACATAAACTCTACAAAATCTCATTTGTGCACATCCCCGGCTTAAGTCAAGCAATAGTGGTCAAAATCGCCTTGTTCTTCTTAAAACCCGTTGAGGACTGACTGATTTTGCTAGAACACGCATTTCCCATAGGCACCTGCCTGAGTATACTCATCATTCAGGTCTCATCCTCAATGGGTCAAATACAGGACACAATGGTAGTGATGAAACTGAAATATATAAAATCTATACTGTCTGTCCTTCCTGACAGAAATTCATCTCCAGAATTTGCTGCACTACAGATCTGGCCATATCAAGTGTCAAAACAAAGCACTTTGTACTCCACATACACTTCACAATGCTGTACAGTTCAATATTTATGACATGCCACAGACTCATTATCATTCTGTTCTGAATACAGCTTGGGTTCTATGGAGCTGTATGGTGTCCTCAAAAAGTCAAATCATCCTCATCTCGGCCTAGCTGTATCACCTGTTTGTTATCCATATAGTGCTATTTGATTGCCCAACATCTCTAGGCTTTGATCGATGTACAGCAGGTTTGAGGGTATATTTTCTTAAACTCATACCTACTTTAATATCTCTTTTGAAAACGTTGTTTGCAGTCAGAGGATATTTTTGCTTGCCCTTATACATTTCTTGAGCCTAACTGGAAGAATATCACTGGGTCCCAATTCCCCTGCCCACCCCATTCCTTCCCAGCACCTAGTGTATAATCTTCTTGGCAAAGGACTACGTAACCTTCACAGCAGCTCATCAGCCAAGCTTGATGTTCAGCACACCATAAAATCTCCTACCGATCCCATGATCCAATCAGCGTTGGCATTAGCATGCAAATCCCAAGACAACCTTCTACTGCAATAGCTGGTATGGCATGGAATTACGAAGTGGCTGCATACAGCAGCAGGGCCAAAATATGAGGCATCTCTATCATATCATACTACTCTGTTGATACAACTGATTTTAATGTATAATAATGTATATAATATCAGTTTACAATTAAAACATCTTCGTTTTTCTATCTTTTGCACACATCTTCTGTAACAATGGCTTTCCTGACAACAGACTAGCTTGCCTGAGGCTTTGCCTTGACTTCCAACAGCTACAAAATGCAGGCTAGATTTGAGGTATGGAGATGTTTTCAGAGGTGATTTTGCTTAACTGAATAGCTTGTCATCACCACCTTGAGGGGAAATATCAAAAAAAAAGAAGAAGTAATAAGCAAGTCTACATGCAAAGTTATATCTACCATTATCACGCAGCATGCACATGCAATATGAGTAAGAGACATGAACTACGACAGCATAGTACAGTATGGTCACAATAAATGCAACTTAAACCAAACCAAGTTCAAAGCATGAAACAAGCGGCACTGGCATACCCAACTGTATGCCCAGGCTTTGCTACTCAAATCTGTTTATTAAAAGTGTTGTGCAGTACGGTACTATTTGATATTGTGTTTTTTTCCCCATGTCGGGTAAATACGCTTTCTCTTAGTGCTCTTTGCCTCTCGGGCTTGCGATGTCACCAAGCGCGGTGTGTTTGCGAAACGCTCATCTTTCTTCTCCTGACGAACAATGTCCCCGGATAATGTTGCCAAACCTTCCACATTTAACCCACAGAACCCCAAATGAAACATCTTTCATATATACCATTTAAGCTGGCATTGAATGTGAATAAATGTCATGTGCATGAAACAACCAGCACTGGCACACTCACAGGACTATACATTATGCCAGCAAATCCATGCTATATCTACACTACCTGTAAGCCTTCACTTTTCCTCCTATATATATGGAATAACTGAGTAAAAAATAGTTCCATATGTTTCTGCTTGTTTCCTTGTTGATCTCCCTAAGGATGAAACATAGTTCACATAAATTCATATTTGTGTATACTATCAAGCAGAAGAAAGAAATGGTGAAGTGCACTTACTTGAAGAATGACTACATTTACAGCTTTCTGGCAAATGGCTACATTTACATTTCTTTTTTCCCATGCAGACAGCTTTTGTACAAAGCTTTTATGATGTTCTTGCTGCTTTTATTTCTGTTGTTGTTCTTCTCTTTATTTTTTGCTACTGTTGCCATTATGTTGTTCCAAAAATCTGATCACTGTGTCCGGCAACAACCAGAAGTGAGCTAGTTACTGCCTAAAGTCTATGGGCTCAATACTTCACTGTGTTTAAACTGACACTACATGGACGCAGGTTTGCGCGTTACATAAAATGTAAATCTATTGAGAGACACAGATTGTACAATCCAAAATCTTGTATGGCTTGTTACAAATTGCAATCCAAAAAGAATTAAATGATTGACTGACAAAAGTAGTGGAAAATGGGTATATTCAGATTCATGTATTCATGCATTCATTTGTTCATTCATTCATTCATTTATTTCCATTTCAAAACCTAACATATACAAAAATCAAAATACAATTGTCTTGCTACAATTGATACATTTTGAATGGAGGGATCATAAAAAAAGCATACAAGAGGCTTGTTGGAAATGATCCCCTACAATTCAGATAAGCACACACACAGACACGCACACATGAACATTACGCATAAGTACCTACACACAATATACATATAATAAACACACATACACAAACATGCACTAACACACATAATAACAATCATTCATCACTCAGTATAGTGCACTAAATCTACCCCAGTGAAATCGACTTGCTGTATCCAAAGACTCACACTTAACCAGCCAACAGGGAGGATACCAGTTCAACCGCCATACGCATTGAGACGCCAGAAAGACCCTGAGTCTCCGGCGTTAAGACAAGCATGACGCTCACAATTAGTGCTCCTCGGCCGTCGCGTCACATGATCAGAGGAAGATGTGAATGCACTGCAGGTTAAGGGGGGGGGGGGGGTGTGGTGGAACGAGGCTTTGCACAGTGGGGTTCGGTATCCAGCGTCTCTCGATATGAGTACAAGGGCCACGTGATGCGATATGCTCAAGTTGTCAAGCACGGTTGAATGGAGTTGTGGTCTTGACGACAGGGAGCATATAAAAAATTGTAGTTTCTTAACCCCTTGAAAACCAGTCCTGAGTATGCTTGGGCAGGTGCATGTCAACACGTTGTATATGGGAAATGCGTACTATAACAAAATCAGCTCTTCCTCGTTGGGTTAAAAGTTTAAATTCTAATTTGTAATTTTACTGCCATAAAACTAAATCCCATAAGAGTAGAATATGTGTTGTTGATTAAATCAGTCTGTGACAGTGCTGAGTGCATATGCTGTAATCTTATTGTAAAGAGTTGTGCAACCAATGCTATTGTTGTTAAGTACGTTCACCTTATATAGATTGCCATCGATTAACAACCAATGTCAATCAGAAAATCTTTGAAAGTTTTAATGATACTGACACCAATTTTTAACATTAAATCAGAAATAATTCATAAGTGCAGAAGAGAATTTCCTTTTTACTTTTCTTTTTCTTTTCTTTTTTTACTTTACTTTTTAGAGTCACACGTACAATGCAAACTGATGGTAACATATCACTCTGTTGTAGTAGGTAAAGACTTAAACCCACTGCATACACCTGCACATACCCATGGTACAACATAAGGAAAGGGACATAGAGTCTTTAACCTGCTGAAGACTAGTCTAGAGTATGCTCGAGCAGGTGTCTATGGGAAATGCATGTTATAGCAAAATCAACTCATCTTCAATGGGTTAAGGAGGCCACTCCACAAACACATCTCTGTGGGACCATCTTAGTCTGATTTCTTTGCTTGCAAGCAGCGGCATTCACATACCAACATAAAACAAAACCCATGTGGTAGATGCTTTCATGCAATCAAAGATAATGTACCTTACCCCATTTCCTTCAAGATTCTAATTCTCCCATAGGCTTTACACAGTATCAACGAGATTACCATCAACGATGGGTTAATCCAACGTGGGACAGGCTATAGAGTGTATCATCCTGGTTGTCTTGGAAGTTCTAGCCTGAGCCCGAAGTGTACAAATTTAGTGAGGTAGATGGAGTTGGTATTCCTCTCTCTATTCAATGCTCTCGAGAGCTGTATTCTACTGACACAGCACAAAACTGATTTGTCGCCCTCGTCTGCTCACAAACTCGAATGAACTTAACCCATTGAAAACTACACTCCGTGAGGTGTCTATGGGTAATGTGTGTTATGGCAGGATTTCATCATCCTCAAAGGGTTAAAGCACGTCTGTGCATAAAAAGAAGCACAGACGTGCACTTCCTCTGCAATACTGGTCCGTGGGAAAGTGAATATTTCTTCACTTTCTCTAATCCCTGCCTTAAGCAAGGCTTGATGCCCTTTTGAAATTGCATGCACAGGTTACACAAACACACCTAGAGAGTTTTAATGGAATGAATTAGGTCAGAATTATATTTAGAATACACCATTCCTTTTTTGTTAGATACAGCTGGAGTTTGCTAAAAAGAAAAAGGCTATACCACTAAAAACATTTGGATCACAAGAGTAATTTCAATGATAATTTGAATCAAGTGTTCATTACACCACATTTGCTGAATGTGAATGTAGAACAGTGCATACTTTCCTTAATATGTGTTACATTAATCAGGTCAAGTGTTAATGTTTCATTGCACCAGTATACTCTACATCTTGTTGAGCAACTAACTGTATAATTTGTTTTATTACTGGTTAAAATGCCTCAGCATTGATGTTCAGTTTCCAAACTCATTCTGATCATCTCACCCCCTATTCAGACGGAAGCCAGTTTATACCAAAACTCGATAAAGAAATGACGTATAAAGAATCATCGTATAGCCGATAGACCATTCAGACACTAATTTCGACCATTCCGGAAAAACGCTGTGTAGATGTGCAGTTTCTCATTGCGCATGTTGTTATGGTCATGAGTGACAGGTACAAGGTCACCTTTCGTATTCGCTCCCATTAAGCCCCGCCCAGTTATACCGTTCTATGGTCGCCATACGTTCAGACGCACAATGCACACGATGGAATGCTGATTCGTTATTGAGTACTAGTTCAAAACGATGCTCTGACCGTCGTTTCGCTATACTTCGTTTCGTTATACGTCGTTTCGTTAGTCAGCGTTCAGACGTATAAATTCATCGTATAGCTATACCGTTTTGGTATAGCTATACCGTTCTCGTATACATTTTTTTTTGCGTCTGAATGCCCTGACAGAAACTGAAGTAACACATACTTGCTGAGCACAGGAAAGAGGAACCAGATGCAGGTCTAATCAAGCAGAAAGACAACAAACAAATACTCTCTCCTCCCTTCTCTTCTCCCTTCATTCTTCCTCCTCTTTCTCTCCTTCATTCCTCAACAATGGTATGTTAATCATCTTCCTTTACCTCCACCTCTTGAGAACACCACCTCCTTTCATCATCATCTTCACTTCTTCTTCCACCTTCTCTTCCTCTTCCTCCTCTTTGTATACCTCCCTTCCTCCCTCCCTCCTCCCAAACATCCTCCCTTCCATTCTTCAACCACTTCCGCATCAACCTTGTAATCTTCGACCTTTACTTGCACCTCCTTAACCAACTATACTGTAACTCCTTTCTTCACCACCCCTTCTTTTTCAACCCCTTCTTTTTCCTCCTCCTCCTCCTCCTCCCCTTCCTCCTCCTATCCTCCCTCCTCCACAACATCCTCCCTTCCATTCTTCAACTCCTTCTACACCAACCTGTTAACCGGTTTCCTATGGGAACCTGGTGGCCTGTGTATCAAGTCTATGGGGGTTTCACAATTCAGTATGGAACGGGTCAATCTTTGACCTTTACTTCCACCTCGACAACCAAGAACCTCCTTTCTTCATCGCATCCTCTTTTTCAACCCATGTTCTTCTTCCGCCTCCTCCACTACTTTCTATTCTGCATTTCTCCACAATGACCTTACAATCTTCTTCCTTTAACTCCCTCTCCTTAGACAATTATCTCCTCCTCCTCTTCTTCTTTCCTCCCCTCCTCCACAACATCCTCACCTCCGGTCCTCAACAACACCTGTTAATATTCCCCCTTCACCTCCAACTCCTTAACCAACTACCACCTTTCTTCATCACCTCCTTCTCCTCTTCCATCTCCTCTTTTTACTCCTCATCCACTCCATTTAGCTCCTTCTCCCATTCCTCCTCTCTCCAGCTACATCCACAACCATTCCCCTCCCACCCCTCAATGTCAAAAACTCTCAATTCCCTGCCATTTTCTCATGTTGGTTCCAATTTGCCCAGATGTTCTCCCCAACATCACTTCACAGTACAGCCGTAGATCTGGCATGTAACCCAAACATCATGCGCAGGCACGCACTCCCCGCCCCTCTTCCAAAAATTTTGCGACTATCACTGGTGACCCGAGCAAGGTTGCAAAAGTGCAAGAGAGACCCTTCCCAGAAAAACTAGATACCGACTACCCACACACATACACACAAGGAGTGTATATTGGTGTATGGGTATGTTCAATGCTACCAGGCCTTTCATAAAGGGAACACCACAAAGTTTGATTGCTGTGCTGAGGTAGGGGAGTGGGTAACTCTCTCTATATAAAAAAAAAAAAAAAAAAAAATCATGACCTGATAAACACTAACATTGAATACTTGACATTAACCTTTTAGTTCCCACAGGTTTCTTACAATGTCAACCTGTACCCACTGACGAAAGCAGCAAAGTACCCCCTATTATTCATGGATTCACACACAATTTATTGTCTTTTTAACCCTTTCTGTGTCAGAGACTTTGGACAGTGTGTACAATGCAATACATATGGGGCTTTTTGAGCTAATCAAGCTCAAAGCAAAAGGAATAACCAGGCAATGAACAAATCTCTTTTCACACGTGGCACACCATACACGTACACACATACAAACACTTCATAAGGTGGTTGCATGCCGTTCTAGGGGCTAAAGAGTTCAAATGGTCTAATGGTTCTCATTCAAGAGTCGAGCTCACCAGAAAAATATTGTTTCAAACAGTATTTATCTACATGGTGCCCTTTCTGGTGGTAGAAAACATGATACTGATGTTATATCACCCTTTAGGAAGCAGGTTCGACTATCCTGAAGCAATCATTTCCAGAAGAAATTTAAAAAAAATGGAGCAGATTGTTTACGACACACTCTTGCTATCATTATATAAAACGCAGCCATATATTAGTTGAACAGCTCACCAAAGAAAATGGTAAACAGCCTTTTTAAATAGAAATAGTAGGACATGGACTTGAATCTACTCATAACCTTGGTTGGGTAATGGACTACATAAGATGATGTGATACATTTACATCATGCTTGGAATACACAGTACAGTGTACATAGTAGTATTGACTAGAGGATTTAAGTCGTTACAAAAAGGGTGGGTCTAGCAGCCATTTTCTCTTGTCTAAAGATTTTGATGATGTTGTTGTTGTTGTTTGAAATGAAAGTCATGAGTAAATACAGCAGCCCTATGGGAGTAATATGATAGCTCAGAAACATGGTCACTGTGGTATAGTGGACAAGGTTCTAGAGCATTAAAACAAGACATCCAGGATTTTGAATCTTGCCTGGCATGTCCATCCCAAAAGAGATATTCTTCCCACTATGTTCCTCTTGAGTTGCATGAAATAAATGGATACCTGGCAAAGCCGAGGTAATAGTAATAATGGTACGGGCACGCTGGGAAAATGGTGCTTACCCTGAGAACACTTCCCTGGGTGAATAGACTATTAGTGTCAGAAAACTACCCGCAGAAGTCATTTCTCGAGTCGCCATCACGACGAGAAATAATCATGCTGTGACAAATGACGGCATAAACAGATAAACTGCGAGAAGAACAACACGCCTCAACATCGCTATACTGCAGGAGGTTAAATTTTGAGGCAAACATGCATGAGAAGGGAGACAACTTTACTGCAAGTTAGTTGGTGGCCCGCAAAACGGGATGCTGAGGAAGAACAAGTCGAGGTGGTGAATCATGGGGGAATGTGAAGGCATTGAAACACACGTACCTGCTGCTGACTGGCTGCCTTCTCGATGTTGAGTCGGCCGTCGGTCCGCTTGCTATCCTGGATGGCCCGCTCGGCCTCGGACAGCCAGGAGGCCAGGTCTCGCATGTCGCAGTGGAACTGCCGCCATTGCTCAAAACAGCGCTGGAATTGCCTGTGTGATAGGTGTTAGAGAAAGAGGGAAAGGTTGTATAAGAAGATGCATAAAAATCATAGAGGTATACACACATATGGGACTTTAATATTGACACTGTAATTCCTTCCTGTCAACACTCGGGGAAAAATTGCCAATAAGCCAAAGAATATTGTGCAGCTTTTAACATCTGTTTATTGCTACACATATTTAAAACAATTGCATTATAAGTGTGGTCCCTTTTGATTTTGCCACTTGACCTTATCTGGATAATTCCATTGATAAACTACATCCTTTGACTAAAACAAATGAACAAAAAAAACCCCAATCAAACAGTGTAGACATAGGCACACACACACATACAGACACATACAACATAATAAGTCAGGGTCTGTTCCCCATCTAACTTGCATTCTGTACATATGGCTAATCAAAACAAATGTAAATCTCTTTTCTTTTAAAACTGAATCATGTACATAGAAATATAGATACACACTCCCAAGAACTCCAAAATGTATGATCAAACTGATGAATGTACTACATATTCATGTTATACATAAGCCCAGTAAAAATAAAACAAAACATTTTAAAAATGTATCAAGTGTACCCTGTACGGTGACTTAGACGTGACTTTAGACCAATTATATTTCTATAGTTCCTTTGGCAAATTTTGAAGTTTTCTTACAAGCAATTAAACAATGATTACCCAGAAAAAAAAATGCATTGTGTACCTAATAATGCACACTGAATAATGTATTGTAAATACAACTGTCTGAAGTGTATGATGTGTTATTATGATTAAATGCCACTAAATGTATGATCCTGAAAACAACACAAACAGCAATGAAACAACCCTCATTTCTTTGGGGGCGGGGGTAAAAATCAGTTACTAAAATCTCCTTTCAAACATAACATGCACAGCTTTTCAAGAATAAAGTACTGAAGTGTGATGTCATAGTCATTCATTGCCATGGAAACTGGTTCTAGGCAACCTCACGTAACCCGAACATCTGTGCACACAACAGTTGTTAACTATGCATGTATCCTGTTCCAACCCACTGTCAAAAGCATAGTGTAAGGGTATTTTGTGTGGAACCAGCACCGAGCTATAAAACAAAAGACTGAGGATCACCACTTTGGTACTCTATTGCAGTGACATTATGTAATATGACCCTGCATCACAAAACCAACAAAAAGTCACAAAACACAGATTTTAATTAAGGGCAGGTCCTGATGTATAACTCAATTCAAATAGACTCTCCTAACCTATCTAAATGTTGGAAAGAAATCGCACACACACCAGGAAAAGTGTTTACTAAGAAAAGAGGCTCTGAAGTATATGGTCTATTCATGCTCTGTGCAATGAATGGGACAAAAAACAGGATGTAGGAGTCCTCAGCAACAACAATGAGGGAATTATCAGATCATGCTGATATTGAGCATGCTCTACCAAAACATGCTATTTATATAATACCAACTTTAAAAGTAGCATAAATTTCCTTTCAAAAGTCATACAAATTGAAAGTGAAGAGTGTGTAAAGGGTTTTTAAGAAATGAAAAGGGGCCTCTAGGACATACTTAATCACACTATTCCACAAGAAAGCGTTCTAGAAAAACTGCTAAAAACAAAGTTTCCCCATTTGTTTTATAATCCCAAACTTTTGGGATAATGTAGAAAGATTGCTCTTTCAGAAAATATGACAAACTTGAGATTGACTAGGTTGACCCATGTCACCTTTTTTGCACCCTCACATAAAATCTGGGCTTGCAACTTTTTGTTGGTCTTGTGATGCACGGTCACATAAAACCACTACTAATAAAACTTTGGGCAGGCAGCTCGCCCAATTTCCTCACCCATGTCTCTCCTCGTACTCGCGGTTGAGGCGCTGCCAGTTATCCCGCAGACGGTCCATCACCTCCTGGATTTCCTTGCGCTGCGTGGCTCCGACCTGCGACACGACCGCATGCTCGTGCTCCTTGATGGACTCGATGGACGGAGCCAAATCATCCAAGGATTCCTTGATGGCCTAGAGGCAAAGGAGATGAAGAAGAAGAAGAAGTCAAAGTTAAAAGAAGAAAAGATCTAAATAAGGAGAGCATCATCATCCAGTGGGGGGAGCATCAAATGATCTCGTTGCCATGGTTACAGAGTCATCATCCAGTCATGGTTACAAACACCATTAGGCATGATGTTTTGAAACGGAAGAGATTGTTGCTGCTGAGAAGCTTGTATAACTACCAGCATTAGCAATGTTCTTAGACTCTTCTACGACAGCTTAGTTGAGCAGCGCTGGAAAAAGAAAACCGTTTATACCTATCATTTTGTTACACAGACACCACTTTCATTGAGATCATTTTTGATGACGCCATTATGAAATTACGTATCTTTGTCATGATTCACCTCAATCATACTGTTTTATCACAACAATCATCAGAATTATCTCCATCTCCAATTTCTTCTGCAACATGAAATCACCATCATTATCATCACCACTTACATCATCACTACTATCAAATAACGTAAAATCAGCACATCTATCATCCAATCGTTATCGCCATAATCACAATCATTGTCATAGTCACTGTCATCACCATTATCTACACCATAGACACACTCAAATAAAGAGGTCTCATTCACCATGAAGAATGAAAAAGGAAAAGCATACTATAAAATGACTAAAATAAAATGCATGCAAATTAATTTTTGTCCACATGATCAACTCAATGCTACCCAGTCACATTGCTAACTCTCTTCTAATCAACAGATGGTTCCTATTTTGAATTCCGACAGATTACTACCCCATCCTTATCTTTACTCTATGCAATAAAAGCCTGCATTGTATATAGGGATGGTGTGACTAATTGTCAAGTGGATGATATGACAAATGAACTTTTCGCGTCACTAAAAAATTGAAACCCATTAATTGAAATGCGACCCGAGAAACCGATCAATGAAATCAATTGGCCACCTATAGTCCCCTGGCTCTGAGATGATTGCAATTCCCTGTTGGCTAAATGATCTATATAGTGAGTCAGTCGAGCCTTTCTAGAAATTCAAAAGAATGCCTCAGTTTATAGATTATCTCCTGCCATTTCCCGATAGAAAATGTATTTCCATTCGGAAACACTGTCACAAAAAATCAATTCTGAACGCTTCATTTACTACTCCATGGCTCATTTGTACACAAAATTTGCAACTGCTACTGATACCCGGATATGCTCCAAGGCTTTTGGCTTTTGCTGTGAGTTGATTGTTGTTGCTTTTTTTTCTTGCTCCATAACAGGTGGTGCTTCATAGAAGGACTTCATGAGTATATTGGGTGGTTGGAAAATGATAATCAAAGTAATGTAATATACTATGAGATGTTGATCATTGCAAGCAGAAAGTGTCATTTAAAACTGTAGAATTATCTCTCGACAAAGAACACAACTCACTAGTATACCATGACTTCAAATATAAACTTTTCTTTTCTCTCTTTCTCTCCAAAAGAAAGGTTACTGATGAGTCAATTTCTTGAGCCAGTCATCATCATTATCATCATCATCACCACCACTATTATCATCGTCATCATTATCATCACCACCAGGATCATCATTATCTCCATCATCATCATCAACAGCAGCAGCAGTATTCACAATGATAAAATCAACTCAAGTCATCCTGCCATACATTTCTGCAGAATGAGGCACTATACTCCCAAATCCAACTACAAACATTGCCATCATCACCATCATCCTCCTACACTCCCCCTCAATCTCATCATCATCAGCATCATTACCATCATCATCATCTTCATCTCAAAATTTGCTCTAGCATAATCTGACCACGGTCACCTGATTGATCACAGTCTGCATGATGATCAAAAGTGATTTTACAGGTCATCATAGGTTTACCCCTGATTCCCTGACTAACCCAATCACTCCACCCCCCACTGGACACCTGCCCACCTCATGCCATTACCATCTTCATCATCTTTCTTCATCCTCATCCATAACATCCCCCTACTGGGCTTGATTAGACTGGAGCCATCCCCCCTCATCACTCCCCCATGCAGCGAGGAGTCATTTGTGGGTTAATGCTGATTCCCCGAGACAGGTAGAAGTGGGCAGACACTCTTTTTAGGCTTGGAGCACCTTGATCTCCCCTCGGCACGCCAAGCGTGTGACAGCTTGGAGGGTGGCAGCTCGGAGTGAGCCGAGAGGATGAGAGGGGTTGTCACGGCAACCCTCTTGATTTAAATCTCTCTTACCTAATTCTTTGATCTCATCTCCTTGTGTCTCTGACACGATCAGACAAAAAGTGGGTTAGAACTGCCCACAATCCTTTTAGTTTTCCTCTCATTTGAAAGGTAGTCAGCAGAATCTCAGATAACAGGATTTAGAATTACAAAATAAGTCTTTTTTACTCAATGTGTACAATTATTTAGTTTTCTCAACATCCAACATTCTAATCTCATGAATCATTATGAAATGTTCATGTCATTTAGCTGAAAAAGACTGATTTGCTAACATATCAAAATTTGATATCTTTATGGTAAAGAATATTTCTGACAATCAGAATGCTTGCCCAAGGATTGCCTGACATAGCAACATCCAATGCATACTAAGTGAATCCCAAGTACTGAAATGCATTGTAGGTGTATATGGGGGATGGAATATAAATTTCACTCAAAAGAAAAACTTTGATCTGAATATATTTGTAAACCGACCTATTCATCAGCACACAGTAATACCTGACATACCAATCACAAACAGCAGTTGGTATTTACGCTGTAGCAGTAATTATGTGATGTGATGTGATGTGCTAATCTTTAAACTTAGTAGCAGTATGTACAGTGTGCTGTTTAACTGCGCAGGCAGTGTGGAATCTTGAGCAATTCGATGTTATCTGCCATCCCTGAATAACATTGTCTTGTTAAATGGCCTCTCTATTTGGCACTCAAAGACCTAGCAAGAACAATAACACAAAGTCCTACTTTAACCCGCTGAAGACCAGTCACGAGTATACTCGGGCAGGTGTCTATGGGAAATGCATGTTGTAGCAAAATCAGCCCGTCCTCAATGGGGTTAATGCTATCTCAGTGCTCCCTGAATTTTCAGCAAAGTGGTAGCAAGATTCAAAGATTATCCCATACAGTTTCCATGTAGTTAGTTCTGCCAAACTTTGCTTATACAACTGATAAAACGGCCTAGGCATTGAATTCCATCGCACCCTGCTATTTTGAGATTATGTAGTCTTCTGCCCTGTGAATGAATGCAAACGAATCAGTAGATTCACATCACAGCCAAACTGCTGTGCAGGGCCAATTCATCGGTACCATACATAAAAACCACTACCTTCTTTGGCATGTGAAAAACAGGGAAAATGTTCAAAGGGAACTCAAGACTGTGTTTTTCAGAGGGGGGTGAGGGGGATAAACTAAGTCCTTTGTTTCTTCTCCAGAGTAATTCTATACCACACTGTTTGATGACAGAGACCATTAAAAGCTCGAATTTCAGCCTTTCCGAAGAAGCCAAAAATTCACTGAATTCACTGGTTTATATGTTGAGGGTAGCAGGTATACAGAAGGAAATATGGAAGAATGACAGTTGAGGTATAGAAAAAGAAGGACAGAAGAAACTAAGACAGAATATGAGAAAGAATTCCATATGTAAGCAAAAGCTGAAAACAGAATATTTTCATCCAATACAAAACAGGTAAATTGTATACCGAGGTCAAATTGGGGAAAATACATTCAGCAATATCTGTCTTTGATTGCAGAAATACAGTAGGATAACAGGAGAGAGAATTAGAAAGAGGGGGATAGATAGATAGTAAGAGAAAGAAGGAGTAGAAGAAGGTTGGAAAGGAAGGAGAAGAGGGAGAAGAGAAATTGTGGGATTGGGTTGGGATCATCTGGTAAGTCGCACAGATGGCTTTCTGATGATGACGCTGCTGAAGATGATCTGACAATAATGTCAAAATGAAGTGCTTCTGGTTGTCATGGAGACGGAGGATCAGCACCTATCTGACGAGGAGAAGCGCAAAGAGACAGAACGGGATGCGTGCCCTGCGACGGACGCAACAAATTTGCGTCAGCGAGGGCCAGGGGCTCATCCGATGACAGCTAGTCAGGCGGCCTGCAGTGATATTGGACGATGTGCTGCGTCAAGACTGGCATTGCCAATTTGCCGATGGGCAATCAAGCAAAATATCATCCTTCTTGATGACTGCCTTCCCAGTGACACAGATCTACATTTAGCTCTCTTGTGTTTGGATCCACTTGAAGAAGCGGGCAAAAGGAAAGCATGACATTTTCCTTTTTTTCAGAAACTCATATGGGCATTCTCATTTAATGCCACAAATAAATGTCAACTATCACTGATCTTGTCTTTTTGTTACAGCTAGTACTCAATTTCAAGCCAACAAGCTTTGGAGTGAGATCCCCTCAAATAAAACAGGTGAGAAATAAAGAATCAGATGACAGTTACATACCACACAAATATAAATTAGCAAATATCATTCACATGCCAACGCACACGTCTTTCTTCATCATCATGCCCCTCAATTCCGAGGAGCAGATGTTGTTGAATTCAGTCTTTTTCAGCAAATAAGACTGCAGTTTAGACCTCAAGATGGTACTATAGATGCACTGGACTGGTGAGATTTCTGGAGCAACGCTCCTGAATGATTATGCAACACAATCCCTAACGATTTACCACCCGACAATGCATCAAGGCGTAAAACCAGCACGTGCTAATAATGATCCCTACCCCCACCTCCAAATCTGACTTGATTGATATTAATCTCTCTCTGTTTAATCTCATCACCGTCAGTAATGGCTGTCAAGCCGGGAAACGATGGTTGAGATCTAAATAACGCCCAGAGAGTGAAGTGACGGGGAATTCTATTTCGAGCTACATTAGCTCTGTTTGCAGATGAAATAATGCTCATCGCAGGATCACACGATGTATTTCCGACCCTTTCATGGTTGGTTAAAAAGCACAAGTACCCGTCCCCTCTGTGACAAAGTAAACTGATGACTAATGTAAAAGACAAACAAACTGTAGATTTAGTTGGTATAATGGGAAAAATCTCTGTGTGCAGAGGATGTGTGTTAGCTGCTATCAGGAGAAGATGTGAAACTTCCAAGCATGCTTATAAAAAAAAATAAACAAGAGCAGGGTGTCCTTTCACACAAATTTCATCTTGGCAAAAAGCACCATTCTCATTCTGAACAAGTTAAATGCAATATAGATTTGTTGAGTTATCAAAGAATTCCCAGATATATGTATCTCATGTTTCAGGATCAGCTTTTACACATGTGTGTGCCTTGCCACTGGTCTGTCACACAATGCTCCTAAGTTTTTGTTGAATGTTTAGTACAAATGTTGCCTTCATGATAAGGGGGTACTTGGTAAATGAATTTGCTGTTTTCACAAAACTGTCAAATATTTTTATATAACAATGAATTACAAAGAACATTCAGAGGACTTCATTTTTTGTTTACATAGTAATAGGAGAAACATCTACATTGGTGTCCAATACCGGTATGATAGTAACCATGATGTATATTGCTAGTTTTGGAAACACAAGGGTCAAACTGTGATAGGGTTGCTGTTTTCTTTTCCTACCCATGGATATGACAATTCAGGCAGGAAGAAGTGTCCCTCATCCATAAGGTCTCATTTCAGTGACATCCCGACAGTGGGAGGGATATGAAAACTTGTCAAGATTGTCATGCAGGGGCATGAATTACTGAGAACTCCCATTTCCACTCAGGAAATCACCATCGCAGATCCCTTCAAACTATTTCATTCTGTCCTTTTCCCTGCCCTCATCCTCCCTTATTCTCTTCCTTCCTATCTGTCTATCTATTCCCACAGTACAAATTTCATACTAGAACAGCTGTATGACTGGAATATCCTGTTCTAAAGTCCAACTTTAATATGTCTCCTACAGTGAAAGCAAATGAAAATAACAAACTTGCATAAACCACCAAAATCAAGTGACGGACTGAGCATAGTATTATTGTGTAAAAGCCAAAGAAAAGTACACTTTCTTTCTCTAAACTCCCAAATTAACTACTTTTGAATCATATCTTACTACAATCTTATATGCACATAAATTCATGATCATAAATTTTCCTTAATCTTCTCAATATAAACCACTGAGGACGGGCTGAATTTGCAATTCACATTCCAATGTGTATGTCCCATAGACATCTGCCTAAGTATAGTCAGGACTTGTCTTTCACAGGTTAGAGTAGCAGTCACATCCAAATCCTCTGAAATTCTTAGAATCAACAGTAAATGATTGTATTTAAGAAGCAATACCAAAGAGTCTTCTTAATTCTCCAAAGAGTCTACGGGTATCCGCTGGCCACCTTCAGGGTGTCAACAACTGAACACAGCATCTCTTTGCGGTCTGGAGTGTGGTCAATTCTGACCAAGGTCAGTCCGAATGAGCACAAACTGACCGCCCACGCCTCTTTCCTCTCAGAGGGACCGCTGACCAAATTAAGTATCAGTGGCTCCGACACCCATTACACATATTTGATTATCAGCCGATGATTAGCAATTAGTGGTAGATTAATGGAAGGCTTCATTAGAGTCCGGTACAGACATGGGAATTAATGGGGGAGGGTTAATATGAATTGATATCAAAACAAATCATGTTCACATTAGAGTCAAGATACATCAAGGTCAGAAATAGCTCATCATGGGTAATTCATACAAGAGAATATCAGAGTGACAAAGTCTTGTTCCAACTGAAACATTATATGATACAATATAACAAAAAAAAAAGAAAACACTCACACACAACACACACATACAAATACAGAGATCTAATCTGATGCTTTCACAACTCAAATATGAACATTTATGATTTGAGCAGAAATAGTTTGTGATGCATGATTATTTAGAAATATATATCACACATAATCTTCTTCATTTTATGATTTTTTAAAAGTTTCTTTTTCTTTTTCTACTTTGTTTCGCAAAGTCATAGGCTGAAAGGTAAAGTTAGTTTAATTTTTTCTTTTTGGTTCTCCTCTCAAAAACATAGAAAGAAAGAAAATATAGCAAATATGGGTATTGAAGTGAGTTATTATTACTGGAGAGAAGAAAAAAAAAATCATTGAATGAGAGCTGAGTGGCGGAGAGAACAGAAAGAATTATACCCCAAGCCTCTGATGATGTAAATCTCTGCAGAGACGGTTAATAAGACAATGTTGGAGATTGAAATGGTGTACCTCATAATCCAATCTCAACGACGGCAACGGGATTCCACCAACCTCGGGAGCAGACAGTATTGGATTGACAACTGTAATGCGCGGGAATTAGCATGAAGCAAAACAAAACTAACAAATACTTACAGTCTATTCCACCAACAAGTATGTCATGCCTCGCACACAGACCCGAAGAGACTGCAGGGTATAATGTTCATACTTATCCCTTCCAAACATCTTTACACTCTTGAGAACTTGGTGGTAGTGACGGTGGTTGGTGTGGGGGGGGGGGGGGGTAGGATTTTGATGCTCAATAACTTCAGAGCCAAAACACTTGAATGTTAATCAGAGACAATTCTAAAATCAGATCAGAGCCAATGGGATAAAGGGTGCAGATTGAAAGGTTTGGGGCAATTTGGCTCTTAAAGATGGGTGCCTGGGGGGAGACCTTGCCAGTGAGCTTGGAAATGAGGCACAGCGACACTAACGAGAAACGACAATCGATGATTCCTCGATGAGCTGCGTGTAGCGTCATTGGGCCCATCATCTTAAGGGGCACTGGGCTCTTCCAACTTCAAATCTACTTAAATCTTTATCTATGCTTATGACCTGCTCCTTCCATTATTCCTCTCTGTCCTCTCTATTCTGTCCTTCGTTCTTCTTTTCATCACTTTCTTCTTTAATTCCTCAGGACATCTCGGACAACTTTTCTCTCTATGACAAAACTTTACTTTGTATTCTTGCAGCCACCATACTTTCTAGCCTCTACTTTAAATAGCTGCGATGTTCTCCTACACCAGCCAAATTTTTCATGTGGAAGATATACATATATTCAGCAAGCAAAACTAGTACCATGCCACTCATAAAGATGACATTTGCCATGAAGAAAAACCCATTATCACTACCACAATTTTACACATGCATTGAATAGGATGAACATACATCAGTTTTCCCTATACTTGTTCAGAATCTCTAGTAATTTGTTTTAAGACAAAAATGTCTTGGTGTTCTTGATACTACACATAACTGTTCACACAAATACATTATTCAAAGCTTAGAATCACAAGGCATGTAGTTGGAAAATTTTTGGTAAGTATCAATTCATGTAATTACAGTATGTTGCAAGCTAATTAACAGGAGAAATACAATGGAAAATGCATCATGTTACATGTATAAGTTGAAAGAGTCTCGAATTCAGTGTTTTTCAATTTGCCTGTACACAGCAAGATTAAAAGCAAGCACATTTTGGGAATAAAAACACATTTGTGAGGCCACAGCAAGTTCACTGATGGCCTGGCTGAAATGGCAGAGGTAGAAGAAAAAGAAAAAGAAAGAAAAAAGGATTGAGTCACAGGCCCAACGCGCCAGGAATCGTTGAAATTAATTTTTCCGAGAGCATGAGATCCACTGGGACCGACACGCTAATGGATTCTGGTTCACCCTCTCCCCTTTTTTTCTCCCCCAATCACTCGGATTGTTTTCTCTCTCATATATTTTTTCTTCCTTCCTCTCCTTCCTTGGACTCTCCAAAATGTATGATTTTTTGTTGCATTTCCTATTTGAGATTAGCTCTAGCATAAACCTTGGCCACCGGAATCAATTAGTCCATTTTGCGCATGAGTTCTCGAGATCATTTCGATACGGAATAGCAGATAAAGGGGTACCTTTCGTGAAGGCCATTCACTCCTCACTCCACTCTTGCAAACCATTTTTTTTTTTGGGGGGGGGGGGGAGGGGAATTGAGTAACTTAGCAAGTGGTTAACATTTGACAGGCATAGGTCTACCACGTATTATAATTACACATTCTATCTCTGTTGACTGTTAATGTTCTTTGCAATACCAATGCAAAAACTATCCTCTCCTTTAAGTTGAAAAATCGCCTAGAGGCTTTTTGTGCATTTGAACACTCTTGAGCACAGAGCTAATGACTGAATGGTTCTCAAGCATGATGAGTTTGTTGTGTATTGTATTTCTTTTTTTTTTAAATGTCAAATAAGCCTCTCTTCCTGCTCATGGTCCTTGTGACAGTCCTTGTCAACATCACCATCATCATTACCATCATCATGTCATAATCATCATCATCATTACCATTATCATCATCATCATCATCACCATCATCATTACCATCATATCACCACCATCACCATCATTACCATTATCATTAGTATAACCATCTTACCATCACCACCATCATCACCATTACCATTACCACTACCATTACCATCATCAATATCATAGAAACCATCACCTACATGTATCATCCTCATGGTCTCTGTCATCATCATCACCATCATCATCATCACCATCATCATCATCACCATCATCATCATCATCATCATCATTACTACCACTATGCTCATTCTTGCCTGGCTTACTTCAAGTATTGATGGCATAAAGGCAACCACATCAGACCATTGCTGAAATGTTTTTCAAACTGTATGCATACTTTCATCACAAATCATTTCTACTATGTACACCTTATCAGCCCATCTGTTCTTCCTGTGCCTTGTCCAAATCAGATTGCATTTTCCCCTCCCTTCATATATTTGATATCATTGATTTCTCGTTCCATGATGGGTTACAGAAAGGGACACATCCTTGAATACAGCTCTTTTTTTCTTTTTTTTTTGGAAATCACACTACTTGACTGTACTTTTGCCACTGTGGTGTCTCACACATTGAATCTTGATGGGGAATGGGATGTAGATGTGATGATGCAAAAAGTGCAGATTGTGATAAAAATTCTGGTGTGAACGCAACCACACCTTGCAGCATGCCCATTATTTTCTCAGTGTTATGTTTGACCTAGTTCTGCGCCAATTTCAAGAGTGAAACAAAGGGATCTCCTTTCATGGCTAATGTCTTCCCGGTCCCAATCGCTGGGCGAGGATCCTTTGGTAACTCTAGCCGGCCTATGCCAAAATCAATACCCAGACAATTACATTTCTTCATCGGCTTTTAACACCCTCAACCTATTTGGGAGAAGCGAAAACAGGAAACATAAAACTGTTCCTGTTTTGGTCCATCCATCTCCTTTTCTATGCAATCATCACATGCACATTTTCTGATAGTGAGAAAAGTGTACCATCTATGATCTATATCGGGGAAGACATGGAGATATAACAAACTGCATGATAGAATAAAAACAGACTTTCAAACTCTTGAAACAAAAGGAAAAAATGTGTTTTGCAGACGAGTGACAGTGAATGTGAAAGTCTTATATTTTCTGGTTTGCCTGAATATCAGATGTAATCCTCTTGCACTTCTAGATGCAATTTCAGTAACGAAATGATAGACGGTAACTATGAAGAAAGAATGAAAAATGCTATTGATAACATTAAAAATGTCATATGTCAAATTTCTAATATTCTACTCTATAGTGTCATATCAACAAAACATCAGCATAAATGTGATACTGGTATATTTCAAATCAGGTGAAATCCATGTCAACTAATGAACCCTGCTTTTTGATTACTTATGTTGGCATCTTGTTCCATTTGTTTACATTAATTGCACGTAAGTGCTATTATGTTGGAGGTGAAGAAAAACCAAACCAGACCAAGAACTTGCTTACAGCATATATAAATTTCACTCAAGACATTGTCTGGAGAGGACATACATGTACATAGTCCTGACAGATATGAATCTCGATGGAGATTAAAATGTCCACTTTTGGCAGGAGCGACAGAGTATACACGATTGAGACAGAGCGTGAGGCGGAAAAGTTTGCCGTCAAAGCTATGCAAATATGGTACCACAAATACTGTATTCAAGGAACAGCGCACGGCCTGATGCAGGCAATTTGTACGGCAGCAAAACCACTGCCCCAGCTACTGGGATACGATATAGCACCGGAGTAATCTCCCAGCAATAATCAGATTCCGAGCAGACTGCAAACAGGATCTTTGGGGGGAAGGATGATTGGTTTGCAGCCTCGGCGGCGATATGGCAAAGAGGACCGAGAAAACACCTCAAGTAAAGACAGGAGGACAGGAGTGTTTCAGGACAAGCATGTCTCCAACCAGGGGAGAGGCAGATATACAAAAAGAGAGAAATATATTGATATGATGCAAATACGAACAGCTTATGAGATAGATGAGAAACGAAGGACAGAAAGAAAGGCATGATAGAGGATTAATCCTGCAGATCATGATGCACTTACTGTTAACACATTTTGACATTACAAAATGACAGTTAAGGCATAATTTACCATTTGCAGATGAAATAAAAACCCAGCATTAATGCTTAAAATATGTCTAAAATGTGAGTTAGGATAGAAACAACCAATGTAAAAATTTGAATGAGTATAATCAATGTTAAGTATTGTCAAATACACAAAATGTGAACAATGGTAATAATAAAAATGTTTCAAGACTAAACCATCTACAGTTACGGTTTGTTGAGAAAAATAGTGATATCTCCTTTATATATTTTAGGCTCTATTGCAAAATTCTTATATGGTAGGATGTTTTGTGATACAACTGACCTACACATATGTGTCAAATGTGATATCTTTAACATTTTTAAATCACTGCTCCCAAAGGTAAACAGGACCTTTAACACTGGAACAGTAACAGGAAAAGTATCATTCATGTCTCAGACGGAATAACATGAAATAATCCTACTGTCAATTTGCATTCTGCTATCAGAATGAATAGACACCATGGACAAAGAGTAAAGTGCATGAAATGTAATTCAAAGTGATGATGACAGCATGCCATTAAAAGGTGAGTAGAAACTACGCAGCAAATGTATCCATCCACGAGACTGCTACAGGCAAAGTTAAGGAGACATGGCGTGCATATTGCACGCACTGAGTCATGTGCAGAATCTGTTCAAAAGGGGTAAAGCTCAGAGTATTGAAACAAGCTCTGAGGAAATTATGAACTCATGTCATTAGGAAATACAAATACATGTCAAATGAAAGACAGAGTCACCCAATGGCCATGTCATCCTCTAGCTCTTTTGAAGTCACGTTTTTGCAGTCTTGTCTTGTCTAACCCTCTCACCCAAATCAAGCTCTCTGGAGTGTTTTTTAATCGCGGGGATCCTATTTGACCTCCGTGCTCCTCCGCAGACAGCGGACCAAACTAGGACACCAGAGATGATTACGAGCTCTTCTTCGAAATCATGAGATGATGATATTTGTAGAGCGGAGATGATGCTGCATGCTCATCATACTTCCTGTGTACACAGCGCAACGGCTCCGTATCAAAAACGATCGATTACTATGGCGAGCATCGCGAACTCATGCCCAAGAGATCAGTAATATAATCTACTATAAAAAAAGATCAGATCTATAAGAAGGATAACTCACTGAATATACCCTTTCTTTCCTTCCTCATGATGTGTTCACAGAGATTCTCAATCAATGCTGATTGAAACATGGTGAAAGTCAATGATTTGAAAAGACTATTGAACCTAGAAATCCATGATCGATGACCTTTGATATCTACACATACTGAAGCTGCTAAATGTGTGGAGCACGTACCTGAAAATGTCAGCTCTTCCTTTCACAGAACATCACATGAATGGAAAGACTGACTCGCTGGCCTGCATCCACCATCCTGCCATGCACTGCAAGAAATGGCTACAGCGTCGTTGTATACCCGATCATTACACGTAACAAGCGATTTATTGCAATACGTGTTTGGCACGCGCTTCCACATCCCTTCTCTCAACTTCAACCTTTTTGCCTCATCCTACGATGTCGGGTGTATGGCTGCTTATTTTTGACAGAGGAAATCAACTCTTTCCCTACCAGAACTTGGTGGGCTATATACTAAATCTATAATGATTGCAAAACCTCATATGCAATGAGTTACCCTAAATGTAAGTAAAATACAGTGCAGCTCTAGCAATACAAACTAAAATAGTTCTGAATAGATTTTATATGACAGCCCTGACTAGCTTTGCGATGTGTAGGGGGTGAAAGAAAATGATTACAAGAGCTGCTTAAAAAGCAAAATTGATTTCTTATTCTTATTAAAAGGTCATCACAGCAAATATAGTTCCATCAAACATTAACTGCTCCAATCAATATGGAATTCTTATAACAAAGGAATTCCAAGAAAATACTCTACTACCAAAAAGAAAAGAGAAAAAGGCTGCAGGATAGAAGAAATAGCAGGTTACTGTGATTCAATTGGTATTTGTATATTGTGAGAGTGCATTAGACATGGGAGTACATTTGAGACCAGACCAGAGATCTGCAGAAAGGGACTGATGCAAAGGTGAGGTCTTGATGTGAGACTACAGCGAGACTTGACGACAGGACGCACTTGATGGATATATTCCTATCAGCGCTAACTCGCCGAACTCCGGGAGCGACACGGCGGTTTCCCGAGGAGAGGGCACCCCGGGTTGATGCTGACATTCTGAGAAAGCGCGCTTATTAGATCGGTCAATGCCAATGTTCATTGTGTAATTGAGATGTTTGCCTTCCCAACCCGATGACATTTACGGAGCTTATCAGACCCACCAAGTCCATTTGCACATGTCATTTTGCCCATTGCCGGCTCTCATAAATGGCAGGGTTTAAAGAAAATTTCTTTCTCTTTTCTCCGACTGCCAAGTCGTTAACGCTATATTATTACATTTCATATCACGTGACCCATTGGGTGTGCACGAGAGGCAAATTGCATTTAAAAGTCTATCTTGCAAAGCTTCAAATAAATCACTTCAAAAGAGGGTCTGAAATATGGAGACAAGCCATAAAATGGGCATAGTTGCATATCTCAGACAATTTCTCTGCCAAGTGGACACTGTAGACCTGAATTCATTATTGCCAGAGGAGGCACTTCTACTTGTACCTGTATCTCTCACTCAATTTCCTTGGTTGATATACAGGTAAATGACCCCTCCCCCCCCCAAAAAAAAAAAAAAACACACACACACACACAACAAACCAACAACAACAACAACAACAACAACAACAACAACAACAACAACAACAACAACAGCAGCAGCAGCAACAGCAATAACAACAAAACCAACAACAATAACAACAACAATAGCAACAACAACAACAGCACACAAACAAATTTGTATAAAATCACTTTCTCGAACAGAAGCATCATGCTGCCTGAATTCTCAATCCACGAAGTGGTGATTTTGCTTAATGAACAAACTTCACTGGCCCTGTGGGTGGAATTCTGATTGACATCAGGTAGTAATGAGATGGATACAGTCAGCAACAAACACAGAGATTTCCCAGGACACAAATCTTAAATTTCCATCATTTTTTTTTTCATGGCTTATGACCACCGATACCTGGAAAATGATAATGAAAAAGATATGTGCGGGTGCATCCACAAAAACTAGCACTAATATGGAAAAATTAGTTCCCACTGGCACTGGGATGACATATGTGGAATTCGACAAATTAGAAAAGATTGCTCACAGCCAAAATTTTGATGGCAACATGACAGAAGAGTACTAACTAAAGTTTATCAAGCACCTTTAACTCATTTTGAGCAAGAAAGTGGGTATTTCCTCTTCCTCAAGCCCCTAGTACCTGCCTGGCATCTCAAACTTCTCCAGTTCCCTTCCCCTACCTCCCTCGATGCCATCGTCCAACATCACTCTCCCCCTACACCACAAACCTCATCCTTTTCTATCACTATCCCATTGCTCCATTGACCCGGTCTTCTTCAGTCCCTCCCTGGTCCCACTTCACCAATTCCATCTCCTCCCGTCCCCCTCCCCCCTTCTCCCTCCACCACACCCACTCTTTCCCTATCCCTGCAGACTTCTCTATACCAATCCCCACCATCTCTCATCTTCACCATGCCCATCTTTTCCCATTCATTTTACCCTTCTTTACAATCTCTCCCCCTCCACCATGCCCATCTTTATAATCCCTTTACCCTTCTCCACTACCCCGCCTTCTCACCTCCTCCTCCACCTCTACCACGCCCATCTTTTCCCACCCGTTACCCTTTTCCACCACACCCACCTTCTCTCCCATCCTCCCCTACTTCTACCACACCTACCTTTTCCCATCCCTTTACCCTTCCTTCCCTACCATCCATCATGCCCATCTTCACCATCACTTTACCCTTCTCTACCTTCCTCATTCCTATACCACACCCATCTTTTCAATCCCCTTTTATCCTTCTCTACCATCCCACTTTCTAACTCCCTCCTCAAACTCCATAAGCCCCATCATATCTGAGCTTTCTCCCTACTCCACCAACCACATTTATTTCCATCACCTTCCCTCTAACCTTTGAACCCCATCTCTTCCCATTCTGTTTTCCCTACTCCATCATGACAGTGATAGAGTGAATGAAATCGCCATGACAACAACATTCCTAGACAGTGCACGGCAGTGGGAAGGATGTTGGCCCCCGTTTAATCATGCTGACATTTTTAATCGTGCATGCTCTGCAAGCATTGACACTCAAAAGATTACTTTGGATGTTTTCTCCCATGATAGTTTGGGGTGGGGGAGAACGTTGAGGAGATTACGCATCTGCTTACTTGCAAAACTCATCTCTCAAAGACAAAGATGCAATCTGCACACTACCTCCACAAATGGAATCAGACAAGTGTGTGGAAGATGATTAACAGGCAAGTATTAAGAGGGGAGAGGAGAGGAGAATTTCGCCACGGACAGGAAGATTTGGAGTATTTATGGCAACCAACGCAAAGATGCAAGAGTGCTCTCATGGAGAGTATGGATGGATCGCGTGCGGAGATCCTCTCAAAGTCTGCACACTTCTAATTAAATGTACACATCCATCATTGCCAATAACAAGGGCAAAAATACAACGAACAGGATACAATCAAGAGTTTTCTCCTCAAATATTGACTGAAAGGAGAAAGAAAAAAATGATTAAGTAACAATAATAAAAAAAAGAAACCCACGCATCCCCAGACAGATTTGTTTTCTGTCTTTTTATTCCTTTACAGATGTTCTGCTGGAAACATGAACAGGTTGCTATACCTGTGATTATTTTTTTGTGTTCTTCCTACTTGTCATATAACAAGCGAGAAGCAAGAATGATTGGTGGAGGTAAGGTAACGGGTTTAGGGCAATCAACCCCTAGGCAATTACCACGGACCCTTCCTCTGACCCTAAACCCAATCCTGAACCTAATCCTAACCCTAACCCAAGCTGCAACTCTAAACCCAACCCTAATCTTTACTCTAACCTTGTCATTAACCAGTATTTGGGAGGGGGGGGGGGGAAGGGGATAATTGCCCTGATATGAAAGTAACCATTCTATTTGTGTCTTTTCAGCTTATAAATCACAGTGTTTTCCATTTTCCAAATGTTGCAGAAAGTAGAAAATAGAAATGTAGACTACCTGTTTCACCATTCACTGACTTGTGAATTGTCATAAGTCTTGGTAAATGCACATATAAGTACAATTGAAGTAATTCACATGTACAAGTAGACTGACTCACTGCCTGACATTTAAATCACCATGACGGTGTCCTTCTAACAACAACAACAACAAAAAAGAGAAAATTCTAATCACAACAATGTCCTGATGGGTACAAACTTCAGCAGCAGACGGACGAAAGCAATGCTGCAGGAAACTCATTTGCTGAATTTACAGTCGAGCTCATATTTCACAGAGCAGAGGCAAACCACCTCAACTAGTGTGGGAAAAAAAAAAGAGACACACACAGGCAAAAAAAACATGGAGGAAATGTGACTCTCTGGTTTGAGTGAAAAGCAGGAGAAAGAGAAGAAAAAAAAATCAAGGATTGGTTGGGAAATGTAGGTGAAAAGGAGGTGAAAAGTACAAATGCCAGAAGGGGAGGCTCACTGCCTGCCGTACCTTACCCAATCCATTCCCATCTTGGAGCACTATTTGTCGGCGATGCGAAAGAGTGGTAACACAACGATAGGCCAATCCTGTAATTCAATCACTCTCAGCATACACAGCGAAGCTACATCATTCTCTGTTTCTCTCTTCTTCTACACGTATCTCTCCCTCTCTCTCTCTTTATCTGTATATATCTCTCTTTATTTATCTATAATACAAAGATAGATAGATAGATAGATAGATAGATATATGGATAGATAGATAGATAGATAGATAGATAGATAGATAGATATTATCTATCCATCCATCTATCTATCAATCTTTCTACACACATATATACCTGTATCTCTATCTCACTGTCTTTCTTTCTAGTTCCCTCTTTCTATCTATCTATATATTTCCCTCTCTATCTCTCTATCTTTCTTTATCCATCTCCCTATCTCTCATTTATTTGTTTCTGTCTATGATCTTCCAATTTTATTTCCTTCTTCATCATTGTATATGTTTTTTTTTTATTCTGCATCTCTTTCCCTCTCTCTCCCTCTGTATCTGTTCAACTAAACTCCAAACAATCTACTATATTCTGAGCTACATGCTGTACTTCTTTCGGTCCTGTTATTTTTCTTGTTTATTTCTTCATGTTTTTCTCCCTAATCTTTAATGCTTTCATTTTCTTTTTGACGCCCCCATGTTACCTACTACTTCAATTCCTCTGCCCCTTCTTGCTCTTTCATCTTCTTACTACTTTTTTTTCTTCTGATCATCCTTTCCACTCTCTTTCCCTCTCAATCTCTATATATCTCCCTTCAATGTACCTTCCTACTTTCTCATTATAAGAGAGAGACACACAAATCTAATGAGCAAATGAGCTATGCAAATGAATGCTAATCCAAGCATTCAACATGCGGCTCTTCTTGGATGCATCGTTAAGCCCTGAGCTGCCATGGCAACCCAATGGCAGAGCTGTCTGGCCAGACTCCGACAGGACCACAGGCTCAAACTGCACATGGCATGGCACAGACAACTATCATTTGCAAAGGTCATGACCTCTTCATAGCTGATCTCACAAACCCGAAAAAGCTTATACTCAATACAAGCAACAACAACAAGGAGTAAACTAAAACAAAACTGAAAGGCTTTTAAAACTTCCCACAAAATTGATAATTTCTTGCAACCTTCCTTTCATCTACATGTATTACTCATAATTCTAATGCTGCATTGAGCAAACATATTCCATTACGGGAAGATTACACCTGATGCACGACTGTTGAATTCTACATTGCCAAATCCCCAACCTTAGTACATTTCTACATGTATGTGAAGAAGATAGAATGCTGGATGCCTTACACACAAACATTCATTCTCTCACATAAATGATGTCTTGATAAAATGCACTCTTTCACAATGCAGCTGATTTTCTTCTACTTGGATTTGCAGATCTTTTCATTTCTACTTCCATCACAAAATGTCTTATGATAATCTTTATCAAATCTACTGATGAGTTCAAACAGCAAATTTTACTTAAAAACATTGTTATACCAGGTTTCCTGTAAGGAACAGGTTAAAAAAAAACAACAACTGCAGATGCAGAAACCAAGTACCCTGCCACAGTGCTTTAATTTAATCATGCCAGTCACCCCTTATTGTTTACATGATACTCATATACCTGGCATAGTCTCAATAATTCAACCTGCCTGATAAAGCAATTGGCATAATGAAAGCAAACACAAAGGTGAGAACACCTGCTCAGAATGCAAATACATTGCTTCTTTCTTCTCTCTTCCTCTCTCTCCCCCCACTGCGCTCATTTTCTTTCTCTAGAATGCTTAACAGTCTCCATATATCACTGTCGGATAATGTCTCATTAGTAATTGAACCCCTTCCACAGGTCAAGTGCTTGCATGATACTGCCTAAATTCCTTAGATTGAGATGAGGGACAAACCTAAAATTTGATTTAAAATCTCAATCTGATGGATTTAGCAGTCAATCTAATTTGTAAGTCTAATGTCAGATTTTCCCCTACCCACGATCTTATATATTGATTTCCAGTCAAAGGAATCTAGAGAGTAGCTGGTTTTGTATTAAGATCAGAACAAAACTTCACTCACCTCCACCACCCCCCTCCCCTAGTAATACTTGAGTTTGCTATTCAACTCATCCATCTCTAACAACATGTACATGCAATTTAACACTTGGAATCCAGTTTGCAAGATATTGTATTTGCAATATTTGAAGGACAAAAAACGACAACAATGGCAAACATGCATACTGGTAAATTTAACCTGGTGAATAATGTTTCTTGAAAGGTAATTTCTAGTTTGTTTTAAGTGCTGGTACCTCATTTCCTTTTTCAAATATTTCTGATTTGTGTAGAATGATTTTGAGATAAATGTCTGCCTACATTGGAAGACCACCTCAAATATTTTGAGAAAAATTGCTTGTCATATGCAATTATACCAATCCTTTAAAATGCCATCTCAATCAATGTTTTTTGTCTATTTCATTAAACATTTTATCCTTTTCCTTCATGTTGTTAATCACATGCTTTAAATAAAACACAAACATATCTTTAAATGTTGTTTGACCTCCAAACAGATTTCATGTAAGCTTTCCAATTAAGTTCTGTGCTTATAGATGAGGACATGCAATCAAAGATTTCAAGATAAAAATTTAGATTGAAGTTTTTAATCTCACATTGTATACAGTTACTCCATCTTTGATTTCTTTGTGATATTAGTACCTTCACCACATTGTAAAATAAAGGTCTTTATCAAAGATGGATAAATGCATTTCCTAAGTCCTGATATCAAATCAAATCAGGCAATCTGTCCACATATTATACTGTGAAAGTGGAAATTTTTGCGGTGTTTAAACTTTAGTGCATTTCGGGCAAACAGAAACTAGCACGAAAATAAAACTGCGAAAATAAAACCACGCAAATATTTTTGCTTGCAATATGTTCCAGTAGTTGATGTCTTGATTGGCGGAATTAAAAACCCGTGAAACTCTTCTCACCTGGCCGAGCACAAGAAATTAGTCGCGCGAAAATATCCACTTTTACAGTACGCATCTGTTCTTGCTGTTTTTGTTTCCGTAAAGATAATGAAATATCATACTTTATAATCACACTGCACACTAATGAACACTTAATGGCAGAGATGACTGGTATATATTTCTGTAGCTGTGGACGGAAAAATGGACTGATTTTTGTTGTTACACTTGTTACCACAAAGTAAATAAAGAATTATACATTTCAATCACCATGCACACTAATGAACTAGATGATTGGTATATTTCTGCAGCTGTGGACAGAAAAATGAACCATGATTCAATCACAGTGAAGACATCAATCTCTAAATCTTAATTCCAGCAAAGTCATAGCTAGTCTTGTTACAAGCCACTCCTGCCCCCCTTTTTTTTTTGGGGGGGGGTGGGTAGATGTAGGATGGTAAGGGTCAATTTTGCCATGTAGCTCTAATAATCAGATGACTGGCTTACAAAAAAAAAAAAATCAATACAGTAAACTAGGAACTCAATTAAGCGGGGGCTTTGTTTTGTTCAGATGAGTCTCGTCAGATTCCTAAATAATCAATATTTTGTACCCAAAGTCATGAAACACTCTTTGTATTAATTACACCTTCTTTATCTTTTTTTAATCTGATGATCAATATCATCCTTGAAATGAAAACAAAAATTTGACATTGCCTCAATTGCTAAGCATTTAATATACATTCGGAATATCAGTCACTCAGAGGGCTGCTATGCAGGAATTAAAACAGATCAAATAATGTCAAGTCTGGCTGGACAATGATGTTTGCACAAAATTGTACAACTGACTGACTTACCAATTAGTTTAAGTGCATCTCTAGTTTTGTGTTTTAAAACAAAAGCAAAAGGTATGAACAGACATTGAAATTGATGAATGAGCTGACATTCATCTGCTCATCATTTGGTTTGAACGACACAAATTTCAATGATGACCCGTATTCATTTCAGGTGAACCACACAATAAATCAATACGCCAAGATTTGATTAGGTGACAAGCCATAGTGTTTAACTGATAAGGGCATATATTCTTTTAAAAGTGCATATTTTCAAACTGCTTTGAGTTTCCTTCTCACAATATTGCTGGATACTTACTGAAGTTACCTGTAATATGGATTACACTGTCACATCCTTATTATTTTCTAATGGGAATAAAAAGTGACAAAAGTTAATTACTGTGCTTATGTCAAAACAACTTAGTTTTAGCCAGTCTTGCTTGAAAGAACAAGTAACAAAAATCATTATAAAAAAAGCAAGATTACACATGTATTCTGATGGAGAACATTCAGCTTTTACGGATCTAGACGTCTTTCCAACAAGATGTGCTTTTCAGTTCATGTCAAATGTGGCAGACATATTTTGACTGTCTTATTTATAGTCTGCATCATAAAGGTCTGCACCCTTGCACTGGTTGCCAAAATGAAGCAAAATCGCTTTCTCTCTCTCTCTCATCTTTTTTCTTTTAACCCGCAGATTTTCTCTGGCGGCAAACGTAATATCCTCTTTTCATCCAATTATTCCAAGGTCGGCACATATCCCGTTACACTCTACCCGATGGGAAGGGTGACACAGCTGAAGCTAGACGCGCCGAAAAAAAAAATCGATACCAGTCGATGCTCCGCGACCTTCTTCGCCTTCGGTGCAATCATGAACATTTGTCTTGATCTCTCGCATGCATGTGTGTGTGGGGGGGGGGGGGGTGGGGAGGGGGAGGAGTAGGTGGGGGTAAGAAGGGGAGGGGCTTGAGAGTCCTGAATCAAGCTCGCTTCGATATGCCTCACACTCTTCATGTGTAACAGTGGAGGCTAGGAGACAAAGATCAATACCAATCAAACTGTACATATGACCTCCAACTCTTTTTTGTTGTGTGGATAATCACTTTTTCTTTTAAAGACATATATAATAACAAAGACAGAGAGAGACAGAAAGAGAGAGAAAAACTTGGTGGCAAAGGTTCTTTTGTAACTTGAGAGGGGTCTACTCTTTGAGGCCACCATACTTTCTCGACCGGAGGTCCATCTGGTCCAACAGAGATAGATATCAAAATCAATAGCATCAATCACGGCGAATATGACTCCAGTCCGCACGGCCTGCTTGTGAGCTCATGCGTGAGACGTTACGCTCTCGTGCATCCCGGCTATCTGTGCCGGGATTTGCACGCACCTGTGTGTGTGTGTGTGTGTCTGTCTGTCTATCTGTCTGCCTGTGTGTGTGTCTGTGTGTGTGTGAGCCTGAGCATCATGAGTGACTACCCTAACTATGATGTCGATGCAATTTTAGCTCGTAATATAGGGCACAGTCTACGGGCCAGAGTCAAGATCAGTTATTTACCTCTGTCTCTCTCCTCATATTTTTCATGGATGAAAGATTTGATTGATGAGCCAGTACTTCCACGACACATCCTGTGGTCATCTCCACAGGAAACAGAAAAAAAAAATGGAATGCACGAAGAACCCTGACCATTAGGTATGCAGACATATTGCAGTGAAACTCCTAAAAAAGTTATCTATTATCCATGTCGTCATCTTCGATTTCATGAACATGTGAATCTGTAATAGGTTTGGTAGAGAAAATATGCCATTCACCTGGAGCACGACAGTCAATTGAATCTAGAATGGTACTTTAGGTTATTGCACTGTTCCTCTTGTTAGCACACTTCCACTGCTGTGCTAAATCTGTGTTTCCATGCTACATGACTGCTATCTTCAATATGTCATATGTAATGCATGTTTACTGCTTATCATAAATTTGGTAGAGTATTGGCACTATATCCTTAAAGGGGATGGCTAGTAACCGATCAGTGGGAATCAGTGGGAATGCTGAGGGATGATTGTTCCAATCCTTGTGGGATTTATTTAAGAGTACATTATATATCTACTGTTGTGTGAAAATTATTTGCTTCAGAACGGTCTCATATTCAAGTAATGTGCAGATTAATGCCCCGTCACTGACCAGGGACGCTTACCTGGAAACATTAAACTGCACATTACTTGAATATGAGACCATTCTGAAGCAAATAATTTTCACACAAGAATAGATATATAGTGTACTCTTAAATGAATCCCACAAGGATTGGAACAATCATCCTCCAGCATTCCCACTGATTCCCACTGATCAGTTACTAGCCATCCCCTTTAACAAGTCTAGCACTGCCTGTCTGTAATGGCAAAAGGGCACTGCCCGTGTTTGTAGCTAGAAATATGAAGAGGCATCAACTCCACAGGGGTTGGGTGTGCATGGGATGTGGAGGTAAGGTATAGCCGGGGAACTCGACCCTTGTCAAAACAAAACTTGCCCACTCCTTGTCGCCAAGCTAGGAACAGATTGGTATCCAACCAGGGTGGAAGCAATAGCTGCAATGTGTCAGGAGGTATAATCTATGCCCAATAATGATGTAAATATTTTGGCGGAGCACTCTGATTTTCCCCGCCAAGTATGCGCCACATGGACAATAATAGAATGTTGCTTGGTTTGCAACTCACCCCTTGCTACGCTCTTCTGCTATCTTCCAGCCCAGAATAGAATTAATGAAACTAGATTATGAAAGACTTTGATCTAATATAATATGACAGCTTGATATATATACCTAAGTTGTCTATTATTTGTTCTTATCTCAAATCTAACAATGTAAAAGGAATTAAGTGTATATGTGAGAAACTGACACCAGATTTACGTCTAACACCCTGCAGTGTATTTTTTACAGCAAACATAGCATACATGTATGACCTACATAATGTACAAAGTTCCTTGTATGTATCAGCTGTTATTTTGATATGATAATGAACCTATTATCACTAAATTATAATGGTAATGAAATGAATATAACAATAATAACATGCACCAGAAAAATCACACAAGTTTCTATGTTTTATCTACTGTAGATGTGGACATGTTGTCTGGTAGCGTGTCACAACTACCAAAGTCTAGAAACTTGTAAAACAAAGGATGGAAATTGTATAACCCAGGAATGTTAACACACGAGTAGGCAATTATCTTCATCATATATTGAGAAACATACCAAGGGTAAGAGATTCTTAAATACTTTACATGCACAATAATATGCACTGTATACAACATAATATATAAATATAAGTAGGTATACATAGAAACATATTGTATATGGTCAGTTTTACAGTAAAGGGTGTAACTTTGATGTGGCAAGGGTCAAAAATTAAAGTTGTGTTTCCATTTTTATTTTTGCCTTTATTTTATATAGGAATGTCTATATTTTCAATATTTTGTCATTCCAGAGCTTAATTCTTAGGCTAAATATGAAAAATGAAGTGACTATTATGGAATTTTAGATAAATTTAGGTAAAAACAACAAGAATGTTTTGGTCACCCACAGCAACCAAATGAAGATAAATGGTGGATGTAATGCAACTTTTCATTTGCTGTGAACATATATTTGAAATATCAAAACACTTTTCCCCCAACAGATATTCGCTCTTGCAATTATTTGGATGTGAACTTCAAATTCCAAGGTAAAAATGGTACCTGACAAACTATTTTTAAGTTAAAAGAATGTTCTAGAAGCAAGAGCCATTCTAAACATAGCCCTAAATTATCTCTTGGTAACAAACATTTATCAACCCAAATCCCAAAGAAATTCGATTATTTTTGACAAAGTTGAAATTTTCAGACTTGTGAGTTTCGGAGGCTTCAGTTAACAAACTAGTGTGTTTCGGAGGCTTCAAAACTGCTAACACAAAGATCTAGTCCTGTATTCACTTAAAATGATAAAACTACAGTAAGCAACTATCACTACATGCTAGAATAACAACAGGGCATCAATAAAATGTGAATAACAGTATACAGATGTACATTTTATGGCAGTGCATAATGTTTACCCTTCATACAAATTGTACTTATTATTATACGGAAATTGGCTTCCACAAAAGTGAATAACAAACTGTGTACACTTTGAGCAATGCTCAGTTCGAATTTATGACATTACATGAGGCAATATGATTCTAAAGGAAACTGCAACAGTAGCAATGAAAGTACACTGATTAGGAACATCATTTTTTTTTTTTTTTTTTTTTGCGGCTTAAAGTTACAAGTGTGTAGCAGCAACGCATGTTTCGGAGGCTTCATCATGACTGTTAACATGCAAAAATGGTCCATTTTAAGGTGATATGAAGTACATTAATGCAGCTGATTGTTTCCAAATAACTAACAATGTTGTAACATGTAAAATAGTATTTATTTGTATGCAGAAAAAAAGACTTTCCAACATATGTTAAGAGACAAAGAAAAATATTTTAGATTTTTATGCTCAGTTGTATACATACACTGTATTTGCATATCCATGACTTTGGCAATGCAGAACATGATTAGGCTACACACATGTACAGCTGTATGCATTTGTCAAACTTTTCATCATAATGCAGTAAGAATTACTTTCAATGAGTTGGAACTGTAGCTATAGACTTAATGCAAAGATTATGTTTGCTTGCTTTATAAGTGCAGTTTGTGGGATGTATATTGACATAAACCACCCATCATAATTGTTTTATATACATGTGAAATCAATTTCAACTGTTGATGAGAAAGGGATAGAAAATAGACTATGTGATGGCATGACGGTTAGATTACAACATAGCATTGTAAAATATAGAAAGGGGGAAAATAGGCTTATAAACATTCTTTTGCATATGGACCATGCCTGATATCCCCTACTATAGCTATCAAATGCAGTGATCATGGTCATAGAACAGCAATCTTAAACACCGATCAGCCATTCCATGTAAGGGTCATCATCAAACTGTCATCATCAAAATGGAGTTGGAATTATAATCAATATATTGGTGATATTATCATGGAGCGCAATAGAAATTGAAACGGTCAAGATCCCATTCATCTTTTTGAATCGCCTGTTGAAAAGATAAATGTACCCCTACCCTACCCATGACTGTGTATGAATTTGAATTAAAAAAAAATGTTGACCAAATGTATAGTTCCCTATAATATATGACAGTTAGAATTTTACTTTCTTTTTCTGTGGTATACAAGTCATCCTTGTTTCATATCATTTTATTTTTTTTTATTCTTCAAAGGCTTCTTTTTTTATAGTTATTTTATAAAATACCAGTTTGTGTGACTCCTGTGACAGCTAGGAGGCCTGCTTTTGAAGGTACGCATTGAGAAATTGCTAGCAGAACTTTTACTGTTTCTAAAAATTTTAGCAAAAAATTAAAAAGCAGCAAATGTGTTTAAATATTTAAGTTTGTTAGAAACTCACAAGTTTGTTTTAAATAGTATATAAACCCAAAGACTACAGTTTTAACTCTTTGAATTTCAAAATGGTTAGGGGCTTGTAACTTTTTCCAGAAAAGCCAGGACTAAACAGATTATAAAGATTTCAATCATTTCAATATTGTTCTTCATGAACATAACTTCTCCAGTCACCCACCCATGTAAACTACATGTACCCCATGGCAACAGGCTATTTATAAGTAGAGGTCTACATATCATCTATAAACAATCCTATCCCAACCATTACTGTCCGTGTACTGCACTGAGAACTACATCCGCAAACATGTCATAGAGTCTCACACATGTATGCGAAGAGATGTTTCGTAACACAAGTTACATTTTGTTTAATCAAAAATAGTCAAGTGGTCACTGCCAGCATGATAAAGTATGGAAAATAGGGTATAGTATCAAGATTGTGTTGCACCTAGCATGCATCAAATCTGACGTACAGATTGACATGAAAACCTGTCTGAATGAAGTAATCAAATGTCAAAATTCCAAAACAGTACCCTGTGATCCAAGTCACACCACAGAAATGATAATCTGCAAGATGTTAGCTATTTTCAAATCCAATCACAAATTTATTGATTAATTACTTTCCTCCAAATAAGTATTGGAAATGAAAGCCAAAGAACTTGTTAAGAAATGGAAAGCTGAAAAAGTCAAGATTTTAGTATGGCAAAAACAAATGCCACGTGAGTAACAATGGAATTGATTTGTCAATGGGTTATAAATGGACATGTAAAAGATTGTGCTTCGAAACTATTACACTCAGATGATAGTGAGTCGAAAGTGTAAAAATCCAAAAAGTATTTCCCACCATTTGCTCTTGATCATGCATAAAAGATACAACCTTAAATTCAAAACTAATATATTTCTTAGTTAAGTGTATGCTTCCCTCTTGAATAACCATCTATTAAAGTCCTTGAATCTTCAGGACAGGAATAGTGTTCAGTTCTTTAAAAAATGGTGTATTTAACACTAAATAATCAAGTAATTGTTTGGTCTTCATTAACGAAGTCTAACCAGTCAAAAGAGTGATGCAAATATGGTCACAACACTTCAACTTCTCTCAAGAGTAAAAATGAGTTATCCAACTTAAGAACATTGATGTATCCACAACTACTTGCTTTGTTGCACTACTGTTGCATGATGTGGGCATGCACGCAAGCTGGAAGTCACTTTCATTACTCACAATATCTAGCCTGTTCCATTGTTTCCAAAGGAAACCTACAAAATAAATGCTTTTCATACATTTAAACAACTATCTATACCTTGCTTGAGGAATCATTAAGTCTCATTCAGTCCAAACAGTTATTTGATAGACTTAGAATTACAAAATTGTAATCAAAACATTCCATTTACATGCTGTTAACATAAAATGAAGCCTCCGAAACATCTGGAAAATTAATTTGGTATGCCGTATGTTTTTATGAAAATCGTGTATGTTATGTAGAAAGTGATGGGTAAATTGTGTCTTTTTTAGTTGATATACTCTGTTTAAACATATTTGTGGGGCAACATCCTCATCTGCTAATATCCTATTGCTGAGTGAAAAGGTGAGTTATGTGTGACACGTCTGCACTGTTTAAGAAAAATAGGTAAATCGTATAGTAAATCTATATTGGTGAGTAAACAAAGCAGCCAGAAAACTGAATGTGATTAAATATCTTTAGATATGTCATAAGCGATCATTGGGTGGGTGAGCAATAAATCTAATTTGATTTTGTCCAGAGAAAATCACAAAAATGCAGTGTTAACATCCTTTTGAAGCCTCTGAAACCACTTTTTCTCTATAAAGTGTATTAGCTCAAAAAATTATTGCAGTATCATAATGTTTTTATTATTTTTGTTGTCTGTCCATGGCTGTTGATGATTTCATGGCATAATTTGGGGCAGACACTCAAAGAATTTATCAGAAATGTCAAATTAGATGTTTTTGCTGTTTCGGAGGCTTCAATGCGTCTCGGAGGCTTCACGTGTTAACGGAAAATTTGTATTGTCTCCTATTTTCAGAGAGTTTGGCGGATCTTAACTATTTTTGGTCTATTAGGTTAGGGCCCCATATCCTACATTTTGACATATAGATTAGGTTGCTTCTCTTATCTATATTCATATTATTTGACTAAACACTTTGTTTCGGAGGCTTCAAAACTGCTAACGGAAATTTCACTTGATGGAATAAAATTATCACAAAATTTCAAATAGCCCTAGAATCAAGTAAACTTTGATGTAAGTCTAAAGTTTAGCTGTACCTTGCTATTTTCAGCATAAAAGAAAGTAACCAAAACACATCCACTGATCATTACTGTCCATCAAAGTTTGTAAACAATTGTTAACGGAAAATGAAGCCTCCGAAACCTCAAATTTGAAGTCATAGTATTCTAAAATAAAGGGCCAGATACAAACCAAACTAATTTGGTCATTTCAATTGACCATACAACTATGCTTTTAACATAAAAAATTAGATCTCTGCAGTTGCTGTAGAAAATTATTAACATTTCAAAAATGTTATATAAATTTCAATGCAACAAAATAGTCATTTTTAGGGTACATATTTGACTGTCAAAACAAAACGCATCAATACCTGGACCTGATTATGCTACCCAAGGTGGCTACTCATAAGGTGACTCACATGGGAAAAAATCTTTGAGATCTGTAAATCTATGTGTTCAGGGTGGGCCAAAAGGCTAAAAATTGAAAGTTACACCCTTTACCGTAAAACTGACCATATACAGTCAAGCTAGTCTTAGCGGCCACCTGCCATGCGTAACCACTAAAACGATGCCCCCCCCCCCCCCCCTTGGAAGAAAAGCTGTTAACGACCCTGTCTATAGTGGCCATCTGTCTATAAAAGGCCACTGTTTTCATCTACTTTGGGTGCCTGCTATGGACAGGTTTGACTGTACCTACATAAATGTACAAAATGTACAATGTAGAAATATTCTGAAAGTGACCATTTCTGAATTTAGAATCATTACAAAAATCAATAGTAAAATGATATCAAAAGCCTTTTAGGCATGTGCAGGTCCCTGGCATTTGAACCAATTTGTAAAGTACATTGTAGGCTGGCAAAACTTTTACAGCATACTTTATAAATTCAATCAAATAATGCCTCAACAGCATTCATGAAGCAATTCATAAAATACACACACATACACACACAGAGAGAGAATGTAACATCAAAATCTCACTTTCCATAAATCATTGTACTTCAGATAAAACAAGCAAACAAACGGTAACAAAGACAGACACAACCTGTCTTAGATTTCTAGATAATATTACAGAACAAAACAAAAATAATATTGTGATTATTATGAAGACGATGTACCAGTGCAATGAAAAAAAAATGTATACGTGGGTGAAACTGCATGCTCATTTAAAATGCCAATCAAGCTACCTTGACATTTCCAGAATGCAAAAACACCCTCCTGGCAGAACACATTTCATATTTTCTTACCACTCCCAATGAGAGAAAGGAGATATTTTTTTGTCTTTATTTTGTTTTGTTTTGTTTTTCCAGTACGGAAACTCTAAAGTGAAGAAGCTGTAATCACACCTGCATATTAATTCTAAACACTAGAACTAATTACTGTATGTATTAGAAATGATATACTGGTACAACTACAGAATTATTGCATGACATTGCAAACCCAGGAACTCACATATTGATTTAAAGGACAAGAGAGATATCCACATTACATTTTTTTAAAGATGTAAAACAAAAGCTGTTTGAGGGATAAAACATGAGCAATCCCCCAAAAGAACAGACAACCCTACTGTGCTCTGTGCATGGAATGTTGGCGCTTGTCCACTGAAATGATTATTATGTTTCGAGGTGCCACCTGCTCTCAAGAAACATTTTTGTGCAAGGGAGGAAATTTGTGTGCGACCCATTTTTCGTACTTGGTCTGCTATGACAAAATTTAGAGTGTTTCAAGCCAGCTGTTGGTACTTCAATACTATTAAGTGTATCCATTAACATTTACGTAGAAATAAAACCAACTGGGAAAATATGCTCACATCTTTCTCCTTCGTGCTATAATCTCACAGCAGAAAATGATAATGTACAAAACATTGCCACACTGCAATATATTCCATGTACATAATGTGCCACTAAAAAAGGGATTGCTGAATCCTCCTCTGTCAAAACAGAAATATTTGTGGCTTGAAACTTCTGCAAATTGTAGCTGACAGTCTTTTTGCGGCATGAAACTTTCAAGAATTACCACTGGCATTCAATCCAGTGTGTAGACAAACACTTTGCGTGCATACTTCATGAATTCTGGCTCCTCGCAAAATTCACAAAAAGTTTCATGCATGTGAACATTTCTGGTTTTACAGTATGTTATAACTGCATATAAAGAGATTTTAACAATGGTGCACTCAGGTGGGGTTTATGTTCATTTACACGGCAAAAATCAACAACAACAAAACAAAACATATATGAAAATAATCACCAAGCAGTATTGCTTCATGAATGCGAAGAAACTGAATCGGGAATATATCAACTCTTCCTCATTTCACTGCTCTCATTCTGACAATGTTGCATTTACAGTTCATTTTCCTACAAGAAAGTGTCTTGATCACAATCATTAAGTTCTGTGCACAGAAAGATGGGTACTACCACATTGAAAGATATACCCTCCCCCCCCCCAAAAAAAAAGATATATCAATGTAAAAAACAGCAAAGTAACATTGCCAAGACTTACCTCTTAAATCAATGTGTATTCATTCCCTCACAAGTGGCTGATCTCAGATAGTACGGCATATTCAGTACCTATATATTTAATTCCATGTGACCTTTTTATTCACAGAGCAAGAGGCATTGTGTATATGTCCCGGCAGATGCTTTTCCAATACTTAACAATTTGAGGGGATGTCCAGAAAAACGGCTCCCCCAACGAACTGGCAGCAGAATGTGATCCTTTACCCCGTTGCTGACACTTGCACGGAGATTACGTGGGGGAATTGGACCCTTTTACCATTCCCCTGATGGATGGGTTTGGGGTCACGAAAAGATGGTGTTGGCCCCCGCGGCTGACAAATGATCTGATTGGTCGCGGGATCAGACCAAAAATTGTCTGAGAGAGGGCAGAATACTGCGACACGCTTCACCTGTATCGGATCAGAATCTTTGCAACGTGGAGAACGACGGAAAGCAGCCATTCCATGGTGGGTAGATTTTGCGGAGACAAACTACAGTACACTCCTGTAATGTCCTGCTGCATCGTTTCCGTGGCAACAATGTTTTGATGAAAATCCGTGCTCCATCAACATGACATAATATGCTGATAAGTAGGAAAGAAGCAAATAATAAGAACCAGACGACAATCTGGGTCACGTAGATCCCTGAAAGAATCCAGCAGAAAATCTATATTGACCACTAAATTAGCAGAGTTTTGCATAAACTAAAAATACCTCTTCTTCCCAAAGTGATGTCAGCAACTATTTGCTGAAACTCAGTGCTTCATCAAATCTGACAGATATAGATTTGTTGTAATAACAGTATTGGGAGTCATCCAAATAATATCTGGACATTGAAGATCCTAGTGGAGCTGACTTCCAGGCAGAGAATCAAATTTCACATCAAAAGTCTCCTTAACGTGACCGCTGATTGTGTGCCATTCTGGAGACGGCGAGACGGTATCGCCGCGACTTTGACGCTTCACTCATTGAAACGAGGCCAAGTTGTGTCCAAAAAATCATTTCCGTATCAAGGGCAGCGGGCACGGCTCCACCGAAGAAAACGACAATTATCAGGCAAATTCTCCGCGATGACACAGTCTTCTCCCCAAAGTCTCATCTCTCCTCTGAGCCGGTCGATGGGGAAGGGGGGTGGGGGGAGGGAGATGAATATCGGAGCCAGTATCAACTCTGAGCCCAGCTCAAGTGGAGATTGAATTACGGCATCTTTCACGAGCTCTGCTGCATCCACGTGAACAGAGGGGAAGATTTCACAGAGCAGTAGAGGAAAGAGTCAAAGGAATACATACAAAAATTACCCCCAATTCTCCATCTTCATGCTAGCTCTGCTAACTACCATGGCTTCTATTCTACAATGCACAGCAAGAGGCATCACTTTTCAGTGAGAAAACTGAGCTGGTTACATAATTTATCGTCATCCGAGGGGGGAAAAAAGAGTTATGCCCGCAATACACACAGAGCACTTAGAAATGACGCACAGCTGAGAAAGAATTCCAGAGGATTGCAGAGGGTTGCACCTTCCCTAAAATGGCATGATATGGCTTTACTGAAACTGGAGACTCCGGGGGTAAGAGTTGGGATATTTGTGTGAAATGAATTGGGTTAACGCATCATCTATGATATCTTGTGATGTGAGAGTGCCTACCACGTGCACAGACCTTGTTGGGCTAAAAAAGAATTCTTCAGCTAGAAAAGAAAAGAAAAAAAAATGTGTGACTCCAATTCTATTCCTACACATCTTCCCCTTTCTCTTCTTTCTCATCTTTCTTTCTTCCCTCTGGTATAACGGGTTTTGTCGCCTAGGTTGTGTGCGCATACCCCGCGACCAATTATTTGCCAACAATCGTCCATTACAATGTAAATATCATCCGGAGAGAGAAAAGGCGTCTGCTCTGGTGTGTGCACAGCTAATGTAAATCATTCGGAAAAAGGCGCGGGCAGAAAATGCCGGTCGCACCAAGTGGACCGCTGGGAGAGTTTGGGGGGAGGGGAAAAGGGGATGTAGGATGGAATGGGAAGATGGAGGAATTGGGGGAGGGGTGGGATGTATGCATGGTGGTAGTACTGGTAGTAAAATGATATGGTTGTCTTTCTTCAAAAAAGTCCTTTATTTCATTTGTTATGACTTGATAACATGGACAAAGATTCCAATGTTAAAGCAATTACAAAGTTTCTTCTAAAATCTAGGCAACTCTCTTCTCATTAAAAAGATATCACATTCCTTATTAATCTTTGTATGTAATGAATGCAAAGTTACTTTTTACAATATCATCTTTAAATGAGAATTAAACGAAACAAGTAGAGTTAAGCTGGCAAGACTAAATCAGAAAATGTCTATAGATTCATTTTCTTTTTCGAACAATTGCAAAGGTCAAGTTGTTGCTGCAATGTATGTGTACTTACAAAGTCTGCTTTCTGAATAAATTCTCTTGGTCTATTTTGTTTTCATCCTATGTTTTGTTTCTCATTCTTACTTCAAAAGTACCTAGCTCACTCTTGATGGAGACTTACACGACTTGCAAAAAAAAATGGGGATCTTGAGATAAATGATGACATTTCTTCCATATTTGGGCAATGAATGTACTTAATGAAAAACAGAACATTCAAACCTGCTGTAAATAAAAAGTTAAATGACAGCATTCTAACACCTCATTTGACAAAGGCATTTAGTTATGAGAAATTACTCAAAGAAAGAGTTTCAGATCTTCCTCATCCACACATAAGAATAAACGAAAAAAAAATGTGCTGCATCTGCTTGACAGTACAGGGAATTCCTACATGTAGGTGCCTCTAAATTGCTGCTTTTCTTTTGCCAAAACAGACCAAAATAATAAAACAAAACTCCAGATCACCTTCCTCCTCCATATGAGACTCTAAGCTTCACAAGCAACGACAACAACGAATATCATTACCTTGGCAACGAGATCTTCACTGGATGAACAAGAAAGAGACCGTGAGAAAATCCCAGTGAGTTAATGTCTACCAGTCATAAAATGTATCCCGTGACGATGGCGCTGGTGCAGTTGATCTTTGGTGGGGCATTAGCGGAATGACTAATGCTCCATCTCACTGAGAGTGGACGACTGGCGATGAGGAGTCGGAGGGTGGGGATACCCACCGCTTGATCAGCGTCGCTAATGAACGGTGCTTGAGCATGATAAATTAATTAAGCAGATTCAAGCCTGAGCCATCTCATTCTTCTTCTTTCTCATCTCTCTCTCCCTTTCTCTCCTCATCTCTCACATTCTCTCCTCTCTTCTCATTTTTTTTTTCAGCGAAGATAAACATGAGTACTCTCATCTCTTGGGTTGAATGTTGGACAAAGTCAGGAGTCACTGAGGAGTAGGTGATGCGGGCATCACTTGGCTCTCACCCTCCTCACACCGGTAACACCTCCATCACCCTCCACCCTTCCCTCTCTCCCCCCTTACCCCTCCCACTCAAGATTCAACATCCCGCTGAGTGTTAGGTGCTTGGGGAGGTTGCTCACACGTTACAAACTTCATCTCAAATCATATCTAAGCTCTTTTCCCCTTGACTGCAACCATATCTAGGAACTTTCTGGTCATCTTCATCATTACACTGTACCTCCACCAAGGAAGCAGGAAGTTATGTTTTTATCGGCATTGGTCTGTTTGTTTGTTTGTTTGTCTGTTTGCAAAATAAGTCAAAAAGCTGTGAACGGATTTGAATGAAAGTTGCAGGAAAAGTTGATGATGACACAAGGAACAGATGATTAACTTTTGGCAGTGATCTGGGAATTTTTATGGATTTTAATAGGATTTTTGATCTTTTGGCAGATAGGGTCAATGAACTTGGGAGTTCAAGCTGCGCGTATTTGAGGTTTGTATAAGTGCTCTAGAGCGCGCGCTCTATATCCACTTATGTATGTCTCTACGCATATATTGTTCTAGCTATGTATCTCCTATGTAACTTTCTATTTATCTATTTACTTATCTTCTACTTTCTCCAGCTATTCTTGCCTTCTTCTTGACCCATATTTTTATTTTCATCTCTCCCCTCTATTATAATAGTTCATCCTCAAGGGAACCAATGTCACATAGATTGCCTCTTTATATTCCTATCCACACTGTCCAACTCTTTCATCTTGGCTGATGTATCTCTCTCACTTTCTTTTCCATCTCCACCAACTTATTTCTCTTCTTCCGTTCTTTACTTCTCTTCTGGCTGTGTTTCATCCTCCTCTCAAATAGCTGTGCCCTTAAGGGGTGGTGAATCTAATCTGGGATTTTTTTTCCGCTTGATCTGTCACAAATTCCCACGCACATAAATTGTTAAAACAGTTTTTATTAGTAATCGCTATAATCTGGCAGAGGATGGAAGTCAGTGTAACAGTTGCACTGGAATAACTTTGGTCCCAATTTGCAGCAAACAGGTTTATCTATAAATCCTATATTGGTGGCTTTGCACAGATAATCATACCTAGGAAGAGCAAAGAGAGCTCTGAAAGTTTGTTTTAGGTTTTTTTTTTTCCCTATTCAAACAACAGCATGTGTGTTTGTGAGTGAGTATGCATTTGTGTGGTTCTATATGTTTCGGTGTATGTATTCATGGATCTAATACTTGTGTGTTTATATGCAGAAGTGTAAGTGTATCATTAACAAGACTCTCCCCTGTCTTGTGTAAAGTGCAGGAGTGAAAAAACAAAACAAAACACAAAACTGTAACCTGTCTACACTGAGCATGCCTTTGGATCATGTCAAGCTACATTAAGGTAGGAATACCAGCTTTTTGTGTGAGTGCATGTGCATAATATGCATGTACACATTATGTATATAGATTTAAAATGTTTCTTGTATGTTACTTTTATACCATATATCAATAATTGACCTGACTTTTAAAATACATGTGACATTGCACAAAATTCTTATTGATTACTTTATCATAATAAATACTTATTCATCATGTACAATATAATAACATCAAACATTCTGTACAGTTACTGCATGAATAGTTCACTTCATGACTTGAAGTTAACCTTTGACCTGACCTCATCAGATTATTGTATTGGTTACTATATAGGCCATATCTATCATAGGGTTTTTATTTTCACAAATTTTGCAAGTCAGGTGCTATTCCAGAATTTAAAGTATATGCGAAAATGGTCACTCTGATCCCGACATGAATGCGATGCGCACACATACTATGTACTGGTCTGTAGCAAACAGCTACTACACGAACAGTGTGTGTGATGATTAGGTGATACGCTATCGGCGTATCACCTCTTGTTTGGTATTGCATTCCATGATCAAGAATTTAACCACTCGCAAAATCATTTGGAGGTCCGGACTGGCAAAAGATTAGACTTGCTAAATATATGTCATTTACAGTAATATCAAGTTGTATGTTCTTTGATACCCTGTCATGGCACCAAACAAAACAAGTATGCTGGAAATTAACTTGGCTCTTTTTAGAGTGCAATATAAACAAAAACTCTGAATGACAAAAACGTTGAGATGGGCCAAGAAATGGACAACTTGGAAACAAACAATATCCAACATCTCTGGTCAACAGGTATCTCAAGAAATGACATGAAAGCTTTGAATGCATTTCAATGTTAATTCCCCAAACAAAGTATCCTTCAATTCTTGATCCTCCCTGCAATACCGACTCTCTTACCAAGAACAGATAGTGGGCACTACTGCTGCATGCACTCATACAAAAGTTAACCAATATTGAAAACCTTTTGGATTGATTACTTACAAAAAAAGTATTCTATCTAGATCCAAAACTGCTTTTAAAAGGTAGACAAGAATGAATACAGAATTACTTTCCAGCTACTTTGTAGTAAGCCAGTGCTTTAAAATAACTTAAAATGGCAACAGACTTTTGCGATATGTATACTTCCTAATGCAAGCCTTTCAACAGCATCAAAAAGACATCTCTTAACCCGTTGAGGACGAGTCCCGAGTATACTCGGGCAGGTGGCTACTGGAAATGCGTATTGTAGGAAAATCAGCCCGTCCTCAAAGGGTTAAAGGAAGGCACATGCTCCATGCAAGCATTTCCATAGTTAATAATTTCGAATGCACAAGAAAGAGAAATAAATGGCAAACACTTCTTTTCCCAACCACATCCCCTTAGCCATGTAAATGATTTTTTTTGACACAGGATACTTTGCATGTAAAAGTTTCTTTATAACTGGGTTAATTGCAAATGAAATTTCTGCCTTGAAGCAAAAAAAAAAAAAAAAAAAAAATCTTAGGGCAAATTATAATCTTGGGATATGAGCAAGAGCATCCATGCACCAGATGATAAAATCAGCAATCTTAAGAAGAGGCACTTTGGGAATAACAAAATATGTTTCGAGTGATAATGCTACCAATTTGATTTCAGGACAGAATCTGCAATTTAATATCTTCAACTGCGCAAGCATCAAGAATCAATGATCTGTCTAAGGATTTGAATGTTAACATATCAAGCAGGTTGTTATTACAGCAAATTACAACAGTATAATTGTCTGAATTCGTAATTGACTAATGTGTTTATTTCTCTTGTCCATTTCTTAAGGTAATTTAGTTCGTTTCTCATTTCTTAAAATACATTGATCTGTAAAGCTCTTCAAAACATTTTGTAACAGGTACATATTTATTGTTCATATCATCACTCCCATTGTTATATAACATCACATTGTATGCCTTTTTATTTCATTGCATTACAATGGAAAAAGTCTTTTCCATTACCTCAAAGTATTGTATTACCTTATGAATGGATCTCTGTTGTCTCTACCATTTATGTCAAATGCTTTGAATTGCATAAAGCAAGTTAGAAACTAAAATGTCTGATCACCTGGGCAAAAAAAAAAGCATATTGAGAAAGATTCTCCAAAGAACATGTAAAAAACTTGATAAACTTGCCAGACTAAGAATACTATATAATACTCTCTAGACTGCTTTTTCAATTTGGCCATAGGCTTGGTACACCGGCGCTTAACATCAGGTAAAGGAAGAAGTTAACCTGCGTTCACATCAAGAACACTGTGACAGATGGGTAAAATATTAAGACGCAGGATTTACACGAACATACGGAAATACTGATATCAATTTCTTGCAATATCATATCAATAACAGCAGCGCAAGCTATTCATAAAATAGGGTATCGACAGCAGGGAGGGAGAAGATTGGATCGAGCGAAGAAAGATGAAGTCATTATCAGCTTAATTCTTCTGGGAGCACTTTTGATACCATACAAAGGATATACTTCTTCACACAGGTATGAAGTTCGATATTGCTAATAAGCACTAGAAAAAAAGAAGAAAAGAAGGGGGGAAAAAATGAGCTGAGCGATGAGACAGGATGGCATCTCCTATGACTCGGAGCGGTATCAGGTACTCGCTGCAATTTGTCATCGGAGGAGCGCTCCGATCCCCGCACACGACATCCAAAGCCGCTTATCTACGAAATGAGCAGTCGATTGTTCTCGGTAATCAATACCGCTTTTTACCCCACACGGACACAGGGGGATTGCATGCATCTGCAGACGTACAGCTTGTAAGTCTCCATCAAACACCAGCAAAGAACAACCGCAAATGTAATAGAATAGTCAACATATTGCTAAGAAAGAAAGTCACTACTGATGAAAGTTTCTTAGATATCTTTTAGGGTGCCTCCGCCCCCACTGTTCTACTGTGAGATGAAAACAAATCATACAGTTTGATCCCTACATCATTACTTCAGGCAGCTGAATCTAACAATAATGATAAAGTCAGAAATTTTCGCTTGCATGAAACTTTTGCAAATTTCATGAGGAGCCAATATTGGTTAAAGTAAAATGCATGCAAGTTTGTCTACACGATACATTGAACACCAGTGGCAATTCACGAAAGTTTCATGCCATCAAAAAGGCCTTTGGCTCCACTTCACAAAAGTTTCATGCTGTTTCTGGCTTTACAGTACCTTACAAAGGGAGACAACAAAATATTGCACTGCATCTTCAGCTGTTGATACAAACTTCACAGAAAGGGTTGCCCAAAAGAGAAAAATTACAATATTTAGGACTTGCACATGGCATTATTTCTCTTAAAAACATACACAGTTTGGTACATCTTGATGTATATTCATTTCCTTTTTTTTGACTTTCCACCTGAACAACATTGAAGTCAAATTGACAACAAGTCTATAAGACAGAGAAGTGTGGTACAGGGAATTTTTTTCCTGAAAAAACAAACGCACTTTTGGTTTACTATAGGCATATGCACAGAGCTACACAACTACAAACAAATCTACGCACACACACAAATGCACACAAACACACACACACACACACACACACACACACACACACACACACACACTATAATGTGTTTACACTCACATTATGTACCTTACCCACCTGCTCTACAGGCGAGCAAATTGGGCAGGAGTAAATACTAACCCCGTATTTATGTTCAGGCTACAAATGCTCAACTTCGAATCCAGAGACCCTTTTGTCTCAGCACACAGGTTACGAGGGAATTGTCAAAGGCACACCTGCACGGCATCAACTATGAATAGTGACTGAAGAGGTCGCATCATTTATCAGACATCATATAATGAAGTCTGGTGGTTAAGGAGGTGGGAGGAGGGAGGGGGGTGTCATGTGGTCTCTTACGCGGTCCCATCATCCCCCATACCCACTACCATCTCAGCTTAACAAACTAACTAAACTTGTTTCACACATTTTATAAGCTTCACAGAGTTTCTCTCTTTTGGTTTTGTAGATCAGATGAGAGGAAGTTTTGAGAGTCTTCTCTGGACCTTGATACATTCAGGAGCTGAAATTAAGAGGGGGGGGGGGGGGAGAAATTGGTCCTCTCAATTGAATATCCCAACCTCCTCCGGTATAATCATCCAATGGAGCTGCGACCTTGGCGAGACTCAATTTCAGAACTTGATTATTCCACGCCTTTTATCTCATCCAATCAGGTTTTGGAGATTGGCCACTTGTAATTTGAAGGTTTGATGGTGGGGTGGAGGTAGGGGTGGGGGGGGGACAGTTGAGATGGGGGAGGGGGAAGGTGGATGGAAGGAGAGGGGAGCAATTGAATGGGGGGGGGGGTGGGGGGTTATTAAGCTTTGATGCATCCTGCAAATCAAAATCACTGCAAAGCAACGTTAACTAACCTGAATCTTCTTCTGCGCTCTGTGCAGGCACTTGTGCTGGTTCCAAACAAATGGCGACACAGTCCAGCGTCGTTCTCTCTTATACATCTTCTTCATCTGTGACGAGGGTTGAAATGCCCAATTCCGGTTTTCACAATTCCACAACTTTCCTGATAATCCAGTATTCCCTGATATTTTGTGATTTGTTTTCCTTATTTTTTAAAGCTGCCACAGGTCAGTCAGCATTTAATCCTTTAGATATCCTCAGAGAACTATTGCCGGGGTCCAGGGTTTATGCAAAGCTCACGTGTATGATACCGAAGGTCAATGGCATTAGCACAAGGTGGGGTACAATGCAGGTGAGGGTGTAAGCTCTCTAGAAGTGTAGGAGGTCAGATGGGTAGAGGAAGGAGGACTGTACAATCGCTCACATCAGATGCACTCTGCTTGTTCGCTGTTACATTTGTCTCAGAGTCAGAATAGCGAGCTGAAGAGAACAATCCCATTCATTCTGAGATGCCAGAATAAGGCGTGATCCAGCCAGCAATACATAATTATGTAAAATCATTTTGTTTTATCATACGTTTTACATCCACTTCCTCTGATGAACAAAACTGTATGCAATATTGATATCTAATCATGTTATTGCAAATGACTGCAATTTAGTCTCGTAGCTACATGGCAGTTGCTTTTACGCCATTAACAAATGAATCAATAAAGAAACAACAACACGCCACTGCGTTTTACAGCACCACCATGATGCTCAGATCCAGTAAAGCAGCACATTTCCTTTTGTCACACCTTCATATCCTATGTTGCCACCATAAGTTTCCAATTGCACAAGACAAAAACAACAATTGGAAATAACCATATTGGAGACCGAGATTTTTCCTGATGAGAAAAACAAGCAGTAGACATCGAGGAAGCTGAACTCTATGCTCACTGACACGAAGTAACGTCGCTGAATTCTGATTCACCTCTTACCAATCCAGTTTTCTCCGGAAAACTCCAAACATGGCGAATCCATCTCAGGGAAAAATCCTCAAGTCACCATGTTGATGCTGTCCGTCTAGTTTAAAAAAAAAGGAGGCATGCTTTTATTTGAATGCTTCTTATGCTATGGTGTTGACAAACAGCCAAATCGAAGCTAACATCCACTCCTTTGGTGGTGCAGACGCTGTGAACCCTCGTCAAAATCTGGTCTCAAAACGCGAGTCCATATTCGTTCACGGCCGCAGACAAGCCTCTATGAATAACCAACAACTCAAGCTTCTGGCTTACATGTTCATTAAAAAACAGGACCTATACGGGGAAGGATATCGGTGAAAACAGATACACTAACAAAAACGCAGAGACGAAAAAACCAGCAAGACAGTAATAGGTATTCTGGTCAGACACCGGCATCAGCCCGTAAGCAACGGTGTGCATGAGATATATGCCATTGTGCCCTTCCATTATGCTCTCGAGTGGAGCTATCATGAGTAAGGTATACAGAAGATGCTACTATCACTACAGAAAGAGAGAGAGGGGGGGGGGTGGGGAGGGGGATAGACTCCCTTTTTAACAGACCTTGTGATGAAGATATGACACTCATTATATGCCGCATTTCTTGGAGATATTATACATACCACACTCCCTAAGGTGGGCCATAATCACCGTGCGGGTGGGGGAAAAAAAAAACGGGAGAACCGAAAAATTCTCATATTTTCTCGCTGAACTCTGGGACTGCACTGTGGTCTGGATTCCCCCTGCGCTCCTCTAAAGGCATCATCAGGTTGCCTCGAAAATGTGGCAACAAGCAATTATCCCCCTGGCAGACTGGAAAAAAAGAAAAGGAAGAAGAAGGAAAAGAAGAAAGAAGAAGAAGATCCCACATTCCTTTGTTCCCCTCATCCACTTGATATGCATAGGAAGCCGCCATTGCAAGGATACTCCGAACAGATGATCTCTTCTTGACGTGCTCGGAATGGATTCTTTCCCCCCAAACCGACTGGCAGCATGCGAGAGTAACCACAGGTGTTAGAGGCATGCACGTTTGTCTAATCCATCGCTTTACAGTCTCTACCTTGGAAAGGTCTTAAAGGTTAAGGATATTGGTCTGATGCGCAACTATGAAAGCTTAAAAATTTCTGGGTAAACAAATGGACGGTAGTCAGTCACTGGCAGTTCACCACCATTAAGAAGTGCAAGCAAGGTGTTCAAGGTTGGAGTGACTAACTGTAAATCACAATGACAGGCTGAATGGAAAAATGGAATGAACAGCTGACATAAAGTTTGATATTCCAATAATTATGATCCTTTGGATACCACAGGACAGAAAATAGCACAAGTATCACACAAGGTAATCGTGTTTGTCTGAGTAGAAATATGATGTGACAAGAACATAATACTCACAACCTTACTTGCAAACAATAACAGCATGCTACTTTAGAATCACTACAGCCCCCTCCGCCTCATCTCTCCCAACCCCTCCCCCAATACTTGTACAAAATTTGTACATGTCTGTCATTGTAGACAGTTTAATGGATCAACTGACTGGTTCTTTTCATTGATATTTTACAACATAACTTGTAACCCAAAATAAATGTAAACTCCAAGCTATGCCCCATGCCTCATCTTGTGATATTTAATGGAAAGCACAACCGCACTCTCTGAACTTCGCAAGAACTACTTTAATCACACCCACGAGATTCTTCTTCGGAGAGGAGTCAAAAATTTTAGGGCAAAACATGCAAATAGATATGACAGGTGAGAGGAAGCCAATTCAAGTTTAATTCAATAGCTTATAAAGTTTTGGTTTTTTTTTTCATCTTCCTTCAGACAAGTTCAATAACAAGACACTGGGCATGGCAATACTAGTTTGAGTGATTGGGCTATTGAGGTTTCCACAGAAAAACACATGAGAGTGAAGAGTCAGAGGGGCTCATATATCATTGAGTATGCAAATTTTGATATTTTCGCGGGCATTGTTAGGTTTCAGCTTTCCAGACCACAGCACAAACTTACCGTGCACGCATGTTTGGCCGACACCCCCAACATTTAGATATCTTACCACCTGACACCTTAACCTTCCCATGTTCTCCCCCCTCCCCCCACCAATCATCCCACTGGTCTCAATGCCTTCAAGCTGAATGAACAACCAGCTATTACAGTCCCAGCCATGGGATGGCCGAGATACTTCCCACCAGTAGACAAAAGAGAGATCACGAGATAGAGCACAGGAGAGGATGAGAGGTAGCAGACTTTCATCGATCACCACCTCGCCTAAAGTTTCCCGTCCATCATGGCTGCTCAAACACAATCGCCATCTCTCTCCATTTCCTCGTCCGAGCACAAAAGACCAATCGCGAAAACATGTCAGAAACGAACGCGTACCAAGCACAGCTCACCTGATGGGGGGCAAAATGTTCCCCCTCCCCAGTCGAAAAAAAACAAATAAATATGACAGAAATGATTCCAAAAACTGAAAGCTGCCGATTAGACGAGATAGACATTCGCCTGGCAGTCATAAACTGCTCTCCCCCATCAACATCCCACTGATGACAGCGATAATGATCACGCAATTACGACACCAGCAACTCCTCCTCCTCCTATCGATATGTCTTGATGATAATCGCCTTGTTTTCCTCAGCACGGAGATGACCAATCTTACAAAGAGAGGGCACAGATTTCAGGACCTTCTTTTCAACTTACACCTACCCCATCTCTTCTAGCCACCACTCCCCCCCCCCCCCCCACTTGAGAACAGCCAAAAAGCATACCATGTGGCAGTTAATGAATAATGAATCCACATGGAAATCATCTTGCTGAGCTCTAGCAATAATGTTATGATTACACTACCACATCAAGTCTGCATCATGGGTGTGTACCTGTATCCCTCCCTTTACCGAAATTGGTTCCCAATTTTTGTCTTTCACTAATGCCAAGCCCGAGAAATCATGAGACATGCCTTTACAACTATTTCACAAGACACATCCAAGATTTTTCATTTTCTATTTTTTGCACATTTTTTTTTTCTTCCTCTTCCGCTCAACCCCCCCCCCCCCCCCCCCTTCAAGTATTCTTTTCAGGCACTAACTTTGCCATGCTGATTGACAAACCAGGCCCCCATCGCCTAAAAATTGAATGATCCGGGTGTGGAAAGCACATTATACTAATGGCGAGGGTAAAGGGAGGCCTGTGTGCCCATCATTACGGCGCCCATTAAACTGTTATCTGAATGATTATGCACGAGAAGAAATGAGCAGCATGGGGTATTAGGAGCAAACCAAAATGGCGGTCGAGTAGAGATGCAACACTTACAGCGTCGCATCAATGAGTAACATTCCTGTACAAGATGTGGTGATGAAGTCTACATCATAAAGTCATGATCTACTCTCATATATATATATTTATTATATTTCTATTTATATATTTTTTTGATTAATGATGTATTTTTGTCGATGAGATGATGTCAGATTGGATTTTTGTACTGAATTGAATGATTGATCTGTGTATATAAAGGTAATATTTCAGAAGATTGGCATTATATGATATTGCATTACATATTATGACACATCATGTTACTTAGGTAATAACTATTCTGTTGGTATATCCTGATGAAGGCCTGATGACAGACCGAAAGCTCGACTGATGAAAAGGGAGAACAAGATCGAGAGCAACGTCCGCCTTAGTCTCATTTCTTTCAGCATTATTGGGCTCACACTTAGAATGCATGCCTCTAATATATACCAACTCTTTGGTAAATCTTCATAGCTTCTGCATGATTGACAATGTACGCCATAAAGGCATTTGCTTCTTACAGTTTCTGATATCCCCCTTCTATTTCTCTATCTATCTATCTATCTATCTATCTATCTATCTATCTATCTATTTCTTTATCTATTTCTCTCTCCTCTATCTATCTATCTCTATACATCTATCAATCTCTCTATATATATCTATCAATCTCTCTCTATCTATCTCTACCTACACTGTATCTACGTGTATCTAGCTATTCTTTATCTATCTAACAATTATGCACCCAGTAACACTTGTATCATAAAACCTAAGCTACATACATTTGTCTCTATCTTTTACTCAACAGTACCTCAGAAAGAGAGCCAAAATATACAATCTCTAGCACTAGAAATGCCAACATGAATTACCCAGTAGAGGTGATACCTTGAGACAGCCAGATTACGGAATCCAATTGCTAGATAATGATCACAATGGGAAAACAGGTCCTGTCGAGAAAGATATTTTTTTCTGCAACTGATTATATAAAGGTGACTTGGGATGGTTGCTACACATGTTGTACCTTTTGACGCAAAAGGAAAAAAGGTCATCACTGGTGACTGTTCACTGAGTAAACGAACAATTGTTGCATATAAAACAGTCACAACTCTCTCTGCAACTTAATTCAAGGATTAACTCACAGTCAATATGCCCACAATGACAAAGAAATTAGATGATAATCAATAAGCACAAGGCAATGTTTTCATAGCCTCACTGGTTCTGCCTTATAATTGAGATCTACATTATGCACGTAACATGACAAAATCTCTTTACATGAGCAATTTGTGATTTTCTTCCTATCATAGATTTAGATACAATGTACAGGTTGTAGCTCTAGCATGGCACACTAAGGATCCATTTAAAAGGTAGCACACATTCTTCCAATGTTGCAACTCTAATGACAAGCTGAATCTAGTGTTTCAAATAGTTGTGTCAGTGCAACTACTTCACATGAATTTGCTTCTGCCCCTGATCCTATGATATGATACTAGTAGTGGAGCGAGGGTATATACAAACCTGCCTGTATCACAATGCCCCCCCCCCCAAAAAAAAAAAGAGAGAAAAAGTCAGCAAATAAATTATTATAATTATATTTCCCATGCAAGAGATATCACAGGCACACATAATGAAGAGCAGCTTGCTACACATTCCTGAAAGAAGTAACAAATGAAACGTACATGCATCTTCTCCAGTCCCACTTTATCAAATGCCTTTTCATACAAAATTCTACTTACTGCAAATCCTTTGGTTATTTTTGTTTACTTGCAGATTTTTTTTTTTATATACTTCATCACAACCATCCAAATCATCCCAGGAGAAATAACATCTTCCCCCTGCATTTTATCAATTTTATTTCCAAACATTTCATATCCAATATCGGTGCAGAAATGGAATATATCCCCCCCCCCCTCCCCTTATTGACTTATGACAGGGCAAATTATATGTAGCTCCTTTCACATTAACCTTCCGTGTGTTTTGAGTAGCTAGCAGCACCAAAAAAACAAAACAAAACAGAACAAAACAAAACCTCATAGCATTGCAAATACCCTTCAAAGTCCCTAGCAGAGAAGGGATTAAATGGGCAAATTATAGTATGGAGAAAAGATGATAACATCAAATGTGGACACTGACATTAAGAGGTTCAGTTTGATACTGATTGAACCATACCACAATGTGACTGAATAGACCTTTCTAACCACTGATGGCACACTGAGTATGCAATAAGTTCATATCAAAAGATGATAGCTGAGCCCATATGATCTCTACAGTGTACATAATAAAGCTCCATTAAGTCTTGTGAATCATCAATCAGTTGCAACCATGACCCTCATGCAGATAGGGGAATTTTATTTTCCATTTTCCTTGGAGGTTGGCTATTGATACCTTGGTTTCCTGGTATTTTTTCCAAAGCTGGTGTTATCTTCTTGCTACTTTCATCTTCCAAGTAACCACATGAAACCAATATAAAGTGAATGCCTGGCTACCAAATATTACCAATAAGTTAATCATTAAGGCTTTCATTTGACAGATCAGAGAAAAATATATGCTATGAGCAAAGACATAAACTAATACAAAATGTATGGTTTTTTTTCCCAGTTCAATCTTTCCATTCTTTCTGCATCCAGAATTATATTCACCATCCTGATTTTTGCAACTTACAGCATTTGGACAATTTCACATTACCAAGGTGAGTAAAACTCTTCCCTCTTTTTAAAACTCGATGGGATTGTGAATACATAGCTTAACCCTTTTTATGCCAGGGACTTTGGACAGTGTGTACAATGCTATGGGGTTTTCTGTGCTACTTGGCACCCAAGCACAGCAAAGGTTAAGGAACAACTGAACCAATTGTGTCCCAAATGTTGACCTGTGGATCAAAGACTGACAAAGCTCTTTGACGAGGTTGCCCCAAAGTGAGCAGGCGGGGGAACAGTAGCTATCATTCATTCATCAGTAAAAGACTTAATGAACAGTTGCTGATGTCATAAACCTATGGAATCACATCAAGCACATCCAACTGCTGTCAGTTGGTGCTAACTGCCACATGATTCATCACCGAATACTGCAGGGAAGGTCATAAATGTTTTGCTTGAAAAGGTAAAGCTTTGTTTATGCAGTCTGAAGGGAGGTATACTTCCAGGAAGTTGTATGATTGTTTCAACACTATCAGCATACCAAGAGAAGATGAACCATATCATTCCCTGCATTTTTTTTTTGCTGAAATCTCCCCTGGTTTATGGGTATTATGATTTACAGAGGATAAAGAAATCAAATGAAAATATGCACTTGTAGAGCCTACTGGTATTTGCTGTGAAGTATTCCTTCCCATATCCAGCATTTTCATCAATACTCAAAATGTTTTGCAAACTTAAAAAACTGTGTTTATGGTACATTGTTAATATATGTGACCCTGCATCACAAAACACACAGAAAGTCGCAAGACATAAATTTTAGTTAAGAGCATAATCTAAAAGAGCAAATTTTAAGCTTTAAAATGATGTATAACTCAAATCAATGGACTCTCCTAACCTATCTAAATATTGGAAAGAAAACACACACTCAGGAAAAGCGTGAACTGAGAAAAGAGGCTCTGTGGTGCAGTGTCTATTCAAGCGCTAAATCTTTACCAAGCTGCACTCGCTGTGCAACGAATGGGACAAAAAACAGGATGTAAACCACCAGAGTGACAACAATGAAGGGATTATCAGATTTTAATAGCTGAAATTGAGCGTGCCTTATTAACACTTTCTGTTCATAATTAATGCTAACTTTCAAAGCAGTAGCATCATCCTTTCAAAAGTTATTAGAGTTGAAAGTGAAGAGTGTGTACAAGGTTTTTAAGAAGTGAAAAGGGGACTCTAAAAACACCTAATCACACTATTCTACCAAAAACTGTTCAAGATAAACTGCTAAAAAAACACTTTCTGCCCGTTTTATGGTCCCAAATTTTAGCATAATGTAGAAGAAGACTTGCTCTTTCAGAAAATATGAAAAAGTCAAGATCGGTTAGGTTGACCCATTTTACCTATTTTCAGTCCTCACACAAAATCAGTGTGTGCGACTTTTTGTTCATTTTGTGGTGCATGGTCACGTATGCTAATTTTTCTGTTAATGTAGCTATACACATGTATATATATGTATATATATATATATATATATATATATATATATATATGAGATTAAAACCTAAAATGGCATTAAGTTTTGATATATATTATACATATATATATTCATATATATATTATATACATACATACATATATATATATATGCCTGGTGATGGAAATCACATAAATGAATGAATGAATGAATGAATTTAGGATAGAAACCACATGCAAAATAATACCACAAAAACTTTAGTGCCCATATCCAAACTTCTCAATTCCATGTCATGGGAGGCATAATTTAAAAAACAAACACACAAACCTTTGCCTAATTATCTCCCAAAAATCGTTACATATCCGTAATACTTCTTTAAAATGTTTGAATGCCAATACGTTTTACCAAAGAAATAAACAACCCAAAAAAGTGAAAAAACTACATAACTCAATGAAGAGGATGAAATATGTATGGCTAGAAATGCAACGGTGAAAATGACTGAATAATAGGTACTTAATGTGAATATAAAGATAGAAAAGGCAGTCCAATAAATCTTGGACAACCCGCCAGCACAAAATGTAAAGCACGACTGACGAAGATGGGAATCCATTCCCTTGATATCGTCATTTTCCGTTACGTGATCCATCCACAGACAGCATTCTTTGCTCACGGAAGCTGATAATCTCACTCTCCCTGCTTACACATCCTGGCAAAATCACCACATCCATTGGAGGTTGCTTCCAAATTCCTGCAAATAGCCATGACGATCATGAGCAGGATGGCTCTACCAACATCCATAGGCCACATCCAGGGATTACGTTCCTGGGGACCGTCATCAGAATCGCATCACCGTTAGAATAAGTATCGAGTCACAGGGTGAAAAATTCCATGTATATCACACAGCAAATGCAGAAAAATATTACAAGAGAAAGAAGAAAACAGTTGCACGCTAGAGTTAATGACTCCATATGGAATAGCAAAACCACCCGAAAGATTTGTCTGTATTCCTCACTGTTTCAACATGTCTACCTGTCCAGGTTTCCCAACAACAATAAAACAGCAAAACACCTCCCTAGCTCTCATCAAAAAGAAAGGCAGAGAGATAGCTGTTGTGCCCATAGGGAGAAAGAAAGAGGGGTGGGGAGGGGAGACGAAAGAATACACCCCTACCTCAAACAGCAAACAGCAACCAAAAAAGTTCTGATACACAGGAAAGAAAGAGAGGGCAGAGTATCCTTGGGTGAAAACTTTGGCAAACAGTTATCTTATCTGGCTAGTAGCCTCAGCGCCAGGGAATGGTACGCCGAGACTAAACAGATCAGAATCACGATGAGGGTACGGAGCGGACAGCCGAATGTCCAACCAGAGCAAATATGCAGGCATCCTCCATGTCTACGCCTCCCTTCAACCCTCCAGCTCTCTCTGTTTCTCTCTCTCTCCTTTTCTTTCTCCATCTCTTCTACTTGTCTTTGTCTATCTCTTTTTTCTTTCCCTTATTAACACCCGAGCACCTCACCTCCTTCAGAAGAAGAAAAAAACAAGAGCTCCTGCTTTCACCCTGACACTATTTAAAAGACAATGCTAGACAGTTTATTCTGTTTTCCTTAATATCCATTTTCTCTTTCCTTTTTCTCTCCCCCCCCCCCTTCTATCTCTCTTTTTCAACCTCCTAGCTCACCTTTATTTTTTTTTGTAGTCAAACAAATAAAGACGGTTTTCCCTTGAAGGGTCACTAAAGCAAAACATGACTTGAGAAGACAGAGAAGAGCAATGGGTATCGAGAACGCTCGCGGAAATTGACGAGAAATTCAACCAGTGCAAACACACACTCCACACTCTAACACACACACTCACTCACACACACACACACACACACATACACACTCAAATTATGATGGTAAAAGTCCTGCAAGACTTGAGACATGAAATGAATCAAAACAAGGCCAGCCCCCCTCTTTCCTTCTCTTCCCCTTTACCAGCTTCACCTTGCCGAGGCTTCGGGCACCCACTCTTGAGAGTTCTGGCCTCCCTACCAACAATGAATATTGCACCCCGGAGCAGAAGCCTACATCCTCCAGCTCCACCCGATGACAATCTCTTGTTTAACAGTCCCCAAGACCGGAGGAGATGAGACCATTGGATGTAAGTTAGAGCGGAACATAACAAATAAAAGAGAGACTGAGAAAGAACAGAAAGAAGGATGGGAGAAGAGGAGAAGTGACAAGAAAATACAGAAAGAAAGGAAGAAATGAGAGTAGAAATAGAGAATAGAGTCTCGACAGAAATGAAATAAATTCCTTCAGGGTTGTCAGCTATCTGTTCAGGGCATCCCCGATCATACCAATTTCTGATTAACCATATAATATCTTTATCAAAATGTGTACCTGTCCCACTGTGTGTGCTTCACCAAGCCATGATTAAACTAAGAAAAGTAACCCCCCCCCCCACCCACCACCATTACCCTCGGCCCAGCACAAACTGTTTTCATATCGACAAAAGGATGATATTGAGCCATGAGAGAGAGCCACATCGGAGGGGATGAATTCATACACGTACCGTCAAGACCCACCCAAGGCATTCATCTGTCCAGCCAGAAATACCTCCAGGGTGCGTTAGGCACGAGATATAGTCTCTGCTATCACTCCTGCATAGTGACAGAAGATGAAAATTGTTTCTGGGATCCATCTAACCTCCACCACACCACCACTCATCCAGATGTTTTTTTTTTTCTTTTTATTATTTTGCATTTCAGGACGCGACCTCTTTTTAGAGTTGCTTTTCCACAAATCCCTGACTCCAAATTATGATATACATGCCCAAACATCTGATTTTTGGATGATTACCACAAAAAGATGTCACAACAAGTCCCATAATCATTCAAGCAGGTATAGCACTCTGCATTTTGCAAAATTTCGACAAAGGCAAATGTATGCGTATCTATGATTAAACCTCCACACTGCCCAACACACAAAAAAAGGACAAAAATGTGGAAACCACAGGACAAGCAAAAACAGAATATAAGTGAAGATGCAGGAGAAATTGTCCAACCTTCTCCACAGCATGAGACTGTGTCCTTCATCTCCATGGCGACTGTCGGTCTAGCGGCAAAAACCACATTCCACAGAAAACATTCGAAATGGTCGGCGAAATCGATTGGAAGCTGAATTACTGTGGAGAGGAAAGGAAAATGTGCTGCCGATTTTTCCTGGAATCCAAGTAGGGGAAGATTAATCGATTCATGAGAATAAGTTGTTACAAATTTCACAGCCTCCGCAGATAGCAGCCACGCACTGTGGTGGAATCGCAGACAAACCACGGACAAGTTAAAATGTGTCGAGATCGGACATGCAGCGTTATGCCATCAAAGGGAGGGAGTTGACTGAGTGCCAACCCAAGTCATAAAGCAGCTCCTCCCATTAACTTAAAGTCCACCTTTTTAATTTTTCAAGCCGGCACCAAATCCAGTAAATAAGGGCAATTCCTTTATATTTAAAAATAAAAGAGGGGAAAAAAAGATATTGAAGAAAAATCCGTGCCTCTGGCAGCTGCACTTAATTGCCACCAACACCGCTACCTTTGGTGCTTTTCCCTCTTTTTCTTCTTCTCTCCTTTTTTTGATAAAGGTATTTAGCTGTACTCTCACATGCCTGATCCTTCTTTTTACTTAAAAAAGATTTAATTATTCAGGGACCATATTAACATTTTTCTCAGCTTTATTCTATAAGCATTTCAATTCAGCTCCTTCCTCTTACTCTTTCCCTATAGCTTAATCTCCTTCCTATTTTCTCCATATTAACTCGTAATTCAGGTTGAGAGAACTATTCCTGAACCTGTCATCTCCAATCACAGCAAGTGAGAATGAAATCAGTTTATTAAAAAAACAGGAACATAGAGAGAATTTAATATGGGGACTTTGACACAACCCCACACAGATTTTGCCACTGTTATACTGCCCTGTGGGGCAGGATATTATTCTATTGCCTCATGCTCCAATTCTCCCTTGAAAAGATTATCCCTATTGAAGTCTACCCCTCTTGATTAAGTTTCAATGCAACAAGATGCACAATGCAGATTAGAGGGGAAAAAACTATACAGTCCAGTATATTATACATCAAGTGCGGCAAAGGGTAAAATTTTCTTACTATTTGTTTGACAGTACCTCATTATTTGTGTATGAATGTAGACCTGCTACAATGAAGTGTTACATGTTCCCTTCTGCCTCAAGATCACATATAATCACGTATTTCATGTCAATACACACAAAATAGTAGTTTCTGTTTGAGCTTCTCTGCTGTATCTAACTCCTGTAATGCAATAAATGTTCACGGAATGACATTTTCATGGAATGACATTTTCACGAATTACCACTGGCATTCAATGCAGATATGGTGTAGACAAGAGCTTTTGTGTGCATTTCAATTTTGCAGATTTTGGCACTCATTTTACGAAATAAAGATGCATACATAAATGTATATCTGGCTTTTCAGTAACTGATGTAATCCATTGACATGAGGAGGTTCTTATATTCCCCGGCCATTCTGAAATTCACTTTTGGATAATGTGATGTGTAGTGTCATTACTGTGGGTACTGTGGTATAATGGACTCTAGACTTTGAAACAGAAGTTCCCGGGTTCAATTCCTGCCAAGAGCCTTCGTACTCGACAATGTGATTCTATCCCAAGATATTCCTCTACCATCCAGGCGTAATAATGGTACCTGGTAACAATGGGGTAATACCAATGGCAGGGCCCTCTGGTAGAGCAGCGGTAACACTGAAGAGGCTACCCTGGGGTAAATAAGACCATATTCTATAAGTATCATTATTCCTCAACATTAATCTCACAAAACATAATTGCTTTTCATATCTTTGGAGAAAACGTCAAATTCGCTTTTCTAGTACTCTGGCAGTGCAGACCTTTTTATATTAACTGGAGGAGAATGCTTCTTCCCTTCCGGTTTCAATCATTTTTTTGAAATTGGAAATGAGCATCATAATCTCCTAAGTGTCGAGAAATCCCTTGGCATGAATTGTTAGTGACATGTTTACCATATTACTTTGGGGCAATACTTGGCCAGATCGAATCAATAACATTACTAAGCTGGTTGCTTAGCGACATGTGTGATTTTTTTTTTTGGTCACAGTTCCTGTTCTGATTTCTTTTCTTTTTTTCATGCATGTTTCTTCAATGTTTTTGTGCTTTCTCTATGCAGACATTCCAGGTGATTGACCGTCTGTCCTATAATTCACAATGGACAATAACATGTCACACTGCAAAGTGTACTGCTTGATAATCTATGCTGTCCTGGGCCCTGTTTTATGAAGAGTCAAAATTGATTATATAGTTGATTTCAACTGTAAGTCTATGGCAGCCTGTGTAGTAAGGAAATTTAAAATCGATTTTATCTTTTGATAAAACGGGGCCCTGATTGCATAACTATTAATACCAAAGTTTTTTTTTTGTCGTTTTGTTGATTTGTTTTTGCTTTTGCTTGAGCTTGTTAAGACTGCACGACTACACGCTAAAAGCTCTGAGGAAATTCTTAATCACAGTTTATTCCCTTGGTTACTACGCATTAAGGAATGTTTGCAATGGTCCCTTTCTTTATAGCTCAAAACAGAGCAAACAAAATCACACATGGATGGGACTACATGGTATAGTCAAACATCATTTTGCATATGTGATGAACAGTGATATCTAGAGGACATAATTTCAAATCATAATATTGTAAACTCAGGGTAGGATACATCACTCCTATGCAGTCAATGTAACAATCTTGTTACCGTGGAAACTCAAGACAAAATGTCTGCTTTACTGTTATCTGAACTGTACATGTATGTATACGCGTTTTCTTAGAAATTTATCGGATGAAAACAAAAAAGGACCTATACGACCACTACATACAAAAACAAAGGTGATACACTTGGCTGCAGAATTTTACCAAGATAAACAAAAGATGAACTTATTGATTTAAAAAAAAGGGTGGTTCAAACAAAGTTCAGATCATAAACACTGACAAGGAGGACATGTGATTGGTTGTATCAAAGGGACTTGTCACAAAGCTGCCCCCCCCCCCCCCCCCCCCCCCCCAAATGGCTTCGGTATGCTATTAAGAGACTCAGCGGAGTGGTTTGATATCAATCTGGGGGTAAAAAGTGCACTATGCCGGTTCAGGCTGCCTTAAATGACTGACAAAGTGTTGCTAAAAGGTATTAATGGCATATTTTACATCCACCCATCTTGTCCAATTCCTTCATTCTATCATCCATGCCTTTTTTTTCTTCTGGTTCAGGCTGCTCTAAATGTTTGACAATGAGTTGCAAAAAGGTATCAAAGACATACTTCACTTGTTAAATGGTGTTAATGGTATTTTCACTGCTGCTGCACCTGTGCAATCCCTTTGTTCTTTTGCTCCTTTTCAAGCTTATGTTTCTTTCCAATTCATTACCAGTCCGCTTTTTGTCTCTCCAAATATCCTTGTACTTGTCTGTGTGACCTCTATCACATACATGTAGTATTTTCACTGTATACCTGGGGGTATTTCATAAAGCTGTTCCTAAAGTTACAAATGACTTAAGAATGACTGGTGATCAGTTCTTGTGCTGAATTATTGCAATTCTGATAAGTATGGCACATCAGAACGTGTTCCAGTCGTTCTTAAGTCGTTTGTAACTTTAAAAACAGCTTTATGGAACACCCTCCTGATTTGCTTTAATATACTTTGGGATTGAATTTGAATGTACGAAAGTATAAATCAAGTACGCACAAATAAATGTCTCTCTCATATAGTGAGAGAGTTAATTTCCCAGAAATTCCAGCTTTGTTTTCATGACAACAGAGTTGCATGTAATGAATTGAATGCATTTTCCTGTCCAATGGAATATTGGGTATTTTTAATTTTTCTCATGTTTGGCAAGTTAAACTCTTTCCACCATACCTTTCATCCTAGCTTCTCCTCCCCCCCCCCAAAAAAAAGTAACCCTAAATTTCCCCCCCCTCCCTCTCAAAAGAAAAAAAAAAAGGTCCGTTTGTGATAGCTACTCGTGAGTTCTGATAGCTTTGAGTCAAAATCCCTTCATTTTGTTGGTACTGGGGCACCTAGCGTGGAGTCGAGGAACCAGGGTGGACAGTTGGTAACTTTACTTTGTAGGTATCGCATACTCGAGGTTGGCAAACATCTGCATTTGACACAGGAAAAATGGATGGAGGGGGGGGGGGAGTGGAGACAAGTAGAGACCAATAACATACTTGATACGGGTGTTCATCACATCAACCAGGATGAGTTCACCGCACTTTCCTCACTCTTTTTACCTTCCCAGATATCTTTCCCCGACTATGTTACTCTGCCTGAACTTCTAACTCTTTCTCCCTTTATTCTTCTTCACTTCTCTCTGTCCCTTCTCTCTCTCTCTCTCTCTATTTATTATACCTTTCTCTCTCTCTCTCTCTCTCTGCATCTCTACAAACATGGTCTTGATAGATCACACTTGAAAAAAAAAATGTTTGTGGCGTGCTGGTACATTTGGAAGGAGTTATCATCATATTCACCTTGAGCATGACCATGAAACAGTTCAGAGAGATGGAGTTTTTAACCCGTTGAGGATGGGCTAATTTTGCTCCAACACACATTTCCCATAGACACCTGCCAAAGTATACCTGGGACTCATCCTCTAAAGGTTAAGAAGAGTATGAAGACTAACATACAATATCACAGTTAGTAGTCAAGGTGTATTTCATCTTGTCACACATATTATGTACACTACAAATGTGTTTTTTTTTCACTGTGTTTGTTGAAATGTCTGAAGACAGAAACCAAATTTGATACAGCAACATCTCTTGAGTTCAGAAAAAGCACATTCTTCTTTTCTTTTTTCATAACCAACAGTCTTTCAAGACAGACAGTGTATGGCTGTATGATAGGCAGAGGTGAAGTATAATGCTTGTGAGGATCATTAACCTTTTCTGTGCCATGACTTTGGACAGTGTGTACAATGCTGTAGGGTTTTTTATATCAATAGCACACAATTGGTAAAAACAAAAATGATGCAGACATACCACAAGGAAGGGGTGAAAGAGAGAGTGATGGTTGTTCATTTATTTATTTTTTAATGTGTGTTATTTTACTCACATAATAGCTTGGCTTGCCTTCTTCCTATCTATCTAATCTTTCCAAAAGAATCTATCTGCATACGAATACATATTTCCTTTCAAGTTTAAAAGCACTATCGTATATGTTGAGTTCTGTGCAACGATCCTTTCAGTGAATGCAATGCTGTTGAGTATGAACCTTGTATACCACTACGCAAGGAAAAACAAGATGACTAAATGCTTCAATTACACAACAGGATAGCATTCAAGAGTTAGTACAGTGTGCAGTACATTTCAAGTTCATGACAGGTTTAATGAAAAGGAATGATATTCAGAGTATGCAAGACTCTGAGAGCCACACTCATTAGCTGAAGTAAAATGAGTGGAAGAGTATCGCTGCCTTGCTGCCTCAATACTATAGAGGAGTGTCAGCCTGGAGACAGGAGGATGAGAAGTGTGGGAATATGTGATGCTGCCAGCAAACCTGATCATCATCCTCTATGTGTGAAACCCTGCAGACTCACCCAGCACCGTCTTTGAGCACCATTACCCCAAATACCGCGAAATGGATGCCGGACAGCACTTTTTTTCTTTCTTTTTTTTTTCCCAGGGAGTACACGTGGCTGCATGTGCAAACACAGCCGTACCATCCCATCTCTAGAGACAACACACTTCATGTCGTTTCTCTGCGAGAAGACACGCCACAATAATCGAAGTCAAAACCCGATCCTCCCCTACCCCCGTCCCCGCCCCTTTTTCCTCGTGCTGTCATTGAATCTCCTTCAAATCTTAACATTTTTTGGAATGGAGCTGGGGAAACAGGTTGCAGTATCGATTACAGTGAAACAGCCCCACTAGACCCCGAGGAGCGTTCAAATTTGATCTCTGGGGTCCGCGGAGACCAGTAATCGGTCGATAATGGGTTAAGCATCTCAGCTTTGTGGGATACAGGGGATCAGGTCATCATTCTCTGCCCATTCCTCCCCTATCACCTCCTCCTCCTCCTCCTCCTCCTGGGTTCTTCACTGTTTCCTATCCTAAAAACTGAATCCTCCCTTGCCACAGATTAAACCAATACTGATCACAGTTCGCTATCCTCGCTATCTTCTCCTGACTAGTTGCCATGGGAGACGAGACTGCATCATCATCGGATGAAAAGTTCTTAACATCTGCATTCTTATGTAGGGTAGTTGGGCGAAAAAATAAGATGCTTTACAAGCTCTTCTCTGCTGCATTATTTGAAAATTGAATTTAGCATTCATTCTGGAATATTTTCTTCAAGGGATATATGGAATTAATTTGAAGTACAGTAATCCATTTTTCACTGTGTTCTTAGCAATAAAAAAATTTTGTGTTCTCAAGTTCACACAAATCAGCTTCAGACAGTTTCTCTAAAGGTATTGAAACAATGTCAATGCTATCAAAGTTCTTTTATCACTACATTTAAGTTCTTCTCAAAACTCATCATTCCAATTGGCAGAGAGAACAGACCGATGTACACTAACATAAATATATACCCTCAAAAAATAAAACATGACAAAATGTTCAATCTTCTGAGTCAGGAATATCTGGTGCGGCTTTCATTCTCGCCGTCTCAACATACCGCGAAATCTAATCAGACGAACAACGCCTCTCTGTCGCCTGCTAAGTGGATCTCGTGATGAATGCTATCAACTGTGACATACATGAAAAGAGAGAGAGAAATAAAACAACGAAAGGTGCCATCTCCTATTAGGCAAAAAAAAGGACAACAACAAAAGAATATGAATGATTTCGATTATTAGGAATTTGACTCTTTATCTCTTAGCACTCTCGACAGTGGATAGTTCGGTGAAAGCACGCACTCGAAACGGGAAACCGTCTCAAAAGGGCCGATAATGACGCACCGCGCTTTCTGGCCAAATCATCCCCCTGGAAGTTGTTAATCTTCTTCTGAGTGCTGCCGTAAACAGGGTAAGGCGAGGGGGGGGGGGGGCTGTTTGCACGTAAACATCAGGCTGCTGTTTGAGTAAATACCACACCAGCTTCTATTTGCCAAAATAATTGGCGAGTTGGGCAAGATTTCCGCACAGTATGATGAAGGATGTCAATATGAGACAATATTGAGGAGCCTCACTTTCTAGAACCTAATTGGGAACTTTGTATAGTGCTTCATAAACTTTGAGAAGTTTCTGTTAATGATATGATTCATAATACAAGTCTGCATTAAAAAAAAATAATGATAGAACTTAGGCCAGTGGCTTGACAACACCTGGTGCGATGTCAGTTAGTGAATGAACAACATCAAACCAAAATATGCGCCTTTAACTGCAATTTGATTTTTTTTTTTAAATGCTGTACTTTCAAAATGAGACTGATGATCAAGCAAAACAATGATCTGGCAGCACCATAATCATTAATTGTATGAGACAGAGTTAAACATGCAACACATACATGTAGCCTTCTAAGGACTGCTGTTGTCAAAAATCCAACGACATTGCATACAGGAAAGTTGCCAGTGGTAATGGTGGCAGAGATAATGGCAACCACATCTTTCAGATTGTGTCTGCCCCAATGGCAACTTCAGACATTCTACAATGGGATTATCTGCAATATAATCAGTGGCAGCAACAAACATGAGTGAAGTGAGCAAATGGCTTTGGTAGGGCTGTCAACCACCACCCACACTGCACACCAAACAACATACTTCGAACTGCAGCAAATTTCACTTACCACCACCATCCTCATCGCCAGAAACAATCAATACACTTATCAATACATCAACTTCTCAAAATATCTCCAATATAAAATTTCCTGACAGAAGAAAGTGAACCTGGTAATCACAAACAGCACACTTGCAATTCGCATTCCTCTCCCTAACAATGTTTTAATACGCAGACAGTCCCCCATAGCACACTGATTCAAGTCCTCAATGTCAAATTTCCAGTCAATTGCCACATCATGAAGTTTGCTACACACTGTAGCAGTAACAACCACCTTTCATTGATCATTCAAACATCCACATACACCGAAATTGCAATGCTAATGTCTAAAGATTACATGATAAAAAATAAACTCAACCCTTATGATGCCACTTGTCCATCTCTTCAACAGAGCGACAGGAGCAAAGAAAACTTTTTTTTATCATGGCATTCTCTAAATGATATCATTTACACTGCTCTTAATCAAAAGAACCATTACGCCTAGCAAAGTGCACTTAAAAATATGATAAATGCAGACCATGCGCTAACTCTCAATCACACATATAAAACAATGTTTCTACTAGTTTAAAAGGTTAACAATTTGATGAACTGAATCTAATCTGTGGTAGAATATAAAGATATAAACTTTGCGTCATCACCATGGCATCAGAACGGTTAAATTCTATACAACACTCCACACACACACAGGCACGCAATCCACTCACTTTATCCTCAGCGGCAGAAGGACACATGTCCACAGAAGTGTAATGCAATAAAAACATATGACTGCAAATTGAAATCACTATTTTAAAGTGTTTTCATTGAGCAGTTATACTCCAGTGACTTCATGACTTTATTTCATGTGCAATTTGTTTTAGGGTTGTGCTTTTTTCTTTGTTTTTTTTTAAATTCCTTGACACTGCAAAAATTTGCCCTTCTGCCATGAAATTGGCCCTGGCTGTCAATTTTTACAAATAGGTCGCTCACCTTTAGATGGTCCTCCTGCAAGGAGAAGCTCTCGAAGGCTGCGCCCGTTAGTTCGGGCACCTTCAGCTTCTCCCCAGTGCTGGCCACCCTATCCGAGAGTGCATTGGCCTCTGACAGCAGCGAGCTGAAGTCAGCCGACGGCGGTGGTGCAGGAGCCGGCTCGGATTCTATGGTAGCTTCTTCGAACCTTGGAGGCAAATGCACAAGAGAAAGGGAGAAAGAAAGAGATGAATATGACAATGCACAAAAGTTGGAGGGGACGATAGAAATAAATGAAGCAATGAGAAATTAATGAATAAGATATGGAGGGAAATAAATGGAAAAGGGGAAAAGGAGAAGGGTGGAACGGTGCATACATTTTTTAGCGGAGCCCGGGAGTGATTCCCGCGGGCTTAACTGAGATTGTACGACGCATTCATGAGCGCAAGTGATTGCCTCAATCAAATAAAGGAGACCTTAGTGTCAACTGAGTGAGAAGGAGGAGAGGGAGGTGAAAAAAAAAGTGGGGGGGGGGGGGAAGAATGTACCGATGGTCTCGGGGTACACCTCACTTCAACGTACTTACACATTGTCTTCCCATGAATATATACATACAGTATTGTACATTTATATACACATATATTTATATAATTTTTAATAGCTTATATGAGAGAATAACTCTACTCTTTTTTTTTCTTTTTTCAAATTTTGCCGAATGCTTTCTTTTTCTATGCATAAAGGACAGATCCCCCCCCCCAAAAAAAAAAGGTGCATTCTACTTCAATTTGTTGACATTAAACAGGAATTTATGGTTTTGCTTAATATAAAGATACAATATTGAAAGTAAAAGCTGTTATTTTTAGCTGTAGCGAGAAACAAGCAGACTCAACCTTCTACAATATAAAAAAAGTACAGCCAAAGAAATACTTTTACATTGCAGTATTCAAAATATTTTTCAATTCAATGAAATAATAATTCAAGATCTGTGATTATCATTTTACATAATAATAAGATTTGGATCGAAGAGAGAAACATGGGTTTTATCAAAATTTTGCATTTCACCTGCCTGTCACCTTCATTCAACCGTCCTATGCATTTCAAAGATCAAAATATCATAATCAACAAAAGATGAATTTTGAAGTTTGTATTGCCTTGACCACAGCTGTTGAACAAATATCATTACTGTCATGGGCCGTACATGATGAAACAATTTAAGTTTAGCTTTTATATTGTGTGATGAAAGCAAATACAACTGTACAGTTTGACGAAAATCACAAAGCTTAAACTTACTTGTAAGTTGTCTTAACTTCCGTGACGGTCCTCTCAACAAACACCTCCTCGCGGACGGGTTTCCGGAACTGGGCAAAGTGTCCCTCGATTTCTCGCCACCTGGTGTTCACGCGCAGCATCACCGGCTCGGCAACCTGCCTGGCGCCCCCGGTGCTCAGCTGCTGCGCATCGCGATTCAGCTTTTCAATCTCCAGCCTCTTCTGCTCAAACTGGTTCTGGATTGCCTGTATGAGGCAGAGTGAGTGCAAAGGACTGGACGTTATCTCATCAAGTATGTTAAACTTTTGACAACTTGATCTGTACTCTATGGGAATAAATCTATGAACATAGGGCTAGTTAATGTTTTAAGAAAGAAGAAATGGAAGTTGACAAATTGAAAAAACACTTATGAAGCTGACAGTATCAAAGTTACATGCACAATTCATTCATCTTGTAGAAAGAACAAAAGAAAAAGCATCTGTTAATTAATCAGCTTCAGTGTTCAATAAAATACATCATCACTGGACTTGTGGGACCATTCTTATAGTTTCTACAAGTTTATCTAAATTGGTTTTTTGGTCCACATGTCAATACAGTATCATTAATGAACACTGTTAAACTGATGAGAAAGTTGAAATTCAACAATATCAGCATTTTGAATGAGTGATTATACAGATATTGGTTCACACAACATTTCAGAGCCTGTATGTCTTCTAATTTTTTTAAAACAAAATAACTAACATTTTTATTTGCATAAAAAAGTTTTAATGTAAACTCATAATTTTTCTGTGTCTAATAACTAAACACACATATACACACATATGAACACACACACACATAGCACCAAAATACACTAGCTCACACTAACATACAAAAACACATACACTCCAGAAGCCTAGCAGCCCCCTTCAAAGACATCAAGATCAAACTCACATTACTACACAAGCAATGGACGACCACTTTCTTCACTCTCAAACATTCTTCCCACCAGCCAGCACCAACCCCGCCCCATCCATTCCCCCCTTACCCCCCCCCCCCCCACACACACACACACATGCCATCATCAGCAAACATCCTCAGTTGACACACAAAGGCATGTCACAGGCAGAGAAGGAAATGAAAAAAAACACACTGAAAGAGAAAATGTAACAAGAAACCACAGGAAAGGTAAACATAGCGTGTGCTTCAGTACGGTGGAACCTCGTCAAACTGGCAAGGTCAAAATTCTCCGGCTCGGAGTGTGAAGTGGCGGGGGGGGGGGGGGGGGGGGGGGGAGAATCAAAGAGAGGAACTCTTGTCTATATTTGCTGCTCCCAAAGGTCTGATCTTACCCTGATATGAACACACCAAAGGGGTTCCATTTGACATCAGCAAGCTGCAAACTCTTCAGAATACTTAAATGTATAAAGGAAATACATACAGCATTGCAGCACTCTAGAATTCATTTTGCTTAACCCCATGCCTCTATATTCCTGGTGGGGCCCTGTGTAAAGTCTATGGAATTCTGAGAGTCTCACAGGGAATGGAGTCAGCAAAAAGAGGTTCACTGTACTCTGTGACTATACACACGCCTTCATGCATACATTGTACAACTGCATAATAAAACATTAATACAACAGCTATGAATGATGCAGAGATATACCTATACTGCTGACTGCAGAAAATCCATCCATGTCGCTCATAATCCTACAGGACTTTCCTCTGAACTTGAACATACAGCCTAAGACAGGTTGACAGCATTTTCCTTTTTTTTTCTTGCTGACATAAGAAACTTATGATACTTGAAAGTTTCACAAATCTATTATGAAACATATATTAGATTGCCATAATTTTCTTATTCAAAATCTGATTTGGATGAAATTTTTCACATTCTTCATGTTTTGCTTTACTAATTGCCTATAGGTCAACTTGAACATGACAGTGGAAATTGCAAACTACTGATATACTATTTTTTTATTTAGAGGCATCATATTTCACACCTTTTTTTTGTAATGGAAAGTAAGCTTTGGTTTTGCCATTTATCGAAATGTTATCTTGTTATATGTATTTGCCAATACATCATTGCATTTACTGAACTATAATTAGCTTCTCTGTTTCAAAATGTATTTCAATGATATTTTAAAATTGTTTTGTTTAGTCATATGTATTTCATTCTATTGCTTTGCAGAAATATGAGAAATAATTTCAATTCAATTTAATTCAAAACAGGTACATTACATACACAGAGTGTGTTTTGGCAGCATTCCAGTTCCCATGGTGTTCTAATTTGAGAAGGAGAGCAACAGTGTGTTTTTGCAGTCAGTTGAATGAAAAAAAAAGCAAAGAAAAAACTTTGAAGGTGAACATTTAGTCCATATTTCAGCAAGATATGGAGACATGGTGGATATTTAGGTACAAAGGTTTGACAAGACAATAATTCAATTACTTCCAAACATCTTAGCACCGTAGTATCTTCTCAGCTCATTAACCCATTCAGGACGGTTTGATTTTGCTACAACATGCATTTCCCATAGACACCTGTCTGTGTATACTTGGGACTCATCCTCAACGGGTTTAAGTAATGAAGTATAACTGGCAAATCTTTCTCTACAGTGTAAATGAAAGAAAATGAGTAGGAATGAGATGGAGCAACACTATACCACAACCTTCTCCCACGACTGGATGGCTAGATGTACACTGCACCACTCCAAACAAACAGATGAGCACATTGTTGCCATGGTTACATACTACCCAATCTGTTTGGGTCCACTGGGGATGTGGGATATCTCAAATTTACCATGGGCGAAGATTATTTATGCAGCTCCACAGAATGCACCTGTACATTCATTGTTAATGCATGGGGTAAAGCCGTCCACTTTTGGCAAGCAACATAACAGCCCGGGGAAAATTGTACCATACCTCCTTATACCGCAGCACCACAAACAAACATACGTGTTGCCATGGTTACCCCAACCATTTCTCTTTGGCCCATAGGGATTGGAGAATGCGTCAATTCATTTGGATGTGATTACAACAGCTTAGGGGTCAGGAAGCCCTATCAGGTATTAAGTGCATAAGATTGGATCGTCCATCAGCCACTATCCTGTTACTCGTCAAAATGGCTGATCTACTTCTATACCCCACCCAGCCCAGGTTTCCTTCCAATCTATATTTCATTAAAATCCATGTTGTATCTTGTATTCTTGGATCTTTGCATTTTATGCTGGCAACACATTCACGTGATGGTGGCATATGCTTTCAGCAAAACAAGAACTTCAGTTCATCAATGTTAAAAAATCAGTTCAAAAATGGGAGAAACAAAATATTTGCTCTCCTGAAAATTCATGATTTTGAAATAAATGGGTCTTGTCACCCCAGAGACATTAAGTAACAATACATTGAAGAATCTTGTAGGCAGCACATGCTGTCTTCCTCTTCATGTTTCATGCATACTACATCAGCAAACGATCAAAAGGAACCTTCATTATACAGCCGACACAGAAACCTTCCACTGGGACTATTGATGTCACAGTGAGGGAAAGTTATCAAAATCCAGAGAATTGATGTGTGTGGGAGCACAAAAGACATACAAATGGTATGCCTAAAAACTAAGAATAAGACATAGGTCAAAAAATCACAGTTTGATGACAACGCAGGGAAAGTATTTTCAGGAAATCATTTTGTTGATAATCAGTGTGTATTCCTGCCTGGTATTTTATACACCCTGCACTTGATATATACACACTTATATTACCTCATACAAATTAACAAAAAACAACAACACAAAAAAAACAAAAACATTTCATTTCGTTTGTACAACCCCCTCCCCTCCTCCATTTGATTTATAAAATCATTGCTTTAACGTGGCATCTATTCAAAAGACCAACATCAAATTGCACCATCATATTTTATTCATCGCTCAATTCTCGACTGCCCGCGATTATGAAATTTGACTCATTTGCCTTGGAGGAGGGAAATTGCCATTTGTACCCACATTGCATACCAAATAAGTTCCTCTCAAGACTTTCTCAGAAAGGCTTCTTTTTAAAGTACAATTGCACATTCTGTGGCTGCAGATGTGTTTGTTTATACACTAATTTCTCTGTTTGTTGCTTAGACTTGTAAATTTAGCATGTTTTGGCCCTGCGGGTATCAACGTATTGATTTGATAGGCAACTTGATTTCCTGTGTGTCAAAGGTCTTCCAAAAGGCACATTAAGATTCGGTTTTGTTCATCAACATAGGCAATTTTCTGCATAAACATACCTACACTTGTACATACATGCATTCATATGTATACAAACAGACATACTGTAATAATAGCAGTACTGAAAATAGAATGACTTATGGAGTATGTGATGTTCAAAGTACTTTAACAACCAACAGAAACTACTATTAACCCGCTGAGGATGGGCTGATTTTGCTATAACATGCATTTCCCATGGACACCTGCACGAGTATACTCGGGACTAGTCTTCAACGAGTTACGTGAATAAAGTGTGTGGAATACATGGGAACATAAGGCAGGTTGAACCCATCCCCCCCCCCCCCCTCAATTCTCATAACATGCAAAATCGTGTCCACACTACATATTGCTGTTGATCCCTGAGACAACCATCTCAGTAAGGCACCAGTGGAGATTTGGGGCTGCACAGGGAGCTCACAGTCAATAACTGTGATAAAAACAGCACTTCAGTTATCATAAGTTCACATTCAAGAATGAGATTATTTGTGATTGACAGGTAACTGCGGGCAGACAGTGTTCTAAGAGTATAAGAAGCCCCCCCCCCCCCCCCCCAAAAAAAAAAAAAGCAAAAAAGATGATACTAACTCACATATTCCTGGTATATACAATGTCACCCCGGTAGTCTATTTCAAGTCTTCTTTTTTTTTTGGTACACTCTTTAAAATGTACATTTAAACCCCAATAAATAAAAATCGGAATGACAAAACATTTTGATATTTTGCAGAGAGCATGTCTCCAGAATATGCTACAAATATAGAAAACATAACACTCAGTACACTTTTAAAACAAGAATCATGCACACACGTACACAAACACATACTGGCATACATACACATACATCTGCACAATCAGAATTACTCAGCTTTCTCCAACATCACACTGTATTAACTGAACTAGATTCTTTCTCCTCCCAATATACATGTAGCTCTGTACTGACATGCCTGCTACATCTCGATATGGCTCGAGATAAACATTTCCCCCACGGGAGAAAATTACTTCAAACATTTTGGGATAACAACACAACATGGGACGACAGGAGACAGCAAACGGACGTGGCAGGCTACAACCAAATATCTTCCCCATCAAAACGGGGCTGCTTGCGTGACGGCAACGATTTGGGGAATTTTGGAGAACTGTTTGGATTAGGCTGGACCAGAAGCGCTTGGTTTATACCGCGGACGAGGTGTAAATGACTGACAGGGGATCTTGATGATGATTTGACTGACAAGAAAAAAAAAAATTGTTTGATGATGAATGGAAAGGGGAAATATTATCATGAAACCTTATGGGCAATTCCGCAGTTAGTAACGTTACATTTGAACAAATTTAGATATTTGTTTTTACTACTAAATTACCATTTATTCATTTCAAGCCAAAATTATGTCAAAAACATGTTCATCATTCCCAGGTTTATGATACAGAAAAGAATGAATACAATCCAAGAAATATTAGAATTGCTATGGCAACTTAAAGGGCTGGTTAGTAACGTTACGAAAAAAGGACATGACAAAAAAATCAATGTCTTGTAACAAAAAGTGTGCAAAAATTCAAGTTACTTCAAACAAAGTGTTGCATTAATTTCAATTATTGCATCATGACAAATGTTCACACAATGTTTTTTAGCAGTTCGACCAATAATTTCTTAGCTAGACCCCCAAAAGCATGGTTAGTAACGTTACGGTTAGTAACGTTACATTTGTCCGGAGTAATTCCGCAGGTCATTTCACCCTTTTGTAATTGACAAAATGTCACATGACTTCTGGAGTATTTAAATGTATTTATCTTTTACCCTTTAGCAAAACTTTGAGGAAAACATTTCAAAGGAACCCACTGTAATTTGCATTTAAGTGAATTTCAGCATCCCCAGTCCCACATGTACATTTTAAATGATGGTTTTAGATCTCGCGAAATCAATCAATACGAAAGATAAAATCTACTGAATTTGAAAGACCTTAATGATTGGTGAACATCCATGGCATTAGTTGATACCTAGATTAAAGAGTAAGATAAAGAGGCACATTTCTTTTATCCATGTCATGTCCACCTAACTGCGGAATTGCCCTTATAAGGGGCTGTAAACTGCATGTAGTTGGTGAAAGGCTAAAGGTCACCTTAAAGGCATTGTTTAAAGGGATCGTATAGTTTTGGTTGAGACTTAATTTCAGGTTTTTATCATTTTTGGTGAGATAGTGAGAAACGTCTTATGAAATATGAAAGAGCATGTAATTCCAAGAGGGATTCAATGTTTATTTGATGAAAATTGGTTTTGAAATGGCCGAGCTATCCAAAACAGAGCGATCCTAATAAAGTGTGGGACCCACCTTTTATTACGATCGTTTTGTTTTACTTTGTTTTTGGATGTTTCAGCTATTCCAAACCCGATTTTTCTCAAATAAACTTTGAATTCCTCTTAAAGTGGTATACTCTATACTATTTCATAAGTGTTTTCTTGGTATCTCGCAAAAAAAAGTTAAAGCCCAATTTTCATCTCCACAAATACTGTACCATCCCTTAAACAAAGTTTCCAGTTTGAAAGTACAAAACTCAGCTACATGCTTCTACATGCTGTAGTATCTTTGAAACTGTGCGGAAATGAAGCCATGAAAAAAAAGAAAGTCGTATGGAGAGGTTCTTTTGCTTTGTTTTGTTAGTTTGTTTGTTTTTTGGTGAGGGGAGGGGATGGGGTGCTCTAATATGCATCGATTTATGCATATCCAGCAATAAAGATTATCCCTTAACCCACTGAGGACGAGTCCCGAGATACAATGAAAAACTCTTTTTACATTGAAAGAGCCTCTGATACCAAATTTAAACTTGAGAAAGGTATCAATGTTGTTCATCTGTTTTGTTTCATTTCTTTTAACCCCTTGAAGATGCGCTGACTTTGCTACAACACGCATTTCCCACAGATAGATAGATAGAGTACACTTGGGACTCGTCCTCAACGAGTTAAAACTGACTTCTTATAACTTTTTGGTAACAGAACATATCCAACACAACTGTATAGAATGATGAAATAGTGATGTGTTCACTGTAAAGCTCCTTGAATTTGATGCATCACAAGTCCCTATAACCTGAATAAAGCAGAATGAAATGGATAACATGACAATGGTAATTTCATGTGTAAAGTGAATTCAGAGTTATTGCTGATCATCATAGCTGCTTTTCACCCATGCTGACGATACAGATTGTATTCAAATTTCCTACCACTGAAAACAAGAAAATTCACATCTTATATTCATGCATTTCATTCTCAACTCTCACTCTTTGGAAAACACAAGCAGAATGAAATGGATCACACATAACATTGGTCATCTCATCTGTTAAAGGAAATAACAGTAAACACACAAAAATCAGTATTTGTATTCACGCATTGTTTTTTCTACTTTTTACCCTGTTGAGATGTGAGGTGCCCGCCACACTCTTCTGTATCCAGATAAAGGCCACACATGAGCACCAAGCCAGGAGATATGCCAGCAGCTCAATTTCTACATCCAACATGATCGCCTCTAACCGGCTCCAAGAGAGAGAGATATAGATAGATGGGGGGGGGGGGGGGGGGGGAAGAACTGTGACCCGCTCAGAGAGGGGGGGGGGGGGGGGAGAAGGAAAGAAGGAGAACTGAGAACTGCTTCAAGAAGGAGAGATTGGGATGTAGAGAAAGAGAGAGGGAAAGAGTCTGAGGCGTGATAATCCTGAGCAAAGACGGTGCAATGAGCAGCTGTCTACTTCTGCTTCTGTGCGTGCACAACTCTCACGTCGTTAGGTACTGCTGGGGTCATCGAAAACCTCTTCAGACGAAATATTGTTAACAGTACAGGCAGATTAAAAAAACCCTACGAGGGTAACAACGTGCCCTGTGTTTACTGGGCTACAAAGTTCTTGCGAACGTCCATCACACTTGTACCTCCTTATTCAAGTCTGCTGGTACGTTATGCATATTCCTCTTGCTTTTTAGCGAGGATGCAGTGTATGTCCCACCACAATACGGTCACACAAAAGTCTGATTCCTTCACAGGATATTGGGGAATGTTCTTCTTTGCTGGGAATTAGATTCTGTTTGCTGATTACAAGATCTAGAAATGATGACTACCCATCACTTTCACAATGGTAATGATTTGCTTTTTTTAGTCTCCTCTTCAAATATTTGGTACGACATTAGCATAAGATACAACACAAATGGTTGGAATGGACTAAGTACAACAAAATGTACACACTGTAAATTTCAAAATGGTTGTAAAAGCTTCCCTGTGATTTGGCAGGGCCCACAAGTGTACCTGATCAATTCAACAAATATTCTATTCATGTAGAGTTCCTGGACAGAATCATGTATATCGCTTTAATATCGAAATTGGCTGCCAGTTTAGACAAGCCAAACTCCTATCTCTCAAATTCTCATTCTTCACCATTTACTCTGTCTGCCAGAATGATGACTTGTAGACTTCACAAACGATTCTCCTGCCATAAGACTGGCTTCAGATGGCTCACAGTGACTTGAGAAAAGTGGTAACCTCCTTCTAAAAGTTGAGAAAAGTATCACTGCTATTGAATCTTCATCAAGCGCCGGCAACTTCACTTCCTCACAGCGGAATGTGGCGTGGGGAGAAACAAATCAATCTCGCAAGAGTTCCTGTCCATATGCCTATGTCCTCTCGATCCAACACAAGGTCACATGCAGGCATCGGAAACTAGACTGATGCAAGTTGAATACTCCTCCATCTTCCCACATGGTGACCGTAGCAACAACGTGACTGTATCTATGTAAATCACCATTCCTCACTTCAGTACATTGAGCATTAAATATCTGGATTGAGAATCAGTTTTCAAGCACATCCACTCTTTTACTGATGCCAGGTTGCCAATCTCAACACCATCGGCGCAAATATAGGCAGAAACTAATATCCACGCTGCAAAGTTTGTTCGGGTCAGGTTCAGTTTGAATCATGCATTCTGTCACTTAACATCATGGGGTATGAGTCAAAAGTTATTCCTTTTCCAAAAAAACAAAAATAATGATAATAAAAATCACGCTGAGAAATTTTAATTTCCTCTGCCTTATCTGAAAGTATGTAATGACAGTGAGTGAGGCAGCGTCAGAATCCAGGGCAAAATGTCGCCATCTACAGTAGATCACATGCTAAACTAGGCGTAGGTAATACAATAAACTGTAATCAGTCCATCTACAGTGGCAACTGCAAACACCATTACGGGTACTAATCACTGGCCTGGTAGGTCACTGGAAAACAAAATAATGATCACATTCCACGAGCAAGTTTCTCTCTATTGCGTCGGAGTTTAAGAGCTCGAAATAAGGCATTATTCCTGCTCGACTTCAGCAATGTCTTTCTTGGTATGCATTTCCAGACAGTCGCCCACTCAGCGGGGCTTGCGCAAGGTGACACACTTTAGCTGCACGTTGCTATGGCAACATCCCAGCCCGACACGCACTCATGTCGGATGGGGTCCGAGAGCTGTGAAATCAATGACGGGCCGTCGTTCTGGGGCAGAACAATGACGCTGTTTGATGAGGCGGGGGATGATGTGGAATGAGGATGGACGCAAGAATAGCTGTCCTTGACGAGGCACAAAAATCACAATCAAGCAGCTCGCCTTTGAGGGATGACATCAATTCTTCTTGTTGCTGACACAATTGTGTAGGCGTACAAATGACAGCACAAAAATGTCAGGTATTCCAATTAAAATCCGATCCCGTTCCACATACTCTTAAGCCAAAGAAAAATAATCATATTGCTCAGCATACTGCCATTACATACAGCACATTTCTGCACCAATCACACAATACAAGAGTCTGAGCAGCATGACTGGATCATAGAAACGACATCCAGGGGTCGCTTGCACTTTTCATCCTCCTCCTCCTCCTCCTTCTCCTCCTCCTCTTCCTCCTCCTCTCCCTCGTCCTCACACGATGTATTAATAGAATGTGTCCTCCCTGAATTCACCTCATGAGCCAGACTTGCAGATAAGCGAGATTCTTTTTTTCTCTCCAAGACAGTAAAACATGAGTAAGTTGTTGGCTAAAAGAATGTCAATCATTCAAAAATTCCCCTTCCACGACTTGCACTCCCCCCTTACATAAACCCCCCACATGTGGGCATGTGTTTAAACAGAGGTGGGACCTCTGATATTCAGAGTGACAGCAAAGTTGATGGCTGTGACCAGAAAAAAAAAGGTAAGAGAATTTCTCCGATGACTGTTGGACGAGTTTATCGTCTGTATTTATTTATCTTTTTTTTAACGTAGAAGACACCCACCCAAACGACTTTTCAATACCTCCCTACAGCTGCTTTCCCTGTCCGTCACCCCCAAGCCAGCTTGGGAAATCGAAGAAGGCAGAGAGACGCACAGTGCGGATCTTGTCGTCACTTTCCAACAACAAAGCACGAAATAATGTCGTATCACTCGCGGATGCCGCACAAGGGTCTCGCTGTCTCACGAATGTAATGGTGCGAAACATTTGGGAAAGATATCCCGTTCTCTGCAAGCTCTGTGTTCAGTATCAGGGGAGACAATACGCAGTGTTGTAACGAAAAGGAATTGGGACTCTCGAATCGGCGAATATGCGAGATGCCGGAAGAAGTGGAATTCAAGAAGCAGAACTGCTTTGGTGCCCAGCTGACCGACTGACAGAGAAGCTGTAGGATTCTGACTTCAAAATTTTCTTCAGGAGGTAACTTCCATGACATCGTACAGCCGAGTGGATTAGGAAGTAACTAACTTTGCAGAATATTTTCCAGCTCAGGACACTGGCCTTTCACAAAGTAATCAAGCTCACCCCACAGGTAGACTGTGCTAAAGTTCACTATTAAATAGTGTACAAATGCAAGCATACATAATGAAGAATTTGAGACATTTTGTTGGGTGATGGGGCAGGGTTCTGATGAGGAAGGCAAGAAGATGACGCCATATATCAAAACTTTTTTATGGAGTTGGCCAGACAGGAAGTTTGTCATAAGTCAATAAAACCCAAGAACAATCCACTCTGGCACAGGTGCAACTAATCAACAGGAGATGGTAAAGGCAAACCGTCGAGGAGAGGAAGTTTCGTCCAACACGATGCACCAAATTGACAGTCAAAAAGATGAAATCTGGAAGTAAATGATGCTTAGAAGAGATCAATTAATGTAATTCTCAGCAATGCCGGTGGAATGATGCCGATCAGATGGCATAACTATCGCCTTCCATCAACCTTGTACTAACAAGATGCCTCAGCGAGTGTCTGAGCAGATACGCAAGTAAATCACGGCAGGCTCGGAAGCAGAGTTTTAAAGAAGACTGAATTTATGGTTCCCTCCCAATGACGCCAGTCTTGTAACAGTTAGAACTCGAAGCTCGACGCATAAACAGCACGACATCCTAGGCCCAGTCACAGTGACATTTTTCCCCTCTATTTTTTTCTCTTCCCCCCCTCAACCGCCGCAGACATGATCAGTTACATACGTTACACCACAGACTTGGGTCCATGTGTGGCGGACTGTAGTTCTCGTCTTCAGAAACTGACAATAGAATTACGAGAACAAAAAGTTCATTTGCGACTCCGCGCTTGGTCGCCACTGTTTTGCCATCTGCTGAACCAGGTAATCGCCATCTGCTAATGGAAACTTAACTCAATACTCCTCGCCAAAACTTAATCAAGATTCGCTGAAGTTGGGCGGCAAAGGGGAAAACAATACCGAAGATAAAAACAGAATTTGTTTCTAGTTTCTTGCCTGTGGCTATGTGTCTCGCATCGCTCGGAGACTCTACTATCTTCTTTTCCTACAATCTCATGTCTTCTATATCCTTATATTCATTTTCAATCAGCCAGAGGCAGAGCCAAATAGAGATAGAGAGAGAATGAAAACAGGAGGCCTGGAATCAAAGATAGCTGAGCAAACTTTCATTCCAATTTTAAAGCACTGTGCAGTCAGCGTTGTGTGTGCTAAAGCATCAAGTGGCCCATCTTGATTTCAGTCGACCAGTTCCATAGCAAAATTCTTCAAGTCTTGCTCCTCCATTTTTTCTTTCTTTGCTTTCCTTTTTTCACTAGGATGGATGGTGTACAATGTATCAAGTCACCTTGGCTTCCCTGTAACTGAACTCCAGCTATGCTATCTCGCATCCAAGGAATGTACTTTTCCCTTTTTAGATGAACTACTTATTATTCTTTCCAAATGTGTTCCCAAGGTCTTCCCATCAATAAAATGAGGAAGACATGTCAATCAGCTCTGATTTGCTACCACTGTTCCTCAGCAGCTAGCAAAAGATAAGAAGTCCACTCAATTTGCAGCTTACCCACACATAACAATTTTGAATATTCATAAAGCAAATACCAACTGATGTGAAATATTTAGTCAGTTCACATGTAAGATCTGAAAGGGCTACCATTTGAATATTGAATGCTACCATGCTTCAGATTTCATGCTGAAACAAATTAACTTGTAAGTGAAATACTCTACAAAATAAAAACTGTATCAATGGTTCAGACAATTACAGCTAAATGGATATAATTGCTTTCAATACCATGATATTTGGGGAGAATTTTGTCCTCATACTGAAAATTAGAATGTGGATTATCATCTATTAGCATACACAATTAATCAAGCAAAACAGTCCTCCTATGAAATCTGACTCAATACACACAAAAAAAAACTACTACACATTCCTTAAAAGATTTTAAAGGCATGGAGAATTGACTACAAGAAATGTGACATAGAGAATGAGGAGGAGTCAGTAGTACTATAAACCAGAAAACCTGAAAATCACTCATAAAAGACAAGGGGAACAGCTTCTGTAACAACTCAGAGCAAGACAGAAAAGGCAATAAGGAAGAGAATACAGCAGAGTTGCCGACTTTGTCATAATCCATTAAAATGCTTGAAAACATCAGCACAAAGTCGGGATTATGTGCAGGAGAAAGCCAAGCACCTCCTCTCCATACGAACAAGATCACCAAGAGAAGCCCATCTTATCATGAAGAAGAAGAGGAAGAAAAGTTCCTTTGCAGTCTGAGATGGGGGCACATCATCCAGGGGCGATTTTGCCACAAGGAACTCTTCCAACACAGCCAGCTTCTTTTTTCGTCCCAAGATAAAATTCCTCCAGGATCCAGATTATTCCACAGACTCCGTGCCTCTGAGACTGGGTAGCCTCCCGTCTCTTAATGGAATTACAGGGGGGCAGAACAGAGGAACGCCGACAGAAGAAAGCCCCGTCTCTTCTCACCCCGCTCCCTGGTTCCCACGGCAACAAGAGGAAGGGATGGGATGTCCCAAGAGAGGGGAGAAGGTGCTAGAGGAATTAGAAGTAGTAATTGAGATGGGAAGAAAAGTAAAGAGAGTTTGGCAGTTAGTGAAGATGAGGAGAGAGAGAGAGAGAGGAGTGGGGGGGGGGGGGGAGAGACAAGCCTACATTGCTTAACTTTGAATACCAAGTGGTGTATATCATAACTAGATTTTCTCAAATTGTTATTGTAAGGATGGGCTGACAAAAATGGGTCGATGACTCTTGATGTCAACATTTGGCGACGTCTGTCAGTGAGAGAGGGGCAATAAAAGTGCTCCTCTGTGCAGGGAAGAGAAGGGAAGATTCTCTCTGTCCCTCGGTGGACTACAAGAGAACCAAAATAAGAAATGGGGTGGCACACTTTATACGAGTCCTTCTGTGTCTGGAGAAATGTAATAGATCTGAGACTGTCTCGCTTCTAGAAACTCGGTACAGGCGATGTCTCGCTGCCGGAAACATGAACAGCCATTGTCTCCATCTCATGTTGTAGATAAGAGTTCTGAATTCCTACAAGGGGTCTTAGTACAGAATGAACTCAACAGATGGATTGCTGACAAGCAGAAAATTGACATCTACTTTCAAATGCTTGCTTCCTTGATATCTAAAAAATGAATACCTCCATCTATACTCCTTATTAAGGGAATATCATGGCAATTCAAATAATGTTGATGTAGATTATCATTCATCCAGTTGAAGCGTAATCTCCACAATTCTTACAAATCACACATATAAGGACCATTCTTCCACTGGAAGAATGCCAAAAGAAGCTGATTGTTAATCGGTGAAACGTCACATGACATAAGTTTCCATTCCAGTTTTGTGATTTATAAGAATTGTAGAGATTGAAATAATGTTATGAATGAAACATCCAACATGTATTCCTTACATGACAAAGCTTTATGTTACATGTGAACAAAAAAAAAAGAAAAGTGACATCATCTACATAAGAGATTCTCAATGGCTGGCAGCCAGGTCGCATTGAAAGTCATGAATTAAACCCAGACACAACATCTGAGGCAACAGGGTCCTGAACTTAATACAGGCATTATTACGCTTCAACATACAGTGACTGAAAATTTATATTCGCACCGGAGCATCCAATAGGCATGACACACATTATAAATTGTACATTCTATTCCCTTGCCGTGCAGAGCGTATGCCTTGTCACCGCAAAGTGAAATTGTTTCTATATCGCCCTCTGGGCTCGCCGAAAGGTCAGAATAACAACTAAACTTTGGAGATAAAATATGGCGCCATTCATCATCCCGTCCTTCGTAACTGTGTGTGTTACCGGTCATATTGAAATGCACACTTTTAATGCTGCCTGGGCAATGTGACTATGGTTGTGTGTGTTTGTTTGTTTGTGTGTGTGTGTGTGTGTGTGTGTGTGTGCAACAGAGAGAAAGATAGAGAGAGAGAGATAGAAAAAGATATAAGAAGGCATATATTGGAATCTAAATACATATATATGACACAGACATCTTGTTTAAGTTTAAACCTTACTGTATCTCTTTGTCAATAGATACCTCCACTGGATTACTCACTTTGCTGATCAGTACAGATGTTAAGAAACAAATCACCAGTGAATAGAGATTACCTAATCTCCCTAATCCCTATTGCATCACTATGGCATTCCTGTTGGTCTGAGGCACACTGTCAAGCTTGAGTGGGCTTACTACCATGCAGTCAAGTTTTGAGGAGATATTGGCTGAATGCTGACGATACAGGGGCGGATCCAGGAATTTTGTGAAGGGGAGGGGGCGCAAAGAATATTTTTGGTGTTACTTCCGGGTTTCATCTCATTCTTTTCTTATAATTTCTTTTGTTTTAAAAAATGAAGAGGGGGCGCGTGCCCTGTGCGCCCCCTCTGGATCCGCCACCGTGATAACGCATGTAAAGTTGAAGCTAAGTGAATATCAAGGATTCAAAGCTTGGTTTGTACTTTGTAGCATATAAAGCAAAAACAGTTTTTCTTCAAGAAATATTGGCCATGAAATACTCCAGTAACTGAAGCCAAATGAAGCCATCTTGGCATAGAAAATCTGAAATGAACGCAGAAACTTCAGAAATGAAGAAAAATCAATATGGCTTTATGTGAAATGGATGTATCATACACCCACAGGTCTTTTTACTTCAAAATGCTGTATGATTCGGTGAAACCACGTACTGTGCATATGGGTAACAGGTCATGCTGTGTGATATGCACAGTCACGCACACAAAACTGGGTTTTGTAAACAGAGCAGGATGTGTACAATCCTATAGAATTCTATTTCCTTCCTCCCTGCTTTTGTAATCTTATGGGAGAATGTCAACTTAAATCTCGGTTGCGCCCTCGATTCTCTTTCAATGAAAACAAATCATGCGAATGAGAACGCAAAGTGTCAGACAGACACAGATAATGATTAAACATTGATCAGGATCAGGCATCGAATTTGCACAAATTATTTCCTGACATCACCACAATCATGAAAAATCTATGGCTCACATGATTATCAGTCAATAATACCATTTTATTATTTTTATTTTTTTTTTTTTGGGGGGGGGGGGAAGCAAAGAAATTATGTGTGTTTTTTTATACATGCACACAAAACACTTGTAATAGAGACAGGAAACTCAAGATATCATGTTGGACACAATCAGTTATAAAGAAATGCAATGTCAGCTCTAGAAACCATGGCATAACTTGAAGTTGAATCCCTAAATCAAGTGTTGACAGTTGAGCAGCTATCTAATGACTGATATAACATGTTAACCCTTGAAGACATTGCTTACTATTTGCAGATGAAACAAAGACAAGGCTCTTATAGTGCTTCAAAATTGTTCTAAAATGTGAGTTAGGGATAGAAACAACCAATGTAAAAATTTGAACCAGAATAATCGATGTTAAGATACAAAATAACAATAGTTATAATAAAAATGTTTCCATACTAAACTGTCTACAGTTATGGTTTAATGAGAAAAATAGTGATATCTCCTTATATTTTAGGCTTCATTGCAAAAATTGTATATGGTAGGATGTTTTGTGATACAACAGACCTACACATTTGCATTAGATGTGATGTCTTGAACATTTTTGAAATCACTGCTCCCAAAGGTAAACTGCACCTTTAAGATACAAAATGTGAACAATAGTTACAATAAAAATGTTTCCATACTAAATTGTCTACAGTTATGGTTTAATGAGAAAAATACTGATATCTCCCTATATTTTAGGCTTCACTGCAAAAATCTTATATGGTAGGATGTTTTGTGATACAACAGACCTACACATATGCATCAAAAGTGATATCTTGAACATTTCTTAAATCACACCTCCTAGTGGTAAACAGGACCTTTAATGGGACAAGGCACTAGTCTAACTTGGCTGTCTATTTCATCAGTGCTCAGTAATCCATACAAACTTGACCTACAGCTATAAAGTGAACAAACCACTCAAGTATACCAATATGTCTCACTCCAATATGAAGGCCATGATGAAGCAATAGGCACAAGGGGGATTACTGTAGGTAATCTCTATTTATCTGCAATTAGTTTCCATATATCTGTGGTAATCCTTGAGGGAAGCACTCAGGGGGATGCATGCCAGCTGGCAAACAAAGCACAGTAAGGGTGAATAGGAGAATCAGGATGTTTTGGGCTGTTGAGAAGTTATGATGCAGTAGAAAGCACTGCCATTAAAGCGTTGAGGAAGAGTCCCGAGTATACTCGGGCACGTGTCTAAGGGAAGTGTGTGTTGCAGCAAAATCAGTCCGTCCTCAACGGGTTAATGCCGACACCATGTCCACATCAGGTGAAGATAGCTTGCAGGCATCAACTCTTGGGACAACTTCATGTAACTCGTAACTCAAGCAAGATTGTATCATTGATAGCTACCACACAAAAGGGAAGAAGATGACAATTGTGATGAAGGAAACTAAACCTGAGAAAGATAAGAAAGAGAGAAGAAAGAGAGAAGAAAAAGAGAAACAGACAGATGGACACTTATAGAGAAGAGACAGTCACCCGACCCTGTGGGGGAAAACAGAAAGAAGGATGGGAAGAGGAGAGAAGGAGTTAAGAAAGCCATAAAAACAAGACACATGGAGGGATGGATTGGTAAAAAAAAATGATGAGAGATAAAGACAACAACAACAATAGAGAGAAAAAAAGAAACAAGGGAAAGAGAAAAGAAGAGTTGAACAGAGAGGTAAAGGAAATAATATATAGAGAAGAAGATATGTGACCCTGCACCTCAAAACAAACAAAAAGTCGCCAGACATGAATTTTTAGTTAAGACCATATTCTGAAAGAGCAGACTTTAAGCTTTAAAATGATGTATAACTCAAATCAAATGGACTCTCCTAACCTATCTAAATATTGGAAAGAAAGCACAAACTCAGGAAAAGTGTGAACTGAGAAAAGAGGCTCTGAAGTACAGTGTCTATTGAAGCGCTTAATCTTTTCCAAACCGTGCTGGATGTGCGATGAATGGGACAAAAAACAGGAAGTAAACCACCAGAGTAACAACAATGAAGGGATTATCAGATTAAACTGAAATTGAGCATGCCTCATTAACACATTCTGTCCATAATTAATGCCACCTTTCAAAGCAGTAGCACTATCCTTTCAAAAGTTATTAGAGTTGAAAGTGAAGAGTGTGGACAAGGTTTTTCAGAAATGAAAAAAGGATTCTAAAGACACACCTAATCACACTATTCTACCAAAAATGTTCGAGATAAACTGCTAAAAAAACACACTTTCCTGCCCGTTTTATGATACCAAATTTTAGCATAATGTAAAAGAAGACCCGCTCTTTCAGAAAATATGAAAAGTCAAGTTCGGCTAGGTTGACCCATTTCACTTATTTTCAGTCCTCACGCAAAATCGGTGTGTGCGACTTTATGTTCGTTTTGAGGTGCACAGTCACAAATATAGATATAGAGGTGAAAAGTCAGAATCATGTAGACAGAATATGAAGAGTTTGTTTGCAAAAACCAATAAGTCCATATTTGCCAAATAGAGATATTTGCGATTTAAGATCAAGAAAAATAAAGAGAATAATAAGAAAATTTTTCCTTCTTTTAACCATAACTTCAAAAATGTACCTTTATATGTAGTGACCAATATATCATTTAAAAGGTGTTATTTAGTACTTTATGACAGACACCGTACTTTAAAATCTTCAAAAATGGACTTATCGGTTTTTGCGAACAAACACTTCATATCCTGTTTATTGAGAGGGAGTAAATGCGACAAAGATAAGATATGACATTGAAGGGTGAAGAAGTATCAAAGAGAGAAAAACATAGTGATGTTGAGTCAAACAAGTGGACAGTGAAGAAGGGAGACAAAGAGAATGAAAAGAAAGAGAGAGAGACAGAAACATAAAGAGATAGCAAAGATAGAAACATAAAGGAAAGCAAGAGGTATATAAAGAAAAGGTCATTTCTACTGGGACACAATGAGAAAGGTGGATAAGGTAAGAGCAGATACAGAAAGAAATCCTTAAATAATGAGTAGACAGGAAAATGGAGAGTTAGAGATATTTTAAGAAAGAATAATGTATGAGTGGAGGAAAAAGGGATGAAAGAATGAAAGAGGACAACCTAAAAAGATGACAAAGAGATGGACATAAAGGAAAAGAGGAGGTAGATAAAGAAAAGGTCATTTCTACTGGGACACAATGAGAAAGGTGGATAATTATAGATGAGAGCAGATACAAAAAAAAAAAATCCAGAAATAATGAGTAGACAGGGGGAAAAAATAAGAGAAAGAGATATTTAGAGAAAGATATAAATATAATGTGTGAGGGGAGAGAAAAAAATTATAAAGGAAAGAGAGAAAGTGATAAAAAATGATGACAAAGAGATGTAAATAAAGGAAAACAGGAGGTGGATTTTAAAAAAAGGTCATTTCTACTGGGACACAATGAGAATCGTGGATTAAGTATAGATAAGAGCAGATACAGAAAGAAATCTTGAAATAATGAGTAGACAGCAAATATGGAGAGTTAGAGATATTTTAAGAAAGAGATAATGTATGAGAGGAAAAAAGGTATGAAAGAAAGAGAGAGAACGACATAAAAAGATGACAAAAACATGTACATAAAGGGAAAAATGAGGTAGATAAAGAAAAGGTAACTTCTACTGGGACACAATGAGATTGGTGGATAGGAAAAGATGAGGATGGATATAGAGAAACAAATCCTGACATAATGAGTAGGCAGGAGAAAATGGAAAGAGATATTTTGAGTAAGAGAGAGATATATTTATATATAATATAATGTATGAGGGGAGAGATAAAAGGTTTGAAAGACAGAGAAAGAATGACATAAAGAGATAACAAAGAGATGCACATACAGGAATTTAGGAGGTAGATACTGTAAGAAAGGGTAATTTCTCCTGGGAAACGATGAGATAAAACCAGTAAAGATGAGAGCAGAAACAGAAACAAATCCTGAAATAATGAGTACATAGGAAAAAATGGAGAGAAAGAGATATTGAGCTGGAGAGAGAGATATATATTGAGTGAGAGATGGAGAGATAAGAAGGGAGAGAAAATGTAGAAAAGTAAGGGAGAGTATGACAGAAGGAGAGATACAATGTATGAGGGAGAGAAAAATAGTATGAAAGAGAGAGAGAGAAAGAGAGATGTACACAATCATCCCCTCCCAATCAGAAGAGACATGCTAATACCAAATGAATTGATGAAGGATTAGGTGTCGCGACACGCAGTGTGTGTTAATGGGTTCACCTGCCTCATTTGGTCTCCTGTGTCGACACCAAAGGATGCGTGCATGCTCTCAGCTCCACCTTAATCATGAAATAGTCCGTCAAAAGGAGCTTCCGCTCCTTCTTCAATTAAAGGATATACATTGTATGTATTGATCAAACATTCCTTTCATTTATGAATGAAGAATGGGTACATTTAAGAGGGGGGGGGAAGAAGAGTGTTTAAACCCTGGATTGTTTTGAGATATCAAAGGATGAAATATTGCTCAACTATTTACCTACTGCACTATGGTTTTTTTTTTTTTTTTTTTGAGGGGGTGGTAATGTTGTCAATTCATTGAATAAGAAAGCACAATATTATTCATCTTTATCAACTTCATATAAGAAAACAGCAATAATCAAGCAATTTCTCTATAAAAAAAATTGGGTTTTTTCTTCTTCAAGATATAGGGATCAGGGAAAAACATTGTGGTTGTCACGTGAAATTTCCATATGAAACATCTCTGAATGCACTTAATGCCTCTGTGCGCTGGGGGTGATAATATATCAAATTCTGACAATATCAGGTGAATCAAATGCCATTCTTTGCTGGCACACATTTGTTTCCAGGGTCTAACACGAATGTGCACCCACCCCACTGCCTGTATTCAGGGAGCACGCACGATTTAGTTGAGGGTTTCGCTTCCCACGCAGATCCTCTAGTATTGTGTTTTTCAAGAAGAGAAATCTCAAAATAGAAAGACAGTTAACAAACAAACACATTAAGGGTTTGCAAACAGGACAAACCACTGCCTTCTTCCTGAGAATTTGAGAAGCAGAGAAGTGGAGCAACAGGATGGGTGGGGCTGCCAGAGGGGGAGGGGGCTAAGGGGATGGGAGGTAGATGGAAGAAGGGGGAAAGGGTTAAGAGGATGGGCGGGGCTGCAAAAGGGGGAAGGAGGCTTAGAGGAGGGGGTAGGGCTACTGGATGGTGAAGAAGGGGGGGGGGCTTAGAGAAGGGGTAGGGCTACTAGATGGGTGAGTGGGATTAGAGGAGGAGGTAGGACTACTGGATGTGTGAGGGGGCTTAGGGGAGGGGTAGGGCTACTGGATGGGTAAGGGGGCTTAGAGGAGGGATCGGGCTACTGGATGGGTGAGGGGGCTTAGAGAAGGGGTAGGGCTATAAGAGGGGAAGGAGACTATGGGGAGGGGGTAGAGTTACAGGAGTTGGATGGGGGATAAGATGAGAGGTAGGGCCGCTGGTTAGAGGAGGGCAGCTAAGAGTTGAGAAGGGGGATGGGGCAAGGACCTCCTGAATGAAGAGAGGCTACCGACAGATGAAGGATATGGGGGGAAATGTGTCCACCTATCCAAAATATATTGTAGGTACACTGTGTCTCAAAAGACGCCAGTCTATCAAATTTACCCTCTCAAAGCAGATGGACTCAAGTAGATTGATGGACAAACCACCACGTCCATAGAGCACAACAAAAAATATCGGGTCAAAGGCATGGTACTACAACCTCATATTATTTTCACTTGCCCAAATGGCTATCTGAGCAGTTGCCCTACATAGGCAGGCAACAGGCAAATGTCCATTCATTTGACTTTCCCATTGATGATTTCCACTGCCCCTGGCAAGCAGTCATAATGTTCATAACATCATGCCAAGAAAATATTCCTCTTTTTCACCATCAGGTCCCCAGTTCACAACCAGTGGACTGTTAAAAAGGCATCAAGCCTATGCAGTAAATGTTCTTTAGCCTCCCAACTCATGTTACCTATAATGTTCAGAATCAGTCACAACTCTTCCTAACCCACCCACCCCCCTCCACCTCATACACACACACATCTGGTTTCAACTGTCAACAGTGATAAAATAAATTGGGCTTGCAGACTGATCTCCAGGGAATGTAAGTTATGCTGTCATTTCTCTTCCCTTTTCTCTCTCTCTCTCTCTTCAGTCGCCACTACCTACTGGGCAATGTTCCTAAGCTCTACACTCCAAAGCAGAGAGTGTTACTGCGTGACAAGAAGAACTAATAATACTCTGAGACTGATCCTGACACTGAATATAATTCTTTTCCACATCTGGTGTCACAAAAGAAAGATCACACATTGATGAGGAAGTCATGCACTGGTGTTCATAATATTGACACCAAACACTGACTTGTGCTCATACTTTACATCAAACAATGACATGTGCTTATATTGACACCATGATATGCTGACTTGTGCTCATACTGACACTAAATACCAACCCGTACTCACACTGACACTAAACACCAACTTCTGTTAAAATTAACACCGAATACTGGTTTATGCCCATATTTACATAAATCACAGACTTGAACTCAATGTTCTATTGACAAACACTGAAAGTTAAACCAAGACCTAGCTGCTACATGTGTATGTCTCATGTACCTGTGGTATACCAGAAGACCCCTTAATCATCAAACCGTCTTCATTTCATTATGGCATTTCTTATGTGCCTATTAAATCTAATTGCAAGACTTTAATACTTCAATACTTTCTGGTCTTTACTGTTTCATTTGAATAAAAAAGTGCAATATCACGAGGTTCAATGGTCTTCAAAATTTTCCACAATTTTCATGAAGTAGAAATATCATCTGTGAAAGAATAACCCACCCCCCCCCAAAAAAAAAGAATATTAAAATAAAAAGGTGACATCTCTGGAATTCATTTTGTTTACCTTTGAGCTGTAGAAGGATCCATTTATCTTGACTCAAGCATCTACGACAAACTCTGTGCATGTCACCACCACAAATAAAATGTTAATATTTGATACTTTTGACATACCTTTTAAATAAAATGTCATAGCACAAGAGTCTGACAACGATTGAGATGTCTTCAAGAGGAAGGGCGTCCTAACTATCCTCCCTTTTCCTACTCCCATCCCTCCCTTCTTAAATTGATCCCTCTATCTATCCATCTTCCATCATCCTTCTGGGAAAAAATAACTCCACTGAGGGACCGCATCCTCTCAAAAACTGAACTCCATCCATCATTTTCCCCTGCCTTATCTCCTTGGTGACACAAAGTGCGGCAGGATACTGACCGCAAATAAAAATAATGATAAAAAAATGTTGTTTACATATCACTTACAATGCTACATTGCTTAGAGAACTGAGAATGCACTCTATTTTGGGGTTTTCTTTTCCACCATAGTTGTGCTGAAATGATTTATTGGGACTGTAAAGTTCTGCAGGATGTAAATGAAGAAGTACGTTCAGACTCGCTGATCTAAAGAAAGCATAAATGGCTGCAAACATTCACTAAAATGAAAAGAAAAATGTGTTTGATTTACAGGCAGCTTCCTGCATATTTTTTTTTTTCAATTGCAAGACATTAAACAAAAACAAGAAAGCAAAGGATGCATTTACAATTCTTTTAAGCATTAAAGGACACATTCACCAAAATATACAAGATGCATGAATTGAATTTTCAATTTTTTTTTTCAATAGTTTATTTATTTCCATCATCACAAAGAAAAGAAAAGAAGAAAAAGTTGACATAATCCAAAGTGATACAATTTTTTTTTCATTTCTCTTACACTCGTCCGATAAAGGATTTTTTTTTCAATACAATATAAATTATACACGAATGATGTCGTAAAAAAGAAACAATGCACTTTGTCATGGCAACAAAAATAGTAAATAATCACAATGATGGAAAACAGTGTTCCACTAAAAAAGCCACGCTTGTAAAACGTGGAACACTGGAACAAAACAACAACAGCACCAATTTGTTATACCAATAAGACATATTCATTTTAAATTCTTCTATATACTATTGTACATTTTACTCATTGATATAATGATGTTGATACTATGAACAATACTTACTAGGTTTTTAGGATGCAAACGTATAAACTATATAACATATCACATTTGTGGCACAGACACTATGGGGCCAGGTGTGCCAGGAAAATTGAACTGAAAGGAAGATATGCAATCGGCCACATAAAAAACATAACGACGACAACAACAACAACAATAACACAGTACACAGAAACAACAGAATTTGAGGAAATGCACTCAGACAGATACTGGACAACGAAGAACGAGGAAAAAGGAGCAGGGAAGAATAGAGAAGGAAAAGGAGAGGGATGGAAAAGGTCTGTGGACACACTACAAAATCTCAAGGAAAAGTGAAACATGATGGGTTTTTTCATTGAACAGAATTAACTGGTATATTTAGAAAACAAATATTTTTTGAGTTTATACCTAAATGTAATTAACTTCACAGATTCTTTTAGATCATTATCTAAGCTATTCCAAAATCTGGGTCCGGTATAAACAAATGTATTTTGAGTGTGTACAGTTCTAACTAAGGGAAGATGAAATTCTTTAGATTGTCTAGTGGGATAGTTATGTACGTGGCTGTTACGGTGAAATAAAGAATAAAATATTTTGGGTAGATGATTGCAGTTGTAATTAAACATATATTGACCAAGTTGAAACAAATACAACTCTTTTATTTTCAGAATTTTGTGCTCAAGGAAAAGCTTGTCAGTATGTGCTCGGATATGAAGGTTAAAAACGATTCTGAGCGCCATCTTTTGCAGAAGAAAAAGTTTATCTAACAATGTCGAATATGTATTCCCCCAAGCAAGAATTCCGTAATTCAAGTACGGCAATACCAAACTTGAATAAAGCGTAATCAAAGCCGAAGAAGGAAGATAATATTTCAATCTATTCATTATGCCTATGTTACGTGCAATTACTTTACAAATATTGTTTATGTGACACTTCCATGATAACTTATTATCAACACAAACACCTAAGAATTTAATAGACGAAACCTCTTCTAGGGGATTAGTGTCAAATATAACATTACCTGGTAATCTATCTAAAGAATTACTGAAAAACATATACTTTGTCTTCTCAATATTCAGTGACAATTTATTTGCATATATCCATTGTGAGACATTCTTCAATTCATCATTCACTGTACTAATCAAAGTATTAGGGTCAGGGTGGGAATAAAAAAGATTGGAATCATCCGCGAATAATATGAAAGAGAGTTTATCTGAAGATCTATAAAAATCATTAATGTAAACTATAAATAACAGTGGGCCTAACAAACTTCCTTGCGGAACACCACATTCTATTTTCTTCATAGAAGAATCAAAACTGTTCACATGTACATATTGAAATCTGTCAGATAAATAACTCGTAAACCATTGCAAGGCTTTTCCGCGAATACCATAATGGGATAAGAAGTATACCGTGATTAATTGTATCAAAAGCCTTTGAGAAGTCCAGGAAGATGCCTATTGTATGCGAGAATGTATCAAGTGCATGTGTAATCTTTTCCACAAAGGTAAGTAAAGCGTGGGTGGTGTTGTGATTTTCTCTGAATCCAAATTGAAAATTCGTAAATATATTACTCATATTGAAAAATTTTACAGTTCGGATATATACTATTCTTTCCAAAATTTTAGAAATTGAAGTTAATAACGATATTGGTCTGTAATTATTGACATCATCTTTCTCCCCTTTCTTATATATAGGTATAACTTTGGCAGTCTTCATTTGACTTGGTACAAGCCCAGTACTAAGTGATAGATTAATAATATATACTAAAGGATCTATTATTTGAAGAATTATATTTTTCAACAAATAATTATCGATTCCATCACAACCTGGGCTTTTCCCTTCTTTCAAATTATTAATAATATCAATAACTTCTTCGTTATACGTAGGGTCCAAGAATATAGTTTTAGGATTAGGTATATCTAAAAAATCAAAAAACACTTTATTAGATGAAGGGATACTTTGTGATAAATTTTTCCCAATCGATGCAAAAAAATCATTAAAAATTTCGGCCATACCAGCAGGTACATTGCTTGAGGTATTACCCCATCGTACTTCTGAAATACTAGATGCATCATTAGATGTATTCATAACATCTTTTATTGTTTTCCAAGTATTCTTTATATCATTTTTATATTTCATTATCTGGTTGACATAAAATTTTCTCTTTTGTAAACGCAATAAATTAGTAAGCGTGTTTTTGTAAGTCACATATTTTTGTCTGTTTTTATCCGTAGGGTTACTCCTGTATTTATAAAACAAATTATTTTTTCTATTAATCGATCTTAAAAGTGATTGGGTTATCCACGGGAGTCTTGGAGTTCTTTTATAAGAACTTTTCCTTGAATGAATAGAGCAATATCAGTAGAATATGTCAGTGAAAATTTGAGGAAAATCAGACAATCCATTCAAAAGTTAAGAATTTTCAAAGTTTCTGGATGAGAAGACTATAACAGTTTATGACGTTACATATACGTACAACAATATAAAGAAAAAGTCAAATTCAACAAAATTTCATTTTTTGAGAAAAGTAAAGTTTCCTCCAACTTCTTACCAACACATGTTTAGGGCAATATTGTTCCCTCTGCTTTCTGAAAGAGGTAAGTCAAGCACTCTTGCAATTTGCTAAAAGTATGAAAATATCTTAAATTCTGCTTATAATTTCTTTATATCATTGAACATTTGTGACATCACAAATGGTAGCAGTTTTCTCATCCAGCATTGACTGCACAGAAACTGAAAGAATTTATGATTTTTGAACAGATTGTCCAATTTCCTCATGTATTCACTGATGTATTCTACTAATATCACTCAATCCACACATACATTCAGGTGAACTTGTCCTTTAATCACAACATTCTAAGATTCCTGTCTCCAGCCACTAGATACAGTTGCAATACCATCAACACATGTAGCCATCTCTTATCCCTGAAGAACATTTATTTGCACCTGCTCACGAGTAATAGGCATCTTACTGGCACATATTAACATCAAGCAGGCTTTTTAAATTACTCCTAGTGACACTGGTGGATCACTGCATGTCTTGCCAAGCGACATCAGTTCAATGTCCGTCAGGGCTTGAACCTCAAACCCACTGGTCTGAGGTTATAAGTACTTCACCACAAGACTTTAATCAGCATAGCATGTTTTTCTACTGTACAATTTCTGCTTCCGTTATGCTTCTCGTTCACCCATTTTACTGGCATTCACTTGAATTTAGACAACCCACACAGGCATTTCAGTATAATGATATTTAGTTAGATTAAATAATTTCAATTTTTTAACAGATTTAAGATATCTGTGCTCATTTGGGAGAAAACAAAAGAATGCCAGCTGGTGTGCTGATAAAGTAAGCAAGGCACACAAAAGGGCTAGAATATCATTCCGCATAACTCCCTGCTGATGTCATAGGAATGATGATATCTAGAGCTACTTTAAGTGATTTATTGCTGCAATACCGGATCTTTATGGCATACCATTTTAAAAGGCTAACTTTTCTAAACACTCTACCGATAATGGAGCGATATTGTTGAGAAAGTGATACGATGGCTGGCGAAATGATGCACTTTTCGAATCAAATCCTCCATGAGGAATACGACACCTTAGTCACCAACGCGAAGCGGCATCTATCTCTCTCTCTCCTCTCTATCTTCAATGTCTGCGTTAACACCGCATCCATCGGGAATCACTTTGATCTATGAGCTTCATAGACTGGGCATGGGTAGCATAGAATAAACACTATTAACGGGGGCTCCCAAAATAAATCAATGCAGGGTTCATTCATCAACTGCTGGTGTGAAAACAGAAAGGACTGGGAAGGGAATGGGCAAGAGAACAAAGGATTCCTTTTCCAGTCTAATCCGATTGTTCACTTCTCAGGCCCAGACCCCGATACCATTTACTTTTCACATTTTGAGACAAGGAGATGTACAAGGACCTCCTCTGGCTAGGTTTGAATACATGAATAAAAAAAAAAAATCACCAAGAAAGAGATAAAAAACTACAAAAATGAACAAAAAAAAAGACTGGAAACAGATACATGGATTGGTATTTAAAAAACTTATAAGGAAAGAGAAACAGGTTTAACATGGATATTGCAGAGTGACACTTTAAAATAAAATTGCAAAAGAAAGAAGGAAAAAGAAGATATAAAAAGAAGAAAGAATAGACAATTTCAAAGAAAATTACAATGGGGGGAAAAAGGGAGATGAGATGAACAAGAAAATGATGCCGGTGATGATGATGATGATGATGATGATGATGATGATGATGATGATGATGATGATGATGATGATGATGATGACAGAGAAGAAGCCAAAGTGGAAGAATAGATAAATAAATATGACTAGTATCCATATTATTTCATCATGATGATGGTGGTATAGATAGCGATGACTATAATGATGATGATAATGATGGTGGAGATTAGATACCGATGACACTTTTGATGACAATGAGTACTGAAGCTCAGTGCACACACAAAAATGCATCAATAGATCTACTTCTTCACTGGCTCACACATTGATGCCATTAGAAGGAATCCATCATATTACTCACTCTCTCTTATCAATAAGTTATCCCTCTCCGCATCATTAAAGCTTCATCAGCGTGACCCAGATATCGTTGGAGGGTGATCAAATGGTATCACACATTCATTTCCCGAATTCAACATTCACTCATTTCTCTTTCCATCATCTGGTTCCTGGCATGCATGGCTGTAAAATATATGAACGCTCATCCTGCTCAAGACAAGAAGTAAAAATATGTGCACACTTGCTGATTGATTCATTGACAGAGATAGTCATAAAACACATTATAATTCAGTTCCTCCTTGTGTGCTAAAAGTGCCAGACAGGATAGTGTCAAAATTTACGTGTTTCTTTTCCTCTTTCTTCCGTATTTATCTCTTTCTTACCACTTTTTCTATCTCTCACTTCTCTCTCTTTTTCTAACATGTTCTATCTCTACCTATTTCTTTCTCGACCTCTTTCTCTTTCTCTAACCTCTAATTCTCTAGTGATCTGTATTGAATAACTATGTTCCTTGAGCATTGGTTGCAACATCCTCCAAGCAAGATTCACATCCAAAATGGCCCTTTTCGTCTAGTTCCCCGCCCCCAATCTAAAGTTTCCAAACTCTACAAGCCCTGCCTCTTGTCATACTCCCACCCCCCCCCCCCCCCCCACCATCTATGCTCCCAAAAGGATACTGGAGACTTAAGGAGGAACATGAATGAGCTAAACAACTGCCAATTAGGAAATACCACTCGCATGATCATTCAGTCTTGGGCTCTCGGGCGCTGCATCATCGTAAGATGGCAATCCTTGGAGGATACTCTGCTACTCTGATATAATTGGAACCAGGTGTTGATGGCTCTCGCATCCATATCAAGGTTGTAGGGAGGATGGGAAGTAAAGTTTTTTTAGATTAACTCATGGAATGCCTGTCATAAAGCCTACAATTATGCAGCATGACCACCTGTGTGATTTGAAATGATGCATACTTCATATTTCTGACACAATACACATGTCTTGCAGAGCTTCACAAACTACTCCCCATTGGAAATCAAGACTGGTCCCTCAACGCATTCATCCTTCGAGTGGGGAAAAAAAGTAGTTCAACCCGCCAAACTCGGCATCCAATCTCCATAACAAGGGAAATGCATCAGCTCCTCGTTTGATACAAGGAGCTGTATGATTCACAAGATAAGGCCACAGAGTGTCAATCACAATGTTTCTTGTTCGAGTCCACTGGCTGCTGCAGTTGCACCCCTAGGCATGACACTTGATTCTTATTGCCTAGTCTTTTAGAGGTGACGTAAAGTCATTAAAGTTCGGTGGTTGCTCACTTAAAGGCATTCAATGCTTCATTAGTACTCATGAAGAATGGATCACATTTAATTCAATCATTTAATAACAATATTTGTCCCTTTCTGCAGTCCCATATTGTGAAATTGAATTTTTTGCACTGTAAACTCTGTCACTGTCCAAAGATTGGAAAGGGTAGAAAAGCACATTATCACATTTATTGCCCTATTGACACCAACACAACACATACACCTTGACAATCTCTACATCCCTGAGATTCTCAGCTTTAAGTTGAATTGTGGTTACATCACATTGCGGTTTGAATCCTTCGTGTTTTGAGTTTGAATGTCTAAATGTACTTTGATACTTTATTTCGTCTTTTTCCTGTCATCGTAACTACATTAAAGGGCTTTAACCCACATTCAATCCATCTACTCATTTCCAACTCATCACTTTCACTGTATTCATGATACTTTAATTACAGCCACCACAAACCACCATCGCAGCCATCATCACCATGCCAACCATCACCATGCCGACACTCATCTTCAACACCACCATCATCACCATCACATCTACTGCCACAGTCACAGCCACTGTCAATTACATTGAAATCATCACTCATAACCCAAGTCATCTCCTTTATACTCCTTTACACCATCCTCATCATCACTGCCACCATTAACGACAATATCATCATCACTATCATCATCATCTTCATAATCTTGATTTCTTTACTCCTCATTCTCATTAATATCATCATCATATTTCATTATAATCTTTTTGGGGCATCCACAACATCCTTGTTGCCATCATGCCTGCAATCTTTTCTGTCCCACCAGTCAAACCATCACCTTCTTCCTCCTTACCTGCATCTTCTCCTGGTTTCCCGCATCCCCTGCCGCCTTCAGCTGGTCCTCCGCGCCCTTCATCCACCGCTCCATCTCCTCCGTCTCCACCCGGAACTGGTACCAGTGGGGCACGACGATCTGGAGGGCGTTGCGGCGTCGTTCGGCGTCGGTCTTCAGGGTGGACCAACGGCCCCGGAGGACGGACAGCTTGGACTCCAGCTGACCGGCCTGGGCGGGGTCAGTCTCTCTGGTCTTCTGGAGGAGCTGCTCCCCTTGCTGGATCAGGGACTCCACATCTGGCTCCAAGCTCTCCAGGGCTTCATCCGTATCCTGAGGATGATGATGATGATGATGGAGATGACAAATTGCAAGATCATGAAACAGACTTCATCTTTCCATGTCAAGCCACTAAATAAATATTTAACTGTATCCCTTATAGCTAGCAAATAGGGGCTGGTTTAAGTATGTGCACATCTTTTTTCCCCAACACACAATAAGCCATTCACTTATACTGTTTATATGCGATTCATTGCTCAACATTATCGCTAACATTGACTGGATATATTTTAGTTGACAAATTTACTTGCTCTGTGTTGTCATCATGATCTACTAAACCAGTCATTGCGGATACATGATTGTGCTGAGTTCATATGACAAAAAACATTTGAAAATCAATGCAGTTTATGCATATGTGAATAATTTTGAGGTACTGGTTAGCAGGATTAAAAACATGCCTGCAAATGCTGAAAGTATGACAAATAAACAAGTGTTACAGAAAAAGCTGCTACATCTTATCAAAATGCATCACAACTTTCAATCTATTAACTCATACTGAACCTGAAGGAGAACTTCTGGCCAAGGAACTCTGCATAACTACCTGCCAAACACGCCCGAACAAATCTGCTTCAAGACAAATGCCCATTCCAGTCTGATTTTTGCTCAATAGATTTAAGGCCACACTGATAAACAGAAATATTGTCTCACACCTTAACATTGGTCTCGATGTCGATCTCAAAGTCCTCGTCCCTCAGCTGCCCGCCCTCGACGAGCCGGTGGTCGCAGAGGTCGATGGCCGTGTTGGTCTGCTCAAGGATGGTGTTGAACTCTCGGAGGTAGCCACTGGGCTTGACGGCCAGGTCCACAGCAACGGCAGATGCCTGGAGGTCTGGAGTTTGAGAGACGGGTGAGGTCCCTTGAGGGGTAACTGGTTGCTCCCCGACACCCTGGAAGATGTTGTTAAGGTTGACAGGGGCGCTCTCTGCAGTCTGGACCTCCATCTTGTCTACCTGCTCATCAACCTGACAACAAGACGACGGAGAATTATAGGAATCATGTCAGAAATGTTGATCTGCATTTCTCTCTCTCATTATTAAAAGTTAAAGAACAGACTGAGACATTCTCGGAAACTTATTTTAAATCCCTAAAAGAGATGCCATAGAGTTCAAATTCTGACTTGTTTCCATTTCATTCATGCTTAAGATCTGTATCAAGGCTTTGTCTTCACTCTGTTAGAAATTCATGACCAAAATACCACCTGCATGTCAGCTATTTTGTTGCACAGGAGAAAATGGAGCAGTGGTCATGAAGAACTTGCCCTTGACCGTTTATTTTGGTTTGATGTTCCCATGAAAGTTCACCTTCATGCATTGTACATTACACTTCAGTTTTATAACAAAAGTAATTGGCCTACAAAGTACAATTTACATGATGTTTTAACACAAGCATTATAGAATGCTTTCTCATGTAAATGAGCGAAGTGGAGGTGTGTTTCATCACAATTTGACCACTGAAAAGTGAGAGCAGACTTACAGCCATTCTGCCTCCAGATGGTGCTATTTGGTCCAACTTGCCGAGCTGAGTGGGTGCAGACTCACTGTCTGCCACCCTCTCCGGCTGAACGGTTTCCGTGACGATGGCATCTGCATTGTTGTTGTTGAGGTTGTTGGCCATGACCACTGTCGTTGTCGTCGTCGTCACCATCGTCGTCACGGATGCGAGGTCTTTGGGTTTGGATTCGACCACCATTTCCTGTCTGGGAGATATCATCTCAGTGATCTCAACCTTTTGCTTCTTCTTCTCGTTCTCTTCTTTCTCCCTCAGCTTCGCCTCCTTCTCCAGCTCCATGCTGATTTGATTCTGCTTCGCCTGTTGCTCCTGAATGAGAAACCGAGGTGGCAATGTTGTTGGAGGTAGAATCGATATTGTTTGGGTGCATCATAATTTTAATGCATGCAAAATATCAAAATCCACTTCTCACAACGTGTTAAGGTTCAAACCTGTAATGGAGTGGTCCATCTCTCAAACACATTAGAAAAGGATACCAACCCTGTCCACTCCAAGAGTCGATCAATAGTCAGTAAATAGTATCAGCCTGGGTCCAATTTCATGAAAGATGTAATGACAATAATTCTTGCCAGAATAGTAACTTCTCATAGCAACAAGCACTATGGAAGCAGGATTCCTGTCAATGCCATGATAACACTTGCCATTTCAGCAAGACTCACAATCATAGCAACTTTTCATGAAATGGGGCCCTGGTACACCAAGACATACGAATGAATGAATGACAAGGAAACAAATATGACAAGACAAGTTAAAGGACAAGTCCACCTTCATGTACATAAGGATTGAGAGAATGCAGCAATTCTAGCAGAACAATCTGTTCAAAAGTTATGAATATTCTAAGTATCTGCGCAGTCACTGCTGGAAGAGAAGACTACTACAGTGTATGATGTCATATGCGTACAACTATATAAGGAAAATAAAAAGAGAATTTCACAAAACTTTACTTTTTTAATGAAGTGCACATTTCTTCGACTTGCTACTGACGTATGTTAAGGGTAATATTATTCCCCCTGCCTTCTGAAAGAGAGAAGTTGAGTGTTCTTTTGTTATGCGAGAAAAATGGAAATATGTTGAATTTTCTTTATTCTTTCTTTATATCGTTGTACTCATGTGACATCACAAGCTATAGTAGTCTTTTCATCCAGCCGTGACTGAACAGAAACTTCAAAAATTCATAACTTTTGAACGGATTGTCCGATTTTGCTCATACTCTCACTGATGTGTTCTACTAATATTGCTGCATTCATTCAGCCCACATGTCTATGAAGGTGAACTTGTCCTTTAACTGAAGGGTGCACCAACCTTTATCTTCTTGCAGACGTGTTCCCACTTCTGGTTGAGGGCAATGAGGTCTGGTTCCGAGGAGCGTCGACAGTCTCCTCCCAGCTGCATCAGCTCCAGAGCCTGGTCCCTGACCTCCTCCACCCTGTGGGAGTAGTCATCCACCTCGTCCTGGAGTCTCTGGTGAGAGAAGGTGTGAGTAGAGACAGTCTACAGTCAGTTTGAGTTTCAAGCTTGAGTTGAGTCAGTGTAACAAGTCTACATTTGATTTTGCGTTTCACCCCGAGTTCAAGTTTTTGTGCTTACAAACAAACAAATAAACAAACATACACACACAAATTATATAGGCCTTCATATATACATTTATACATACAATTTGTACACAATTAATTACCATAAAAGGTCACAGAAACACATTTTAATAAAGAAATTGAAATTATTCAATATCCTAAATTTCTCTCTGCACCAGTATCATTTTATTTGGTGGAGTTGACGGATGATAAATACTCATTATTATCAAACTACAATGCTGCAAACTGTGCCCATTACGCTTCTGCACTCTTTGACACCATAACATTGGGAGGGGCAAGTTGTACAAGTTTAAAGCACACCTAATAGGACATCTCTATACTGCTAGCTTTTGCAATGTCACACATTGGCAATTTCTAATTTAAAACTAATCAGTTTCATGCCAGGCAAACTAAATCAAAGGACATGGGAAGAATGCTACCAAGCTTCAGGCAAAAACTTTTACATTGTCTATTTGTTTACAAATATGGTATATGCGTGTCAACTTCAGTCACTACAAGCAGAATTTGACAGATGCTATTTCTGAGAGGATTCCAAATTTGATTCCACTTTACCAAAATCCTGGGACTCTTGAACACACACACACACATATGCACACACACAAATTCACTCACATTTTCAACTGATTCAGATCTTTTTATTCACTGCCTTTAAAAGAAAGAATGTAATCAAACCAGACTGCTGGTTTATGTTAACTCTTGCAACTTTCCGCGAAGTATAGGCCAAATCAAGAGTTGGTATTCTACACACCAAGATAAACTGAGAGCGTTCATGGATGAGACAGCTTGCAGGCATTGCCTGTGTTTACATTTTACCCGTCCCTAATCTTTGCTAATGGAGCTTACTCATTCCCTGCAAAACGCTAGGGTCAAATTCTTCAAAATACGAAAAAAGGAAGAACAAAAACAACAAAAGTAGAGCTCCATATGACAGGCATCCCTAGACTTGTTCAAGCAAGCCAACTTTCCAAAATTGATCTTTTTCTCTTTTTTTTTCTTTCTTTTTGTCTGATGGAGTACAGATCTATCATCACGGTAAACAGTCCAAAACTTTTTTGGTTCAATTGCAGCTTCAGGGGAAAAACCATAAACTAGGAGGATGAAAAGCCCCTGCCAAATCTGCTGCGCCAAAGTCTGAGCCAATGACCCTTGACCTAAGACCTATCAACCCTTGCAAATTCCTCAAGATGGAGAGGGAGAATATATTTCTGGGGCCCAATGACAGGGAATGTGAGATAATTTGAGATGGACAACTTACAAGATCTGACTGTGGCACTACTGCTACTAAATTTGCAAGGGACTATAAAAGTGTTCATTTACAGTTTTGCCCAAGATCTAGCCACAACTTTGACTATTGAGGTGATGAACAGCTTTTTGAAAGCCACATTTCTTATCAAACATTTGTAATTTACTTTATCAGCTCAACAGAAAAAAGAAACAATTTAAACATAACACTTTACAGAACACAGCCAAGTATGTGCATATAACCCCTTAGTTCTGAGAACACAAATGCACTGAATCCACACATGAGAATTTTGAAATCCCTCATGGTAAATTGATTTTGCAGGCATTCCAGTGGCTGATGGCATTTTCCAATCTCACTCAAAGGCGAAAGCATTTACAAGAATGCAACACAGTTTTAACAAAGCTCTCCAATTCACACTTCAAATTTCTTTCTCTCAGATAAAGTATTGTCATGATGAGGTCTGGTTCATTCACCTATTATCTCTGTGACTTTAATAGCATAACTGGCATCATACATCACGCCCAAGTGTTACATATGTATCTCTTTGAGTGATGAATCTCATTTTTTCTTATATAATTCAGAAAATAACTGAACAATCTCTAACAGTTTCGACAAATTACAATAACTACTGTACATACGTGTGTATGTATAGCACTCTAACAATTTATATGTTGTTTCACAGCACTTTACATCACATCTTCATTCATAGCACAGCTGCTCTATATACGAACACTCTATTTACTCAAATTCTCTCTAAATTGTATATACCCAAAACAATTTCAAATCTAAAATCAGAAAGTGAAGCTTGTCTAAAAGAAAAAAAAAAATTATCCTTGAAATTTGGGAAAGGGATAATGTTACCACCCCCGCATACCATCAAGTTATACACAGAGGCAAACCTTAACTCTCTTAGTCTTATGACAACTTATCTGAGCAGGCTATCCAGATAAAAAATCATCAATGGTAATGAGTGGATTAACTCTTTATGTGCCATGGTGGAACCCCCTTGTGTGCCACATTATTCTGAGACACCAACGTAGTCATGCTTTGAGAAAACATTCTGTTTTTCAAATCGATGTAATTTCTATAGATTTCATTTTAGCTGGACATGTAGTGAGCAAAGTTGTAGAGAAAATTGCAAGCTTTGCTTTTAGTCCAGTCAAAATAGGGTTTCACCCACCACTAATTGCAACAGTACGAATTTCACTGCAGTGCAACTTGTTATGGGCTCCTAAACACCATACTAAAAGTCCCAAGAAATCCAATGGGGTAAAGTGGCTAAATTTGCATAATATGCAAATTAGCTCCCATAATGATAAAAATACAGTGTTTACATGAAAACTATGCTTCTAGGTTTCAGATTGGAAAACCGAAAGTGTTTTAACCTATGTTTACAATGTCAGCTAGTGCGATGCAAACATTTCCATGGACATGATCTGGTCCTCATTTGCATAATATGCAAATTAGCTCCTCATAATGATAACAATACAGTGTTTCCATGAAAACTATACTTCTAGGTTTCAGATTGAAACACCGAAAGTGTTGAAACTTATGTTTTCAATGTCAGTTAGTGCGATGCAAACATGTCCATGGACATATTCTGGGCCTCATTTGCATAATATGCAAATTAGCTCCAATAATGATAAAAATACAGTGTTTCCATGAAAACTATGCTTCTAGGTTTCAGATTGGAACACCCAAAGTGTTGAAACATATGTTTGCAATGTAAGTTAGTGCGATGCAACCAATCCCATGTTCATATTCATGGCCTCATTTGAATAATATGCAAATTAGCTCCAATAATGATAATAATACAGTGTTTCCATGAAAACTATGCTTCTAGGTTTCAGATTGGAACACTGAAAGTGTTGAAACATATGTTTGCAATGTCACTTAGTGCGATACAAACAATTCCATGTACATAATCTGGGCCTCATTTGCATAATATGCAAAGGGTACCGAGCCAACGGAATGTTCAAATGCACCAAAGTGCCCGATATGAGCATATCAAGAGTGTTCAAATGTGATATTTCAGTTTCTCTTCACCAAATACAAACTTTTCAGCATTAGAAACCTAGCATGAATAATTTTAAGCGAATAATAGTTTGTTATCAGACAGATAATGATAGCTTATCCATTAATTACGTAGAATCAAAGTACGAATATAAACAACTGTCAACATCTATAACCTGTCCAATTTGGAGAGTTGCTTATTCGATTCTGGATGATTCAGCTCTTGCACCCTTGAGGGTTTTGAGATATTGAAGATAGCACAGTCAAAGGAAACTCTGTGGGTAGTGACCAAAGTTGCCCCTATCGATCATATCCCCACGGCCATTTGCAAAACATGCATCAACCAACGCGATTTCCGTTGTTCTAAGCGTACAAGATTTTTTTTTTTCTTTAAAGTCGTTTGGCCGTCTAGCAAAGACTATTTCCATGAAAGTACATCTTTAAAAAGTGGTGCACATGAGTCAAAGCGACTCGGAGGGAGGTACCCGAATTTATCCCTATACCATCACAGCCCGGTACAAAACACAGTATATACACGTGAATACAGCTGTTTGAAGCGAAAAAACAAACAAACAAACAACCCTCTATAACGTCCTTTTCGTTTCATTTCCATTAAATTTCAGTGGAAGTTATAGAAGAATTATTGTTCTACAATATCTATAAGATGAAAAGGTGAAATCCTAAGGGCAATGAAAAACATGCAGTATATACAACGGCGAAAAAAAATGTTCCATGGGTACATGCCTCTGAAAAGTTCTTCCGCCTGTCTAGCACATACTCTTTTATTTTCGTAAAATGCAATTCAGGTAATACAGGAGACGTTGCTTTACAATATCTATATTGTCAAAAAGTTGGACATTCAAACGCAAGCCCCTTGGGAAGTGCCCAAATCACCCATACCTTGACCTTCGTGGTCCCAAAACAGGTTAACAAAACATGCATTATGTGCCAAAGCAAATTCAGTTGTACATGCACGTAGAAAGTCGTTTTGCCGGGTTGTAAATAAAAACACTTTACTTTTCATGATTTTTAAATGGTAGAGACACTGCTTTTCAATATCATATAGTCAAAGGGGTGCACAATCAAAGCCCACCGAGTGGGATGTGTTCAAATCATCCAAAACCCTAGGGCAATATAGGAAACATGCACTATCATTTAGCACGAATATGTTCCAATTTTCCAACGGTTGTACAGCAAGTGCCCTATTGTTTTCAAGAAATGCAATATAATTAAAAGAAGAAAAAATTGCTCTACCTTAATTTTATTGTCAAAAGGGTGAACATTTCACAGCAATCCCTTGGGAAGTGTCCAAAATTACACCTCTGCTCAAGCCCCGTAATTACAACACACGGATACTATGAACGCAAATACTGACGTTCTTTGGTGCATGGTCTTAGAAGTAGTTCCGGCAATACAGCTACACACTTTTATATCGATAAATGTCGTGGAAATGATAGAAGAAGCATTGCTTCACAATATCTATTCAGTGAGAGGATGCACATTAAATTCCAATCCTGTGGGATGTGCCCCAAAGTACCCCACCCTCACGGCAATATAGAAAACATTGAATATCATTAACGCGAATATACTATATGTTCCAAACGTACATGTTTGTTTTTCTTTTGTTTTCAAAAATACATTGTAGTTAATAGAGGAGACATCCCTTATAACGATATCCATATTGTCAAAAGGGTGAACATTAAAGGACAATGCCTTGGGAATGGTCCAAAATTACACCTACGCTCACGCACCCTTAAGACAAAACACAGATATTAGCAACGCAAATACCGTTGTTCTAGCGTGAATGGTTGTAAAAGTAGTTCCGGCAATACATCAAATACAATTTTCATCGATGACAAGTTATGAAAATGATAGAAGAAACTTAACTTTACAAGATCTATACACTTAAGAGGGTGCGCATCAAACGGCAACCCTGTGGGATGTGCCAAAAATACTCCACCCTCACGGCAATACAGAAAACATATAATATCATATAACGCGAATATATATATGTTCCAAACGTACATGTTTTCGAAATTCCATCGTGCCGTATAGCAAAGGCACTTTTGTTTCCCAAAAAAATGCAACTAATTAGTAGAGGAAACATTGCTCTACAATAACTACATTGTCAAAAAGGTGGACATGCAAAGGTAATCCCTGGGGAGGTGTCTAAATTTACACCTACGCTCACGCCCTTTATGACAAGATACGGATATTAGCAACGCAAATGCAGTTGTTCTAGCGTGAATGGTTTTAAATGTAGGTCCAGCAATACAGCAAATACACTCTTATATAAATGAAAAGTCATGAATATGATAGAAGAAGATTTGCTTTACAAGATCTACACAATAAAGAGGGTGCTTATTGAAGGGCGACCCTGTGGCGTGTGCCCCCGAAATGCCCTTTATCCTCTTGGCAATATAGAAAACATATAATATCATATAACGCGAATATATATGTTCCAAAAGTACATACTGTCAAAATTCGATCGTGCCTTATAGCAAGGGTATTTTTGTTTTCAAGAAATGCAATGTAATCAATACAGGAGACATTGCTTTACAATACTTATATAGTAAAAAGTGGTGCACATTTAAAGCGGCCCCTTGGGAGGCGCCCAAAGTTACCCCCTCAACCCCGCGTCCCCATATGCAAAACGTGCATTATGCCAACGTGACTACTGTTGTTATGAATGTACTCTTACAGTTACCGCTAATTTGCATTTTATGTAAATCATTTTTGTACGACCAATTCGAAAAGGCATCTATCGTGTTCATTGACCTACAAAATATAAGTTTATACATTTAAATCTTTAAAATTGGATAACGGGAAGCTGAGATCTGTCAATTACCTCTCATTTCAGGTGCTAATTTGCATATTATGCAAATTTTACTATTTTGCCCCGCTGGATTTTTTGGGACTTTTAGTATGGTGTTCAGGAGGCCTCAACGACTTGCTCTGCAGTGAAATTCCTACTGTTGCAATTAGTGGTGGGTTACCCCCTAAAAATCGCTAGATTGACTGGACTATTTGATGTAAATTGTACGACAAATTGATGATCGTTTTTCTTTGAAATTACATCGATGTAACGGCATGACTTTTGCACACAAAACAGGGACAGAAATTAAGAATTTATTCGCAAATTACCGCTCGATAGTCAATCACCACATAAAAAGCAAGCTATAGGCCTATATGTGAGACGAACGGAAGCGCGAGAAAAGCTTTCATTGTACTTTGGCATTTGACGATTTATCGATCGGTTTGGGCGGTTTGTGTGTTTGAGCAGAATATGCGCAGTTGGCACGCCGTCGACCGATTCAGATGTGCGAACGTGGCACATAAAGAGTTAAACATTCTCACACTGTCTGCAAACATCTCTTTCTCACTCACCTGGTAGGTCTGTCTCTCTGTCGGACTGACGAGCTCCTCTCTGGTGAGCTTCTCGGAGGTCTCAATCTTGGAGAGGGCCTCTGCCAGCCACTCCTTCACCTTGGCCAGGCTGGTACGGAACGCCGTCAGCTGATCCTGGTAGGTCTGGTAGATCGAGGGGTGCAGTGGAGGGGTGCAGTGAGGAGGGGTGCGGTGGGGGCACAGGAGGGGAGAGAGATGGGGGCGAGAGGGGCATGTGTATGAAGGAGGAGGAGGACAAGGAGGTTAAGAGGGGGGTACAAAAAAAAAAGATGGGTTTACACATCTTGATACCTCAGTGAATCTTAGCCTGCATATATCATAAGGTTATCGAGTACATACTTCTTGTGGTTCATCATAAGGTTACATACTTTTGTGGTTCTTTGTCAAGGTATACAGAAAGCTTTTATTGGTAGATGAACAAAAAAATTTCCAGAAGTTTTCATAGTTTAGACACAGATGTGCAAACATTGACATTTATCACATTTCAGATCATTTATGACAACATTGCCACAATACCTTACTTACTATTTGTGTCATCATTGACAACATGGAAAATGCAATTTTCCTCAATCAATTACATTCTATTGAAAGAGTCCCATGCTTCTTTTGTTGGCTTTTTTTTTCTTTCTTTCACAAAGCACTCCACTTCATTAACCATGAAAAGTACTGGAAAACATCTTAATGCTTGCTGTGCAGGTAAAAGTACTGACATATGCATTAGGATAGAGTGCAGCTGAGGGGACATGCATATATTTCATAGATGGGAGTTACAAGTATGAGCTCCCATAGGAGAAGGAGAGAGCTTGGCGATCCTTTGTATGCACTTCAGTAAATCTTTCTTTCAGCATATAAAGCTGTCAGACTTTTAAGTGCAGGAATATTTCAAAGCATAAATATAGGAATTCCTCTCTTTTTTTTCTCCCTCCCCACAGCTCTCTCTTTCTCTCTATCCTTTTCTCTTTGTTTGTCTGTACTGCTGTCTGTCCATTTCTCTCTCTAAAGCTGTGTCTGTGTGTGTCTGTCCGCCTGAATTGCATATTTAAACAGGCTCTACATACCCTTTTTCAAGTGAACATGACAGATTTATGCCAATGTGGAAAGACATGGTTTAAGACAGATACCAGTGACCCGTGTATCAGTATGTGAAATAAACAAGATAAAGATAGACAAAAGAGATGAGACATTTTTGGAAACAAAGAAGGATGTATGGATAGATGTAAACATACATAGAAACATATACAAACATTGTACATTGACAGTTCCATGACATTTGCTCCTGCAACAATTGCTCCCACAAAATATTGGCATGATAAGACAAACATAGATTCTACTCACAAATATAACCCTAACTCTAATCCTACTCCTCACATCAAACTAAACCTGAAACCCTATCACAACCCTAACTTAACCCTGACCTTAAAGTCCTCGGAGAAAATGACACTAGACTCACTAGAGCAATTGTCACAGGAGCAAATGTTGTGTCACCTATGAATAAACATTGACAACTACATAAACAAAAATGACTACCGGTATTAAAAAAAACCTAGGAAGCTACCACATGAGAAGATAGACAAGGTGAGAAAATTTATGAAAGAGTTTTAAAAAATGGCAGCAATTTATCAAGTAAAAATGAAAATGTAAATGACAGAAGGAAGGAAGAAAGATGGCAAGGGCAGAGGGGAAGGTACATGGATGGAGAGGATGATTTTGAAGTCATACCCCCGAGGGGGAAAAAAGATTTAGTGATACAGCTTAGCCCCTTGTTGGTATGTGACCTCAACAAGAGATTGGGAAAAAAAAAGTATTTTCAATAGTAAGATTTGAGGCCATGAATTGCCCTAGTTCACTATCACTCTGCCCCTCCCCAACAGCCTCCCACACAATGACTTTCTTTGTGCCTCCAGTGTACTTGGTTGGAGTACTACATGCAAATGAAATTGTGGTCCTTGGACAGAAGCTGTCAATGCTGGTATTTGTGATGAATGTTTGTACATGTAAGTGCAATTCACATTGATGGGATTAACGGGATACAAATCTTAAGTTTTGCATCTGAATACATCTCAAGATATTTGCTAGCATTGACAAAGAAAAAACAAAACAAAAAACCTCACTAAATGGTGTGATTAGCATCATGCTCCAAGTCAAAAGGAATCTTTGATCATTTCAAATTTACAGCAATTATTCGAGAAATAGCACAACAATTTGCACAGCAGTGGGTGTCTGAATGAAGAAGCAAGTAGGTCCTAATCTTTGAATTTTCTAACCCATTATTAAATAAAAATGTACGCAAACACAAGGCAATCGCCAAATTGTGTCTCGCCCATTCGCGTACAAGGAATTAATATTTTTTATAACTCCAAGAAGTTAATTGACCTGCTTATGACCTTTGACCTTGTGGTGACCTTCAATACCCTAAGGGACATTTACCGTCCATGTTTGGTCACAAACGGACAAAGGGATCAAAAGTAATGAGCCATAATCGAAACGCGCCATAAAAACTTAACATTGGGCCCTAAAAATTTGTTGACCCCTTTCTGTGACCCTTGACCTTGTGATGACCTTTAACTCCCCAAGGGACATCTACCATCCAAGTTTGGTCACAAATGGACATAGGGATCAAAAGTTATGAGCCACAATCAAAACACACCCTAAAAACATAACATTGGGCCCTAAAAGTTTGTTGACCCCTGTCTGTGACCTTTGACCTTGTGACGACCTTCACCTCCCCAAGAAACATGTTCCATCCAAGTTTGGTCACAAACGGACAAAGGGATCAAAAGTTATGAGCCATAAACGAAATGCACCCTAAAAACTTAACATTGGGCCCTAAAAGTTTGTTGACCCATGTCTGTAACCTTTGACCTGGTGGTTACCTTCAACTTCCCAAGAGACATCTACTATCACCCAAGTTTGATTGCTATTGTAGCAACATGTGTCGAGTTACGAGTGATAAGAGAGTCTTGCAAGTAAACTTTAACGTATGACCTCAAATGACCTTTGACCTTATCCTGTGACCTCCAACGGCACCATAACATGAAGGTACCCCCAGTGCATCCATGACCCAAGTTAGGTTGTAATCCAAGCAACTTATGTGAAGTTATTTGTCAAAAGAGAGTCTTGCAGGTAAACTTTAACATAGAAAAGAGGGTCTTGCACATACCCTTTAATATATATGACCTCAAATGACCTTTGACCTCATCACATGACTTCTGACAACACCATAACATGAAGATACCCCTAGTGCTTCTATCACCCAAGTGTGGCTGCCATTGCTGTAACAGTTGCCAAGTTATGCATCATAAGAGAGTCTTGCAGGTAAACTTTAACATTTGTGACGGACGACGGACGACGGACGGACGACGGACGGACGACGGACGGACGCCATTTGGATCCCTTAGTCTCGCCTTCACCTCCGGTGGGCGAGACAAAAAGGACCGGGTCATCATTTGCAATTAGTGAGATATTTCTGTCCCTCTGAACAGGGAAAAACTTGGTGTCTGGATCATGATCAAAATCCAGCTATTTTGTCTATGTGCACCCACCTAGTGATAGAAGTGGAAGTACAAAAGTTGTGGCAGCATTGGGAGTAGAAAAAGCATGCATGGTAATAAAAGTAGCTGTCATAGTAGCAAAATCAGCAACAGCATAAGTATGGAGTATTAAATGTACTCATATGATATGTATGTAAGTGATTATGATAGATAAAATCATTATCATTTATACTCTCATCAACATCCTCAATATCATCATCACAATAGTCCGTATAAATTTCAGTCATTCAATGATAGAATGCCCAATATCTCATGATCACACTGATCACACGGTCATCTAAAACTATACAGTAGGGTGCGATTTAACATGAATATTCAAACAATAAAATACACATCTATGAACAGCAAGAGAAACTAATGTATATGACAAAAAAAAAAAACTAGTCACACATTTAAGAATGATTCTCTTTGTCCTCTGAATTGGAAGGGAGGGGAAGGAAGCTGGAAATGTATACTTGTATGCTTCCTGTCCCTGTCTGCAATGTCTGCTACTAAATCATACATGTATCTATGATAACTTATCCCCTGTGCCTTGTTAGCTGTTTGTTCTCCCTCCTAAAATGCCCAAGTTGCTCAAAGTTTCAACAGATGCAGCAAACAACGACAATGTTCCATACATAGTGTATCATAACGAAAACCAATAAAACTTTTTCTTCCACAGATAAGAGATAAAATCAGTATTGAAATCCTTGTTCACATAGAGAAGAAAAAGGCCTGCACACCAGTGTGAAATGCCCCTCCCCCCCCCCCCTTATAGAAAATAAAGATACACATATGACAATGCCCTCGTATCTGTAAGAATCATCGTAATCTTAACCCGGTGAGGATGGTTTGATTTTGCTACAACATGCATTTCCCATAGACACTAGCCAGAGTATACTCAGGACTCATCCTCAACAGGTTAAAGGGGATGGCTAGTAACTGATCAGTGGGAATCAGTGGGAATGCTGGGGGATGATTGTTCCAATCCTTGTGGGATTCATTTAAGAGTACATTATATATCTACTGTTGTGTGAAAATTATTTGCTTCAGAACGGTCTCATATTCAAGTAATGTGCAGATTAATGCCCCGTCACTGACCAGGGACGCTTACCTGGAAAAATTAAACTGCACATTTCTTGAATATGAGACCATTCTGAAGCAAATAGTTTTCACACAAGAATAGATATATAATGTACTCTTAAATGAATCCCACAAGGATTGGAACAATCATCCCTCAGCATTCCCACTGATTCCCACTGATCAGTTACTAGCCATCCCCTTTAATTTCAATTTTTGCACCCTTTGACAGAAAAGGAAGAGAGAGAGAAGACGCCAGAATGAATCCTGAAACACTGGAACCACCAACATACAACTTATGATCTCATCAACACGTAAAATCTTAAATGAAGCAAGAGATTATTAAGCAGAGGGGTGAAGGTTGAATTATGAGTTTTCTTCAATTTGTGACCCTGCACCTCAAAACAAACAAAAAGTCGCCAGACATGAATTTTTAGTTAAGACCATATTCTGAAAGAACAGACTTTAAGCTTTAAAATGATGTATAACTCAAATCAATTGGACTCTCCTAACCTATCTAAATATTGGAAAGAAAGCACAAACTCAGGAAAAGTGTGAACTGAGAAAAGAGGCTTTGAAGTACAGTGTCTATTCAAGCGCTTAATCTTTACCAAACCGTGCTGGCTGTGCCATGAATGGGACAAAAAACAGGAAGTGAACAACCAGAGTAACAACAATGAAGGGATTATCAGCTTACACTGAAATTAAGCATGCCTCATTAACACATTCTTTCCATAACTAATGCCAACTTTCAAAGCAGTAGCACTATCCTTTCTAAAGTTATTAGAGTTGAAAGTCAAGAGTGTGGACAAGGTTTTTCAAAAATGAAAACGGGATTCTAAAGACACACCTAATCACACTACTCTACCAAAAACGTTCGAGATAAACTGCTAAAAAACACACTTTCCTGCCCATTTTATGATACCAAATTTTAGCGTAATGTAAAAGAAGACCTGCTCTTTCAGAAAATATGAAAAAGTCAAGTTAGGCTAGGTTGACCCATTTCACTTATTTTCAGTCCTCACGCAAAATCAGTTTGTGCGACTTTATGTTCGTTTTGAGGTGCACGGTCACATTTAGTCTCCCTCGACAGCAGTTGCGATCTTACAAATTACATTTGTAGAGGGAAACAAAATTGAAGAAAACTCACACCTCACGTATGATCTTATCAGGTTACATTTATAATGAGAGGAGGTAACTTTTGTATGGATTGAGTACTTGCTGTACAATGACAAGAAATTGTGTACTCCACACTGAAACGTCCACATGCATCAAATTAAATGCATTTCATAGACGTACATGTAGCTCCATTACATGAATCACCCCCATGGGCCTCCATAACAACAAATATGAAACATGGCTGAACATCACACGACTGACAGTTGCAATAAATTCCTAAACTGGTAAATCATGACATCATCCTTCACCCCAATTGTTCCTCGATCTGTTCAGAGATACGCAGATCAAGTAGCAAGCTGAATTCTTTGTTTGTTTGTTTGTTTGTTTGTTTTGTTTATAGATGCACAGGCTGCTAGATTTGCTGACATAATGGAATTTTGACCTAGAATTGTAACAAATCTTCAGTTCTTCACATGAAGATGTTTGCGAATGATACCACTTTGTTGCTTTTGAACAGTTATCAAATGAAGAGGTACAATGTAGCTTAGTATAATTTCTTTCTAATCTTCACTGTTAAAAGTTGCAGTTACTGACATGGATTTATGATGTGGGATATGTTCAATAGCTCAGTGATAATGTGGGGCATGTAATCTGTAGCTTCCACCTGATCCTTTTCTGCACATTTGAAATCGATCTGGCAGCATCATATTTAGATTTCATTTAGATTTATTACTCAGTAATTACAAACCAAACCATACATATGCTACGTGCCTGGAAATGACCGATAAAAGGCTGTTAGTGTATAAGCAGGTCTTTTTGACAGAAAGCAAATCAGGCATTTTCAGCTTTACACTATTGGTGGGAGTTGGAAATATATAGCACATTGCTCAATTCACTTTATTTTCACAATTACATCACACAAAAAAAAAGTAATAAACAATTCAGGAGGCATAATTCTATCTTGTGACCACAGCATAAAAAAGTGGATTGCTTTTTTTTTTTTGCATGTCAAGCAAGGTGTATTCTCTTTGTACACAATAAAATGAAAGATTGGCCCATGACAACAATAAATAAAAAGTAAACAGTATAGCATGTACACAACAAACACGAAATGTTAGCAAACTCAGAAACAATCAAAAAGAATAATATTTGCTCTTCCTTTGCCTATACAATTGGCATATCACGAAAATGATACTCCAATAAAATCTTGCATGTGGCATTCAGCTTTCTTGTTATATTCATTGACAATCTAAGATTATCCCAGCACATGTACATCATAACATGGAAATGGTCATGGCTGTGGAATAGTAATAAGTTTACCAATGGAGTAGGAAGCAGAAGAATCAAAATAATATGTTCTGTCTGCATCGCATTAAACTGCATGACTGGTACCTGACAGGATCATCATCCCCTTTTTGTCTGAAATATGTCTGAAATATGATTAAAAAACATATTTCATGAGAGAGCTAATGACACGATGAAGTTCCTGAGTATCACAGCCATCATTATCACCACCATCATAATCACCATTATCACCACCATACCATCATCATCATGAAAACCATCATCATTATCATCAGAATCATCACAATCATCATTGTCACAACCGTCATAAGGATAACACACATTTGAGTACTGTACTGGAAGAGCAGTTATCAATTTTGCAAGTTGACTGGTTGGAAAGCAAGTATCCCAGGAAAGAAAGATAACATAGGAGATGAACCCACCCTATCACGTAAATTGTCTACACATTCTTCATGACATGGCACAATGTGCCTGATTGATACCATTTGCTGATTACTGTAAAACGAGAAATGTTCGCGTGCATTTTAATTTCGCGAATTTCGCGAGCGCCAAGATTCGCGAAATTAAAATGCACGCGAAATTTCTTATCTACACTATATGCATTGAACGCAAGAGGCAATTCGCGAAAATTTCTTGCCACGAAAAAGGCCGTCGGCTCCAATTCGCGAAAATTTCGTGCCGCGAATATATCATGTTTTACAGTATTTCCAGTCACCAAAGGCAAACTACAAGGAGCTGGCATCATAAAAGTTTGCCTGTCTTTGATGTGGGTATGTGGCTGGACCACTTTGTTGGTACCCTGTTCTTTGCGATGAATGAGAGTTGTGACCCCCTCATACACAAAACCTCCATTTAATGTCATATCTGAGGGACAGGGTGTTTTGCCTCTTTATTGCTGGAGGGGACAGCATGATCACACACACCACTGCCAAGCTTTAGACTCAAAGGGAATCAAACCCAAGTCAGTTCATTGCAAGGCAGATGTGCTATTGACTGAGCCACATCGCCACCCTACTGTCCACACGGAGAAGTCAAGTGAAATTTGGTCCTACCTGGATGTGGTCCTTCCTCTTGTCCAGTTTCTCCTGGACCTCGTCCATCTGGTGCTGCAGCGTCTCAACGTCCACCTTCATGGCATCAAGGCTGCCCTCTGTTGACAACTTCCGCAGCTGTTCGGACAGCACGAGGGCATCGCCCAGAGCCTTCCGGTGTTTGCCGATGTCCTGCTCCATATGCTGGTGTTAAGATTTTGTGAGGAACACGCACAGAAGGCGGAGAAAACAAGATGTTTTAGAAAACTACTGGATGTCACTCCTTTTGAAGGCACAAATACCAATTAACCAGGCGCATTATCAGATCCCTTTGCAAAGAGAGTGGCGCTATTTCACCTTTTAATATGTGAGCTAAGTTAAGACAGTGTGTAATCGTATTAACAACTGTAAAGAGTGCATACAGCATCTATTACCTTCTATGCATCTGAACAAACATACAATCACAAACATTAATATTAATAGGTGACTTTGGGACAACAAACTATACAAAGCAGTCTACAAGAGTGAAAGAAGAGTTCTTTATTTGGAAAAGGTTTAGGCTACTTACAGTATACATACCTCAGTGAATAAGCACAGTCTGGACCTTGTTTTGTTTTGTTTTTTGATAAGAGTCATTAATGTCTGTGCTGCATTAAAGAAATCCATTCTTTATCTACTATTGTAAGGTGCAAAACACTACTGTGATTATCAGAATGTTAATTGCTGGAAAAGTATCAAAATTGAACACACTTTGTCACAACAGTGCTTACAAGCTTACCTCCACCTAATTTGGATTCTCCCGACACAGTAAACCACAACCCTGAATATTGGGTGATACCATTTCCCCATAGAGGGGGGTAATGGGGTAAAGTTGCGACAGTGAGTGAAAACACACCTTACACCACTGCTGTTCTTCGTTGAGACTCTGGGGCGCACGGCCCGGCTTGTTGCTGGATGACCGCTGATCAATCGCCGAGGCAGCATCACGGATCCACTCGCGGTGCACAGTTAGCTCCTTCTTGAGTTTTCGTGAGAATTTTAGTGCTTTGTCTAGTTTGCTCTACAGAAAGGCAGGTGTAAGGAGGGAGGGGGGTGGAGGTGAAGGAACGTATTTTAAAATACAGTGTGCTTTGAGCGAATTTGATGTTACAATTGTTAGATGTGCCAATAGCAAAGACAGAGAAGAGATTTCACAGTGCACTTGTTCAATACTCTCTATGATGTTCTCAGCAAGTTTGTCTATTTCTCTTTGGATGAGGAGCTGCCAGTGTGGCACAATGTTGAAATGACCTGTAAAAGTTGATATTTTTGGTTATGTTTTTGAATATCATACAAGTGTAATGTCAGGTTCATGGCAAATGCTGAGAAATCTTCTAGCAGGCTGATTAGTTTTTGTTTTTCTTTGAATAATTGATATTATTCTCCTAAACATGGACAAAGTGATGACAAAATCTATTTCTTGATGCACGTTAAACATGCAATGTCTTCAAAGGAGAGATAATCTACAATTTGTGCGAGTGGGCAAATATAATTTCATATCTCATGGTCTACATAAATATTGGTCGGTGATTGGTGATAAAGCAATCATGTGACTACTGCAGAGTAGATTCAAAATTGTTACATTGCAAGCAGTGACATCACATCAGGTGATATAATTCTAGAGTTTGACTTGTTGCTGACGAGGCTAGAATGAATTGATGTGTATTTATGTAGATCATATAATAAAACATACATGTATACTGCCTTGTCTATCGATATATAGCACTTGGCAGTCGCCTGAGAGTTATATTTTCCCCTTGTGATAATATCTTCCCTCAGTGCTGTACAAAATATTATTTCTTGGAGAAATAAAACTCCCACAGGGATGTCAAGTGCTACAAGTATATCACATCTCTAAAAAAGGCAATATCTACATAATACTGAATTGTCTTCGTTTGTAAGAGAATAGACCTAGTGCAATCATTACGCCAAAGCAGGCCTGGTCAAGGCACTCTTATCAAACATACTCTCCGTTGAATCAACTTTATCAAACCATGTACAGGGGTTACGTCTGTGTGAATTCGGGTAAAAGCTGCCTCCGTTCCCACATGGAATGTCAAATTCTTACACAAAGTTATGTTATGTTACTTCCTTACATGGTAATGAAAGTGTGGATTAAAGAGTACACACAAACAGTAAACTGAACAGCACAGCAAACAAAACCAGTGTGTGTGTGTGTGTGTGTGTGTGTGTGTGTGTGTGTGTGTGTGTGTGTGTGTGTGTGTCCATGAGGTGTCAAATAGAGCTAAATTTCACACTAAGTAGTGTCTGACATGGTATATTCAGTGTGCAAAAAACAACAACAATATGTCGCTATCATGTGCAACCATGAGACAAATTCAAGCAAAAGGTCCTGGATGTCATAAATGGCTTCTTCATTAATCTCATTATAACAGTCTACAATGCACATTGGCCTACAAATTTACTAACTACATGCTGTAAACATGTCAGTAAGTGATGGAATGATGGTTTCAAATGGAGTTTCGTGGCTTCACTGTAGCTAATATATCAACATAAAGAGTACACAGGATGGCACAGGACTAACTGCTCTAAAGTTGTTTTACAGCTTGTGAGAACCATGAACATCTCCAAACTGCACAAGCACCTTTACAAATTATCATTGCATAACTATGCATAATTTGGAGGAAGCCACCCTCTATGGCAACAACAACAACAACAACAAATCCTCAAACAAACCTTGCTGATTGTTGCACAAAAGATACAAAAGTAATACACTGAGCATTTAAAGAGGAAAATGGGAGCAGTTTTTATTTTGTCAAATCTTTGACTGAAGCTGTTATGTTGCCAGTGATTATCATCATCAGAAAAGATTTGAGTTACAGTGCCGACCGCGGGAAACGTCACGCTTTTCCGAGATCTGGACGAGGCCACTGACGCGTATCCCCGCGGGTACCCGCGGGTATACGCGTTCAGTGGACGAGTCCATCCGCCCGCACGGATAATCCATCCTCGGGAATTTGCGTCTCGACTGACGCGGGTTGGACGAGGGTGGACGAGGGTGGACGAGGGTGGACGAGGGTATTCAAGGGCACATTCCCGTTAAGCTTTATTTTGACCGCTCAATCAAAATACATTTCATGGAGTTCCGACTTTGCCCATTTTCATCAAATTCCGATTTCAGGGGCTTCTTTTCGATTTAATCACACTCTGATGTCCACTGCCTTGATTGTTCGCTACTTTCTAAAGAAGTACACCTGCGGAAGTTGTGCACATGCGTTCATCACTCAAGTATCAATAATTATTAGAACATATCGACATCGGTTACGATCATCTCGCTATTCACGACTTTTAACGACCTGCGCCACCAAAATTTCATTGCTGAAAATTCGGTGGCCCAATCGGGCTACAAAAAAAGTCGGATGTTTGCCTTTACTTTTGAAAATGAACAGCGGTAACAGTCGGCTCCGTAAGACGCAAAAATGAATGTCGCATGTTTACTTTTGATTTTAGAAATGAATCACGGTGACATTTGACTCCGTATGATACTGGAATAAATACCGAATGTTTGCTTTGGCGTTCGGAAGTGAATGATAATATTCAACTCCGTAAGACGATAAGATAAATGCCGGATGTTTGCTCTTACGTTCGAAAGTAAATAGCAATAACATTCAGCTCCGGAAGATGCTTGAGTAGGCTATATGTCGAATGATCCCTTTGACGTTCGGAAATGAATAACAAAAATATTCAACTCCGTACGATGATAAAATAGAAGACGGATATTTGCTTTTACTTTCGAAAATAAATAGCAATAACATTCGGCTTCGGAAAATGCTAACATAAATGTCAGATGATTGCTTTTACGTTCGGAAGTGAATAGCAGTAATATTCTGCTCCATACGATGCTAAAATAACTGTAGGATGTTTGCTTTTAGATTTCGAAATGAATAACAGTAACATTCAGGTGCGTTCGGTGGTAAAATTAATGTTCAATGATTGCTTTGATGTTCGGAAATGAATAACAATGACATTCAACTCCGTATATACGTTTATAAAATATACAATGTATATCTGATGTTTGCTTTTACGTTCGGAAGTAAATAGCAATAACATTCAGCTCCCGAAGATGCTAAAGTAAATGTCGAATGATCCCTTTGACGTTCGGAAATAAATAACAAAAATATTCAACTTCTCACGATAATAAAATGAATGACGGATGATTGCCTGTACTTTCGAAAGTAAATAGCAATAGCATTCGGCTCCGGAAGATGACAAAATAGATGTCAGATGATTGCTTTTACGTTCGGAAGTGAATAGCAGTAATATTCTGCTCCATACGATGCTAAAATAACTGTCGGATGTTCGCTTTTAAATTTCGAAATGAATAACAGTAACATTCACCTGCGTTCGATGGTTCGGAAATGAACACAATGATATTCAACTCCGTGTATACGATGATAACATAAATGTCTGATGTTTGCCTTTATGTTCAAGAGTAAATGGCAATAACATTCAGCTCCGGAAGATGCTAAAATAAATGTCGAATGTTTGCTGTGACGTTCGGAAATTAATAACAAAAATATTCAACTCCGTATATACGATTTTGCGTTCGGAAGTGAATAGCAGTAATGTTCTGCTCCATACGATGCTAAAATAACTGTCGGATGTTCGCTTTTAAATTTCGAAATGAATAACAGTATACATTCAGCTGCGTTCGATGGTTCGGAAATGAACACAATGATATTCAACTCCCTGTACATGATAACATAAATGTCTGATGTTTGCTTTTATGTTCAAGAGTAAATAGCAATAACATTCAGCTCCGGAAGATGCTAAAATAAATAACGCATGTTTGTTGTGACGTTCGGAAATGAATAACCAAAATAACTCCGTATATACGATGATAAAATAAATGTCTGATATTCGGTTTTACGTTCGAAATATAACAATAACAATCAGCTCCCTTCGACTTTCGGAAATGAATGATAATAATATTCAACTCCGTACGATGTTTAAATAAATGTCGGATGCTTGCTTATAATTTATATTGCTATGTACTTTCGCAAATAAATAGCAATAACATTCGGCTCCGGAAGATGCCAAAATGATTAATGTCACATGATTGCTTTTACGTTTGGAAGTGAATAGCAGTTACATTCTGTTCCGTACTATGCTAAAATAAATGTCGGATATTTGCTACATATGTATTACATTTCGAAATGAATAGTAACATTTGGCTGCGTTTGATGGTAAAAAACAAAACAAAAACAAAACAAAACACACACACACACACAAAACTGTCTGATGTCTGCCTTGACGTTCAAAATTCGGCCCCGTACGATATGATGAAATAATTGTCAGATGACTCATTTCACTTTCGCAAGTGGACAACAGTGACATTCGGCTCCGTACGATGATAAAATAGATGTCGGATGTTTGCTTTTATATTTGGAAATGACTAACTGTTCAATTCTGCTCCGTATACGACAGAGCTGCCAACCTTTCGAAGCACAAATTAGTACTCAGCAGCTCCAAAATTCGTATTTTCCACCAGAATTCGTATTTTTTTTCAATCTCCCTCTTTTTGCTATGAGGCCTACAGGCTCTAAACATAACGTTATGACACATGCCGAAGCATCCAGCTGGTCACCAGCACGATAAAGATTCTAAACTACGCAATGTTCAGCGTTGATTGATTGCTTTCTCGCAATGTGTACAAGTGCAAGTTTGTACCTCCAAAATCTTTCTGGGCTGATTATGGAAGCTTCCATTTTCTAGCAGGGGACGGGGAATGCTTGATCTTCTCAAGAGAGCTTCTGTGTGAGCGGATGCAAAACTCTGTTCTGTGTTTCCAATTATGTACTATCAAAACATAATCATGCGTTGTTTTCAGGCTTTTTTCATTTTATTGGATTTTAAACATCAGTATTTTTCGAAGTATTCCAATTCCTTTTCCCCTGACTGGAATCGGAAAGTCTGCTATAACGATGATCGCAAAATGCCGCGCTGTGTGTGGAAGCGCCGATGTGGTGCAAACACGTGGCTTCATTTTCAAGTTTAAATGAATGCGCCATGTGCTCCTGCCTATAAGAGGTTACTGCAAGTTCGATGGATCGAATGCGCCATAGCTGAGCTGAGCTGAATGGCTTGTTTACGGTAAACATGCAATTTACGTTCGATATGAAGAAATCATTACGTCTTTCACGAGGGAAAAACACACAAAGCAAACAAACAAACAAACAAAATACACCCACGAACGAATGTTGATAGCCAAAACTTTGAAAAGTAATAAGCAGTTTTGATGCGCGTGAACTGAAATTAATTGTCATTACACGTTGTATTTTGCTGTCTAACCAGGTGATGACTGCATCTCATTGGACCTTCTCGTAGTGAATTTGTCTGGGCATACGAGACCTTTCATGTATTTCTGTGATTGCATTTTTAATTGACTAAATAATCAATCCTTTTGTTATTGTTCAGGGAACATTAGATATTCGATCAAGTACACTATAATCGACTCTTCGATGTTCCCTACTATGCGCCAAAAGAAAGGCTATAGACATAGAACAATGATATCTTTGGAATTTTTCCTTTAATTCAACTATAAATGAGCTGGTTCTTCGATCGATATTTCCAGGATACTTACACGCTGTTTATTCCAATGCGCGCATTCTTTCGTCTGGCACGCACCTGGGTGTGGCACCTGCTTTTGTGGAAATTTCCACAAGGGAGAGGGGTGGGGTGTCAAGTTTCTTCGAGCCGAAGAGACTGCATACACAATCTCTTCGCTTTTATTTATTGTCATTCGTGTTTTCGCCTTATTCTTTGCTGATATTGAACATTTAGATTTAACTTTACGAAATTTGTTATAGCACATGGTTCGTTTTGTTGTGAGGTGTACGTAATTTCTTTTTTTTAATCATTCTTGAGAGGGGAAAGAAGAGTAAGGGGGAAAGAAGACTAGAGGGAAAGGGAAATAAAACAAACGTCACGTACGCTGAGCATTCACAGGAAGCAGTCTTTTTACACCAGTCACCAGCATAGTTATCATCACTATCAGACATCACTCAAGATCATTTTAGCCTTTTCCTATGATCAACATTAAGAAACACGCATAATCCCTCGAGATAAATACCTAGGAAACTCAATAATAAATACAAAGTATCAACACCTCCCAACAACACAAACATTTAGAAAAGACAGCAAATAGCACATCGAAGCGACTGGGATCAAACTCCGTCGCTTCGATTGCAGCGAAGCGGAGAAATCGCCGTTACGAAAATAACAGTGCGAGACACTAAGAGAATTACGTTTAAATACTTCAAAGTATAAAGGGAACAGATAAAGTGATATAAAATGTAAGAAATCGTACTAAACGAGGTGTGAGAAACGACGGAAATAAAACGAAGTTTAGTAGTAAGCTTAGGCCCTAGCAAAAGTTTTGCAGCACCGAAAGCTACGCGAAAATAAACACACATATAAAACTCGGTATTGCGACGAGATCCTATGGGATCAAGTCAATAAACGATACAAAACAAAGGAAATTGATTCATTTTGACGGGAAAATAGTTTGTTATAAGTATTCTGTTATATGAGATCTCCTTTAATAGGCCTAGAAATAATCGAGTTTCCACGATACTCTGGAAAGAAAGTTCGAACGCTTTTCACCTGCACATATACTGCAGAGGGCAGTGCACATCAGTCATCAATACACGAACAGAAACTCACCTCTACAACTTCCTCGCAGAAAATGATGCAATAGCGTTATAAAAAAAACCAGACAACACTCTAAAAATCATTTCGTACTTGGGAGGCAAGGGACAAGAGGATGAAAAGAAGAGAAAAAGAAGCAGACATTGCACAACGGGACGCTTTCACCCCGCCTCATACGGTACTGTAGTGGCAGCTGGCTAATTGGGATACCACGGCGATCCATGTAAACATCCAGGGTCCGTAGGCGACAGGGATTCACGCGCGCGAAGTTCTGTTCGGTGTACACAGTACGCAAGCAGCGATATGCGTGTGCGCACATTTTTCTATTCAGCGCTTTCCACATACGGTGCGTACGCGTTGCATCGATATCCCAGCTGAATACAGATAACATGGCACATGCGACGTGCGTTTGCTATATTTTTACCCATTATTTTGCCCCACTGTGAATTCGTACTTTCTAAGGACGTTTTCATATTGTCGTATTCCCTTCGATTTTTCGTATACGACTTTTTCGGAACGGTTGGCAGCTCTGGTACAATGCTAACATAAATAACAGATTACTGCTTTCACATTTGAAAATGATTAATGGTATACATAGGCTCAGTATGATGCTTAAATAAATAGAGGATGTTTGCTTCACATTCGGAAATCAATAAGGGTAACATTCAGCTCCATAAGATGCTAAAATGAATGTCGGTTGTTTGCTTTTATACAGTGTATTTGAAAATGATTAACGGTAATATTCGGCTCCGTAAGGTTCTAACATAATATAGTAAATGTTGGATGATTGCTTTTACAATCAGAAATGAATAGCGGTAACTTTCGGCTCTTTACAATGCTAAAACAAACAATCTGGAAATGCTCCCACTTTCTCATCCCAAAAGTAAGCTATGACCACCTAATAGCATAGGCATCAACTTTTATAATTATCTATAAGCCTATTTGCTAAATCTTAGAATTCAGAATAATGGTGATTGAGATGATCTACTTTTGTATTCATTTATTTTAGACATGGGTACCTGTCACGTCAGTAATGCTTAATAATTGTTTTTAGTAGGACCGATTTAGTTTTTCCTATGTTTTTCTTGATTTTTTTGGCCACCAAAAAAAAAAAAGAAATCAATGATTTTGGTGGTCAAAAATAAAAATTAGTTTGGAGCCCTGCGATATCATTGGGCTCATCATTACTTAATCTTTCCCATGATACGCTAATATTTATATCATCAATCTGCCGACGTCATCCGACAATTCATGATTCAAACCTTTTTTTTTTTTTCATCGTCCGTAACCCAACTTTGAACACAGACAGGGTATTCTTTCTCATTCTAGAGTAATGAAGGAGCGCACTTTCGGCTGTGATCTAAGTCCTATTATCATCATGAGTTCATGTCGCCGTTTAGTGATCTAAACTTCAGCTTTGCTGAACTGTTCAATGTCTTGAGCAGGAAGCGAAAACAATGGCTGGACTAAGGAACATTCGTTTTTTAAAAGGGGGAAATAAACAACACTGAAACCGAACAAGCCGGCCGAGCATTGTTTAGGTTAACCACGCGTGGTGATAATCGCGCCCATTGATCGCGCTGTCCAGCTGGCTTAACCCTATTCTAACTGGGAGGAGTTTTTACTGGGGGTGACCCCCCCCCCCCCCCCCCCTTCAGATCTCGGCCACCGATCGCGCGATCGCTGCGAAATTTTTTCCTGAAGATAGAGCTGGATGTCAACTACAAGATTACATGGTCATACAATAGAAAAATATTGCCTTTCTATTTTTAATAAATTGATTATGCAAAGTTGTGCATGAAATCATATTTTCACCTATAACTCCATAAAAAAGACTGAAGTATTGCTAAATTTTTGTGTCAAAATTCCTCAAGACATATAAACCAATTTTCATTTAAAAATAAAGCACAGTCAAAACCAATTTCTTTTGTTTTTTATTGTTTTGTTAATTTCTTATGTATTTTATTGATTGTTCGACCTTGTGTTTTCTGTTGTTTTTCAAAATTTGTTGCAGGCACTTTTTCAGGCTTATCTACACTATATAGAATTGATTAATTTCAATGGTTCAAAGATGAAATACTATAATTTATATCAATTTAACCCCAAAAACACAATTTACATTCAATTTGCACACGATATCATGAATTTGAGCTGTTTTCCCGGTTGACATGCATTTGCATAACATTACGTAACTTCAGAACGGTGTACTCAGACGTCGCAAATTTTGGTCTCAAAATATGCGGAAGACTTCAATGAAAAAAGTTGTGAAACGACGCGGCAAAACGTGGGGGGGGGGGTCAATTTGACCCATTTGACCCCCCCCCCCCCCACCCAGTTAGAATAGGGTTAAGAGTATGCATATTGACCAAAAATAGTCAGAGGGATGCTAATTAACTCTTACAAGCTATCGCTACTATTTAAGTTGAAAACTGGAACTTTCTGAAAGGTTAAAGATGATCGTAAAATCAGTTCTGGCTACAGGATTTTATAATAATTATAATAGCATACAAACATGTACCAAGTTTTCATCGTTTACCTGTCTTATCACTCCAAAGCAGTTCAGCTTAACTGTTGGCTTATAGAAGTGATCATCAATCGGTAAGGATTAGTCAGATGAATTCATGAATTCACTTTATGCATCACAGCTAATCGAACTATTCAACATCGTTGAAGTAACCATACTTTTTTTATTTTCATAGTTCAAACTATTTCTTAACATTTATATGCAAAAACGAAAGTACTCTACACGTTTTTCAAAATGCTCAGATGTAATGAGTCAAATTCCACAAAGATTGCATTACAGCAACCTTTACTGACCTAAACAAGTTTTCTATAGAGCTATCAGTTCTATTATAATGGCATTCTGATAACTTCGACTGCGTTTTGAACTCGTACCGAGCACAGCATTCAAAACAACGGGTTCCTCAGGTCCTCTTTAGGTACTGGTATACTTGCTAAAAGCATTCTCTTTAGCTTCCATTGACAACAACATGCCATGGGAGGAGAATGGAAGCGATCAACTTTCTCGGTAAATGAGGCTTTTCGTATATAGCACACATTGCGTGCCTCTTTCTTTTTTTCTGTTTCTGTTGTTTCAAACTACACTGCAGCCGACACACAACACAAACACACCAAAGTTTACATTCAGGCAACCGTATTTTGGTATTGGTTAGAATCGAATTATATCTGTCTTGTGATTGGCTAATTATCTGTAGCAAAAACAAAACAAAACAAAACAAAACAAAAAACAAAACAAACAAACACAAAAATGCTGAAAACTGCTTATCGAATATCAGTGGCGTGCCAAAGGAGTAAAATGGAGTCTATACTCTAAAGGGGCCTGAGCTTTTGATTCCAGAAGAAGCTTCGTCAGAGGCAAAATGATAATCAGGCAGGGAAAGCAATCACATTATAAAGAAGTTCACACAACACGAACAGTCAGGGACAGGCTAGGGACACGGAACAAAGAAAACAAAAGGAGAGGATGGGAGGTCATGGGCAAGGAGGCCAACAGGTGAAGGGAGGGGGATTAAAGCAGGAGGGTGGATAGACAAAGGCATAGGAGGGTCAGTGATAATCCTGAGTGCCATGGGGGTGCATCCATTTAAGAATGAATTTTCTCACACACCCAAGCTGTCGCCATTTATGTGTGTGCGATGAAGCGTTAACGCCGTCGCTAAGCAGGACTGTTGCATCATGGGGGGGGGGGGGGGGGGGGAACGGGTTGTGAGCTTGAACATAACCTGAACTTTAAGGGCGATTTTCTTTTTTTTTTTTTCTTTTATGACTTCTAGGGATGCGGAAAGGGGTTGTTTTATATATTATTGTAAAGATAAAACTATACAATGTATGTAGAATTCAAGTATTTATATATACATGTGTAGACATGCCTAAAATTTCGTTTACTGCGACATACGCATTTCGACCGAGCGCATCACGACCTGTATGGACTACGCACATGTATTCTTTTATCTTGCGCTCTGCTTTTGTGGGAATTTCTTCAAGCATAGGTGTCAGGTTTTCCTACGTTACGCCTGCGGTCATTAATTCCATATTTGTTAGTTTGTCTGCTTTCTTATTCTGTGTTTTATGCATTTTACTTGAACTTAAAGGTCTAGACATTTCGTTTGCTAAATGCACGCGAGTCACGTTGCATTGTATGATGTATTTTGTTTCGTTGACCATTCATGAGAAGCGTTTCTTTGAGCAAACTCTCTTTTCACACCAAAATCACTTATAGAAGGTAGTCATCCACATTGGTTATCAAAATAATAATTCCGTCATTTTCCTTTCGTTCAGAAACAGGAATCAGAATTCTCAACACGTCATCCACATTGGTTATCAAAACAATTCCGTCATTTTCCTTTCGTTCAGAAACAAAATCTGTTATTCTCAACACGTTATTACAAAAATTACATCTCACAGCGATAATAGGGCCTACTAGAACCAACTCATCGCAGCAAAATGACACATTACGGTTACGAGGACATATATACACAATGCTTGAACAAATTACTTTGCTTCAAAATGTAGAAACAGATGAAGTGACATAACAAGAGAAAGGGCGCACCGAAAGAGGTACACTGTATCAAGATCAACTAAGATAAACTCTAACAAAAAAGAAGAAGAAGGAGGAAACTATTCCCCCCCCCCCCACACACACGCACACACATACACACAAAGGTCATATGTTTACCTTTGGGAGCAGTGATTTAAAAGATGTTTTAGATATCACATGTGATGCATAATAGGTCCGTTGTGCAAAGCATCCTACATAATTTTTTGTAATAAAGCCTAGAATATAAGGAGATATCAGTATTTCTCTTATAGATTGTAAAGAACCTTCGGAATTAGGACCTTTGTTTCATTTTCGGATTAACGAACCTTCGGCATAACGAACCTTATTTCATTTTTTGATAAATGAACCTTTGGAATAACAAGTTACAAACCTCATATTTTCGGATTAACGAACCTTCGGAATAGCAAACTGTAACCGTTCACATAGTGTACTGTATTTTCGATCATACGGATTCAATTTTTTTTTCTAGCGGTTGTTTCTATCCCTATAACTCACATTTCAGAACTATGGGGGTTTTGTTTCATGTACGTGGTGAATTAATACGCCTTTAACGCAAGAGCAAAAACATGGGAAAGTTTGAATGCTTTTCACGTGCACATCGTCACATAAAGAGAATCAGGTGCTGACGGACCATAGAAGTGTCTCAAAATCAATACTGACATGCAGCTTGCACCAAAATCACAATTCTGATAGGTATTATCCCGTAACAGGGGCGGATCCAGGAATTCCGTAAAGTGGGGGCGCGTTTACAAAATTAAAGGGGGGCGCACGCACCCCTCCCCCATTTTTTTTTTTTTTTACATTTCTTTTGTTTCAACAACAACAACAACAAAAATAAAGGGGGGGGGGGGCGGGCGCCGGTTGCGGTCCTCCCTGGATCCGCCCCTGCGTAACCAAGTAAGTTTGAGAGAGAAAAGTTTGAGCCAAAAACACAGCGTTGACAAGTACTACCACAAATTGCATTTTAAATATGGTATATAGTACACAGTACGAGAAAGTATACAGCACGAGATCTCTAGTTTGATTTTCATTTCGCTTCGAATAGTAGACGAGCAGTGACAATCCGTCAAAGTGCAAACTACAGCTAGGGCCTAGCGGCACAGTTTACAGGTCTACCTTCTGTTCACTGCATGGTACACATAAACAAGAACAAAAGCGTTTTCTTCTTTTGCATGTTAGCATGGGGACGATAGTGAATTAAGTTCACCAAGATTCAATGTTTGTAAACAAGAAAGCAGCGCGTAGCAAAGACCTCAGATCGTTGTTATAGCACACGTGCATCTATTGTGGTAACATTTTAATCAACGCACTAACACCATCTGAACATACTGAACGATCATGCCACACAATCACTGTGAAGGGGAAATGTTCAGCAACAACAAGAGCACGAGTATGTAGCCTACCATATACTGTACGCGCATTCATTCCGTGAGTGCCAAATACAAGCTAGAAACACACGCAATAAAGAAACATTGCAAGTTCATGAACTGAGGGACCTTTTTTTTTGTCTTATATCTTAACAAGATAAAGACGTTGTGATTTCGGGTGCTGTTCGTTATTCCGAAGGTTCGTTATTCCGAAGGTTCGTTTATCCGAAACACATAAATTCCCTAAACCATAGAGGTTCGTTAATCCGAAAACGAAAAAAGGTTCGTTAATTCGAACATTTGCGGCGTTATTTCGAAGGTTCGTTAATCCAAAAATGACATAGGGTTCGTCATTCCGAAGGTTCGTTAATCCGAAAATGAAATAGGGTTCGTTATCTCGAAGGTTCGTTGATCCGAAATGATATAGGATCCGAAATGATATAGGGTCCGTAACGAACCTTCGAAGTAAGTCGAGCTTTGTTTCATTTTCGGATTAACGAACCTTCGGAATAACGAACCTTATTTCAGTTTCGGATTAACAAACCTTCGGACTAAAGAACCTTACTAACGAACCTTCGGAATAACGAGCTGTAACCGTGATTTCATATCCAATTTGTTTAATTGGACCTTTTAAAAGCTATGATTGTATCGAATCATTGAATGAAATTAAACGGCCTTCTGTCCGCCGTATCAAAAGTGTGATGATAAAGGGGATGTGCGCATTGTCATTCGAAATACATGTAACTACATGTAACTCTACATTTAAGTAATTAGTCTGATTATTATATAGCAACTGATTTTGGGATTGATAGTCACTACTGACAGTTTTTATTCTCGTAAACGGCACCTGTCAATCTCACAGGCGTCAAGTCGAAGCACTCACACGTCATGAATTGACCATAACGTAAAAACGACAGAACTCTACACACAAGAGTTCTGTGATAAAAACACGCTGGGCACACAAGATGAGTATGTTGGAACCACATGGCGCACTCACTGCTGGCAGGGCAAGCACGTGCTTTGCTCATCGAACTGATCGTTTTTTATAGCGATCATAATATCGCTGCACAGCAGAGATTCGTATTCCAATGCACAGTAGGCCTACTCTCTCTCTCTCTCTCTCTCTTTCTCTAAAAAAAAATGAAAACATTCACACTTGAAGGGGTGGATACATTTAAAACGGAGTCAATTTAGAGTGAAATTGGAGTGAATTTTGAGTGAAAATGTTCATTTTCACTCGGAGTGACCTCCGGGATCACTCGAAGATTTTGGAGTGCTATTGATGTAGCGCGATTCCACTGCTTAAATGCATTCAGTTTTGCTCATAATCATTAATTTCATCCTTCTTTTTGTTTCTTGGAAAGCAAGCACTCCTTAAAGAGGGAAAACCCCGATTGGACAAATTGCGACGTAAACATGCATTGACATATGTGATACGTATAAACAATTTATCATGAAAGGAGAGAAGGGTACCTACAGTACATGTATCCAAGATAAACATTATGCATGCACGTGTAGTACCACTTCTCGGGGACTCGAGTGAAGTTAAACGCAGCTTTGTTGATTACATAATGCCACTCTGGTGGTTTCGCCATACCCTTCTCTCTCTCCTACGTTTTCTTTGTTTTCTCCCTCTCTTTGTCTTTTTTTCCCCCTACAAATCGTGTACTTTAAGAATAGACAGACGGTGTTAAACTTCAACTCAAGTGGCTTCTTAAGATCTGCGCCTCTTTCATCCATCTTAGGGACCGTGACACTATTGTGAATGACACAATTAAAAGCATCACACAAGGACTTTCACGCCTCGTTAGACCTTTAAGACTCGGATCTTTTTCTTTCTTTTTATGTGTGTGTGTGTGTAGACGTGGACGCCATTGGGAAATATCAAGCTCGAGACAATAAGTGGCCACTTACAATATAATGACCGACCGATGTTGAAGGTAGATTAAATCAGTAACTAAGTCAGAAATTGGGGAACCAGTAAATAAATAGGCAGCGATCGACACTTCGACGGTTTGCCAATCTAATGTGCAGCGATCGACGTCGAAAGTGTCAATCAAATACGTTATTTACGGTCGACGTCGAAGGTTGATAAAATCAGTAAGCAGCGATCGATGTCGAAGGTTGATAATCGGATGGGTGCTGTTCGTAATATTCCGAAGGTTCGTAATTCCGAAGGGTCGTCAAATTCGAAACACACAAATTCCCTAAACCTACAGGTTCGTTAATTCGAACGTTTGTGGCGTTATTCCGAAGGTTCGTTATTCTGAAGATTCATGAATCCGAAAATGAAATTAACGGAACAATATACCTTCTGAATTTCGAATCTTCGGACTAGAGAGCCTTCGGAATAACGAACATCGGAATAATAGCTACCGATGTGTAAGGTTGATGAAATTATTAAATAGCGACCAATGTCCAAAGTTGATTAGGTCATACCGTCCGACGTTAGTGATCGAGAAAACTATAAAGTAGCGGCTGATGTCGAAAGTTGATAAAATAAGGACAATTAAATCAAATAGGTATAGCGTCCATAATGTCGAGATCAAATAAAATTGAGCAGCAACGAAGTGTCGAAGGTTTATGCAATCAACTTGGTATCGCACGACGTCGAATGTTAAGCAAAATTATCTGATTTATCCGACATTTGTTTTAGCATTGTAAAGAGGCTAAAGTTACCGTTATTCATTTCTGATCGCAAAAGCAATCATCCAACATTTACTAGTATTTTGACACCTTACGGAGCCGAATGTTACCGTTAATCATTTTCAAATGTTAAAGCAAACAACCGACATTCATTTTAGCATCTTACGGAGCTGAATGTTATCCTTTTTCATTTCCAAACGTGAAAGCAAACATCCGCTATTTATTTTAGCATCTAACTGAGCCGATTGATACCGTTAATCAGTTCCAAATGTAAAAGCAACAATCTGTTATTTATTTTAGCATCGTTCGGAGCAGAACATTACCGTTATTCATTTCCAAATTTAAAAGCAAACATCCGACAATCATTTTAGCATCGTACGGAGCCGAATGTTACTGTTTTTTCATTTTGAACGTCAAGGCAGACATCAGACATTTACTTTACCATCAAACGCAGCTGAATGTTACTGTTCTTCATTTCGAAATGTAATAGCAAATATCCGACATTTATTTTATTATATGGAGCAGACTGTTACTGCTATTCACCTCCAAACGTAAAAAGCAATCATCTGCCATTTTCTGGGCATCTTCCGGAGCCAAATGTTATTGCTATTTACTTTCGAAAGTAAAAGCAAACACCCGACATCTGTTTAATCATCATACGGAGTTGAATATTAGTGTTATTAATTTCCGAACATCAAAGGGATCATTCGACATTTATTTTCGCATCTTCCGGAGCTGAATGTTATTGTTATTTACTTTTGAACGTAAAAGCAAACATCCGGCATTTATTTTTATCATCGTACAGAGTTGAATATTATTGTTATTCATTTCCGAACGTCAAAGCAAAGATCCGACATTTATTTTAGCATCTTCCGGAGCTGAATGTTATTGTTATTTACTTTTGAACGTAAAAGCAAACATCCGGCATTTATTTTTATCATCGTACAGAGTTGAATATTATTGTTATTCATTTCCGAACGTCAAAGCAAAGATCCGACATTTATTTTAGCATCTTCCGGAGCTGAATGTTATTGTTATTTACTTTTGAACGTAAAAGCAAACATCCGGCATTTATTTTTATCATCGTACAGAGTTGAATACTAGTATTATTGTTATTCATTTCCGAACGTCAAAGCAAAGATCCGACATTTATTTTAGCATCTTCCGGAGATGAATGTTATTGCTATTTACTTCCGAAAGTAAAAGCAAACATCCGACATTTATTTAATCATCGTACGGAGTATTATTGTTATTCATTTCCAAACGTCAAAGGGATCATTCGACATTTGCTTTAGCATATTCGGGAGCTGAATGTTATGGTTATTATTTTACTTTCGAACGTAAAAGCAAACATCCGGCAAATTACTGATACTTTTCAAAAGATTTTCGCGGATCGATTTCAGCTAATTTCCTTCATGTAGCCGATGGTTGACGGGAGAGTTTGATTTTCAATATCATATCATTAATTCCGCGCTGGAGCGCTCGGGCAAATGCGGGTGTTTAGACGAGCGTGAAAGTGCGGGCGACTTCCCTCGTCTGTACGCGTCCAAACGCCCGCGTATTACCTAGTACGCCCGGACGAAAGGGCTTCCCGCATTTGCCCTAGGGGTTTTCGTGACGTTTCCCGCGGTCGGCACTGTATGGGCTACCTCACAAGAAATAAGCTCAAGTACATCCTAGAGTTAGGCAGAGTGTTCAGAGATGTCAATAGCTCACAATTTCATACCAGCAATTTGCCTAACTCTACAATCTATGCCTGTCTGTGAGATAATTATGTTAATAGTGAAGCAATGTGTGTGTGTGTGTGTGTTTGTGTGTGGACATCTGTTTGGTTTGTGTGTTAACTGTGCAAATGTGGTTGTGCTGTGTACAATCAGAAGGCTCTGACTGACCTTTCCATCCGTGACCTTTGCCCCCAGGTCATTGTACTGCTTCTTGAGTTGGTTGAGTCGCTCAGTTAGCTGGAGCTGGGCCTCGCCCTTCTCCCTCTCCACCAGGGCGCGGCCGGTCTTGATGACGTACTCCACCTCCGGTTTCACCTCACTCATTGTCTTGTAAAAGCCCTGGACATTGAGAGTACAGTTGCATACAAATGCACTATCAAGCAACAAGATTCATTCACTGATGTGGCAAGTATTGTGGCCAAAAAGTTAGGTAAACCTGACTTGCAATAATGTACCATTAATGCCAAAATTTTTGCAGTAGGTTTTGTTTTGATGAATTTTACAAATAGAGTCTCAATGGGGTAAGTAACACACATATATATTGACAAAAATCGAATAAAATATGTTCCACATAAACTGTTCAAGGCCAGCACATTCATGTTGCAGTATCAAGTGACTACCAGCAGTGGTAGTAGAGCCCCAATGCCATTCTACTGTGCCTCCTGCTTTTAAATCCTTTGAATACTTGTACCTTTTTTTTTCATGAGATTTGATTAATGATTTCATGATTTCACAAAACAATTAACAAATATATTTTTGAATAGAGAGATCCTATGCCAATCTGAACCCCATGACTTTCTATTTCTGCAGTTTTTCAGGATGTGGCTATAATGTGGACCTACCATGCATGCATCTAGCTGTGTCTGGATGACCTCTGGTTCACCATTGCGTAGGTCCAGGACCCCGATGCCGTCCATGACTGAGTCCAGAATCTCCTTCACGTGGGCCATCTTGGGCTCAAAGTCGGCCGGCTTCAGGAATCGACGGAACTTGCCCTGAACATCATCCAGATTTTTCTGCGAGGCAACCAGGTAAAAGGAAAATAATCGTTTTGTGCCATTTGTTGTGATTTCATAATTGGATTTTATTTGAGACACTTTGACGATTTAAAAAGTGGGAACACACCAGCAGTTCAGCTAGTACTGAGAGAAATAGCATGGCCAGTGCATAGTTAAGTATCTGCTGTAAAGTTATGTAATACTTCTATCATCAATTTTTTCAAGTACTACAAAACTACTTTTTTTTTTTGGGGGGGGGGGGAGGGATCTAGTGCAAAATAACTACTGTAAAATGAGGAATGTCCATGTGCACTTTAATTTCCTGAATTTCAGATGAGCCAAGATTCACGAAATCAAAATGCACAATATGAAAGTTTTTGTCTATACTTTATGTGTTGAATACCAGTGACAATTCTTTAAAATTTCTTGCCTCGAAAAAAAAAGCTGTCGGCTCCAAATCGTGAAATTTTAATGCCACGAAAATATCTTACTTTACAGTCACTATATTATCATCATTTTCTTGTTTACAGTCACTATATTTTATCTTGCTTTACAGTCACTATATCATCATCATTGTTATCATCATTATTAACTTGTGGTTATATGGTTGAGTATGTAATGGATCACACGTGAGATCTTCATCCTCCTCGCCTGAGAATCTCTACAAAAGTACATGTACTTGTTACTGGGGGCTCTGGTTGTTATCACATCACAACACGCAGCTAGCTGTCACAAGTCTTGCACGAGAGTAGGAGGGTCTGATTCAAAGTATGGCAAACACTGAAAATTGCTTGGGCAAGTTAGGCTACTGTGCACAGGTCCACCGGATGATTTTCAGACTTTTACATTTGAACAACTGTAAATTAGTTATAATGAGGACAGAGTTTCAGAATTTATAGTGATTGGGATGAGGAATAAAATTGTTTTCTAAATCTATAACAAATTGCGAAGAACAAGGATGATGACATGGCAGCCTCGCCATATGAATGCAAGAGTTGGGGCTCAAGGAAGCAGAACAAAAGAAGAAGGCATGCATAGATTCTACACAGGTGAACTTGTTGTGTTGTTGTGCAAGCGGTATTGTAATGGAATGACACTGCTGCTACATTTCTGAAATATGTGAGGCTTCTATGTCATAAACATTGTTCGGTGTAAATTGTTTACGATTTTTCAGAGTATTGGTTTCTTTGCTCAAGGACCACAATAAATTCAACAAATCTATATATGGAGCTGTTGATTTATACACTACATGATGTGAAATTATGAAAATGGTCCCGAATGCCCCTGTAACACATCAGCGTTCTCTTACCCTGAGGATCTCCACCTGCTGCTGGAGTCGCTGGTTGGCGGAGGATGCTGTCTGCTCCATCAGGGCCTTGGCTCGCACATTGATGTTGGCAAACTCAATCTCCCTCCCATCCAGCTCAGCCTTCCATTGCTACAATACATGGGGGTACGCAAGGGAGAAATAGAACAGACACCATCAGTTCGAAGCTCTTGCTCTTCTACACTTGCAAGAATGTGTATTGCAATCATTTTCACCTTTGATTTCAAACTGACATTGAATCATCTGTGAAGGATAGTATTCAGCAGACAGAGAAGAGATCATTATACAGCAACACTATGGTAAAAATCATTAATGATGATGTGACAACTTGTTAGAATAGCATCGATAATAATAGAGTCTTCCAGAAAGTGGAACATAGTCAAGATGGTGCTCACCTCCTTTGTATACAAACTTGACTTTTGGGCTGTATTCACAAATGTACTTCAAATCAAATTCATGGTTTAAATCTTGTCCATGCAACACTTTTGCAAAAGTTGTGGACTACATTCAAACTATATCATGTAAATTCCAGCCTCAGTGTTCATGACTATAACACATCTGCAGTTGACTGCAGTAAAGAAGGCCATTAGAAGGGAAATGAGCTGGCATTTCAACCACTGCTGCCTTTACTTGCTAGTATTTTTGCATTGACAAATGACTATAAAAATCACTGAGAGAGATCAAGTCAGCGTGCAACATATGTGAAATTACCAGCTATTCAGATTGGTAAAAGTGATCCAATTTCTTTCTTTATGTTTTTTTTTAAACCCTCATTACCTCATATTCATCGGGAAGATCGATGGCCGAGAGACGGGCGGTCAAGCGGGCATTGAGCGTCCTGTCCGCTGATGATATCCAGTTCTGGAGGGTCAGCATATCCTTCTCCAGCCGCTGGAGAAGCTGCACATTATTCTCCAGCTTCTCTTGCCTCGTCTTGGCCTACATGAGGACCAACAAACACCATCACCTTATTTTGATACCACAGTAACACATTCTTTTTTTTTTCTTTTTTTTTTAAGGTAAATTAGCTGGGCCTTTTAATCACATTAGAATGCACTTTCCTTGCATGAACCCTTTGTGTGCCATTTAGTGCCAAATACGGCAAAGAAAACCCATTTGTGTCGTGCACACTGATCACAGTCCCCAGCACAGAAAAGGCTAACTACACCCCCAAATGATTTGATGCTGACCTGAATTTCAATATACAATCAACCCTAATGCAACCTCTCTGTGGTGTTCCCTATTAATGACTAAACCATTACTAACCATTCACAACACCATGTGAATAAATACTACTCTCTACCTTTAAGGGTCTATTAAGCATACGATACCTCTAATGCAGTACCAAAATCTTTGGTTATACAAGCTTTCAGAATGAACAAGTGAACAACACAAATCTAACGAGTACGTAAGGATAATGAAAAAGGCTCTAAAGAATTAAAGGGTTTAAATCTTTGAGAATAGAAGAAAACAGGGGGGGGGGGGTAATGAGCCACACACACACATACAAAAAAAAAATTGAGAACTTAATGGGAGAGAAAATGCTTTCAAGGATTACCAAATAAAAGAAAAAAGCCTTTGAGAATTTGGGGAACTCAGCTTGAAGGATTAACAAAAGCAAAACAAAACACTAGGAATCAAAGGGTTTACAACAGGGCTTTGGGCTTTCTAGAAGACAAAATATGTGAAAAGTTTCAGACAAGATATGTGATGACCATCACTGCAAAAACCTGACCCTTGGTGGACCGTGACCCTCACCAGTTGTGAGATCTCCTCCGACCTGGCCTTGAACTCCTTGACCTCTCTTTCGATGGTCACTTCCAGGATGCCCTGGCTGACCAGGTTGTCGGCCAGCTCTGTGATCAGGTCCTTGTGGTCGCCAACATGCTTCATCACCGTCGACTCCAACGCCTGAGGGAGGGAGCACGGCAACGATCAGGAATGAAAGTAGTTAGAGAGGCATTCAGCAGAATGTAATTTATAAATGAAGAATACTTCACAGGGCGGAAATACGTAAGAATTTTGTGGCCTACCTGCAAAACAAGCTCCAAGATGAGATGATGCAAACATTCTTGGGAGACATCAGAATATATACAAATATATGTGTTGTACCTCTCATCTGCACACTTATGAACAAATGTAGTTAATGAAGTTCACTGAAATTAGTTTGATACTCTTTATTAACTTCACACATAATTTCCCCTTGTATGACATGGCCATAGATGAAGCAAGAATAAAGAGCACTGGTATATGGAATCATATAATGAAAACAGTTGTCATCAAATGAAATACCAAATGCATGACATCAGTATCATTTATCTTGCCTTTCTGGTGTGTTTTTTTTCCCCTCCCTAAAGTAGGAAACACTCTTCAGAGAAATATAAGGCGATATCGTAAAGGGAAAATATATACATATATGTATATCTATAACAAACAGTGGAAACAGAAATGCTTGGACATGGTTGCTCATGTACATGTATCAACTCTGCTGTTTTTATCACCAACCTGTTTGCACACACTGTTAACCCATTGAGGACGAGTCCCGAGTATACTCGGGCAGGGGTCTATGGGAAATGAGTGTTGTAGCAAAATCAGTCCGTCCTCAATGGGTTAAAGGCATTTTCAGAAGAAAGTTGCCATATGGTTAAATATATCTTACAAGAATGCAGCCTGGTGAACTCAGTGAACTTACGTCAATTTCCTCTGATATCTCCTCTGCGTCCAGGCTGCTGGACGGGTTGCCCAGCTTCGTCTCGAATCCGTCCATCCAAATCTTCTCCTCGTTCAGCATCTGTCTCAGCTTTCTCCAGCTCTCGGCTGCATCAACAAGGACCTAGAAAGGGCGGCGGAATGGGGGAGGTGGAAACAGGTGGAATAGTGATGAGAGGCAACACGAGAAACATAAGAAACATGATTACTGCAATAAATTGGTCTACTGTAAGCTAATAAGGTGTATTTTGGCAGTGTGGCAAATTTTTGCAAATTTCACGCCCCAGTGAACTAGCTTGATAATAACAGCAGACAAATATTTTTGGGAGATTATGATAAAATGTAAAGAATGTAAAGAAATAATCTCATCCATGAAATTGTGACTAGCTGAGTTCAGTAAAATGTGTGAAAAACCTCAAAAAATTAACTGTCAGATAGTTTCCTCATTATTAATATCTGAATTTCAGATATGGAATTCAAAAAACAGACTTTTTCAAACATTGTAAAACAAGGAATGTTTGCATACATCTTAATCTCGCAAGAACCAAGACTCATGAAATTAAAAAGCCCACGAAAGTTCCTGTCTTTACTGTATGCACTGAATGCCACTGCCAATTCTTGAAAATTTCAGGCTGCCAAAGAGGCTGTCGGCTCAAATTTGTGAAAATTTCATACCACAAAAATATCTTCCTTTACAGTAACACATAAAGTAAGATTAGATGATGATATTAATACCAAATTTAAGCACATGTGATCCAAGGACATGCATACAACTTGCATCAATGCCACAGTAACACTGACCACTTGACCAGACAATGGTCAAGAGCACACCGTACCTTGTGCTTTGCCTTGACCTGCACTCCGACCAGTGTCCACCTGTCCAAGAGTGTGTTGACCTCCTCGGAGAAGTTGACCTCCGTGGCGACCTCCCTGGTCTTGGAGACCTTCTCCTCTTTGGTCTGAATCTCATCCAAGGCACTCTGATTGGTCAAAAGAGAAAAGGACAATGAATTGGTTCCCTTCCAGCACTGACCATCCAATCTCTGAAAAGGCTTAGTACTGTAAAACGAGAAATGTTCGCGTGCATTTTAATTTTGCGAATTTCGCGAGCGCCAAGATTTGCGAAATTAAAATGCACGCGAGATATCTTGTCTATACTACATGCATTGAATGCCAGTAGCAATTCGCGAAAATTTCATGCCACGAAAAAGGCTGTCTGCTCCAATTCGCGAAAATTTCGTGCCGCGAATATATCATGTTTTACAGTATATTCTACATTTTAAATCCATGAATTTAGAGAGCAGAATCTGAAAGCAATTTTGTTTGTTTTGTATGTTGGTTGATTCATTGGTCATTTTTTTTTTTTTTGTCAGGAGAATTTACTTTAACAACAGCGCATCAGATTTTACAGTCATGTAAAGCATGACCGTTTCCATTGGAGGAGACAAGGCAATCTATATATGTAAATTTGGGGAGGGAGATGGTCTCTCCTCTTTTCCTTTCAACTTGACCAGCAACATTATCATCAACCAATGCTAATTCTACAGGTCATCAAAATTCCAGGAGCACTCAGACAAGACTGAAAAGGACAACAGTCTGCTGAAATATAACAGCAACCTCTTAGGTCAAGTCTTAAAGAAGTTGAGTTACTCAAGGCGTGTAGTTAAACTAGGGGTATTTCATGAAGCATTTTGTCCAACAAATCTGCTGGCAGCCAATCAGCTGAAAGGATTTCAGGAGCTTATAACAGTTTGTCAGAAAAAAAAAAAATGTGACAAAAAGTTTAATGAAATGCCCCCCTGATGTCAAAGAGGCAAAGAGAACAATTTCTTAACCCTCTAAAATAACTGACACTTTCAAATACCAATGATGTGGTGTGCCAGTATGGTTGCCACTGGTATCCGAAAACTCAGACAGAGTCACAACTTTGCTTTGACCGATATCCTATGAAGTCTTACTTGAAATTTCTTGATGTTGCCCTGGATCTCTGTCGGATCTTGGATGGAGAACTTCTTGGCATCAGTTCCCAGTTCCTGCTCCATACGATCCAGGCAGTCTCCCAGCTCCCGAATGTCATCTGAACAAACGACAGGACCACATAATATTAAGTAAGTTGTATGCTTCCATATTCTGGTCTATTGGCAGTGAGTGTTTGGGGGTTTTGGGGCAGGATTTTTTGTCGACTGTCTGTCATTCACACACACACACACACACACACACAAACATGCTTAACACCATAATGATGATACATGTCTTTCTTGCTCTGTGAACATTAAATCACATTGGAGACTACTGTCAAACAAGGAATGTTCGCACGCATTTTAATTTCACAAATTTCGCGAGAGCCAAAATTCACAAAATTAAAATGCACACGAAAGTTCTTGTCTACACTGTATACATTGAATGTTAGAGGCAACTCTCAAAAATTTCATGCTGCAAAAAAGGCTGTCAGCTCCAATTTGCAAAAATTTCATGCCGCGAAGATATCGTGTTTTATGGTAGTTGCAATCTTTTGTAGTTGTAAACTTAATTGAGAGGCAGGCCAAGTGTCAATCACAATCCCCTCAATCCATATTCTAATTGACTGGTTTGGTATGCTATCCATTACTTCCAGTATGGGACAACCTCTCCTGGAAAGGAGTACTAACAGATTATTGTCAGTTTTCTTTTCATTTAAAGGGGATGGCGTGTGGGGATACTGCACGCATGTATTGGGAAGGTCTGCCCGACTGAATCAATTTTCATTAATTGGCCACTAGCGTACATTTGAAAATCACAACTAATGAAGACCTTCTACAATAGAATTGGCTGTCGGCGAACATGTACACTGAAGCATTGAATAATGTTCAACTCCAGTTGAGATTTTTCAGCTGCTTGTGTGCTGCATACAAAGCTGTACACATTTCGTTACAGGGATTCCAGAATATCATCCAAGTGGGGCCAACCCTTGGAATATGCAGTGCACCCACACGTCAGTCCCTTGTAAATTTAACTCCTTTCTGACCTTTCAGAGCCTGGCAGCGCTGGTAGGCCTCGGCGAGGTTCTTCCGCTGGTCCGCCGCCAGTCCCGTCACCCGCTTCCAGCGCTCGTGCAGGGCGTCAAGTTGGTTGCGCGTGCGGGTGGAGAAGGCGGGTTCACCGTCACGCACTAGCTTCTCACCCGTCTCAAGAATGTTGTCCATGTTGGACTGCAAGGTTTTGATATCATCTTCAAGGCACTGCAGAAAAAAAGTTATCAATGAGAAATTTGTATAGTCAGGTAAAATCACTAGTCTGTCTCTGTTCCACATCTGCGTCACTGACACTTGTATTGATTGAACAACGTTTCAGTGCTTAAAAGCAAACTGAATAATACTGTACCATGCCAGACTGGAAGCATTCAAGTGCTCTGAGGAGATAGTATACCTCTTGGGTTATTTTTGTACTCGAGTCATAGGGGTAACAGGTTTGGTAGCAATGGGGGCATTCCACCTCATGCTACATACAGGCGTTCCTAACAAAGACAATCAACTATTTGTATTATGATGTAATTTTCCGGTATGGTGCACTTTTTGGACCACTTTGCGTTCAAGCCCTCAGGCATGGTATGGCAAGGTGTGGTATGCTTTGGAGTACATCAGGAAGTGGTCCACTTTTGGCACGGTACCATTCGGTACACTTAGAGAGCTTTCAAGCACTCCTTTGGCACGGACACAGTGACATGGTTCAGTTAAGAGTGCACTCAAACACACTGTTTGTGTGAGGAAGAGGGGGAGGGTGAAGGGAGAGCTTCTATTTTACTAGTATGCAAGAAACAATTGTATCGGATTACTGCAGACACCCGCAGTACAATGAAAGACCACAATCCACCACTCAGGATCTCAATTTCAATACCATATTGATATTAGCATGAATTGGGCAGGGTTGGGTTGGGTAGGAGGTTAGGGGGTTAAGGGGATGAGGTATACCAGCCCACCTTGCTCTGGTCCAGCTGGTCTTTGAGTACATCCATGTCACCGAGGGCAACCTCCTCCGCTGAGAAGAAGACATCCAGGTCCGCCATCCAGCTTGTCAGACCGCTCACCTCATCCTGTGTGTCAGGAATAGAATCAAGAAAAATTGAAGAATATCTCTCACACATCTATATACAACTATACAGATGTGTGCACCTGTGTATGTCTATATACCAACTCTTTTCTATATGCAATAACTCTCCAAAAATGATTGTTAAACTATGACTCTTCACTCATGAGAGCTAACCCATAAGCCTTTCTCCATTACCCACATCATTTGCAATAGAAGATGGCCCTATTCACCCATGACAATTCACCTGTTTTTAATAAAACAATATTTTTCTTTCAGGGAGGCATTTCATCTAGTGTTTTGTCAGACATATTTTCTGACAATCTGTTAGAAAATACTGAAATCTTTGCATTTAATTTGCTGAGAGCAAATTTGTCAGAAAAAATATCTGACAGAACGCTTCCTGAAATGTCCCCCACGTGACCCCCTGGTGATTCCCTGAACACCTAACTACCTGCTGGGGTCAAAGTTCATTGACCCTTTAAACATTTCAATTCTCCCAAAATCATACTTCAGTGATTTGCAGACACACAACTTCCCACCAGAAGATGTTCACAGATGGTTGATGATCTTCTGCAATGACACCCTTAATACCTACTGACCCACAGATACTCTACCACCTGCAAAAAGAGAAGGGTGTATCAAACCATCAAACATAATCACCAATAACCTTTCACCTGTGGCATCTCTCCTCGTAAGAGGAATCCCCCCCCCCCTCCCACCCATCACCACTAATACCAACCTGCCAAAGTCGGAGTTCATTGATGGACCGGTCCAGGAGGCCCTTGCGCTCCTCGCAGAGCCGAGTCACGTCCTCCCAGTTGCGGTTGAGCTGGGTGAGGTCCCTCTGGATCCCCTCCGCCTGGGCCGAGGAGCGAGCCGACACCACCAGCTCCTTGCCCGTCCGGTTCACGAAGTCGTAGCTGGATCGCTGCTCGTTGATCGTCGTCTCCACCTCCTGAAATGCAAAGGAATGGAGTGGGTGACAAGGCAGGTATGAAATTCAGCATTTAGAAGACCATGCTGCACTTGCCACTGGAGTCAAAACTTGACAGTTAACATTTACCAAGTCAGTGCTATATTTGCATTAAGAGTCGCATCTCAAAGTGTAACCTATAGCAGTTCTAGTCACTTCTGTGATCTGAATAAAAACCTAATGGGCAACAAACTGCGTAAAATAGACAAAAGACAATGTACAAAAATCTGTACCTTGTTGTCCACACTGTACATCATCATTGCACACAATCATATTGAGCCACTCATGGCAATTCCTCTTTAAGTGATGAACATGCAGAAATTTGAAGGCTTCTTGAGAATGGAATAAGTAGAGAAACATATTTGGCTCAATCTCCTTCTGCTTCTCAAATTGCTGCCCACCTTATACTTCTGTAGCTGGTCCTCGAGGTCGTCGATGTCCGAGAGAAAGACCTCCTCCTCTTTGAGGGCCAGCTGGACGCTGCCCAGCCACTGGGTCAAGGCCCGCAGCGCCTCCAAGTACTGGACGGGCGGGGCCGAGTTGACCGCGTCGGTGAGCTGTTTCTCCCTCTCGTCCAACTTCTCCCGCGTTGCGTCCCACCGCTGGCGGAATGCCTTGAGGTCGCGCTGGGTAGATCGGGACAGGGTGGAGTCGAAGGATGTGAGGTCGGCGGCCGAGGCGTAGAGTCGCTCCACATGGCTGGCGTTGATAGAGAGTTCAGTCTGTTTGGCCTGCAAACGTGATGGAAGATAGGGAAGGAATTCAGATTTATAGGGTGGTATTGCAGCTATCATGTACCTGGGCAATTCCTGCAGGATTCACTTGTTCATCTTGGGGCAATGTAAATACAATTTGTATCTAGCACTCTCTTTGTTTCTCCTGTTTAGATTCTTTTGACTTCTAAGACATGCTTCTCATGAGAATATAAATCTTTTAACTTACATCTTTACTTTCAGGCTTTTCTGATCGCACAAGGCTATGATAAGAGTAGAAAACCTTATTCAACATAAGTGAGGGAATGTACAGAGTTGGCTCAAACTTTCACTCAGTATTTGAAACTTCTGTGTCACAAGTTGAGATTCTGCCCGATATTTAGTAATAATCCTTTTTTCTTTTTGCTTGGTTTTCCAGCATGCGTTCATTTTTCAGTCAACTATTGAGTTCTCTTATTCAGTATAGTTTGATCATGCATATTTTAAATATATGAATACAATCATATAAGAACAAAACAGAAAATCAATACAGGCAAGATTTACCCTAGAGTACAAAACATAATTCAATGCAAGTGAAGGAATGTACACATTTGACTCAAATCTTCACAAAGTGTTTGAAAATTTCTGTGTCTCAAGTTGAGATTCCACCCAGTATTTATTAATTGTCCTTTCAGATTTCCTTCTCGTTTTTACTTTGTTAGGCTTGTGTTCACTTTCCAGTTACTGTCGAGTACTCTCATTCAGCAAGTTTGACAAATATTACAAATTAAAAAAATGTGAAAACAAAGATATAGAAACAAAAAAGAAAATGAATACAGGCAAGATTTACCCTGCACTGATCCAGCTGCATCTTGAGTCGCTGGAGGTCATCTGAGGTCGGCCCCTGGGGCTCTTCCTCCAACCAGTGCTCCACCGGCTCCAGCGCCTTCTGCAGCCGCTTCAGCTCCGCCTCAAACTCCTGGTGGCGTACCGCCTGGTCCAGCTTGCGCTTACGGTCCTCCAGTAAGATGTGCACCTCATGCCAGCGCTCTGTGAAGCTCGTCAGTGACTGGTGTATGGGCTCGGGGGAGGTGCCGTCTGCACGCAGGTCAGAGGTGAAAGGGCAAAAAGGGGGAGAAAAGTTTGTGTAGTCTCGAATGCCACTTGTCCACCAATTTAAAGTCAGAGGATAAATGGGAGCATTGGACTAAATGCTTCAAATGCTGGACTTGGAAAATGTAGTCCGCAATACAGCTTCACAATATCTGACAAGACATAGGTAACTACTGCTTTATCTCATTCCTCTTACTACATGATCTCAATGCAGTTTGCATTAAAGTATAAGGCAGTTTCATCTGGCAGTCCATTTGGCTTCTTGTTCATAAAGCTCACTTTTTTAAATGTAATTCATATATAATGATCTTTAGCTTTTATTATACTTATCCCATAGCAGGAGTAACTTGCCACGCTACCATGTATTTCACTGCCATTCATCAAAAGTGCCCCTAAAACCAATTGCGAAACAAAAGTTTAGCAAAGCCATTATAGTGTAAATTTGTGGAAGCTGGACAATGAAGTTCATGCAAAAAAATACAGCAACTGCTGGAATGACATGACAACCTGGAATTACACAATAACTCAGCAGTTAAAGAAGCACATACAATTTTGTTGATATTTTGTTGTTTGTTTTTAAGAGACACACGCCAGCAGACTTGACTGCTATTTTGTAAGACAAAAAAACTACACTATTGTATGATTAGATTAAGGAGTGTCAGTGTGTCAAGCACTTATCACAACGCCCTCGCCTTACCTTCATGGGTGAGGTCCATCAGCTTGTCGGCAAGCTCCGATACGGTCCTCACCCTTCCCTGCCTCTCCTGCCAGTCATGGTCAAGGTTCTAGGGAGGGTAAAAAGTTGGCCAGATTACAATCCCATGGTTCATTAAAGTGCGCCCTCTCTTGGTGCACAAGTGCCATGGACCATTTTCACCTCTGACATATACACCACTTAGTGGCAATATCATACTTACTATGTACAGGGCTTGACAGTCACTTTTTTCTCTTGTGGCTTGTTCGGGCTACTATAATCTTTGAATTTCATATTTTGGTGGGCGAAGAAAGAAATGCAGTCGCCAGAAATAAAAGGAAATGTAAAAACTAATTTTTGCATTTTAGCTGCCCAGTTGGGCTACTGGGAGATAGCCTTTTTGGAAATTTGGTGGCCCAACATCAATTTTTAGTAGCCCCTAGCCACCGGGCCACAGAGCCACTGCCAATGTTGAGTCCTGCTGTAGTTAAACCGTTGACGACGAGTCCCAAAAATACTCAGGCAGGTGTCTATGGAAAATGTGTGTTGTAGCAAAATCAATCCATCCTCAACGGGTTAATACTTGTGCATGCACTCAAGAACGAAGTATAAGAAGTGTACAAAAACTCCATTACATTGGAGATATTTTTCAGATGAACGTAATCAACAAAACCATGCGGAGTGTAGCAAACAAAAAATCATTTCAGGGGTCTTTCCAGAGGAAGAAAGAGAAAGAGAGATAGGAAATATATCAGACTGTTAACAAATTTGAACAGAGAGATTTAATTGACTTAAGCCCCAAGGAATGCAGAATGCGTTTGGCAAGATAAGCCACTCAGTATTTTGAGACTGTGGTGACCCCTTTGTGACCTATGTGTACACGGGCACATCAGCAACTTGCAAAGTATGTGTGTCTGATTTCAACCATTCATCTACTCCCCTGAATGTACATCTTGATCTGTAGTTATGTCACTGTTTGAACACATAGACAATGTGTTAACTTAGCACATAATTCGCTGCTTTAATGCTCTACCGCACAGACTCATCCTCTCAAGCACATTTTTAAAGGGATAATCGAGCAACAGTTGTTAGGGATCGAAGAATTCTTTAAAACTCTTTATCAGCTTTATTCTCTTTTATTCAGTCAACCTGAACAACTTCACTAGTCCAATCTATTTGCTGTTTATGTTAGGAATCCTTCTCAAAGTCATCTCAAGAAGATCTTATCAAGACTGATACATGTATATCAACTAGAAGTATGAAGTCAAGACAGTTAATAATGCTGACTGTTTTGGTTCGAGAGGAATTACCTCCATTTCAACACTGAGCAATTAAAGACAAAACAGGTTATGTGATATTTCATGTGTGCACCAGGTTAAGAGGAAAGGGAAAGAAAATAAATGGAACCTATCCTACATACATTCAGCAGAAATCACATTCCCTTAGCAGAAAATGCATTTGCGTGAATACATAACAGTGCATGAAACTATTAGGGTTATTACACACCACATAATCAAGCTTCAGTATGTCACGAAGGCAAATGCCTTTATCTGTAGAGAACACTGGGTGGATATCTAGAGCAATACAAGGTGGTCAGTTCCAGAACAGAAAAATAATGCACCACAATGGAAGAGTATTGTGAAGGTTTGTCAAGGCAACAGGCATGCCTACTAGCAAACAAAAAAATAAACAAAAACATAATGGTATTAAAGATAAGGTACAGTACATTCCCGTTAAAGGAACACAGTTATAATGAAATTCCGGTTACAATGAAGTAAAAAATTCAGGCTGCATCATTATCTGTTCAAAGTTTTTAAAATTTTTTATTTGTTCCGATTTAACGAACTTTTGATATAACAAAATTAAACTGCTGGTCCAGAAGATTTTGTTATAATGGGGGTGGACTGTACATGGAGAGGGGAGAAAAAAAAGACATCACTGACCTCGTAGATTTTCTTCTGAATATCAAGGTCTGGCGTGTCCGGGGTGGGCTCCCCCTCCGACATGATGCGCTGCTCCGTGTCCTCCACCCAGGAGACGAGGCTGCCCAGCTCGCCGTCGAAGCGCTGCCTCAACTCGCTGTCCTCGTTGGGGCGCTTGACGCTGCCCGGCGAAGTCAGGGAGGAGGCGGTGTCCGCGGCGCCACCGCTGGACGGAGCCACGTGCACCGTCTGGTGGATGGTCTTGGTGACCAGCGTCTCCGTGACGACCGTATCGTTGAGGGAGTAGGAAGTGGTGGTGGACGAGGTGTTGATCTCGTCGGTGACAGGCACGGCATTGAGGTTGAAACCACTTTCAGCAACCTTTTCAACAGCAACAAGAAAAATTTCAGTCTCTAATTTCAGTCTCTAAACTGTTACTGGCATCTCGAAGTCTAACATGAAAATAGTATCTTAAGCCCTGTTTGAAAAGACCTCCTCTGAACATTGTCCCGACAACACACATGAGGTAACATTCCTCTCCAACAGCAATACAAATACTGGAGAGAATAAGAGGTACGGTCCTAACAGACACAGCACAATAAACCTTCTATGAGTAGATTTTTATAGCAACCTAGCTGTTCGTGTGTGATCCAACCCAAGTGCTGGACATAGGATCGATGAAGAGCACAGCCTAGCCGAACCAGTTTCTTTTAAAGAAATGTTGCTGCCGGATTTGAACACAGTTACTCGAGAGAGGTGGGAGAGAAAGTCTCTATCCCATCTCCCTGGTTATTCTAAACAAACAGTATTGACAACCCACGATGTGTTCAACATGGATTCGCAGTGGCCAACGTTGCTCAAACTGTTTTTCATGACACGGCTTTGCAGTTGGGAAACAGTACGATACATTCAAATCAAACAAGCAGAGTAAACACAGAAGGAAGATTTCTAAGACGGCTAGAACAAACAATTATTTAAAATGTGTGCATTTACACAGGCAACGGTGTTCATAAACAAGATGGGATTGTGATCCCTGCATTATGTTTGTCTGTCTGGACTATTCAGCATTAAGCATGCGTGTATAAGCCTAATCTTATTTTGAGAGCACCTTAACAGAAGGGTTGTCGGATGCTGTTGACGTAATGTCTGGGTGGTTAACCCACGCTGGCTAGGGATGAATTTGGCAGAAGTTACCTCAACAATACTCTGTGTGGAGTGTCTTAACAGGCAGGGTAAAAACAATTGCCCAGATGTTGTCAAGTTAATTCCGGTTCAAAAAGCTTTCCTGTTAAGCTGGGGTATGTTATAGAAACAGTAAAGTTAACACCCTTCTATTTCTGTCATGATAAATCCTTCACGAACACTTTCATTAGAACACCTCTGAAGTATACAAAACATTCATCCTACTTTGAATAAAGCCAGTGTATCAGCTCCAAACACACCATTTCAAATGGTTAAACTACACCATCAAGACCACACATAGTGCTGCTTAAAGAGTGTGGCGTCTCGTCTCATGCGAATCCCCAAGAACCTGGTCCAAGTGATGCCACGCCCCCCTGCCACACCCCCTGCCACACCCCATGCCATGCCCCCCTGCCACACCCCATGCCACGCCCCCACCCAACTCACCAGCCTGGACTGGCTCTCCATCTGCTGCACGATGCTATCCCAGCGTTGGGAGAACTCCTCCAGGGCCGTCTGAATGGCTGCCACCCCGGGGTGGTCCTCGTCCATGTGCTGCACCACATTCTGGGCCAGGGTGTTTAGACGGCTGAACTCACTGTGCTGCAGCTCCAGCTCTTGCTCTATCACCTGTGGTGTGTAGAATTACATTTAAATCAAGGAAACTAGATGGCAAATTGCTCAAATCCTTACAAGAGTCATGTGGGAGGGGTCTAGTTCTACTACGCTCTATGGTCTCTAGATACCAAGTTCTGCCAACTTGGTAGGATACAGCATTTTCACTTGCAAGTCACATCACTCTATCATCTGGTAAGAATGCAGGATACCAAAATACATATACAGCGACCGTGATGATGAGGGTCACTTGTTCCAATCGGGTTAGAAGGTAACAATGTAGGAGTTATGAGCAGTCAATACAAGTCTGGGATATGATATGAAACATATCTGAAATCAATTCAGTAATGCTGCCATTTTTCATGTGTTGAAATAATGTCATATTGCCGTCATGTGCCTGAACAAATGCAATTCAAAATACACCTACACTCATGGCCATTACTTGTGGCCATTTGAGGATATCACCTACTGAGCATCTGTACCAGTCGTGATGCCATATGAAGATGAGCTAAAAAACTGACCTTCAGTTTCTTGACCATCTCGACGGCCTCTTGGTCAGTCTGTGGCTGAGTCAGCCTCATGAGGGCGAGGGAGGACTCGGCGCCGCTCAGCCAGCCCTCGAACCGCTGCTGGGCGTCGACGTAGCGCTGCCACTGCAGCTGAACGTTCTGCAGCACTGCCCACTGCTGCTCCGTCCACTGGCAGACGCTGGCCCAGCGCTCCCCCAGAGATGTCAGCTGCTCCTCTAGTGCTGCTGTGGCTGTTGGGGGAATATTGCAAGATTTATTTACCTTGCGTGCAAGGTCTACATGATCTTAAAATAATATCATCTGCCTCTGATAAACTAATGGTAAATCACGTATGAGCTTCACATTCTTGTTTTCTAGCCAGTTAGTGACCATATAGCATGTATCAAAGGGAGCAAAGAGCACAAATGATGCTGTGTTTTAAGATCAGTAGGGAAGCCTTTAATAAAGAAATACATTGGGATAAGGTGTTGCACAAATGAATTTCCTTGCAATGGCCATCAGTGTGGCTGGTCGACCTGCAAGCATGTACATAAGCTTGGCAAATGAGATTAACCCATTGAGGACGGTTTGATTTTGCTACAACACACATTTTCCATAGACACCTGCCTGAGTATACTCGGGACTCGTCCTCAACGAGTTAACTGGATCACCAATGCCACTGCTGCGGAAAAACTTCTGTCTAGATAGATACACATGTACAAGGGAATGTCACAGCAATGTTCAGAACTTCAGTGACTACATGTAGATGTTGCAACAAAATGGATGGGGGTAAAGAAAAAAAAAAAGAGAATTCTCACCATTTTCTGGGCTGCTCTCGTCGACGACCACTACCATGTGTGAGAGGGAATTCACCTGACGCTGTTGGCTCTCAAGGTCCTCCTGGAGTGCCTGTTGCAGCAATGATTACATAACATTACATAACAATGGGACTTATCAAATCATCATTCACATTCATGTATAAGTGAGCAATACTGCTCTACAAAGATGCCACGACATTGCATAGGCCATTCACTAGAAGTCATTAAACTCATTGAGCATAGACGATACAGGGAAAGGGGCTGTGGTGTGTCCACTCTACTACGGAAAGTGACCAATATATACAAGTGGACACTGTAAAGAAAACAGCCTCGATAGATCCCGAGTGCATTAATCTGTCACAATGTAAATTCTACTTGTAAGTCTCATGAAGGCTTGCCCAAGCTAGGAAACAGTCAAAACAGCTAAAGTCATATATCAAATATACAACAACACTATACGAGTGTATGCTGTTTTCCAACAAGATTAACAGCTTATTATATCCCTCATGTAAAGTTTCTTGCCATATGATTATACAGAGCACGAAAATGGTGTAGTTTTACTAGCTTTAAGCTAGCTACGAGCAGCTGGATGGGGTGCAAAGAGTTACTAGCCAGCGTGATATAGTACTTTTGGGAATCCACAATCTGCACCCAATCGTGATCGTGTGATCGATATCTACATTTCTCACTTTAGAATGTAAGCAGTGCGCGTAGTAGCGATACTTTAGCTAGCGAAAGTCCTGTGGCTTGAAGCTAGCTAGCTAGCGCGGTACACGGTGCGTGCGCGACGGCATTACAGAAATCTGTGGTGCGATGGCGTGTGTGTGTAACGTTAGTGTGATCAATGCAGTTCAGCTCAGTTGACAAAGTGACTGCTTCAAGTAACAGAGGAATGATTGCAGCAGAAGGACAACATATCAGGTACGAATTAGGAATAAACGAAAACCGATTTTGAAGATGATCTGGGGAACGAAGCCGCTTTAGGCCTACTTCTAACGTTAGTCCTGGACCTCCTCGATCTTTCGGAGTTTTGCACGCTGTAGTGCAGTGTAGCTCGTGCGTAGGAATCAACAACGGTTTAATACATACACGGTGGCCTATACATACAGCGCAGCGGTGTCGTTCGCTACGCGCTGCACGCACTGCTACTGCACTGCCACGGCCTAACGTTAGATTTAACGTTAAACCTGCACATTTTTCCAACAAAAGGGAACCTTGTCATCACTCTAGTAAAATGCTCGAGAGGGATATAAAACAAATATCGACTGCTTTCTTTCGGGCCATGGTAAAACTATTTGACCTCGGTGATTTCTCAACAGTGCCATGTCCCTCGACTTCGTCTCGGGACATAGCACTGTTGAGAAATCACCTCGGTGCAAATAGTTTTACCATCTCCCTCTGTAGCAGTCGATATTTGTATAATAGAAAACTTGACTGAAGCAAACAGACAGTCATCTTAAAGGGATGGTACAGTATTGGTGGAGATGAGAATTGGGCTTTTAACTTTTTGCGAGATACCAAGAAAACACTTATGAAATAGTACAGAGCATACCATTTTAAGAGGAATGTAAAATTTATTTGATGAAAATCGGGTTTGGATGGACTGACAATTCCAAAAACAAAGTAAAACAATGCCATCGCAATAAAATGTGGGTCCCACACTTTATTAGAATCACTCTGTTTTGGATGTCTCAGCCATTTCAAAACCAATTTTCGTCAAATAAACTTTGAATTCCTCATGGAATTACATGGTCTTTCACATTTCATAAAAAGTTTCTCATTATCTCACAAAAATGTTAGAAACCTGGAATTAGGTCTGAACCAAAACTATACGATCCCTTTAACTTAAATTGTGATACATTTCATTCAGACGCTGCAGTATTGCTATATAACTGAATGTGCAGCAAGCATGTAAATGGATTCAGAGTAAATGAATTTGTTGCTCATCAACACAGTGAAGTCGATTTCCTCAAACAGATCATTCATGACTGAAGTCACAGCGGTATTCTTACCCGGAGGTCATCGATCTGAGAGTTGACGGCGTCGAGGTTGTCCCCAATGTGGGATCTGCTGTCAATGTACTGCTCTGTCTTGGTCAGCCAGTCTCGGAGGTCGTTCAACTGTTTCTGCTGCAGCTTCATTAGTACTTCGTGTAATCTGGGGGAGGAGAGAATGGAGACAAGTGGATGACGTAAGTTCCTTGAACCGCAGGTTCGGTGGAGACGCCAGCCTCTTGCCACGACATGAGACACTCCAGTAAAAATGATATGGATGGTGATGTGATGTTGATGACGTTGATGTTAATGAGGACATTTAATGATGATGATAACGATGATAGTAGTGAAAATAACATTGATGATGATGATGATGAGGAGGAGGAGGAGGAGGAGGAGGAGGAGATGATGATGATGTTGGTGAGCAGCACTAAGTATGAGGCAGAGAGTGAAAAAAATTATGCCGATGATTACGTAAATGTCATTTACCAATAATGATGATACTTATGATTTTGATGAAAAGGAAAAATATGACAAAGCTGGTCAGGCAGCTGATTACTATAAGATGATATCAATGATGAGTACCTCAATGGTAATGGGGTAAACACGTACTTAACATCAGTAGACAAGACTAGAATCTCAATCAAATTGCATTTGTCTTGCATTTCTACATTTTGCAATAAAAACAGATATGAATCTTCACATAAACCTGACTCTACCCCACTCCGCCCCACTATGCCCCACTTCACTCCACCCCACTCCGCCCCACTCCACCCCACTCAGCCCACTCCGTCCAACTCCGCCCATCTCATCCCAATCCCCCCTCAAAGGCCTCTACTCACAGTGCCTGTCTCTCCATGGCCGAGATGCGGAGGGCCTCCCAGCGCCCGTTGAGGAGGGTCATCTGCTCCCGTATCTCGCTCTCCTCCTCCTCGTTCACCTTTGACTCCATGATGAGATGGTTGCCCTCTTGGAGGGCGTTCCCCACACTGTTCTGGTGCGTCATCAGCTCCACCATGAAGTTCTACAGGAGGACACGCAAAACAAAGAGGGGAAAAGGAATGAAGAGTTTTATTGCAAAACAAGCTAACTCCATTCTTGTTATCTAAATTGAGATATCTACAATAAAAGCTGCTAAAAAGCAGAGAATAGTAAGAAACTACGGAATATGGAATATTCTTAACCCGTTGACGATGGACTAATTTTGCTACAACACGCATTTCTCATAGACACCTGCCCGAGTGTACTCGGGCCTCCTCCTCAACGGGTTAATCATAACTGTAAGAATATTCCCTGTTATGTCAAACATGTGATGAGGTATCACTGGAAAGGGTTTATTTTGCTCTGTCTGATGATGGATTTACTTTGAAATGTTTAAAAATGGCACTTAGCCCATTTTCGCACTGAAACTCATCAAAAATTTCAATTTTTTGTCGAGGGAGAAGAAAACTTCTTGCATTTGATCTCTGGGAATGTACAGAGTACTTGGATCATGAACAAAAGACAAATTCTAAAGTAAACAGTCAAACTATCACACTTCTAAAGAAGTACATGTATTTACTTGCTTGCCTGAATACAGCAACATTTTTGTTTAGCTTGTCTGTTGCTAACAGGCAGCAATTAGATAGCAAATATACCTCAATAATAAGGATAAGAAATTTCTCCATCTACTTCACATTTCAGAAGACCAGTCATATTTTCTTCAATGAGGAGAGCTTTTACAAAATGTACAAAGTATGTGAGCTTGTACTTCAGCAAGTTTGGCATAATGTGATTCAAGTAATTTGCAGATTATATTGGGTCAGTCTTCAGAGCACTGTTCATTCATCATCACTTAATTCCTCCTCTTCCTCCTCCGCCTTCTCTTCCACCATTATCATCCTCACCTCGTGAGTGTGGAACTGGTCCTTCACTTCATCCACATTGCTGGACACCTCCTCCTCGTGCTCCAGGTGGCTCTCGGCATTCAGTAACCATGCCAACACCGTCTCCATGTTGGACTGGTAGCTTTCGATGTCGATCTCACTCATGTCGGATAATGACTGCAGAGAATTTTAGGAAAGATAAATGTCATCAGCAAATTTTTCATCATCTTGTTGAGACATGGCCTCAGGTGTACAGACTCGCAGCCCTTGATGAAAACATCGCCAGTACTTTATTCTTTTTTTTTCTGTTATTTTTTTTTTTACTTTTCAGTTTGGTTTTGGTAAGAGAGTAATACCACACAAATGGTGATAGTACCAATGGAAAAAGAAGGTCCAAATGACTCCAAGTTCATAAGACCAATTCATTTTTCAACTTACGTCCATCCTACGTTTATTTTGCTTGTTTTGTGTGTCTCTTTGTCTTTCTATGTGTCTGTATGTGTATGTACCTCTGTGGGAATGTGTACATCTGTCTGTCCCTCTTCCACTCTATTTGTTCTGTGGGGTTCATTTTCTGTGATACTGACCAGGTCTGGCGACGCGGTGGTGAAACTCTCCGGGGCGGAGCTGCGGCTGAGGTTAAGAGACGTCTGAGATCCGACGACCTGGTCGGCTTCTTTGATCAAGGTGGCTTGGGTTGAGAGTGCTTTGTACAGGGAAGTCACGTACATCAACACCGACTTCTTGTCGGGTTTGTCTACGTTCACGTCTGCAGAACGGAAGGTCAGAGTGAGAAATGAAAAAGATAGATAGATAGATAGATAGATAGATAGATAGATAGATAGATTGACAGATAGATGAATAGATAGATAGACAGATAGATACAACCGTAGATAGAGGGAGAGATAGAAGTAGAGAAAGAGGGGAGAGATTGAATCATCATCATCACATTCAGACTATTTACGTCGTTTCTCACGATGCATTAGCAAAGAGATTACTTAACGTTTCAAGGCTCACAGTTGCAATTCACGATTTAGTCTTTATCAACATTTCTTGATTTCCCCCAACAATACTTGGCGTCAATGTTATTGTTAGACAAACCAAGGAGGGTATAATATCACCACAGTACCAGGTGAACAACATTATCACAAAATACGGACTCCTTGTTCCCTGTTCATTAACAGATATTTTTAGGAAACTTGCATTGAATCGAGATAAAAAGCACAATAAGGGATGAAGAACTGTGACAACCCTCATTTTTTTCATTGTAAACACCAAGAGATAGGTGTAAGTATAAAGTGTTTGCTGCTACGGCACAACACGATATGAATATTGGTTTTACATAGAATGGCTGACAATTGATAATGTGCAATAAAAATGACAAAGACCAATATCAATCGTAATTCCTAGGCACCTAGAAATACTAATGTTTTGCCAAAACCAGTTATTGTCTTCTACTTCAGAGAGCAGATATCCTACATCAATTGCTTAATACCACATCCCAATTGTGGCCTTCAGAGCACTTCTGTGTGACCCGTAACACCCAGAAGAAACCTGAATAAACCTTCGAAATTCTCATACATCTTATCTAAAGGCATTATTTTGTGACAAACCCTTTAACACTCAATTTTATTGGCTTTGATTGCACAATGCCCGGCAGGTAATTTTCCCAGACAGGAAATAGATCTCATTTGCAGGGTTTACTTATCCTAAAAAATTATACATACCTTCTGGGTCTAGGAGTCTATCTATGCTGAAATGGCTGTGTGCTACAGTAAAGGCATGCTCTAGTCTCGCTTCAGGCTCTTCTTTCAGTAGGTCATGGTATACAAAAAGGTCAGGTCTGTTTTGCACAGGGGGGAAAAACAAACACTCGCACTAGCCTCAATTCAGTCAACACAAAAGTAATGTCTCATGCTTGAGAGAAGGGGCTTGTTTCTTAAAGAATTTAACATAAAATACAATAAAGGCATATTCGTGTCAAAAAAAAAGAAAGAAAAGAGGACAAATGTGATACACTGCATGTAGTCTGTCAGAAAATGCTCATGGAAATATCACACATTTTGCATACATCTCCAATGAATAAAAACACAAGTCAAAATCTCATAAAGGACAATAAAAAGCTTGGAATTCTTTAGAAGACACTTCCATTTTTCATGTCAATTACAATCTAAAGAGTTTTCTTGCACACACAATCACATTTGAATGTTCACGGGGAAAGATTTCCACCATGCGCAGACAAGTAATGAATGGTACTCAAACAGTTAAATAAAAGTTCAGCATTTTCTGTGGGATGGATACGTTAGCCTAGCAAATGCCATTGTGCTATGTACAGCCAAGGGGGATGAGATAATTGGGGTAAAATTATGAGCCATTATGGCTCTATGCAAACAAAATTGCTGATTAAGGCATTTGCTCACCGACACAAACGACTCTAGCAGTACTAAGGGTCAAGCTTGATGATGGTAAATCTACTGTTGATCACAGTGTAATACAGATAAGAATATCTTTGATTGACCATTCTCCTCGAGGTACAGCAACTCGTATGCTGTAACTGTACAATGTATCTTTACAATGACCAGAACTCGAACATTTGATTTGCTCTTGTTATCTGTTTGTTTGTTCTTTTTGCTACATATGTCACTTCAGGTTTGCAGAAAACTAAACACAAGATGGCAATTTTACTAATGACAAAGAATCCTACACAAGCTTATGCAACATCTATAACCACATATTGTGCCAAAGTAGCCTACAGTCAATGTTCCTGTTATTGTTTTACTCTCTTTCTTGGCTGTTTGTTGTGGTTCTTGTTGTTGCCATTATGTGTTTTTGGGGAGAATATGAGCCAATTTTGTTACCTGTATCTATGTAGGACTGCATTAAAGGCTAGGCCATCCCTCCAACTCGTGGTGAAATTCTTTACTTCAACGTTTTCATACCTGAAATAAGAAAGAAAACACATTAATGCACTCTTTTTTTCTCTGTATTCTTATATGTTAGAGGGGGATGTCTATGGTGAATGGTTGATGCACCTGCACTATTTTAATTTCGAAAATCCTAAAAGAAGTAACCCTTACAAAGGCATACTAAACAAAAAAAAGTAATCCATATAATTGGCTTTGAAGTTTTTGAATAGCAATCAACACTTTGAAGTGTGCTCAGCTGTTTCCCCTTTTATTCTCATCAAATATAAAGTTGCATGTCTACAGTGACACAAATGTCAACTGACAAGGGTTGTTCTGTGCATGATGTTCCCTGAACAATGACTGACTAGTATAACACTAACTACAACAAAGGGTCACATACAAAACATGAAATATATGCAAACATATTCCTTTGATTTGCAAGCAAGCAAATAAAGGCATGGTTCAACGAATATATACCTTTGAGCAAAGAGTATTCTGTAGATTATGATACAAAATGTCCTTTGATATCTTATGAATGCCTGATAGTAATGGATCATCATCAAAAATAGTTATGTACTTTCAAAGGGATCAATACTGTGCGCGCCACATACTCTCTAAAAAAAATCGAGTGAAAATATTCACTCTTGAAGGAGTGAAAACAAAAAAGAGTGAATTTAGAGTGAAATTGGAGTGAATTTCGAGTGAAAATGTTCATTTTCACTCATTTTGGAGTGACCTCAGGGATCACTCAAAGATTTTGGAGTGATCCCTGACGTCACTCTAAAACGAGTGAAAATCAACATTTTCACTCAAAATTCACTCCAATTTCACTCTAAATTCACTCTTTTTTGTTTTCACTCCTTCAAGAGTGAATATTTTCACTCGATTTTTTTTTAGAGAGTATTTCGTTTGTGGGTCATCTCATCACTGGACAATTAACAACACCAAGAAATATTGCCTGAGCCTGTACACAGACAAATACAAATTACGATCATCTCCAATATGTGAAATCACTGACATTGCTTCTTGAAAAAAAAAAAGTAATATTAGTTTGTCATTTCATTGGAATGAATCTTGATTGCAAATTTAATCACTTTGCAGTATCGTCTCTGAATTCCCAATTGCAAACTATTATGATCTCGAATAGGAAAACACAATGAGGACTACTGCACATGACCTGAAAGTTGTTGGCCCTTTTGCATAAAACAATGGCAACTTTACAATTCATGGTAACTATCGAATTAATGACAACCATCATTGATTTTTCAGCTTTGATCGGCTATGAAATAGTGTTGCTATGGTAGTTATCATTAATTGTAAAGTTGCATTCATCCACTTAATGCAACTTGAATGAATGAATGAATGAATGAGTGAATGTAAAGTTGCCATAATCTTATGCAACAGGGTCCTCACCCACTGTCCCTCTTACACTCACCCTTGTGTTACTTCTTGGCACCAGTTTAGTACTGTTCTCTCATACTGCTGTTCCATACTATTGTCTGTATCCTTTAGTACTGCCTTGGCCTGCAGGGAAGACAAAAATGACCACGTCCAAGCTTAGCAAACTGACCACGTCCAGGCTTAGCGAACTGACCCCTTAATTCATCGGGAGTTGAAATTGATTGCAAGAATGACGTCAATTGCATTCATTTCCATGGCTAACTGCATGCTGACAAATATTCAGATCCTTTCACAAATCAGCTACAATACATTGTTAATCATTGGAACTTCAAAGATTAGCCAAATGTGGATCAAAATTACAATGTACCACAACTCACCTGTGACATAGTGCAAAGGAATTACAGTTTTAGATGACTATGGATACAGGTATGTTTTGCTTTCTTCTTGAATCAAGATTGTATTGAAATGTGCAGAAGTTGAACTATTTACTCACTGTGCATTATGTACATACAGGTCACAATGGTATGCATGTACACTTGTTCCAAAATACACATGTGCAATCATGCTGAATATTGAAAGTTGAATGTTTGATACTGAAAAGCAGTGTAAATCTCAAAATGTTTGTTGCAACCGTTGTTAACTGACAAGTAGGCCCACCACTGTGTATGTTAGATTTGGCAACTAACACAAACTTGGTGGGAAAAAGGAATGACTACGAAAGAAAAATATTCAAAAACTGACAGACAAAATTTGAAATGTTCATCTTGCTCTGTAATGATCTTGTATTTTGATATGAACAACAGTGATTTTTTAATCATAGTATAACATGTATCTTTAACTCTTTATGTGCCACGTTCGCACGTCCGGCTCAGTCGACGGCGTGCCAACTTCGCATATTCTGCTCAACAAATAAAGCCGCCAAAACCGATCGATAAATCGCTAATCCCGCGGTATTATCAAAGCGTTTCTCGCGCTTTTGTTCCTCTTACACACAGCTTGCATTCTATGTGGTGATTGACTATCAAGCGGTGTTCCCAACTAGACTTGCGTGTACATTCTAAGTTTCTGTCACTATTTTATGTGCAAAAGTCATGCCTTTACAGTAATGTAGCACTTGGTAATTCAAAAGAAAATTGAAAATAGAATTGTTATACATTGTATATAGAAGCAAAGTTTGGCATTCCTCTTTAACTTTGCTCACTATTATGTCTTAACAGAAATTTGTAGAAGCTATACAAATTGAAAAAAACAGAATTCTTTCTCAAAGCATGACTACCTTCGTGTCTCAGAATAACGTGGCACACAGGGGGTTTCCACCATGGCACATAAAGAGTTAAGATGATAATGCAGGGAGGGGGAGGGGGTTAGACAAACTACACGTATACATGTTTAGGGAATCCTTGCAATGTACTGTCACTAGAGGGCAGTGTAAATATTTCCTCGATCAATACAAACAATGCTACACAACATTTACACTTGTCATGCATCACGCACGACGCCTCCAGACGTAATGACTGAGACGTGAACGAATGACATATCATTACGTTCTGCTCTGATTAGGCCCTGGTGCGATTTTTCCAGTCCATCATTCACGGGGCTCTGGCAAATCATGTCAACAGTCTCGCCGCCTGACATTCCTCAGACATAATCATGATCGAGTGGAGGATTTTATTGCACTCCGTAATTATTATCACTCAAACTATGGACTTTTCGCACTTCTACGTACATGGCGGTCATGATTTGAGAAAGTTTACAATCATCCTCATCCTCACTGTATCATTCTTATACTTTCCTTCTTGTTACTTCCTTCTTCTTCCCCTTCTTCTTCCAGCTCTTTCACATTTTACCTTCATTTGAGGCTTTTCTTCCAACTCATATTACTAAATTGTCCTCTTTCCTCTTTCTTTGAATCATCTCCTTTTACCTCTGTCCTTTTATCTTTTTCTTTTTCGTCATCTTCTTAATCTTTACCTCTTCTTCGTGACAAAAATGCATATTCCAAGACATAGAAAAAGAACTCTACCTAAACTCATCCAGAACTTATAAGAGAATAATATTCACTTGACCATATCTCGGTCACAGATCAACGGAAATGGTATTTTTTTTCATTATATAAAATAATTAAAAATTAGGGATATTTCCTTTCATCCATTTTTCCTATCATCTTACTATTTGTGACATCAGAAATTGCTTTATAATTCACATGTACAGATGGCGATTATACAAAATTAAGCGCAAAAATTTAAAAATTCATAACTTTTGAATGAGTTGGGATATAAGCTCTCACCAAGTGTTTTCTTTCACCTTTTCTGCAATCACTGATTTCAGAAATAAAATATTTAATAATTCACTCTTTTAAAATGAGCCATTATGATTTCAAACAGTGTCTGTTAATACCAAAGACTGCTATGTACGTGTGTATTAGAATATATAAAGAAATTCACAATGCTGTGTATCTGTTCATTATACTTTCAGACTAATAAAGCTCTCTTATAGACCAATTCTGTGACGCGCTATGTTTATTTTTGGCATGGGCAGCGCCATTACTGCGGTGTCCCAGCTGACCCCCCCTCCCACTCCCCCACCCCTCTCACGCGCATGGAATGAAAAACTGATGCATGGTTGTTTCAGCCAAGAGGCAATTCGTACTGAGTGCGCGAATGCTTGCTTAGTGCGCGAACCTTTGTTACAAGTGCGCCATAAACATGTTGCCCGGGGGTGGGGGAGAGCAGGGGGGGTCGGCTGAGACACCTCAAAATGAGCTCATGGCTGCGCCCAGTGCCACATTTTGTCTGCTGCCCTCAACGAACCCGAATCGGTCTTTAGTGGCAGATACTGACGCAGCCCTAATGCAGGGCTCGACACTAACGGTGGCCAGGTGGCCCGGGGCCACCAAAAATGAAAGTCGGGCCACCAAATTTCAAAAAAGGGCAAATTTGGTGGCCCGCCTCGGGCCACCAAAATATTTTGAAAAGTATGTCAATAAATTCGTAACTTTTTGCGCCGGAAATTAGCAGTTAAATTTGTTCAAAGGATGGATGAAAAGGACTGAATGAATGCCTGAGAGTGAGTGTTGCAAGTTTGTTGAAGTTTATTTATGAGTAGATATGTCCAACTTCTAATTCTTACTATCATAAATCTTAAATATTTGACTCATTAAAAAAAAGGACTTTTAATGTTTTTTATTGGGTTTTTTTCGGGACACCAAATTTTTCTCTCGGGCCACCAAAAATTTGAAATTTAGGATTTTGTTGTCGGGCCACCAAACAAAAAAGTTAGTGTCGAGCCATGCCTAATGACAAGTCTCTCCTGTGTGGATGGTTTACCACTCACCTCCCAGTGCGCAATGATGCTCCACACTAGACCGAGGGTTAGCTTTGGGCTGCCATCGACGATGTCGTTGCTGCTGATGTTCACGAGTCGTACCTGGGGAAGGGAAGGCAGAAAGAGAGAGTTCATATCAAAGAGTGATCATCATAGAATAGTCTGTAACCAAGCACTTTCAGCTGGGATGCCAACAACCTTATAAACAGCACTGCCGTATTCTAAGGGCTGAAATGGGATATTTGTGGCGGAATAAACAGTACTTCTACCTTTCCTGCAATAGACACATGTATAATGTAAAACGAGAAATGTTCGCGTGCATTTTGATTTCGCGAATTTTGCGAGCGCCAAGATTCGCGAAATTAAAATGCACGCGAAATTTCTTATCTACACTATATGCATTGAACGCAAGAGGCAATTCGCGAAAATTTCTTGCCACGAAAAAGGCCGTCGGCTCCAATTCGCGAAAATTTCGTGCCGCGAATATATCATGTTTTACAGTAATACAATTTTGGAAAACTTGTATTTTCCATGATACCTGCAGTATTTTTGGCCCCCCCCCCCCAAAAAAAAAAAAAGAAACACTATAAGGTATTGCAAAAAAAGGAGGAATGGTTGGCATCTCTTTTTCAATGTCATCCAAATCTTGTTTCAAAACAACATTCCACAGAAATATTCTGAATGCATCATCTGCTTTAACCAAGGCTACACAGATCTCCCCACCCCCCTTAACCCATTGAGGACGGACTGATTTTGCTACAACACGCATTTCCCATAGACACCTGCCTGAGTATACTCCGGACTCGTCCTCAACGGCTTAAACAAGGCAATGACATAACAAAATGAAATGTGGGAGTTCTAATCTATACCCATAATAGTTTGTAGAAACAAGGAGATAACCTTTGTTCAAGACTTCACCAGATATTTTGTTTCTACATGGAGGCCACCATCCCTCTCCACAGCAATAAGATTCTCCAGTCCATTCTACACAGAATATACATGTAAGTGCACTACTCCTTTATATGCCTGCAAGTTTTGCATCATCTAGGCACAATATACATGTACATATGGATTATGTGAAAGAATGAGAGATGGTGGAGTGTGTGTACCTACTCGTACATGCGTATGTAAAAGAAAGAGAGAAAAAAAATCAATACGTACAAAGCAAAGGAAGGATGGAAAGAGGAAGTGATAGACTTTTTTTTTCATAATCTCAAATAATTAGAAGGATCACCATCAGGAGGTAAATACCTCAGGGATGGACCATGACAAGACAACCTACTTCAAATATAAGTACTTCTAGATGAGAGAAGGCAAGAGATTGAGAGGGAGAGAGAGGAAGGAAGGAAGAGATGGAGAGTCAGAGAGACAGATGGGGAGACAGAAAATGAGAGGAGAAATTGAATGAGGGAGAGAAATAGAGGGAGGGGAAGAAAGAGGGACAGAGCTGAGAGCTTCACTCTTAGCACAGTGGAAAAGGCGGGATTCGCAACAATCTCTCCTTGATGGATTGGAGAGGACCCGAGAATGGGCTTGTGTTTACTAAACATTGCATCAGGCTTTGACATTAATCACTTTGACTGATTGGAAGCCGTCCGCCCCTCCCCTCCCCCTTTTTCCTCAACTTAGCCCACAACACCCACTCACCCCCCCCCCCCCCCATCCCCCAAAGGCCATTTTCACACTGGTGGAGAAATGCAATTGCAATGCTGAATAAGAATTACGATTACAATCATGATTTGAATTATCTTCCATACACATGACTAGGGAAGGCTTTGCAGATTTTGCAGATTATCCTGAATTTCAGAGCAAGGAGAGGGGGTGTGGCTTCTTTCTTAAAGGACAAGTTCACCTTCATAGACATGTGGGTTGAGTAAATGCAGCAATATTAGTAGAACACATCAGTGAGAGTTTGAGCAAAATCGGACAATCCGTTCAAAAATTATGAATTTTTGAAGTTTCTGCTCAGTCACGGCTGGATGAAAAGACTAAGTAAGCTTGTGATGTCACATGAGTATAACGATATAAAGAAAGATTAAAGAAAATTCAACATATTTCCATTTTTCTCGCATAACAAAAGAACACTCAACTTCTCTCTTCCAGAAGGCAGGGGGAATAATATTACCCTTAACATACGTCAGTAGCAAGTCGAAGAAATGTGCACTTTATTCAAAAAGTAAAGTTTTGTGAAATTCACTTCATATTTTCCTAATATAGTTGTACGCATGTGACATCATACACTGTAATAGTCTTCTCATCTAGCAGTGACTGTGCAGATACTTAAAATATTAATAACTTTTGAATGGATTGTCCGATATTCCTCCAACTTTCACTGATGTGTTCTACTAATATTGCTGCATTCTCTGAATCCTAATGTATATGAAGGTGGACTTGTCCTTTAAAGTTTCCATCAAGGACAGGACTCTTGAGCGGTAAGTAGCACATTCTTTGACTACAGTGTGAGCATTTGAGGAGAGGGATTTTTCTGCGGAAAAGGTTGAAAGGTCACCGTAAGCTTGATTTGGCAGTCAATCTGAATGTGCGACTGTTTGGTTCCATAATTCTGGAGAATTGTGACTGGACAAGATCGCAGGACCATCATCTGAATCACGATTGGAATCACGATTCAATTCATCCTCCGCCATTCAAGTCACCCTCCACAATTCCAGCTTGCAAACACACAGCCAAAATGTGTCATTTGAATCATGATTCTAGCAATGCATCATTAGAATCGTGATTCAAGTTAGATATATGCATTCTCAGTATGTGTGAAAACAGCCTTTGACTGATTGGAAGCATTCTGCCCCTACCCCTCCCCCCTCTTACCCTCCCCTCATCCCATCCCCACCTGCTTTCTTCCCCTACAGCAAAAGACTCTTGGAGCGTGTATATCCTTCCCATCCCTGCTAGTTGGTTGCCATGGGCACGGGCCAAGTCCCAGCAAGTGCTAAGGAGCCGCTGCTCAGGAGCCGCTGCTCTCTCCAGCTGACTCATCAGTGGATTATTTGGTTACAACATGTCATGAAGGATCTGGTCCATAATTTACAACCTCCTTCCATTCATGGTGTGTTCCTACATTGGAATAAAATCTTCCAGGTGCAGACAATAATAATGAGGACAATTTTCCTTCTTAATTGTGTATGTACTCTTGTAATCAATTTTTGCCCTATGATGGCACCTTTGCGCCATAACTTACGAACGCTTTCACTGATTTTGTTTTGTTTTGTTTTGTTGGGGTTTTTTTGGGAGGGGGTGGGGTCCTGTGGAAGAAGTTTGTAGAGTATACAGTATGTCAAGTTGGCACAAAGCTTCAAAATATTCATTGTGGAGATATGTCCTTTTGCATTTCTTGGATGACAGCTCTACATATTTACTCAAATGAAACTAATGTTCAGCAACACATATCCTCACTATATATTTTATAACCGAGGCACAATTCAATTTTGTCTAGTTCAATTTGCATGTATTTATAATGTGACCAAAATAAAATTCTTTCTTCTGTAAAACATTATTTCCTCTTAACCTCCTCTGCTGACAAAATAACATTCAAAGAAACTCACATTTTGTAAATGATAAGCATCATATGAGGATAACAAAAACATCTCTTTGCACATAAAATTGAAAACAGTCATTCATCTAAGAAGAAATAACAGACTCTCATGTCTCAAATAGAATATATCCATATACTTCATGATGGACTCCTTTACATCCTAAATCTGTGTCACTGCATTCAAGATGCACATTACAATTTTCCCCTGGTAATGAGGACGAGGGTAGATGGGTAATGAAGCAGCGTCTAACCTTCTCCCCATCAAAAGCCCCATCCCAATCCCTAACCCAATCCCCACCCCCTAATCCAGAGCCTACCCCCACCAAACTCACCATCCTTCGGGGGCTCTGCACTGATAATTTATTGTACACGTACAATCACGGGGGAGATGTTCAGACGTGTGAGAACGGTGTCGCACAAACGAGGACAACAAGTTCATACCCTCACATAGACACAAAAACACACTCACACACACACACACATCTGCACATACACACAGACACAGACACACAAACATGCACATACAACTGCATACTGGTGTTTAGTGAAACACACATCCTAAAGCGTGGGTGGATAAATACACCACGAGTGCTGTGCTCCTTTAGAATGTGATAGATCTTTGATCTTTAACGCCTCCCATAGATTGGACTGCATCCAGCATTCAAAATGAATCTTACGTGGGTGGGAAAGATGGTGCAATGTCCCTTTCATATCAACAACAGCAGCAAACAAAGGAATATACATTGTATACACATCACTTTCTCCTCCTACTATCTGTTCTACATGTGAGCTTTACATGTACCTTCTGGTAATTAATTAACCTCTTTGTGCACTTTGAATGCTGATTAGCACAGAACCCCATAGGGCTGTACACACTGTGCAAAGTCCCTGGCACAAAAAGGGTTAAATTTCTAGAATTCTACACTTTTTCTGCCTCAGTGAATCAGCACTCGATCCTCTTCCACCTTTTATGTTTCAATTTTCATTTCCATGTTGGTTTTTCATTATTCTCAGAATTGTTCTCTCTCCTCTCCTTTTCTATCTTTTTAATCAGTCTGTCAGCTGAAATATCACAAGTTCCTACAATCACTGAACTATCGTACAGATCGAGATCAAAAACATTTTGTTTTTTCTACATCATCACAATGAACAGTTTTTCAGTCATCCATCACCAGTTTTGTTGATTGAGCTCACACCCTCAGGTTTGGATGGTGTATTGTTCACATTCAGTGATAGTCCTATTTTTTCATTTGTATTTATTTGTATTTGACTTAAGTGCATATTTTTGTGTAATAATGTATTACTTGACATTGTTTGTAACTGTGTTACATTGATATAGCTGATTCTGTGTGAATGCACTGGTTGGGGAGGAAGGCCTCGAGCCTCCGTGATTAAGTTTGCCTTTTCCTCCCCTGGCAACCAGCGGTATACACCTAGAATCACCACAATTTTTATAATACGTAATATAATTTTCTGTTTGTATTATAAATGTTGAATTGCCAAATAAATAAATAATGATATTGATAATGGTTTTACATGCTGTGATAATGCAGTTTGTATTCACAGAAATAAGTGCTGTTTTAATATCGAATGGATCAGTGACGTCTTCATTTGATAGCAATTACCAACCAACCTAACACACATGAGAGCTTTAGTGCTTCTTACTCTACAATGTAGATGCAAAATTCAATGACCTATCCTAGAATTTAGCACACATCAATGGAACAAGAAAATGAAATTGCACATCCTCTTCCAATGTATAATATCTTATTTTGTGTATAATATATAATTTGTATACACTGTATAACATATATAATATATTACATTATATTATATGTTAATATATTAACATATAATATATTAATCTGTGTTACGTTTTGTGGGAAAAAGAAGAATGAAAATATATGAAATGAACTGAATTGAATTTTAGAGGAACTGAGAATATGGAAATGAATGCTAAATAAATGAACGAGGGGGGGGGGGGGGTGGGGAGGCATACCTTGTTTTGATGTAATACTTGTAAGGCTCTGTTCACATTGTTCAGCTGGTGCACTCGCATGAATCCACGCTCTCGTTTCTGCAGAGAGAAAAGAGAGAGAAAGAAATATAATACATATCATGCTGGTAGACAGGCCGATTCCAAAGTCAACAGTATCTATAGACAATACGTTCAGATGATTTAGCAGAGAGGGGAAAAAAATGAATTATGGCACAGTATGTTTGCTGAGCTATTACATGTGGGACTAAGAGAGAGACAGAGAGAGTATAAAGATAAAGAAAGAAAAAAAAGGAACGTGGGTGAAGGAAAATGGTATCTATAAAGGACATTTATACCATTAGCGAACACATAGGTCATGTGCATGCTTTTAGGGATGCATTTTTGTCATTTTATCCATCAGAAGTCGTTCTAGGATAAATGGATATTTCACAGACTTCCAGCAGAAAAAGCATGTTTCATAATGTGTGCATGATTAATACAGGAAATGATATTTTTGCATGTTCACAGTATTCATATGTTCATACACCCTATCTTGCTATTGCAAAGATACACACTGAAATTTAACACAATGAATTCATCGTTGTCTTTACAAGTGATTGAATGTACAGTACAAACTATGTCTGTCTACATGTCTGCTGTTGTTGTTGTTTTTTCGGGGGGGGGGGGAGGTAAATGTTGCTTGCTATTGAGATCACATGGCAAGCATGTACTTTCTCCCTCGCCAGCTTGCTTTTTAAGGAACCTACTGACTGAAGATATCATATATACACAGAGACTCCAACTCTCCCGTTTTCGTCGGGAGATCTCCCGCCGAAAGCCCATTTTTGCAAAATCTTCCGTTCTCCCGCTTGAGAATTAATTTCTCCTGCCCTGGCTCTGTGTCTCCCATTGGAAAGAATTTCTTACTTATTGCCATCGTATGTTAAAAAATAAGAATTAGATAGCACGAGCGAGCATCTAGAACCTTAGAGCTTCCAGGGCCCTTAAGCAGGCCCTGGGACCCCGGCCACAAGGAACTTTGCGCTTTGCGCACATCAACTTGGAGTCTCCTGTTTGCTAGGGATTTCATGCGGGAGAATCTCCAGATCAGAAGGTGCTTGGGGTTGGAGTCTCTGTATACACTGTAGATATGGACCGCTTTTTGGAACATTGTATTGGAACAGTCACCAACACCATCCAATATGACACACGGGTCTGCCGAGGGGGGGGGGGGGGGGGAAATGAAGGCGGTAAGTCAAAAGCTCATTCAAAAAATCCTGACGTCCTGGAATACTCTTTCTCATCTTTTCTCATCACATCAGTATTACTGCGTATGCCGTAACTTTCGCGAGGTTTTTTTTGTTGTTGCAAATTTCACGAGTCCTGTGCTATTCATAGATTTTAAGAAATATTTGAGAAAATATTAACTCTGATCCCAATGTGCATACATACATTTCTCCTTCAATACTGTAATTTACAATCACAATAATAATAATAATATTGTTTTGGATATAAACTCCAAATTTTATTGTCCAAGAATGGAAATTCATTTTGCCCAATTGATCGTGGGCCCGGCAGCCACTGAGCAGCCCCAGATCGACGTTGCTCTAACCTTTTCAACTGTTGAACGGCAAACAAGGTAGCAGCAACTCCCATCTTTTAACGTCTTTTGGTATGACGCGGCCGGGGTTTGAACCCACGACCTCCCGATTGTGAGGGCAGCCACTCTACTCACTGAGCCAACACATCGGTACTCATTTAACCACTCACAAAATTGTCAGGAAGTCCTGATTTGCAAAAAAAATAGACACACTGAATATAAATTATGGCATTTATACAGGATACCACCAATAATATCTACTAACTATGACATGAGCCAAGAGTAAAAATATCAGCATCACACTACTGCAGGTATAATACAGATGTTTAGATACAGGTGTATACATACTATAATTATGTATATATACACACACAAACACACGCACACACACACACACACACACACACACACACATATCTTAGTATTGTATCAGTGTATGTATATAAGTATATGTATACACGCAGAGATACCAGGTTACAAATACCTTAGTTGGTAAGATGGTAAGTGCACTACAATGTACAGAGAGCCAGCGCTTATTTCACATCTTACCCCGATAGCTACACTGTCAATGCCCATCTGGGCTTTTGTCACTGAAAAGCACCATCGTGTTTACAGCTCCTGTCGCAAAATATCAGTCAAAATGATGAATAGCATTTGTTCATCATTTGAAAAGAGAGCTGCTAGTCTCATTCATTACTGTTTGTGTTTATTCCATTGTAACAAATGATAGCAATTTTAGATATGCAAGTTTTTCAACACACAACAGTTCCATTAGGAGTAACTTCTTTTTTTTTCAAAATGGCATGTACACTCTGAGATAAAGAGGGCTCTATTTATGTCACTAACAGCATTAGTTGTTTTACATAGTCTCTGAATCTGCATCATTCGCCATATGGGACTACAACACAGTTTGTTGTGCTACGCATCACCATCAAAATGTTGTAACAACAAAAATGTTTTAAAAATATATCAACTAAAGATGCCATCACACTCTATGCTTTTTGTCTCAGCTGCACGCACATGGTTTAGCCTCATTTACTGTTCCCTTTGAGGTACAGTATATCCTTCTAAGACACCTTGGACAGAGAAATACGACACTTAAGAATAAACATTCAGTATGTATCTCGAAGGCAGCTAATTTCACAAGCATCGTGACGTGCGACAGTTCTGGTTGTCGCGATGTTTGTTTTCGCTTACACCTGCTTCACGATTTCACACACAAACACAGCGTAAACTGTGAGTCTGTAGCAGACACAGAAAGTAATGTGGAGAATCATGAAGTTAAAGCCTGACATTTATTTGGAGAAAGGATTCCGGAACGTGGGAGTACACGGAGCATATCGTGGCTGGACTTTTCACAGAAGCCGTCGCGCTGCTAGAAATGTTGGTACTAGTCACCAGAGTGCAAAACCAGCTGGGTACATAAGGTGACAGATTGACTAAAGTCAGAATGGGGGAGGGGGAGGAGGGGCAAAAAATCCATGAAAAAATGGGGTCAGGAACGCTCAAGAAGGAATGGTGGTCAAGGAATGGGTGCAGTTTATACACCTTTGTGGGGGAGACTTGCTATACAGCATGGAACGATTAGAGAGATGAACAGATAGACAACAGCAGACAGAAGAAGACAAAAACAAACAATAACAAATAGAGACATGCACATTAAGATTCTTCAATGAAGTTTTGAAAGACAGAGAGAGAACACAAGATATATTCCAACATAAGATACAAAAGGGGAAAGAGGAGGAAAATATATTTATGAATAAAAAGGAGGGATGAAACTTGGCAAGACACTAATAGAAACAGGTGAGAAAATACAGCATACAAAACAAAGACAGAGACAAGCACTTCCACATGCCACAGATTAAACTTTCAGAAGATTTTTATGATTTTATATACAGAATACTGTATGAGAAACAAATATCTTCAAAATCCTACAATGGCTTTACTAACAATCATTCATTTCATACAGAACTATCTGAACATTCTCCTTTTAAACATTTATAATTCAACAATTATGGTAACGATTCTTATGCAGTGTCATAATGGAACAGCAAACTAAACAAATAGATAATGAGATCTGCTTACGATAATGTTCACTTTAAATTTCATGGCCAATTCAATTATTTGCTAAGTGATACCATATTTTACATAAAATATTTTTACAAAACAGAAAGGGAAGTCATGATGGAAACTGGGAAAATTTCAAGAGGATTTTTTTTTGAAATCAGAAAAAAAAACACACTTCATTATCACAAGCACTTCCACCATGATTATCTTCTGTCAGGGGTGGAGCCTGAATTGGTTAGGGATCGAGAAAAGGGCACATTTAGACTTGGCTAACCCCTTCCAATCACTGCTTAATTTGAAACACCACTAGGCCGCGGGTCCATCAGTGCACACGCAATCCCAACATAAGTTGATTCGGCCAAAATTCCCACGGATCAGCCGCCTGTCAGTTTCCATTCGCTCTCCGCCCATATGGCCGAGACATCTGTCCCCGCGCTGAAATATTTTCCAATCGAGAACGTGTTGTACCCCTGTGGAGGGGTGCTTCTGCTAACCCGCAGCGTTTCGTGATGGTGGTGGGTAGGAGAGCAATTGAGTACTTTAAGGCAGCCATTCACACCAGAAAGCAACCATACGACTTGCTTGTGTTGTAACAGTTGCTGGAATTTTTAGGAATGCATTCTGTTCTGGGCATGTTATGCAGTAGCCCTCTATTGGCAAACACTCTTCCGTTTAGTCACACAAGGGATCTTTTATGGCTAGCATAGCAACATATAGATATTTGGAAAGATACTTAGCTGTTCCCATCGTAATTTCTTCAAACATGAGTCACTTGCGTGGTCAGCATTATACCTGAAGCAGAGCCTACATTTAATTTCAGTTGGGCTGTCCAAAATTTAAAATGTTTGTTGTTGTCTTGTATAAGAAAATCAAAGCTCTCCACAATCCATCGACAGCTAGAATAATTTGTTCCTTTCTCGCCTCCATAAACATGATTTCATGCACTATCAACCAAAGCAGACCTATGGGGATACACTTAATGCTCCATAACCGTGTCTTAATATCTCCCCCCCCCCCCCCATTTCTCATAGACAAATGCATCTATGCACATAATGCAGGTCTACCAACATTCCCACATCCAAATCAGGGAGATATCTGTGTGTTACATGCATTTCAATGGGGGAAAATGATTCCCAAATCAGGGAGATTCTAATATTCTCTTATAAATTCAGACATGAACAGATTTTGACATTTTCAGGGAGACTCCTGCAGAATCAGAGAGACTTGGCAGCTCTGCATAATACTCAACAAAGCAAAACTATCATTTTCTTCTCTCACTCTCCCCTCTCTCCCTCGTTTACACACAAACACACACACACACACACACACACACAAACAAACATACACACACACACACACAAACAAACAAACACACACACACAAATGCACATGCACATGTCAAGTTTAAGCTTATGTTGCAATTCCTTTGCGTGTTCGTTACCTTGAATAATGTAGCTCTCTTAGAGTTGTATACTATTTCAATAACTGCTTCTTATCAATGTATACTTATCGTATACGATGTATATACTGTCTTAGCTATATGAGATGTACTTGCATACATTTTGTATGCACTCCTATTTTGTGAACACGCATGAAATCTTGAAATAATAATAATAATAATAAGAAGAAGAAGAAAAAGTTGGGTTTTTTTCACCTCCCCTCTCTCTCTTATACAGAACACACGCTCACACACAAATACACATGCACTTAATATCCATCAAAGCAAACATATCTTTTCCTTCTCTCTCTCCCCTATCACCTCTTTCTCTTGCTCACTAATACAGACAGACAAACAGACAGACAGACAGACACACACACACACACACAAATACACATGCACTTAATATGGATCTATCAAAGTAAACATATATTTTCCTTCTCTCTCTCCTCTCTCACCTCTTTCTCTCGCTGACTCACTCACACACACACACACACACACACACACACACACAAACACACACACACACACACAAACACACAAACACACACACACACACACACACATACACACACACACACACACACACACATACACACACACACAAACCTGCATACACTTGTATATTATCCATGTAAAGATTACAGAGAAGTCAAAACATAGTGTTTGCATTTACAATAATACATTCACAAGCCAACTGAATGCAAGCAGCTGAAAAGTTCATACACATCCAGAAAAATGTTATTTAGCTTGGCCTCATTTCTTTCAATACTAAACAAAAAACAATAGCAGGTGCATGCGAGGCAGATATTGCTTGCTTCAATTTCGTTTGCTCTTTCCCCCCGTCATACACCAATATCACATCTCTTGCATCCAGTTCATTCATACTGTATGATGCCATCAACAACGTCGCAATACTGCGAGCAAAGGAAAACACTGCTTCCAGACGAAAAAAGCATCATCGCACATGTGATAAAGTATGCGTCACATAATTTTGATGTATAGGGTCGACAGGTAGGCGAGTACATAGCAGTTATCATGCATGCCTTCTTTTTTCTTCATTATTTTTTGGGGGTAGGGTAGGGGAGGAGGATGGGGTATGTGTCCATCACCGTCCACCTGCACCTTAATATTGTGTTTGTGGTCTTGCATGTCGTATGTTGCAATAAGGTCAACTTCAAACAACTTGCCGCCACTGCAGGTTTACCTTTGACTGCTGATGTTGTTTGCTGTTTTTTCCAAGAGTACACGGTGAAACATATCAAAACATGGATCAAATATTAAGGGAAGGACATATCTCTCCAGGTGGCTCACAAATCTCAATATTCGGTGGATCTATGGTCCTGATGTGGTAAATAAAAATTGGATGCCATGACTTTTCAATTGATTGATTTAGGTTTATTAAGGGGGTGCAGAGAGGTTCTTCCTATGGTTTTGAGAAAGTTTCACCATTCTCATCCCAGCACAATGAAAGCTGCCCCTCCCCCCCCCAAAAAAAAAAATAGAATTCAAAGAATATGACATATATTGTAAATTCCTGCTCAGTAAGAAGCCCCTTTCACACACACAAAACTCATCAGCTTAATTTCCATCATCACTACACAATGGCAATTGTCATGATCAACATCATTTTTAGAGACATTACGAGGCTCAGAAATAACGAGCAACTTTCTTTCATGACAACAGACCTCCAATGTAGTTCCTCCCATTTTCCAGTTAACCCTTTCTATGCCTATGCCAGAGAACTTGGGACAGTGTGTTTAACGCCATCAAGTTTCTATGCCAATCGGCATTCAAAGCCCACAGAAGGCTTAATACCTTAAATGATTGAAGAACTGTAGTTGGCATTAAAGCTCATGGAGTAAGGCAACAAAGTTGATATAATTTTGCATTCATCAATTAGAAAAAAAAAGTCACTTTATCATTTTCTTTTTCCCTTTCCATTTCAGGTGTTGTTATTTATAGTTATCTTGCAAATTCACTCCTTAGAATTTGCCAATTAAAACAAACATTGTGTGACACCCCCCCCCCCCCCCCCCCCAAAAAAAAAAAATGCAATGATCAATGCAAACATTTTCCTTCCCTTTCTACTTTGAATAGTGTTATATTCTATCAATTATTTCATGATAATATTGAGTTATGCTATGGTTACCTTTCCTAAAACTATCATCTGAGTTGGTTTAAAATTACAATGAACATTGTGTGACAATGAAAAGAAAATGAGGATGTTATATTTACTGGACTACAATGTGAATTATGTAAGAACTAAATGGCTTACTGTGTTCATAACAATGATGTTGGGCAATTTTGGACTAGTGCTTTTCAGGTCACATATGACTAAAAAAAATGTTACATCCTACAAATAAATCTCAAGTTTTAAAGGGACTGTACAGTACTGGTTGAGGTAAGGATTCATGTTTTGAACATTCCTAAGTGAGATAATGAAAAGCCTCTCATGAAATATGAAAGAGCATGTAATTTTAAGAAGGATTCAACGTTCATTTGATGAAAATTGGTTTTCAAATGGCTGAGATATCCCAAAAAGTGCTAATAATAAAAGGCGACATGCCACAACTTTATTAGGATCTCTTTGTTTCACCTTGTTTTTGGATATCTCAGCCATTTCAAAACCGATTTTTCATCGAATAAACATTTCATACCCCTTAGAACTGCATGCTCTTTGACATCTCAGAGTGATTTCTGAATATCTCGCAAAACGTTAAAAGCTAAATCTTCACCTCGACCAGAACTGTACACACCCTTCAATGTCATACTTTCAAATCCATGACAAATTGATTCTCAAAATACTATGCCTCTTGCACCAATAATGTGGAAAACTAGAACATGTTCAATCACATTCTTTTTGACACCTTCAGAAGCTCCATTCATGTGCAGCCATTAAACCACAGTAAATATTATGTAGGGATTCTACACAGTCACTACAAACCCTTCCAAACAACTGTTCGCAAAATACACGGCTGCGACCTCAAGTGTAGACCCACCAGGGCTTAAAGAAGAAAGGTAGAGAGAAAGATAGATCTAGATAGATAGATAGATAGATAGAAAGATAGATACACACTGAAAAGAGGAGGATCTCTTTACAAAGTATAAGTTGCACAGTGCCTGGATTGTGCCAGCGATTGAACACCGAAGCCGCTTTAGAAGCCACGCTGGATGGGATGCGAATTGTAATGGATGATGCAGCGAGATGCAAGTGTCAACAGTTATCCACCTCTTCATCTTCTTCTCCTGCTTGTAATGCTACCCCCTTCTTGGCTCTACATCTGCCTCTCTTCAAGGCTGTTTTCGACTATGCATAACATACCCCACTATCCCTCGATACAAAAAAGAAAGAAACATGAGTGCCTACAGCAAGTTATCTCTCCCTCTCCTTCTCTCCACGGTAACCATGCACACAAATCCTAGTTGATCAAGCTCTTCAGTAGCCCCTCGTAAAAGATGCTTTGGAGTGGTGGATATTTTCGGCTATGCACCTTGGTTCAAGAGGGTCTGAATGTCAAACTGTCCGCCTCTTAAGAAGCTGCAATATTATTCATTGGGTTATACTCAAGTAAAGTTTCTCATCCAGGCTATAAGCAAAGTCTCTCATCCAGGCTATAAAAGATCATATAATGGTGAAAATGTTCACACATTTTGCACAACCAGAAGCTTGCGCAAAAATAAAAGCATGCGATTATTTTTGCATTCTATACGTTCCAGAAGGTAATGTCCTGATTCTGCGGAGTTAAAAGCAAGCGAGATTCATCATAACCGGCCGAGCTTGAAAATATCCCCTTTTACAGTATGCTATTCTACCACATAAGGGTCACATGAAGAGAGAATTTCAACAACCATCCACGTTTTCACTCTGCAGTGAGCTAATGAAATTTTGCTCACTTAGCTCACGCTCTTCACATAGTCTTGATTCCAGAGATGAAATGCTAACCCCAGCGAGGCAATCACAGTTTTTATGTCCATCCATCATCTACTCTCTTTCTCATCTCTCTTTCTATATATCTCATTCTTTCTTTTTCACCCTGAAGTAAGAACAGGAAGCGTGATGGTGTTTTCTACAGTCTTGATTACCTTAGTCAGAGCAGTATACATTGTACCTTGTGAAAGATAGTGAGAGGTTAACACAAACAATAGTAAAAAACAGCAGCACCTAAATATCGTGAGCTGAGAACAAAAAAGGCGAAGTTCTAAGATTTGAGCATAAATAAAAATGAAACAATTTTCATGAAATAAAAAGTTAATTTAATCAAAAGTGGGTAGATTTATAAGCATTGTTCTAAATATCGGGTGAAAATAGCGCCCTTAATGGATTTGATTAAACAACAATTTAGTGAAAATGAAAATAATTAAAAATTGACGCCATAATGTAGAGGAGATAGAGCTCTATAATGTGATACCACTAATTCAGTGCCCCCAAATTTGCTTTAACAGCCATCTGGTTCTCAGCGGATGATATACACACACATATCACATTAAGATCTTTTTCCTCATCAACTTATTAATGAATATTTCTTCTTCTTTTTTTTTCAGATGCTTGCAGGCAAGATTTGTGACAATTGAATCCCAGAGAAAACAGCAACGGCAGGTTTCCATTGTGACATTTACAAACAGCTATAGCTTAAACCAAGCGGTAGGAGACATTTGACCAAAGAATGAGATCTTGAATGAGACAAAAAAACAAATCCAGAAATAGCATGTGAATGTCAGAAGGCTATCACATGTACTTCACTTTGAAAGCAATAGTCAGGTTCACACAACGTTTCTAATCCTTCAGATTTACTCAAGGTTTAATACTTCAATGATTAGCTTGTAGCTTTAGACTACATTAATGTGCATCCACACAACACCTGATTACGCTTTTGAGAGAGAGTCCAGGGCCCCGTTTTATCAAAAGATAAAATCGATTTTAAATTTCCTTACCACACAGGCTACCATAGACTTACAGTTGAAATCAACTATATAATCAATTTTAACTCTTCATAAAACAGGGCCCAGCTCAATTAAATGCCAGAACCACAAGAAATAATATATATATATATATACATATATATATATATATATATATATATATATATATATATGCAGCTGTAGCGATAAACCTGTTACTGTGCGATGATACAGTAGTGTACAACACACACTCAAGGTTGGCCCGGAAGTTTTAAAGGGAGTATAGGTTTAACAGAGAGGTCATGGCAACTTTTTGACTATCATGTCCACATGAAGATAAACTGTGAGTAGGGACCCTCCCCATGGATAGAGCATAAACCCTAAGAAATTTTGTGAATCTTATCAACAAATTTTAAGGTTGCTAACTTTTGACTTCATCTTCACAGGTCTAAACTACGAGAGCTACAGGTAATCATTGGAGTTTACAAACTTTGAGCTTAACTTTAAGATTAAGGAACATTGTGTGAACCTCACCAGTGAGTGAAAGCAGTGTGGCAAGCAGTGTAGTACCCATCATCGGGTCAGGAAGACATCGACGGAGCAAATGATGAGGGGAAAGAGAAAGTGGTTTTTGATGGGAGGAGGACGTAGGATGCGGGAAGGAAAGGGTAGCGATGAGGATCTTATTCATGTATGCAAAGAATCCTTGACATTTTGCCTATTCAGGGATCAATAGATCCAAGGTAAATTTGGTGATGCTGGCGAGCGAGGAGGGAAAATGCCTCTAAACTCCTCTTCTTTTTTTTCCCTCTCTGAATACCCTCAGCACTTTCAAAATGCTTCCTTTTTCCCCCAGAGGGAAATTTTCATCTCTTGGCTGACAGATTCACCAAGATTCCACCCACATAACCACAGCCAACTCTGGATGAAATCCTCATTAGTTGATCAAGAACAGCAATTGTGTTCACATAGCATAAAGTCTCAAATATATATATATACCTTTTTTTTTTCTTTTCTTCCTGCTCTCCATTTTTAACAAAAAATAATGAACAACAACACTTACACAAACATTTCACACTTGAATACTTTCCTATAACCCTCATGAGGAATGAGTCACATGCAAATAAATTCAACAGAATCAATTGAGTAACTGAAAGATATTTCTTAATCAACAACTCACATAAAAAAATGTAAATAATCAGTTAACATCTCTAGTTTTTCCTTTTATCATCATCCAGGGAGATACAGGTGGCTGAACTGTACGTTTCACCTTGATGTAATGCTAGTATCTAATAATTCCGTAGGGTCAAATCAAGATGACTTGAACTTATATCTTGCTCAAATTGGGTATAAGGACATATTTATTTAAATTTCAACTTTTAGCCCAATAAATGGTTTAAAAATCTCCCTACTGCATACATCTGTAAAACTGAAATAGTGCTTCTAAATTTCGGTAACAAAGTGTTGGCAATGCTGTGCCTGGTGCACGGCACACGCTCTATTTGATTGTACATATGAAGAACATGGAGCACTTTTGCTATCTTCAAACTACCATACTTTCGTAGATTTTCTCAGCAACTTTTACATATTGGGAAGAGAAATATCAAGTTATAAGCTCTGAGAACATATATCTACAGTGAAGCAACAATGTTTTAGTCATGATAAAAAGGGAAAAATTAGATGCAATTACCACATCTCGTACCTGCTGCACAGCAACACGACATCATCGTAAGTGCACAAGTGAACACTGAAAGTGTGTGACCCTGCTTGATCACCATGTGTTGCGCGTGGGTCCATAAGATCACCTCATTCATTTGCATGTAGTATACAGCCAGCATACAGAAATGACCATTAGCCACTAAATGTTTACATTTATATGCCATTGGGAAGATTTAGGAGTTTGAGGTGAAAAGGTACGGTCACAATGTGAGATATTCAGAACTTTTCAATATGTATTTTTTTTTTTACCAGTTGATATCCAACTCAACAATTCATAACAAGGGCAATAGAGTGATTCTGAGTATAGGAGCATGACAGGTTGCTTTAAGATGTGACCCCCCAAAAGACATGCATGCACACACACACACACACATACACCCTCACACACACACACACACACACACACACACACACACACACACACACATACAAACAATCTGTTTGGGAATGTTTTGAAGATGTGGGAAAGCTCGTTACTGTAGATCCCACTGCAAGTGTTTATTCCTCCTCAATGAACGACATTTTCTGGACAGATTAGGGTCTTTTTCCTCATTCCGCCCTCTAATTACACTCCATGGCACATCTCTTCCAACTAAGCTGAATGTTTCCCACTACGATTGAGCATTCCATTAACTTCCAACATGAGAAGGTCTCTCCGATCAATCTGTCTGTATCTATCTATCTATTCCTCCATCTACCTGTCTCACTGGAAATCTCTCCTCTTTCTTCTCTCTCCCTCTCCTTTTCTCTTTTTATCCCCTATCTATGCCTCAATGAATATATATAAACATACATATATATATATATATATATATATATATATATATATATATATATATATATATATAAACATACATATATAAATATATATATATATATATATATATATATATATATATATATATATATATAAACATACATATATAAATATATATATATATACACATATATCCCTCTCTTTCTTTTTATCCCTTATATATGTCTCATTGAATATATATCTCTCTTCTCTCTTCTATCTTTCCCTCTATCTGTCTCTGATTCATAAGTGCATGGTATTGATAGTTGCATTTTCTTAGTAAAGGAACTGCACTTTGCTACAAATAAGACAATATGAATCATGCATCCTGAATTGTGACACACACATGACAAAGACCAAACGTTAGATAGAAAATATCTAATACAGATATGAAGATAGTACGCTCTGCATGTGTCATTAATCATGTTGGCTTTTATTTCTTCCAGAGTCTGGCATTTGATACTGCACAATCAGTAAACACAAACTGATTTATTTCTTATCTTTTATCTTTCTTTAATAGCATAGATTTAAGTAAAAACAACAGCAACAACATGAAAATTACTTACTAATTTCTGTCCGCTGAGTACTTCAAGGAGAGAGAGAAGAGTTGTTCCATCCTTAAGGTCAGTGTATAGATCCTGGATGGGGGGCTTGGCTCCCTGGGTGGATGGAATACATAAAACAGCGAAAATTAATCACTCTGACGTATCATCTCCTTAACACTCATTATATAACATAATTATGTCACCATGATAACCTATATAGAATAATAGACATTCAAATCAACAATAACTGCAAATTGGCTGAGAGGAAGGAAAGAATTAAAAGTTTGCTGAAAAATTCGACGTTCTGAAGTTGAACTGGAAGTGTGAGTACTTCAATGGGGTAGAGAATACCAGCTCCTTCATTCGGGGACTGTGTGTGCAGATCATGGCTCCCTGGATGGATGGAATACATAATGCAGAAAATGAATCACCAAAAGACCTGCAAAAATATTCACATTTTTATTTTCACACTGGTTTCTGGTCACGCGAAATGCACAAAAATTTCCACACAGTCCTTCCTTGTCCTCTGCAAACTTGCAACTGATTTCAACAGGCAAATCTCATCCTTTGTGAGGTAATTACTTTATTTCATAATTGGATCTTCAACCCAGAATTCACTGTCACAGCCAGCACCTAAATGGGTACCAGTCACTCCTTACATCAAATTTGCCTGACTGTTCCGTAGCACAAAACTGAAATATTTATGAACCTTTGTTTACAGTATAGGAGTGTTTGAAGAAAAGTCTATTTACTCTTGAGGAAGAAGAAGAAGAAGAAGAAGAAGGAGAAGAAAAAGGAGGAGAAGAAGGAGAAGAAGAAGGAAAAGGAGGATTAGTTTAATAGCATCACATCAAAGGCTGCTATCAGTGACAGAGTGAAGCGGGATAGCAGTGAAGAGTCTTTTACACAAGCCTGGGACAAGTACACAGACACGACAATTCAACTCAAAATAGCTTGGAGATAGGGAGGAAGTGTGGGCTTGTCTTTCGGCACATCCTTCACCTTAATTTGATTTTCTGACATTAGGCGGTAGCGACCAAAGTCTCTACCCCCCCCCCCCCCCCCACCCCCTTCAGTCCCATGTGAATGGCACCAGCCAAGCTGCAGTAGAAAGGGCTCGAAATCTGATCCCGGTTCTTTTTCGAGCAGTCGCCGCCGCGAGTAGCTGGGAGGTGTGTAAGACGTGAGAAAAATATTTCCTGATCGGAGTGGAATGCGAGGGTTTTATCTCATCTGGTAGGTGCTGCACGCACACGGTGTATAAGGGTATGCATTCAAGATTTAGAGATGGCTCAACCCTACACGGATAGATTGATTTTAGAATGCTCCATGGCTTATTTACAAATTCATGAATATTAGATTGAGAGATCTACTATTACACACTCTTTTGACTATATGGAGCAAATTTTTGGGTGTTCTGTTTTCTTCTTCTTTTCCAATTTTTTTTTCTTATGGGGGTGGATGAGCTATTTAGCCAAGTTTCATAGTAAGTTCATATTTCATTCACAGCTTATGTTATATACTTAATTCACTCTGTAATAATTCAACTCTCTATTAACATTTTGCATGTTCCTGGCCTGGTATGCCAGTTTACTACTAAATTCATTCCAATTTGTAAACAGCTTTTCCAGGACCTAGTTATGGTCTATTCTCTTCGACTTTTTCACTGAATTGATTCTAATATCCTGAAGTCAGTTTATGTTTGTCAGTTATTGCTTTGTTAGTCAGGATAAGCCTCAAGACAAACTTTTATTGGTTTTCATAATATTTGAATATTTTTAGATAGTATACTCGTCTGGTAAAACCTGGTAATGAGCAAAGATCTATATGTTGTCTTCTCATGGCATTTCGCACCTGTAGATAAAAAAAATCATGTGGCATTATGTAACAGCTGTTCGCTAGGTCGGGAAATCAGTCATATAGTAAAAATATGGATTATTGTGCTAAAACAATTTTTATTTGAAGAAAATGAACATTTTCTCGTAGATTTCCAGACAGAAATGTCCATATACTCCATTACTGAAAAATCAGTAAAAAAAAAAAAAAGTATAAAGTTTCTGATAGAGCAAATACTTCTCTGAAAATACCCTGGCAGATACACTGATTGATGATCAGCTTTATAAACCATAGCTTGTCTTGAACTGTCCTGAAAATAGCAGAACTCACAGTTTTTCACTATCACCATTAGAAGTAGAAGAATTATTGAACTGAAAGTAGTCAGACAGTGTAGAAGGAAGATCACAGAACGTATAAACCCTTCCTGTACCTTCTTTGTTGATTGGCACAGATGTCTGGACACTAACTGCCAATGAATGAGGATTACCTGATCCCCTTAATCCCTATTGTGTTATCACCATCTTTCCTGTTGGACTTAGGCATAACAGTATGAATAAGTCCAACAGGAAAGATGGTGATTAAAGTGGACTGCCTAATTTACAATCAGATCAAGTATGCAATACTGTACATGCTGAATATTTTGCGAGGTTTTTATTTTCATGAATTTTGCAAGTTTGGTGATTTTTGCTAATTTAAAAACACGCGAATATATGAATTCTGATCCTGACATGAATGTGACATGCACACATACATTCTCCGTTTAGTCCTGTACTCCACCATCGCAAATTTGTGACCCGCTAAAACAAAAAGTCGGGAGGACAATTTTCTGAAAATGGCATGACATTATTCCCTTACTCTCCTACTTCAATTTCATATATAGCACAACTCATAAAAGTACTCGGTTGCGGAGATATTGATGATTTTATAAGTGCATGTCTAGTGGTTCTTTAAATCAGCGTTTCAAGAAAAACACCTTCAAAGTTCTCCTTCCAACGCAATCATGATCAAGGGGAGGCAAGACAGTTTTCACCGCTTGACAATAGAAGGTATGCTCCTAGCGACCTCCCCGATGTTCATTCAAGCTTAGCGTTAGCCGTCTACGCACAACCAATCAGTAATCAGGATGCCACGCCCTGACCAATAAGATCACTCCCTCGTTGCTAAGGGCGGAGTCTAGCTGCGGCGCTAAATCCAAATCTTCGGACACGTTTCTGTTATACAGGATTAAGCATCCATCCTTATGAACAAAAATGTAAAATACACTTTGGGAAACAAAGTGCTATCACATGGTCAACAAATTCTTGCCACTGGTAAGAAATTGAGAACAAGTGATCAACATTGCTGGATATTGAAAAAAAAAAAAACAACCAACAAACAAACAAACATAATTATACATAAAAACTGCATGAGAAGTAGATGGATGTATTGTTTGTGCTGAAACTCTTTGTTTCCATTTGAATTCACATCTACAAAAGAGTAATTGACATGAACAGGTGTAACAGGTGCAGCATGCCCCAGCTCCTGCATTCTTTAATTGTCTCTGTCATATTCAGCTTCAATTGATCTCCTAACATTGGCATGGTGGCATTTCAAGAATGATGCTGCCATTCTGGGGGCTGGTTACATGAAAGCAACAAGGCTGTAAAGAACTCTTAACAATGCAGTCTTGGCATACTGCACATACTGTAATCACAATGACAAGGCAGTTGGTACATTCACTTAGCAACCGGGCATTCCAGCCGTAGATCTTAATCAGCTTCACTGACAGAGCTGAGAAGATTTCCTTGCACATAAATTGAAATAATGCGAGATAACTCGTGCCGGGAAGCGTTAAAGTGCCATAGGTCCTTCAACAAAACACAGCAACAGCAACAGCAACAACAACAACAACACACACACTCTATAGGGCCATTTACATTTACAATAAAATATATCACAATATTTCTGCAAAGTTGCTATAAGCAACTATGCCAAAAGCAGTCGAAAACAGTACCAAGCAAAACTGCAGACTGCATCAATGCAATCCTCCCCCCCCCACCCCCCTTTTTTTTTTTGAATGGTGTAGGAAATTTTGCTGGGATGATTTTTCATGAGAATGCTCAACACAGAAAAATCATGATTTCCGACGTATGCCTTCTACTCAAAGCATGGATGCATCCCCATAACCACAGATGAAACATGAGGCTACCAGGCCACGTGAACATTATGTCAATTCCACTCAGCAGATAATGCCAAGCTACATTGTAGTTGTGCACAGTGGCAAAAACTACAATAGGCGTTTTCACATCAGCCCGATGTTATACAAATGATGCACAGGATAGAGTGTGTTAGTGTAGGCGTGGTGCACTCGAGGGTATTTACAATTGTGAAACATGCACGAGGCGAAGCCGAGTGCATGTTGCACTACATTGTAAATACCTGAGAGTGAGCTACGCCTCCACTAATGCCACGAAATAATCCTGTGCATCATTTGTTTTATAAAATGGGTCGAAAATTCGAAAACTAACATCATTTTTCAGCGTTTTTCACGTACCTTTGTGGGTCAAGACGTCCGAAGATGTTCGTCCCAAACATTTACGCACGTCGCACTCACTCGCGGAAGTCCCGCACATACAGTATAAGTATAATGGGGGGTTGGGTTTCCGGACACTTAAGTTCCCGCATGAAAACTTACTTATTTTACATACATTGTAGAATATGCACCCTTTACCTTAAAGACTTGATATAGACTCCTCATATAGGCCTACTAGACAACATACTCTGAAAACGGCGTGAGAATTAACCTGCTAAATCGTTGGATTTGCTCTTCAAAGTGACTCCATGTACGCGTCCGGTCCCATAACGCTTGGTCTACTGTACTGTACAAAGTGTACGTATAGTAGAGTATACGTACGTACGCCACACATGTTATGCACAAGGGAAGACAGGCCGGCCGGCCGGCAGCCCGAACTAGAAGTTGTTTACAGGATTGACAGCGCGTATGCATGCAATTCATCAAAGGAGCCGCCGCGCGCACAGACGATCGGCAATCTACCATAGGATTACAGGCAGTGCAATTGTACTGAAGTAAAGGAAGGAGGTGTGTCTCATTTCAGCGCTTCCTATTGGCTACATTCTTGAACCCATTTTATAATTTGAAATAGCGCGCTATTTTGCTGACTATTTTCTCCATCGGGCTGATGTGACAACGCCTAATGTAGCTTGGCATTATCTGCTGAGTGGCAAAAAAACAGCATTTATCCATTGCCATAATGGAAGTTGCAATGTTTTGCATGTAACAGGTGCTGGTGCATTGTACATGCATATTTCGTATTGGATTGACAGTTGCGTATATTGATTAATGTGTCATCGGACTTGGTGACACAGCTGTTCCATGTACCGTATGTGGAATGTTGTTTTCAGCTTGTAGTGGAGAAGAAATCTCCTTACAGCCTTCAAACATCCCATAACTCTTTCAAACATGATGAGAGGTGTGTTTAAAAGATGTGATTATGTACAAATGAAATATTGTTCCCTATCTGAAAACTGGCAATAGGCGTTTTCACATCAGCCCGATGTTTCGAAATAGCGCGCTATTTTCTGACTTGGGAAATTTTCCCTATAGCGAAATAGTGCGCTATTTGATAATGTGAACACAAATTAACGCGCTAATTGTATCGCTCTGATCAAGAAAATTTCTCGAGTCCAACTCGGGAAATTTCTGAAATAGCGTGATAGTAGCGTGCTATTTGATAATGTGAAAACGACTCGAGAAATTAGCACAATGCATCCCAATATGCCTAGCGTGTGTGACCCGATCGATCGAGGCAAACTGCACACAAATCACGAGGAATTTTTGAGAGGGCACACACATTACTGATGCTGTTTGCACATACTCAGCTGTCGAATTAGCTCGACAAAAATTCGTGCTAATTCTCTTTGGGCTGATGTGAATAAGAAATGACATAGCGCGCTAACTCGCAATCGCGAAAAATTTCTCGAGCTTGGATTTTTATCGGGCTGATGTGAAAACGCCTAATGTGTACTGGCTAGAGGTTGATTGAATCAAATATGCGCATATCACAGGGCAACGATAAATTACAGCTCAACAAATCTTTCAGGGCTCATTCTTTTGTGCTCTACACAAAATATTTTCCCAATCTTAAAATTTTGTAATTTTTGGATACCTGTGAAGGATGGTTTCATGGTCTCCATGGCAACTTTATCTCATATCACTGTTAACCTATTGATTCCTTACTGTATTGAAAATTCATATCAACTTTCACAAAAGGGCATTACATCAATAATCAGTGCGTCTCTGACCCTTGCTGTCTTTCACCATTGTACGAAACTGAATGCAAAAATTGTAAATCACATTTCTACAGACATTTCTCGGTGCAGCGAAGAAGCATAAAACTTATATTAAGCCAACTCTGAAAATTATAGAAACATGTGCAAGGGACTTGTTTGTTACTCAAAAAAGAAAGGAAAAGAAAAAAACCTGTGCAGTCTATGGTAGCTTGTTGTCATAAAATGTGTGTTGTAACTGACAGACTGGCATCAACATACATGAATCACCATCTAACAAGCCTGCACTCTCCACAAAAGTCGGCATTTAATGCTGACCTATAAAAATGATGAAATGGCCACGCATTTGGAAACGGCAGACACGGCATCACAAGTCATTGTAGAAACGTGCTGATTGAACCAACAACATCACTTAACATTCTCCATCCTTGTCATGCTTTGCGACATACCCATTTCAGATTTTTTTTTTTCAATTCAGGCAATTTTTTTATTCCTTCCCAACATTTTGGTCTTTTCCCCACCACTTTAATTATCTTCAATGTTCTCACATATGAGCTAAATTAGTTCTCCCTATCCTCGCACCACACCCACAATCCTAAACATGTCTGTTACAAACCTTTAAATGAGACATTTTGATTTATGTCATGTATGATACAAAATCTTGGGGCAGTCATCAAATTACTAATGAATGGCTGACTACAGCAATAATTTTGATATCTCTGTATACATAAGTATTCTGAACCTACGGGTTTTAGAAGTCTGAAAAGCTTGCAATAACAAACTTTTTGTACAAGTTTTTATCCACCCCTTCTTCATCCTCTTCTATGTTTCTCCCTTTCCTCTCTCCTTGATATGATGTTCTCTTCATTTCTTCTATTTCTCCTTCTTCTTTTTCTTCTTCTTTGGTTGTAAAAATAACATAAATTATCTACATATGATCGATTGTTTATTCAGAATATGTCATGTCGTTACAAAAAAAAAAAACAAGGAAAAGTAGAAATTACGCGGTGCGTAATATATGTCCCCGCCGGAAGTAGCATTTTGTAGCAAAATGTACAATACAAGTCAAAAATCAAGGTCAAAGGTCAAAGAAGTCAAAGGTCAAAATTCTGTGTACAAATTTTGAAGCCCTCACCTAGTGCCATCACATAAAGCAAACGGAATCGAAATCGGGTTAGAAATAGCGAAGGAGTAGCATTTTGTAGCAAAATGTACAATACAGGTCAAAAATCAAGGTCAAAGGTCAAAGAAGTCAAAGGTCAAAATTCTGTGTGCAAGTTTGGAAGCCCTCACCTAGTGCCATCACATAAAGCAAACGGAATCGAAATCGGGTTAGAAATGGCGAAGGAGTAGCATTTTGTAGCTAATGTACAATATAGGTCAAATATCAAGGTCAAAGGTCAAAGAAGTCAACGGTCAAAATTCTGTGTAGAAGTTTTGAAGCCCTCACCCAGTGCCATCACATAAAGCAAATGGAATCGAAATCGGGTTAGAAATGGCGAAGGAGTAGCATTTTGTAGCACAATGTACAATACAGGTCAAAAAATCAAGGTCAAAGGTCAAAATTCTGTGTGGAAGTTTTGAAGCCCTCAACTAGTGCCATCACATAAAGCAAACGGAATCGAAATCAGGTTAGAAATGGCGAAGGAGTAGCATTTTGTAGCAAAATGTACAATATAGGTCAAAGGTCAAGGTCAAAGGTCACAACTGAAATTCTGTGTAGAAGTTTAAAAGCTCCCATGTAGTGCTCTCATATAAAGCAAACAGAATCAAAATCGGCTCATAAATGACAGAGAAGTAGCAAATTGAACATTTTGATCACACACGGACGCACACACGGACACACGGACGGACGGACGGACGGACACACGGACACACGGACACACGGACACACACACGTACGGAGCCCGTTTCATAGTCCCCTGCTCGAACCCGTTCGGCAGGGACAAAAATTAGAAAAAAAAATTAAAATGGGGATTTGAATAAATTGATTTTAGAATTGTGCATTTCTAGACATTGTAATAACAGAAAAGCAAGAGACCGCGATCCTAAGCAGCAGCTTGACATGGATCGTGGCCTCGGGGTAAAATTCGAAACTTAAATTCAGCTTACATAACTGTAAAACTTCTTCCTCTTCTTCTATCTTTCCTCCACTTCTTCACTTTTCTGCTGAAATTCCCCACTTGTAGGTCACACAAAAGGTATCCCATAATGCACTGGTCATGACACCACCTAATGATGCTTTACTTCAGAAGTACACCTTGCGGTACCATTACCATACGACAGTATGAGCATAGAAAATGTAATCCCTTTCTTCGGCGAAGTTAGGCTTATGCCCTCATTATGCAATCATCATCAAATCAGAGTTTTTAAAAAAAGTAAAAAAGACATCATTTTTGGCATGAAATTATCAACATGGCCAATGTTTTATGCCAACTTACACTGGTGCATAATACATGACACACACCCTTTTTCAAAGATGTATACAGGTATGATAAAAAGCCACTAAAAACAAGGAATGTTTGGGTGCATTTTAATTTAGCAAATTTTGCGAGAGCAAAGATTCGCGAGATCCAAGATTTTCAAAATTAAAGTGCACGTGACAGTTCTTGTTTACACTATATGCGTCGAATGCCAACGACAATTTGCAAAAATTTCATGCTGTGAAAAAGGCTGTCAGCTCCAATTCGCAAAAATTGTCATGCTGCCTGAAATACCTTGGTTCAAGTATTTTCATTTTTTTTTTTGTCATTTGACAAATGCATTTTGTCATTGTGTGATATCAAACCTTAACGATGCAATGACAAAAAGATGCAAGGCTCTAAACCTAGTTAAACATGCAATCGAGTGACAGAGTAAAGGAATGTGATTCAAAACTGAGCCATCGCTGACGAATCCCTCTCATCTTGTGGCACACGAGCCTTCACAGAAAAAAAAAAGAAGAAGCAAGAATCAAAAACAGAATCATAAATGCGATGTGACGCTATGCATGATTTGTCTCCGCCTGTTAATGACGCCAACCCAAATGGGGGATGGCTTCCGAAAGGGATTCCACATGGTAACCAACACTCCACTCGCTGCTGCCCGACGCGGCGTCCACTTCTCTCTCCGGGGACACTTACCAACTGGAACGTCTAAAAATACGCAGAGTCCGAGCGCGGTGTATCGCGTTACCCGCACTTGCTTGCATTTGAGTCTGATTTATCAGTACGACTTTGCACCGTCACCATCGGAGTCCTTTAAAGTAAGAAACCGACGGGTCTCACTTACATCAAAAACAAAGACGGAAGCAGCTTGAACTTTGATGCATGGGTGTAACGGTACTCTTTAATTTACATGACTTATTCACAAAACATTGAGGTTGAGGTTAACAGTAATTCTTGTGATGGATATGGGACTTGAATGTGGAGGATATTACATCCCAGTGGTACCTGTCATTAAATCATCCAGTACTTAGAATCTCCAAAACAATTACTGTAAAACGAGGAATGTTTGCGTGCATTTTAATTTCGCGAATTTCGCGAGAGCCAAGTTTCGCGAAATCAAAATGCACGCTAAGGATCTTGTCTGTACACTATATTTCATTGAATGTTAGAGGCAACTCACGAAAATTTCATGCTGCGAATAAGGCCGTCGGCTCCCATTCGCGAAAATTTCATGTTTTACAGTAATCAATTCATTAACCAAATACGCATAAATCCAATGCTTATCATTGCTGTCTGACTTTTGACTTGTGATTAAAGCAGATACACATTTCTCTTTGCCTAATTCTCTGTTTTTTCTTTTACCATTTTTTAAAAAAAATTTCAATTGATACCTTGGTATTTTATCAATCAGGATTCCCATGACCATTATCACAGGTATTTTGGGCCCTAACATGGGAAAATGTGTATCACATGGGTGAATGTATTTGTATGGACTGGTGCACAGTAATGCCAACTGCACAAAGCCACGACACTTGGATTTGGTAATCCTACATTTCAGCCACTGATCCGGTTTGGGCCGACTATGGATAAATGAGGGAGAAAATGCATTTCCTTCCCTCTCTCCTCCCGTCTGGGGGACATGCTGGCAAGATTTGACCTTCGCCCTCTCGTCTCAGAGGCATCGTGGGCAGACGAAATCACTTCAAGATGCCACGCGGATTCTATAAATAAAACGCCATCAAAGGCCTGCATAACTTGCGACCCATTACATTTGCATCCAATTTATTAGATGCATTTTACCGGACATTTATCGCATTTCATTGAACAGCGCCATGGCAAAGATTTGCTGAACAACGTGGCTTCCACAAACATTGATCTGTAACAGCAGAGCAAAAGAGACGTAATTATTACTGACAGTACAGAGGGAGAATTTACTTCCAATATAGATGTATACTTCTTTTCTATCATATGATATTTTGATATCATAATATTTTGACATAGAGAGAGAAAGAGAGAGAGAAATGCATTTAAAATATATACAAATATACACAAAATATGTGCAATACCTGTGTATTAAAAATCAAACGAATTGTGTGGGCTATTCCCCATCGTGAAATCAACTTTTTAAAGATAATGAGAATCTGGCAAATTAGACCAATTCAGGCAAATGTAATACGTGGAATTCATACATCTTCTCTGAATATCCTCATAACAAATCCAGTTTTGCAAAAGACGGTGAGAAAGTTGTAAAAGCCTGCAGAAGATTCTACTCATCAAGTTTTGATTTAACTTAATCTTGGCCAAATATTAGACATAACCATTAAGACAAATAAACATACAAGTATCATAAAACTGAAACTGCACTTTGTATAGAAAACAAATGTACACTCAGTCCTTGAGCCAATGAACAGTGTACAGGTTTATTCATTACTGTGTAAACTCCAAACCAAACTTTTTGGTTTTTAGCTCCTTGCCAAACATGCAAAACATCATTCTTTTCAAAATACCGTAAAGTTCCGTGTATAAGACGCACTATTTTTTCGTCGGAAAACATTGAAAATCGGGGGTGCGTCGTATACACGGGTACAGTCAAATCACGGAAAAAAATCTGTCATGTACACCCAATTTAAAAGGCCAATTTGGGGCCATGTATTCCCATCGACGTTTGGAAGGTAAGCAATCACTAAAACTTGGGGATAAATGAGCGATCTTTCAATCTGGACACACACAAAAGCTGCAAATACGAGATAAACTTACATCGGCCTTGTGCAGTAAACGATCGATGTATCAATCTGGCCATAGACAACAGCTGTAACACTCGTAACAGCACTGCTGTATGCTACCGATGTCAGTCTACCAAGCTACCAACAGCCAACCTAGTAGCTGGAATACGCGATGTACAGGTATCATTACTAAATTACCGATACCGTAAAACTTATCAATGTACTAGTATCAATATGGCCATAGACAAAAGCTGTAAAATACGGAGTAGGATCGACACTATGTCACCGTAAATATGAACGATCGATGTGTGAAGCATGCGTGCATATCCATGTCATTCGTTTGCTCTTCATTTCACGAGGCTAGCATAGCTTCACTGTCTCGACTTGCTAGCTAGCTACTGCAGCTAGCAAGCCTTGCAAAGGCAGCAGCTGCAGAGAGGCTCTTGCAATGGACTCGCGTGCACACAGCGATCGGATCGGAGCGCGCTTGCCCGTTGCGCGCTGTGTGTGCAAGTCCATTGCTCTCTGTGTGCGTTTGCTGAAATTATAGCGAGCTGCCTTTTGCAAAAGGCTAGTACTGTGCATACAAGCATGGTACAAGAGACACACATGTTGCTGGTAATCCCTCCGGGCGAAACAACAGTGAGTGTAATTACCGTACGCACCGTACGTCTCGCTGTATGATCCCTCTGCTACACTTGTTGATGTTTTTCTTATTTTTCGTAATGAACCTTCCAGTCTGACATGCGTCAATATGCGAGACACCTTCTGCTATGTATGACAGCAAAGATCGTACTGTACACTCATGAGTACGATATGCATGACACATGTACCACGATTGAAAGGCGAAACAATAGCAAGTGAGTACCGAGACAAGTCTCGCATTTTGCGTCTTCCATATTTTGCCGATGTCCGATGAATACCGTTAAAAGAAAGTTTAAAAGGAAACGAAAAATAGAGCAAATACATGCTGCATTCTAGGGGAATTTTGAGCTGAAATAATATGTATGACACATGCAATATTTGCGTGGAAATTTTCGTGTTTTTTTTTTTTTTTTTTAAATTTTAGGTCCGAAAGTAGGGGTGCGTCTTATACACGGGTGCGTCTTATACACGGAAGTTTACGGTAATGATAATCAAGTCGTATGAAATAAACAAATTTGACTGCAATTTTGAAAATGATATCTGCTGCAACATTTGCTGCCAATCTCTGACAACACAAAATAGACTGATAAGCATAATCAAGCTTGTATATTATCTTGTAAAAGAAAAAGTAAATTCCATTGAAACTTAGAAAACATCGACACATCACCAAATTCATGCCTCAATTAGCTTCAACACATGAATGATGCCAAAATACACATCTGACATCAAATTTCATCAGATTTTTGACAAGTAGGACCTATTTTGTACATCTCCAGTTACTAAAAATATCAAGAGAACTTGAGCAATTGGCCAAGACCTTTGCTATTCGTTTCTACCTCCTCCAGAAAAGAAGAAGAAGAAGAAGAAGAAGAAGAAGAAGAAGAAGAAGAAGAAAACCAAATAACTGACCCCTGATAGCACATTCATACTTTAATTGAGAAAATCTTTTATCAAAAGGTTAGAGGTACTGTATGAAATCAGATTGTTCAAAATGGGTCTTGAACTTTCACCTTTGACCCTAGAGATTATACCCAAAAAATATTTCTACTCCATGGCAAAAATTGTCTGGGGCATATCAAACCCAACTTTCATTGGGTGAACGACCTCAGCAACACCTCCCAGGACAAATTATATTGCACAGAGCAGGGTATAGGATTGACTAGGGGGGGGGGGGGGGGGGGGGGGCAATCTTAGATGCCTAAGGCTACATCACTGCCCAGTGATGGAACAAAAACATGCAGTAATATGATTTGGAACACACCCGAAAATAAAAGCCCATGATAACCACGAAATGCTGAAATATTGTTTCTTTGCTTAAAATTGAATAAAGAACCCATGGCATATTTCAACTTAATTCAACATTCAACAAAATTTGCCTCTTTCAGAAAGCAGGGGGGTCAAATAATATTACTCTTAACATATTAACAAGTCAAGGGAATTTGTACTTTTCAAAGATGATGTAGAATTTGTAGTGTATTTTATAAGGAAAAATTGCAGAATTCTCTCTATATTCTTCTATCCTTCTCTGACATCAGAAACTAGTACATGTAGTTCTCATCCAGCAATGGAAGCATCAAAAGTTTGAAAATTCATAACTTTTCAACTCCTTGCCCCATTATCCTCAAACTGCTCTAATGTGTTCTACTTATATTGCTGCATTCGCTTAATTATATATTTATGTATCATTCCAATTTAAGGCTTTATTTATTGTCAGGATGCCAGACTAAATGTTTTGATCACACACTAAAATCATTGCCATTCTCATGTAAAATGTGCAATAATAATAATAATAATAATGACGACGACGACAATGACAACAACGACAATAATAATAATAATAATAATAATAATAATAATAATAATAATAATAATAATAATAATAATAATGATAATAATAATAATATGTTCATGGTAGAAATTTCAATATGCTCGTTGAGATATAGGTTAACACTTTGTCCACATTCGATATATCTTCTCACAGATGAAGCATAAAAGCTAAACAGGAGCTAAAGAAAACATGGAATCAATTTCTAGTCCCTTGCAGTGTATGATCAAGACCTGTGACTGTATTCATCTTTGCAATCCCCAACAATCAGAGGTTTATAATAATAATAAGAATAATATTAACGGTCTTATCTATCCAGGGTAGCCTCTTCAGTGTTGCACCACTGTTCTACCAGAGGGCCCTGCCATTATTATTACCCCAGCGTTGCTAGGTACCCATTTATACACCTGGGTAGAGAGGGACATGGTGGGTAAAACATTTTGTTCAAGGACGTAAGCACTGGGTAGGAATCGAACTCGGGTCCTCCCACTATGCCATAGTGTGTTATTCCTGGTTTGCGGCCAGGGAAGTAATGATTAAGGCCCCAGTTAGGATGTCGCAGACATGAAAGAAAGATACCCTCCTTAAAGGGATCGTATAGTTTTGGTTAAGACTTAACTTCAGGTTTTTATCATTTTGGTGGGAGATAGTGAGAAACCTCTTGTGAAATATGAAAAAGCATGTAATTCTATGAGGATTTCAACGTTTATTTGATGAAAATTGATTTTGAAATGGCTGAAATATCCAAAACAGAACGATCCTCATAAATTGTGGGACCCACATTTTATTACGGTCGTTTTGTTTTACTTTGTTTTTGGATGTTTCAGCTATTCCAAACCCGATTTTCATCAAATAAACTTTGAATTCCTCTTAAAATGATATGCTCTGTACTATTTCATAAGTGCTTTCTTGGTATCTCGCAAAAAAGTTAAAGCCCAATTTTCATTTCCACCAATACTGTATTATCCCTTTAACAGAAATCACCTAGCAACAAAGGACTGCATCAGGGTGGAAGCCTCTTCGTGTGTTTTCCAGACATTATGTCCACTTTTTGCTCACACTGAAAATGTCTCTCTTTTATCCTTTGCTCCTTACAGCTCCCATACCCTATCCTCTTTCTCCCTGACTCTTTTTTTTTTTTTTTTAATCAAACCTTACTTGTCATCATCTTCATGTGAGACGAACATTCATGCACAAACTGATGCACAAGAGATAACACAATTACATCAATAAAACAAGTCCGGCATTAGCAGTCCCCAACCAGGAGTTTCGCGAGTGCGTGTACATGCAACTCATCACAATGTCCATGCGCTGGTTGTGGCGTGAGCGATTTTCGACAGCATTTCAATCGCGACTGCTGTGGCTTCCGGTTCGGCAGTGAATCGAACTCTCCCTCCTCCTTGTCGGACAACGGTAGTTGGGAATTCCAGATGCATCAAGTGCTGAGAGCAAATGCGCTTGGCGGCGGCGGCGCTTCACCGTGTCATAATCATCCCTGGATAAACATTGCCACCCCGGGTTTGTGTATAAAAACTAGATCAGCGACATGCACGCTGAAAGCATGATTATATACACTAAATCTGCAAGTATAATAAAAGCTGCCCTTTAAAGCAGAATCCCAAAGTACATACAGAGACCACGACAGGCTCATATTCTTCCTGTGCTCTGTACATGTACACTGAAAGTATGATACTCCGCCATTAAATCTGCAAGTATAAAAACTAACCCTGCTCCTTTGTTCTGAACCCGAAGGTAGACATGTACAAAGAATGCAAGATTAGTTTACACTTTTCCTGCACAATACATGCATGATACATAATATATACACAACATAAATCTGCAAGTATGATAAAAACATGCTTGAACTTCATCCTGAAGCCAGTATCACAAAGAATACAAGACTAAGTACACAATATACTCCCTGGAGCATGATAGCAAAGTATAATTTACCTTCACAAAGTTTCGTGAAACCTGGGAAGGGCTATAAAAAAGCTCTAGAAGTACATGTACCGTTACCAGTACTGCATAATAAGACATTTTCACAAGCATGAAGCTTTCATGAATTTCGCAACGAGCCAAGATTCACGAAAGTAAAATGCACTCAAAAGTTTTCGTCTACACGATGCATTAAATGCCAGTGGCAGTTTGTGAAAGTTTCATGCCGCAATTAAAGGTACAGCTTACCACTGGGAGCAGTGATTTTAAAAATGTTCGAGTTATCACATTTTATGCATATGTGTAGGTCAGTTGTATCACAAAACATCCTACCATATAAAAGTTTTGCAATAAAACCTGAAATGTAAGGAGATATCACTATTTTTCTCATTAAACCGTAACTGTAGACGGTTTAGTCTACACACTTCTATTATAACTTTTGTTCACATTTTGCATATTCAACAATACTTAACATTGATTATCCTAATCAAAATTTTTACCTTGGTGGTTTCTATCCATAACTCACATTTTAGAAGTATTTTGAAGCACTAAAGTTGGGTTTTTGTTTCATCTGCAAATGATAACTAATGCCTTTAATGCAATTGATGCCAATTTGCAGAAGCTTCATGCCACGAATGTTTCTAGTTTTACAGAACTTTTTGGTAATTAAAGATGGTTTTCTTGACTCACCTTCACTAGTTGTGAATTCACCCACTTGCTAAATGTCTTCTTCTGTATGTCGCCTCTCTCATCTGTTAGAAAGAAAAGAAAAAATAGCAAGAACATTTAGACGATTTGTTGCCAATAACATGCTGCACAGTAAGGCTTGAGTACATTTCAATTTCTGCTACAGCTCAATTCAATTTTGAGACACTAACCGAACTCACAACTTTCAAGTTATATCTACAATAAATGTTACAGAGATTACCGGTATGAAGCTCTGTTCACTGTAGAATTGAGCTGAACATATGCAAAGTTATTCACAATCTGTTACAAATGACCATTACATGCACCTCCATAATGAATTCCACATTCTCTGTCACTTTTCTCAAGTCACTTGATACTGCATTGTGGATATATGGATACACTAGTTGCAATAGAACTTGCATTGGTTCATACAGGTGCTTTGCTCCGTTTACCTACAAAATCCTAAGCAAATACAGTTGAACCTCTCTTATCCGGCCTCCCTTTATCCGGATCTCTCTATTATACGGACGCAATCTCGCCGTGATTTTTTTAATAATTACGGGAGGAAAGGGGGGATTCCCAACTCCTTGAGATCTCCTACACAAACACAATGAACATATAGGACCTACTTGATACATTTTTAGGTAAATCATCCCAAGAATTTATAAAAGAAAATGATTTCATTCTTGCAAACACGAACCTCTATTTTGGGGTCTGTTACTGAGTGTAACAATGAAAAGGTTGCAGTATACACATTACTACATGTGGTACTACAATCGGCTACATCAGTACATGTGTATGTATATGTACATGTATAAAGCATTGAGTCTCCCATATCCGGCCAAATCCCTTATCCGGATGAGCCCCGGTCCCGACTTGTCCGGATACCAGAGGTTCAACTGTAGATCCTTGTCCTTTTTAATGCCAAATCCTCCTACACATGATATCACACCACACACCTCCACTGGTACACATGTTCCATTTGTCATGAGAATGATATGAAATCCAAAAAAAAAGAAAAGATTTTCTACTCCAAGAATTATGTTGTAAAAAAGAAAAAAAATGTGGTAAAACCAACATATGTGCAAACATCAAACCAACACATGTTCAAACATCACACCTACATGTTTAAAAATGCTCAATGCACAGTGCTCAGCAAATGTACGAAATACACATGTATCCATAGTCTAGATAGTAGACGAACCACCCTGGCATCCCAAATGTCGCCCAGTAGGGCATGCCGAGAAAAAAATAGAACCAAATTCCGATCACTGGGCAGCGAAGGACTTCAGCGCAAACACTGTGTCCACTTCTTCACGCTTGACCATCTGTTGGTCGTCAACGTCTCACATCGTCAGATTTTCGGTCGTAATTTGACTGCTTGCAGTTCTCACCTCAATGCCCTCAACTACAACAGCAACGAAAATCCCCTTAGAACTGTAAATCTGGGACTGGTGCGATGGCATTCATTAAAGGGATAATCACAGTTTTTTGAGGGGTGCCACAGTAATCCCCTTTTTCACCTCTGCCTTGCCTCACATAAAAGAAGCCAACTTTACACTAAACACAACGGAGGGCGAATGAAAGAAAGTCAGGAAAGGGGGGGGGGGATGCAGAGAGAGAAAGTTGCCAGGATAGAGGGCTAAAACTCAAAGTCTGGGGTTCAAAGGTTCCCCAAAGGTTCTCAAGGGTCTCCGGATGTTTTCTTGATCCAAAACTATGGAAAATATTTCTCAATCTGCATGCGTAACAAAACATGGGGGCTGAGTATGCAAGTGGTGTATCATACTAACAGTCGCTGCCCAAGGATCAACATTGTGCATTCTACCCCGGCAACCCTAGCTGTCTACATGATATGATTCCAAATAAAGAAAGAGGGTTGGTGGAATATACTATGTCCTGGCAAACTGCCATGCCTTCTAATCCTAAGGGGTCCGTTTCATGAAAGTCTTATGAGAGACTTCATACAATGGATTTGAAAGTCTCATATAGCCACATGCGAGCGACTTTGGCCATTCTGAAATTTATGTAAAGATTTTTATGTGATGACTTCATGAAATGGACCCCGCGGCAGTTAGAACTCCATCACAAATTTCTTATGGGGAAACATACATCTCCTGAAATCAACATGGTTTGTAAACAGCCAAACCAGAGCCCAGGAGAGACCAGCACACCGTTTGCAGCTGTCAGTTCAACCTTGCTTAACCGTGCCTTCAAAGACATCAGGGTGTTTGTTTCCCGGTGAAGAGCATTCAATTTCTAGCCATACCCAACCAAGAACGTTTCTACGATGAGCACATTCAAAAGCATCATCCACAGATATCAGCCCATGCTAAGACCTCCCCTGGGCTGTCTTGTCATAGTCTGCAGGATTCAACTTGGATTTCATTCAGAAGGAACCTCCTGTTTTGTGCCCCTGTTCAAAAAACAAGTTTCATTTTTCATTGATATTCCCCTTCCCTGCTCCCACTTTCAGTTTAAACTTGATATCACATGAATACCTTAAAAAGGTTTAACCAAAGAGCTTCAAACAGCATTAAAAATGTCGCACACACTACACAATCATATGATCAGCTCTTATTTGTTTATCTATTCATTTATTTATTGGTACAGTAAGAGCACCAGTCTAGCAGTCCTGAGGTCTCGGGTTTGAATTCTGATGGAATCCTATTTTCTTTACTCATTTTTCATTAATACCATTTATTTCATAAGAAATCATTAGTTATTTTACTCATTTATCCATCCATACATTTGTACTCATGATATCATGTAGTCATTTGTTCACTCATTAACTTATCTATCAATTCATGTTTATTCATTAAAAAAAAAATCAATTATGTGATTTTAGTCACTTTATAAAGTCATTCATTTATTAATTCACTCACACACTCACACACTCACTCACATATTCACACTAACACATTCACACTCATATACTCATTCATTCATTCATTCATTCATTCATTCATTCATTCATTCATTCATTCATTCAACTATTTCACCATAGTTTCCCAAAGCTTTGCTTGGTGTTCAAGAGTTCTATGAAAATAAACAAAGGTCATGGTTTCACTGAAAATCACTGAATATCAGCCTCTGAGGTCTGCGCAGCATAGATGAGAAATTCAAAGTGAGGATAGCCTCTTACAAGACAATGAAGTCTTCTAACAAGTTACAACTATTTTTTGTACTTGAGAGGCAAATCATGGACATTTCATTTAAAAATGAAGTGGAGATCCTATGTGCTAATAGTGCAGTTGTCTGTTTAATTTTCATTTGTGAACAAACCTCAGTTTTTCTAAGAGGTGTAAACAGGTTTCCTCTGCATCACACTTGTATTCATGATTACTCTAATCTTCTGAAGTTTACATTTGCAGTTTACTTATCGCTTTGGATTGTGTGTCCAAGCCATCAAATTGGTGACTTCATCTCCACGGGTTTCCAGTGGTTGCTGGACAATAATCATCATACAAACATTATCTGACTTTTCTAAAGTTCAATTCACGTATTACATCCACATTGCATGCATGTACAATGCTACCACTCCATCAGCCCCCCAAAACAGGGCTGCTAACTCTGCAGATCAAACAAGACAAAATAAAACAAAATACTAATACATGATATATCATATAGATTGAAGGCAAAAAAAAAAAAATCATACTGACACATGATACATTATATAGCTTAAAGACAAAAAAAAAATCATATTCTTATTCAAAATGGAAAAAAATGTTGTACAAATTAGCTTTGCTAAATCAGATTTCAGAAAAAAAGTCATCTCAAAAGCATACATTTTCTTATTACTGACATTCTACTAAATGTCTTTTTTTTTTTAAGAATACCAGTTGGCTGCTATATGAAATGATGCAATATTAGCTACAAATCAATGCCATCAGCAAAATATAGGCCTAAAGGATTCATTCAGTTTTCACACCATCAGCTTACTTTTTGGTGTGTTGTTATTGATGTGTTGTTGTTGTTGTTTTGTTTTTGTTTTTTTAGGGGGAGGGGGTAACAGGAGATATGAAGAGTTTGTTCGCAAAAACCGATAAGTCCATATTTGCCAAATGGAGATATTTGCGATTAAAGGTCAAGAAAAATAAAGAGAATAAAAGGACATTTTTTGCTTCTTTTGACCATAACTCCAAAAATATATCTTTATACAGGTGACCAATATATCCTTTAAAGGGTATTATTTTGTACTTTATGATAGAGACCGTACTTCAAAATCTTTAAAAATGGACTTATCGGTTTTTGCGAACAAACTCTTCATATATATATATTTTTTTTTTCAAAAATAGACATTGAAAAATAACAAAGCCAGTAAAACTTGCATGATGTTCCTTCGTGATGGCATGTCAAGTAGGGGGTTTCCTGGAAGTTAAGAGTACATGCTGTAGTGATACCTCTAACATTAAGTTTGTAAATTTTCTAAAAATCAAATTCCCAAGCAAGTGTAATATAAATGCCTCTAATGGGCCTGAAAATGTCACCCTGGTAGCACTATGATGCGAAAGTAGTGGATTCCAAGAGCGCATACCATACTTTAAAGGGATGGTACAGTGCTGGTTTAGATGGGGCTACAGGTTTTCTCCTTTTTTGTGTGTGTGTACAGGGTGTGTGTTTGTGAGATAATGAGAAACCTCTTACGTTCAATTCCTAGAGGAATTCAGCTTATTTGATGAAAATTGGTCTTGAAATGGTGGAGGTATCCAAAAAAGCAATACTACTAAAAAGCAGCAGGGCAGGACTTCTATTAGGATCTCTTTGTTTTTTTATACCTTGTTTTTGGATATCTCGGTCATTTTAAAAGCGATTTTCATCAAGTAAACTTTCAACTCCCCTTTTGAATAGAATTGTATGCTCTCTAACATTTCATAGAATGGTTTCTAAATATTTTGCAAAACGTTACAAAGCAGAATCCTCACCTCGACCAGTACTATACCATCCCATTAAGACCATGAGTTTCCCTGTAAATAACCCTGAACTTTGATAAATGCTAGGCTTTGAGATACTAAAATGCAGAAGAAGTGAGCAGGTCATGAAAGCATCTTACTATCTTAACATTCTCTCTCTCTCCTCTCTCTTTCTATCTCTTTCTCTATCTCTTCCTCTATATTTCTCTCTTTCTAACTCTCGCTCTCTCTTTCACACAAGGATTATTCACATAAGAATTGTTGCTTTTTGGATCTGTCCGCAAAAATATACATTTTTGCCACCATTCTTCCATGACAAAAAAAAAACACTCAGCTGAAAGAGGGGCATTTCAAAGTTCAGAGATATAAACATGATAGAAAAGTGGACCCATACACTCATCCCATACTTATTGCAAAAAGTTGGAACATGGGATTAGAAACAATTTCGTAAAGTGCTTTTCTTTTTCTTTTTCTTTTTCTTTTTCTTTTTCTTTTTCTTTTCATGCTGGCAATAGGAGATGCAGAAGGTAAGTAATTGCAAGGGCTTTGATATAAACAATGTAGAATAATTTTGGCAACTGTGTATGTCGAAAACACAAGAATTATGCATTTTTGCATCACTTTTCAAACATTGATTATTGTAAACCATCATTATAATTCATGTGTGTGTGTGTGTGTGTGTGAACAGGCCTTTCTCTCCGCCCTACTCGCCCATGATCAAAGTTCCATCATGGTATCTGTGCCAACACTACTCCTAACAGATAAGAAGGTACTAAAGTTATGCAACCAAGCTTCCCAAGATATGATGACAGATACCGCTATCTAACCTGGGCACAGATCAATGTTTATGGATGGGCACACTGACAGTAGACAAGCTTTAAAGAATTACCTACTCAAAATATACATCCAGGTTTCTGAACCCATCAAATTAGTTAGAATTTGTTCCACCACATGAATATAATTTGAACAAAACTTATTAGATGACAAAAGAATATTGAGAATTTTTTTCTGCATGATACTCATGATTAGACTGAAGGAATGTTGACCAAAAAAAAGTTTAGAATTAAGGGTGTTTTTAAAATGAAACAATGCTAATTTCATTTGTTCTTTCTTTTTCTTTTCTTTTCTTTAGTTGTTTGTTTTTTCTGAGGGGGGGGGGATAAATCTAACATAAATATTTCAACATGAAGACTCTGCTCACTCTGTTTAATTACACAAAAAAAAAATAAATCTTGATATGCTTGATCAAGCAACAACTTTTGCATTGTAGAAAAGAGCTCACAAACCTCCACTGGCAACACATAAACTCATGCCTTTCCTGCATGTTTGAATGGAACTTGTCTTTCTCTCTGGATGCAAGAGGAGGAGTTCAATGACCAACACAGAATTGCATGTTAGGGATCATGCCTATTCTTAGCTCAAAATCTTCCCAGACCTGTTTGCACTTCGGCTTTACCACTTCCTCCTCCCCCCCCCCCCTCCCAAATCTCTTTCTATCCCTCTCCATTACTCTCTTATTTTCCTCCATGCTTCTTCATCGTCACGGCAACTCAAGAGGGGACCAATAGTTTAATCAGTCAACTTCTCAAACACCATTGCCATTCACATTGTACCGGTAATGCGATTGAAGATTCCTCCAACCTCCCCCACCCCCACCTTTCAAAGCCAGGTGTAGTGGGGAGGCTGAAATATATATCGCAGTGGAGCAGATGTTGACATGACTTTGTTTGACATCACCTGGAGTGAAAAGGGAGCAACTCATGTGGGCTTTTTCAGGATTTTCAACGAGAAGTTAAAAGTCAGAATCTTTTCTCCTACAGTACAATGAAACTCCCTACATTGCTGATGACTGGATGTTTCTTGTGCAGAACACAGTGTATTTGCTCATCAACAGTCCACAGAGTAAAATAACTTAAAAAGATTAATTGCAGCTTTCTCAATCATATGGCAGTAACTTAAAGAACATCACAGACCATGACCGGGGAAATAACATTTTCAAAGTTAATTTGAAAAAAAAAAACGCAATCAGAAGTGGCTTATAAATATGTACATGTTCAAATTCTTGTGGGTTTTTTTAAAGTTTCTTTAGAGAATATGTTGAAAATTATGGATAATACTATAATTTGAAAAATGCACTCTTCAATTGTGTCATTTTCATAGAGCATTTGTCAACAACTTCAAAATATTAGCATGGTCTGACATCTAAGACTATCTTCACATCTCCTCAGATCACAGTATGAATGGGGAGTCCAGCTCAAATGATTTCTGATGCTTTCTCTCCCCCTCCTTCCTTCTCCCTCTGTCTAAATTTACTCTATTTCTTATATACTCCAGGGTGGCTTTGGCTGATACTGAAGTCTGCAGAATAAACATTAATCACTGCAACCCAGGAGGATATATATGAATACATGCATACCATCATTCAACTTAAAAAGACAATTCATTTATTTAAAACTTCGATGTCCACACTTATATGTAAGTGTGCAGAGCTCTTTCATTTGTAACATTCGAGAAACATATACACAACATGAAACCAGTGCACAGAAGTCAAATTATCATTATCTCTACACATGTCCCCTCAGAAACATGGCTATAGGCCTATACTTTTAAAGTGGAAATTTTCGTGGTGTGGAAATTTGCGCGAAAGCTATCGCGAAAATAAAATCACGCAATTATTTTTGCATGCCATACGTAGGTCCATGGTTCCAGCATGTAGTGTCTTAATTCTGCAGAATTCAAAACACAGTGAATTCGTCTTACCCAGCCGAGCACGAAAAATTACTCATAATGTGAAAATATCCACTTTTACAGAATTTAGCACAGATTCCTGTAGCATTCATTCAGAGCTGTCATCTTTCACACTGTATACAGTTGAACCTCTCGTATCCGGACAAGTCGAGACCGGGGCTCATCCGGATAAGGGATTTGGCCGGATACTGGAGACTCAATGCTTTATACATGTACATATACATACACATGTACTGATGTAGCCCATTGTAGTACCACATGTAGTAATGTGTATACTGCAACCTTTTCATTGTTACACTCAGTAACAGACCCCAAAATAGAGGTTTGTGTTTGCAAGAATGAAATCATTTTCTTCTATAAATTCTTGGGATGATTTACCTAAATAATTATTAAGAAATGTATCAAGTATATGTAATTCATTGTGTTTGTGTAGGAGATCTCAAGGAGTTGGGAATCCCCCTTTCCTCCCGTAATTATATTTAAAAAAAATCACGGCGAGATTGCGTCCGTATAATAGAGAGATCCGGATAAAGGGAGGCCGGATAAGAGAGGTTCAACTGTATATACATCGTCGCCTGCCATAAAAAGGCCGTAAGGCTTGGGGCTCAAAAAATCACACACACACACACACAAATGATGATTGTTTTATATGACAGAGCTTTCAAAACTCCATCAAATCATGTCATGAAAAAAAAAAAAAAACTTGATTTTTGGGTGAAATTTCATGCTAAGGCCCTTCTGCCGAGCAGGCGACGACACGTACCGTAAAGTTCCGTGTATAAGACGCACTATTTTTTCGTCGGAAAACGTTGAAAATCGGGGGTGCGTTGTATACACGGGTACAGTCGAATCACGGAAAAAAATCCGTCATGTACACCCAATTTTATAAGGCCAACTTGGGGCCATGTATGCCCATCGACGTTTGGAAGGTAAGCAATCACTAAAACTTACGGATAAAAGAGCGATCTTTCAATCTGGACACACACAAAAGCTGCAAATACGAGATAAACTTACATCGGCCTTGTGCAGTAACGATGTATCAATCTGGCCATAGACAACAGCTGTAACAGCACTGCTGTATGCTACCGATGTCAGTCTACCAAGCTACCAACAGCCAACCTAGTAGCTGGAATACGCGATGTAGGCCTACAGGTATCATTACTAAATTACCGATACCGTAAAACTTATCAATGTACTAGTATCAATATGGCCATAGACAAAAGCTGTAAAATATGGAGTAGGATCGACACTATGTCACCGTAAATATGAACGATGTGTGAAGCATGCATGCATGTCCATGTCGGTTGTTTGCTCTTCATTTCACGAGTGCGAGGCCAGCTAGGATAGCATAGCTTCACTGTAGCTAGCTAGCTAGCTAGCAAGCCTCATTTGGCAAAGGCAGCAGCTGCAGAGAGGCTTTTGCAATGGACTCGTGTGCACACAGCGATCGGATCGAAGCGCGCTTGATGGGGCGCGCTGTGTGTGCAAGTCCATTGCTCTCTGTGTGCGTGTGCTGAAATTATAGCGAGCTGCCTTTTGCAAAAGGCTAGCACTGTGCATACAAGCATGGTACAAGAGACACACATGTTACTGGTAACAGTGCATAGTGTAATTACCGTACGCACCGTACGTCTTGCCGTATGATCCCTCTGCTACACTTGTTGATGTTTTTCTTATTTTTCGTAATGAACCTTCCAGTCTGACATACGTCAATATGCGAGACACCCTCTGCTATGTATGGCAGCAAAGATCGTACTGTACACTCATGAGTACGATATGCATGACATATGTACCACGATTGAAAGGCGAAACAATAGCAAGTGAGTACCGAGACAAGTCTTGCATTTTGCGTCTTCCATATTTTGTTGATGTCCGATGAATACCGTTAAAAGAAAATATACAAGGAAACGAAAAATAGAGCAAATACATGCTGCATTCTAGGGAAATTTTGAGCTGAAATAATATGTATGACACACGCAATATTTGCGTGGACATTTTCTTTTTTTTTTTTTTTTTTTAATTTTAGGTCCGAAATTAGGGGTGCGTCTTATACACGGGTGCGTCTTATACACGGAACTTTACGGTACACACACATAGTACATCACACTCCACAAGACTCACAGACCAATCAAGGAGATACTGTACTTTAAATGAGTTCATCCATCTCGATATTAAAGCAATAACAAATCTCAAGTCAGGAAGGTTTCCACAATATAATCCTTCAGCCGGGACACAAAAACTTGTTAATCATTCAGAGAGCCTCCTGTAGAATCAGAGAGGCCCAACAGGTTTGTTTACGAGGTTGGTCTTATGGATTTTATCAATTTATACATGTCTAAACTTGATCTGAGAGCTGTAATGCCAATAAACAGTTTTAAAAACAGAGACTACTATACTCCTTATTTATGCTGGAACCAATCTTTTAATGTACGATTCATCTAGCATAAATGAATACATGTCCACTTGTACACAAAATATGTATACACCACCTGTCAATGGTACGATTGTACATTGAAGACATTAGGGCACAGCACTATCAAAATGCATATCATGTGAGATCAAAGATATTGGACCATTCATTAACTGCTGCAGAATACCCCCAATATCATTTTCATATCATTTTCACATCTGTCAGAATAAAGCTTGGAGCCACAGTGGTGGTCGAGACACACTAGCTACAGCTAGGTTGATGAACGACTTGCATAATTCCACGGCAGACACAAGCTGAATAGAGGAGTTGGGGCACTACCCACATCGTCCCAGATCTCAGCTGTGTTTGCACACAGGCAGCGGCTTTCGTCAAGATACCGAAATATCAGCGTGAAGAAGGATGCGTGCTAATCCTTTGCCTCACGTGTAATTCGATCAATTGCCATTAGCGGCAGTGTGCATAACCATTTGTAGAGAGAGAGACGCTTCACATTGCACCCGATAGAACACTACATTGCAATTTGCATCATACATAGAAAGGGTATTAACTGAAATGATTTGAAGCATGTAGAAACCAAAAGCATTCCACCATGCATTACATTGTATAATGCAGTGAGGAGATAAAGAATATTACAAGACAATAATCTTCTTGAATAGGTTACTGCTTGCATCATTTTGTTACAGTTTCAATTATTTTTTTTTTCACCTGATGTTCTGCTTCTTTGATACTTTAAATCGGCTCATTTTACTCATCAGATTTGCCAGTTTAGAGGGATCGTTTCTCTGATTCCTGACTCCCCAAAAAAACATCAAAGAGAATACGGGGGAGTGAGGTAAAAACAAGTCTGATGGTAGAAGATGAAAACACATGCACATCCCTCGGGTAGCATCTTGGCTGCTGTAGCATCACGCATCTGGGCATCCTGTTTTGATAGATGCATCATCTGTAAACACATGGCGTAGCCTGCTTATCGCATAATATCCACATGATGTGTGATTTTGTTAGCGCTCTCTTACAAACCATCTCATCTTGTATTCTACATCAAATTCGTCTGAAGATGAAATTCGGTGCCTGGATAGCAGACATGAAATTTGAGCTTAGAACAACATTTCTCACTATATCAAATAAAAATGCTTGAATAACAGTGAGAAATGGAAGTTTCCCTTCTTTTTCTGTTACTGGTTAATTCCATTTCACTATCTATAGTTAATCTTCGAGTTACCTTACCCTAAGGGTAGACAGATCTACTTGATCAGATTAAACGCTCGCATAGCAGACTGGATGCAGCTAATCTCACAGGATTTTGTATGCTACAGTAGGTCCACTCTCCCAACACTGTCTGTACATACATTGTAGGAAACTTATGAACCTACAACGTCAATGATGTTTGGAGTTGGTCTGCTTGTGAAGGTCACATCCCTACAGAAATTTGCACTAGTTTGTGGCAAGATTGCAGCAAGCTTGCTTCTAGTTTTAGGCAAGTTTTGTGGCTAGCTCGCAACAAACTTGTCTCTTGCTAATTCTACATTGCAGGCTATAGTTCTAAAAATGCAAATTAGGTAACCACATTGTAAAGCAGGAGAGAGCAAATTCAAAGTACTGGGTAGCTCACTACAAGCTGCAAACTCTTCCTCACAAGCTGCCATACATGTAGCTTGCAGCAACATGTTGCAACCTTGCAAACTTGCACAATATCTTTCAGGCATTCTTTTGATTGGCAAATTGTTAGCCTTTGGAACCGTGTAAGGTACATGCAGTATCTAGATTGCAGCAAGCTTGCAGGAACTTAATCGTGAAGAGTTCCTCTTTGTCAGTGTGTACAACATGAAGTAAATCACCTTTATGAATTATTACAATAATTGTTATAACAATTATCACATATTTAAAACTCAACAATAATAGGCATGAAGATAACTTTCTCACATACACAGCTCCTAGACAGATCTTAAATGTGTATTTATCAATACAGACACATACAAAATTACATGATGTGCAAAACAAATCATAGGCATATGGGATCTCAAAGACATTCATATGGTCACAGGATTAAAGGCCACAGTCTAAATGTTGTACATACATTGATAATACCATGTATGTAAACAAAGGGGAATATGTCCTCAGCACTGACAGATGATACTAAAAGTAATTTGACCCAATATTGTATTATCTATTTTCATCACCATACAAGAGGCAGATGGAACTAAAGTACAGATTTTGAACTTGGTCGTACCAGGAGGGGGTTGACACTACATAAGAACTTGTTGATGATCACAGATTTACATGTAAAACACACATGTGATTAAAGGGAGTACTCACAGCAACGACTCTCCTTGCTGACTGCTAACTGCAAAAGACAATCCTTTCAACAGTTGTTTGTTTGTTTGTTTTCGTTTGTTTGTTTTTTAACTACAGCATACGTGTCCTAACAATAATGTCATGCACTTCATTAGGTCCATTCACACACATTCCAAGTTAACGATTTTTGAAAATCATTACCTGCAACTCCCTGCACAAATCATAAATTCTGGGGGGAAAAATTACTCACTATCGCCATGTGCATCATGATGTAAAAATCAGTTCATCTTAAATCTTTTGGGGGAAACCCTTGCAATATTTAGCAGTTTGTATGTGAAAGGCACATGAAGAAAATGCACAATTTTTAAATCCCATTATTCAATTCGTCATGATGGGTCCACACACTATTGGGTGCCTGGGGTCAAGCTCCGGTCATTATTTTGTCATTTCTAGACATGTTTTAATAGACAGGATCTTAGCCTAGGTGAAAGGGCTCAATGTACGCTATGCTACAGTTGTAGCATTTATCTGCAGTCAAATTCTTGAGGAACTGAAAGGTTTGTGACACAAGGAATACAGAAAAAAAAAACTTGAGCCATCACATGGTGAAACTGAAAAAAAAAATGCACACAAACAAGGAATACACATCTACAATTTGTATGGAAACATTGTAATGTGTATGTGCATATATATGTCTGTACATGCTATGCCACTGGTGTAAGATATAGAGGCCTAAAGATGACTGGAATGTCGAAATCAAAACACATCCAACCAAACAGTTTACCTTCCATGACAATTCCTGCCCTTGCTCCATTGGACAAACACACACATTCCAAAGAGCCATCCACTGAGGCCGATACAATTTGCTACCCCCAAAAAATACTCCTACACAAAAGCTTCAGCCTTCAGCCATCTTTTTCACAAAGTAAAAGATGGGACACAGAGAAAAAAAAAACCAGCAGGATTTCAATATTGTTTGCTTGATATGTACCAACAAGAGAGAAGCACAAATTTGGGAAATTTATCCACACCACACTATCACCTTTGCCAAAGGCTCATTCTAATCCAGACACGTCACAACATCAAAAATTGTGATGTTTGACCTTTTCCATACACACTGCGATGACAGAATTGCAAAGTAATGGCATTTTAGAAAAAACTTAAAGGGATAGTACAGTTTCCGTTGAGATGAGGCTTCAGGTTTCCAATGTTTTTTGAGGATTATTTTCATGAGATAATGAGAAACTCTTTATGAAATATGAAAGAGAATATGTTTTTATTTGATGAAAATTGGCTTTGAGATGGCTGAGATATCCAAAACAAAGCGATCCTATTAAAAGGTAGGACCCACCTTTTATTAGGATCTCTTTGTTGTATGTTGTTTTTGGATATCTCAGCCATTTGATTCAACTGATTTTGTGCTATGTAAATACTATTTGTATATACTGGACTTTAAGAACTTATAATTTATGTGTTACTTTACATTGTCATTGATGGATGTTGTAAACACAACACTGTATGATTTGCGTGGAAACCTAATAAATGAAATGAAATTAAATGAAATTTCAAAACTGATTTTCATCAAATAAACTTGTATGTTGTTTTTGGATATCTCAGCCATTTGATTCAACTGATTTTGTGCTATGTAAATACTATTTGTATATACTGGACTTTAAGAACTTATAATTTATGTGTTACTTTACATTGTCATTGATGGATGTTGTAAACACAACACTGTATGATTTGCGTGGAAACCTAATAAATGAAATGAAATTAAATGAAATTTCAAAACTGATTTTCATCAAATAAACTTTTAATTCCTCTAATCTAGCCATGGCCATGCACCTGCCAACCCTGGCACAAGCCACAAAAAATTTTTCCCAGAGCAACTTTATTCCATCGAACTGTCTTGCTGCAACCCTTTTCACACAATGTAAACCACAATATTCATGCTAATGAGTAAAGCCCACAGTCTTACACAACTACATAATTAAGACAATTGTCACTTGTTCATAAAGGTGATTTACTACATGTACTACAGACTGAAAAAGAGGAACTCTTCATGATAAAGTTTGTTGATTACACAGTCTACCACAAAATTACTGAATAGGGTAATTTACTCTGCAATAAGTACAATTGTAGCTATATCTCCCATTGTTCTTCCCTTGTCAAGCTATTAGCCTCTAAATTACCATTTTTCCACATTATTATGTACTCTACATTTGAGATTTAAAATCCAATTCCGCATGCATCGTCTAGTGCCATGTCAGGTAATCCTCAGGCAAGCCTTATCTTTACCAATCATGACCACTTTTTAAATGAAATGTGAGTTCACTAGTGGACAGGTTTATTGCATACCATGCCAGTTGTAGAACTCAAACTGTGACTTAAATTCTGAGTAAATCATTTAATAGTCTGAGGTATCAATCATTCAATAGTCTTACATAGACATCAGTCTTCCCTGGTTTGCGTTTGATTGATTACCATGCATAAAGCAGCATAGCAGCACAGTCTTACATCATCAGCACCACAGGCAGTGAAAGGCAAGCCATACATGTATACAATGACTGCTCAGTAAAGATCATGTTCAGGAATCCCATGACCCTGGACTCACAACCTTCCTCGATATCATCTCACACTCATAAGATGGAACATTCTGTATACATATTTTACTCCTGTGTCATATACATGTACACTGTATATGTTCAGTCTTTCCAACATTGTACTATACAAAACTACAGGTAGTCCATACCAATCTCTTTCTACGAATATTTTCTTCTGTCCTACAAACATTCACTCTTTAAAGTCCACGTAGGCCTAGATTTACAATGCTAACAACCACAGACCGACATTTTCATCAAAAACACAATAAAAGAATGCAACTAAAATTGACCATAAAAAGGAATAAAGGGAAAAGCACGAAATAAAGTATGGCATAATATTTACCACATTTCTTCAATCGGTATGCCCAAGCCATCTTGCATTCAATGTATATATCCCGAGCCAATATATGTGCCAAGCCAACAGAAACCACATACAGTACTTCTCTCACAGTTCCTTCATTTCAGTAGGTGTGGACATGAACACTTACAGCAGCTGAATGGATACATACAGTACATGCCTTCACGAAGTCAAATGAAATGTGAGATTCTTTCTTTTCTTTTCTTTTTTGGCAAAATTCCACGATGCAAGTTGTCAACTCATCACAGAAGAGTGACTATTTTGTTTTATTGGCAACCATTAGCACATGTGGGGGAGAGGTCATTGGGAATCTAACGCCTACTACTCCCTCAATTAAAATGAATGTGAGGCAGCATGCAAATAAACATGAATTTCCTGATCCCACGCAATTGTCCACTGAGTGAGCAGTTAGAGAAAACAACTTAAGTATTTTTTTTTCACTTTTTTTTGGCAATTTCATCTAAGTGCTTAAGGTTCAAAGTGAATCTTCTTTGCACAACTAAGACTTTTAAGTCTGTAAATTTGAAGTCAATGATACCTACATAAGAATGTTGTCATGTACATAGTAACTGATGCTGACACAGACCAATTTATCACTCTATGCTGCATTTTATGAACAATCAAAAATATATGTTTTCGCATTCGGGAAGAGACATTATAATCCTGCAGTTTCATGTGGGTACAAGAAACAAACAAAACAACAACAAAAACTGCAGCCTGTTACCCTTAACTTATAGACAATAGCAAACACACATAAATTGCAGTCTACTACCAAAAACAAACATAAATTGCAGTCTACTACCCAAAACACACACAGAGACAGACACACACACACACACATACACACAAACATGCACCAATATCAGTTATCACTTCCATATGTCACACCCTGCGATACTTTCGAGGCAGTGATATCCCCGTGGCCGCTAATTGAAAGGGAGTGACAAAGATGTAAGCTGATCATGGGAGGAAGGGCAGGGTGAGAGGAACGGATATCCTATGATAGCTGAACGTCATCATATGCCTCATTAGAGAGGTTATGTTTCCTTTCCAAGGAACTGCCAACTGCCAATAGACCGGATAATGAACATATCATATATCTAGAAAATATATAAAATGCCAAGTTTCATGACAACGGTTGTGCCTGACAACTAGAAAACTCACCCAAGACTTGCCCAACATAGCAACAAGTGAGTAGTCTTGAATGCTGAATCCCATGGATTGAAATCTATCTAACGGTAAAAAGAGCTGACAAAATGGAGCAGGTCTCTACTAGGTCCTTGGGAGTAAAATATATTCCTGGATTTGAGTGTATTTTACAAAACAGCCTATCAATGCCGTGCAATGAACAGAGTGAAGTACAAATTGTAATCATGAAATTTACAAATAATATTTTACTCACTTATCTTCTTATTCCCTAATTTAAAGGGCAATATGGCATTTAAGTAAAAACATAGACAAATCGTCAAATATAAAAATACAGACATGTACAAGTATTGACCGATTCGGGTTCGTTGAGGGCAGCAGACAATTTGTGGCACAGGGCGCAGCCATGAGCTCATTTTGCGGTGTCTTAGCCGACCCCCCCTCCTCTCCCCCACCCCCGGGCAACATGTTTATCGCGCACTTGTAACAAAGCTTCGCGCACTAATCAAGCGTTCGTGCGCTCAGTACCAGACGCCAATTGGCTAAAACAACCATGCATCAGTTTTTCATTCCGTGCGCGTGAGAGGGGTGGGGGAGGGGAGGGGGGGTCGGCATGGACACTGCAGTAATGGCGCTGCCCTTGCCGATAATACACAAACCGCCTCACAGAATCGGTCAATATCAAGATATATGCATGATCTGCTAGCATTCTGATGAACGCTGTAATACTGCTCTTCTACATACCATCTTCAATACTCCATTTTATATCCCTTTTCAGTATGTCTCTCTCTCTTCTCTATCTCATGCTAACAAAATTTCAGGGATTTTTTTTTTTTTTTTTGGTCAATGCTCCACAAAATACATATATGTATAGTGGGTATATCTTTGAGTAAAAGGTGGAAGAAGCACATATCATTATAATTGTATTCCAAAGTCAGTCAGTCATTTATCATAAACATCAGAAGTGGACTTACGGAAACACTATTTTTACAGGATTCACAACATTTCCTAGCTGCATTAACATAAACACAAGATGCAGATCTATCAATCTACTAGTATATTTCTCTCACCCTCTCCAGTTTTCTCCCCCCCCCCCCATCTATTTCTTCCCGCCTCTATCTCATCCCGCCTCTATCTCTACCTCTCTCTCTCTCTGATACCTCTTATCTTGTATTCCCTTTGCCAAGGTGCTGGGTTTTTTTTCCCCCATCCCTTTATTCTGACCGAAAATGAACTTAAGTGAAAAATATCGGGCGATACGTCTGCCGGCATGGCTGCCACCTGCCTCCAAATGATCGAGCGGTTATTTGATGAAATGCATCGGTAGCTAAGCCGGCGCATTACCGGGGACGTGGGGCGTCAAGCACGCATGACCGCATCCGTGATGAGCATGGAGAAAGATGCACTCCGATGATGCGGGGCTGGCATGAGATGGCTTGGATGGGCTTGGTGGTGCTGTGGAGTGCCAAAGTGACTGCTCAGTCGGGCGTGGCACTAATGACCCTTCTTCACACCTCCCTTAAAGAGCACCGAATGGCTGGGGCAGGTGGATTTCCACCCCTTTCATTTGTTTGATCCCCCCCCCACCTTCCCCCTTCCCCCTCCCCACCCCCAAAAAAGAACTTTCATGAGTTTCCTGCAATCATCTGCATCAGTACAAATAGTCAGGACTGTCTTTCCATCATTAAAGACAATTAGATACACAACTATCTCAAAATGTGCATCAATCACAGTATCATATAGGGTGCGTTCGAGCGCTCTAAAGCAAACCAAAGCGAACTGAACCAAAGCGTATCGTACCGAACTGTGCCAGTTTTGGAGCGTTCGAGCGCTCTGTGAAGAAAACGTACCTCACAAGTTATTTTTAGAAAAGGTCACGCATTTTTGTAGCAAGAATGTCATCCACCTGGAGCTTGAACTACTTACACTTGTCCCAAACAAAGAGAATTATGTTTTTGCATTGTGACGTATGATACGCATGATACACGCATGCTTCACAGCGAACTTTTGGTACGCTTTTGGTACGCTTTTGGAGCACATCGGGAAGTGGTCCACTTTTTGCTCGGTACAGTATGGTACGGTACACTTTAGGAGCGTTCGAGCACTCCTCTGGCGCGAGTACGGTACGGTACAGTTCGCTTTAGGAGAGCGCTTGAACGCACCCATAGATTAACCGAATGCCTCCTAATATAATCGAATTTCCAATCTCCCAACAGTTGAGACATGGCAAATGTGGTTCCTCCATAGACAAAGAGTTAAAAATTCTTGAATCATGGCTATGAGGGGGCCAGCAAGTTGAAGTCAAATACACTAAGACTTGAAAGACTAGAGATGTTATCTGATTTTTTAACTGTAAATATTATCGAACATTTTGAAGCATGCCCCATAGGTAGGGTTCAGTCATGCACAGAGCCTTGCTACACATTCCACATGTATGATATGTTGTTGACTTCAAATACTTTGGCACACGGATGAACTGAGAAAACACAGAACACCATCGCACTATAATACACTTGTATAAAACACAGAATGTTTGCGTGCATTTCAATTTCACAAATTTCGCGAGAGCCCAAGATTTGTGAAATCAAAACAAAAGTATATCATTCAAAAGTTCTTGTCTACACCATATACGCATTGAATGCCAGTGACAATTCGCGAAATTTCATGCCGCGAAAAAGGCCTTCAGTTTCAATTCACAAAAAATTTCGTGCCTCCAAAATATCTTGCTTTACAGTAAACACATGACAGGAACAAACACACACATACACACACACATACACACACATACACACACCTCAGCCTGTCAAGAATCCTGAAGAAGAGTCCCAACAACAACATCAAATTTTAGTGCAGAATATTTCACAATGCAACGTTACAGCCATCTCAACCTCGTTGTATCACTGCACAATATTCAACTGTCCTCACCAACCCAGTATATTGGAAAATGCCTGCAAAGAGGACACAATACTACATTGTATTTCACAGGCTAGTCTTCTTACGTGTCTGCAGAAGGACAAAATCTGCACTGAGGGATTCAGATTCTGTTGGTGGTCATCAATTTCAATTTCACAACCTGCTTCTCCCTCAAGGTCAACTTGTGGAGAAGCCCGGATTGGTACTCCCATCTGCATCTGAGGACAAGTGTTGTGCTTACATCCTCATCTAAAATTGAAGAATAAGTGTCTCGACTACGGTGCTCATGACAAAAAGATAGGCAAGACGTGATCGAACTGTGTGGTTTTTTTGTCTACAATCCTGATGCTTTGGACATAGGTAGTGACCATGATGATAATGATTATGGTAAAGATGCTGGTGGTGAGTGTGATGATTCCAATTTCAATTGCAATTTCAATACATTTTCATTTTTCTCAAAAATTTTCAATGTGAATTTCAATTCGTTTTCATATTTCTCATGAAAATTTCATACAAAATGATACAATTATACAAACATAGAAAATGCAAAGTAAAATTTAGGTGAAACAGTCACCTGCATGTACAGTCTGTACATGTACAACTGTCTCAATATCAAAATGAATATAACATTGGTCTCTTTACAGTGGTTTTGCTAAGTATAATCCTGCAGAGTATAGAGTATGTCCTGGGGTCCACATAAAAGCAAAGAGAGCCTTTTTGCTGTGATGTCAATACAGCACTCAGTTGTCATGGTAATACAGTCAATGCAATATACCCAAACTCTCTACCATGACACACTTTCAAACTCAACTTTGCAAAAGAAAAAAAAACAACAACAACAACAGGCAGAACTTCTTGTTGGATAAACGATTTGTCAGTCGAAAAACATGTTAGCATTAACAATGTACAGCATACAATGACTACCAACCAAGCGCCCTATTGGTTTCTTCTACTCTTGATACTATGTGGTATATGTTCATCAAAGGGGAAAAAATGCCTCAAGGTTACACAGATGGTACTAAAACTTCTCAGCTGGAGGTCGAAATGACCTGGAAAATATTGAGAAACAATCTTGCATGATTACAAGTTTTTGGGAAGATTCAGATGACCAATTTTGCATCTAAGTTGAAGTTGACTTCAACGTGATTGAGACGCAACATCCATAAAACGCTTTATGACGGACAGCACCAACCTGCCTCTAGTGGGCTCATCCCTTCCCCATCAGCAGCGCCCTCGTTACCGCGATCACTTGTTAGGACGTTGTCAATCAGGCGTGACAACCTTCATTATTCAAATGACCCCCAAGTGACAGATCGAGTCGCTGATGCAGTTTTGACAGCGCGAAAAGATGTACCCTGGATGTTCTCCGCCGCTCCTTGCAAAGTAGCACTTTACAACATTACAGGTGCCCTACAAGTTCTTACTGGTTGGTTGTTTCTTTGTGTGTGTGTGTGTGTGTTTGTTTGTGTTTACTTGTTTGCTTCCTTGTTTGTTTGTTTGTTTGTTTGTTTGTTTGTTTGTTTGTTTGTTTGTTTGTTTGTTTGTTTGTTTGTTTGTTTTAATGGGTAGAGACTCTCACTACTTTTATAGATTGTAATCTGGATAGTGATGCATTTCCCTTCACATTGGACAAAGGAAATGTAGAATGTAAATTTCAAGTTCTCAACCTGTTCATTTTCTTCTGTTTCCTATTAAGAAACTCCTGAATTATCATTGCACTGTACTAGAACTGCTTCCTGCCAAATCTAAACATGCAAAGGTCACAGAAATTGCCCAACATGAAAAACATCAAACAAAATTGACTTTTACAAGTATGCCATAAGTTCAGTTTATGCTGAATATCAGAAACTGTGAAGGCAGACTCAGTATACAGATTTCTACCATTCATAGAAGGGTTGTCACAACTTGCTATGTTATTCAAGTTTTGAAGTACATTGTACATCTATATTACGACTTGAATGATGACCACACTCAGGAAAGGAAGCAATGATGCTTCATTCATCCCTTCAATATTAATCTTAAAGGAGAATCTACGCCTACAAGAAAACAGATAGTGACCAAAAATATTACACAGATGATATTTTCAAATGAAATGAGATATAGCAAAGCAGCATAGTCACCTAAAAATAGCTGTCATGGCAATGTGGCTATTGGCAATGTGGCTATTGACAATCTTTTCACTAAAAATAAAAATACTCCTCATCTGGTTTGAAGGGACAGCTGCAAAAGATAATAAACTCTGAAAGCGTCAAGAATTTTCACAAGAGATCTGACTTCCTGTTCATGTTGATTCCTCCGAGATGGGTATGAACATTTCTTTGACGTATCTATCTAAAAGTCATTCTATATAAAAAGAAACCTTTTTTTTTTCTGTGACAATGAATATTGTGGAATTAGTGACATTTCCAGCACAAAGCATGAGAAGCATCTTTTACGCAAGCAAAGACGTCATCCGCCGAGCACAGCTCTCTCAAGGTCCCCGTAGCATAGCTGAGCGAGAATAACATCATGACATTAAAAAAAAAACACACACTGTCCTCAACACTTGTCTGATTTTCATCAACTATGATATTGATCCATTACTGTGGTTTTGGGAATTTCTCATAGAATGGTTGTCTCTTCAGGCTACATTTTCCTTTCACTTGAAAAGTCGAAACATTCTGTTCATCCTGCAAAAACAGGAGGTTTCTTGACAATTCAGTAAACACCATGGGTAATTTTGATAAGATGTCCTATGATGTCCAACCATAAGACCATGAGAAGTAATAAATATGCCGCCAATTTTGTTTAGCTGTAAAGAGAATAGCTATCTGTTGAAAAAAAAATTAAAGGTATGGTTTGGTACATGGTAACCCGTTGAGGATGAATCCCAAGTATACTCAGGCAGGTGTCTATGGGAAATGCATGCTGTAGCAAAATCAGCCCGTCCTCAAAGAGTTAATATGGATGCTATCACCTTTAAAGGGACTGTACAGTTCTGGTTGAGGTGAGGATGTAGCTTTCAACATTTTGTGAGATATTCAGAAACCACTCAATGAGATGTCAAAGAGCATGCAATTCCATGGGGTACCAAAAGTTTATTTGATGAAAATCGGTTTTGAAATGGCTGAGATATCCAAAAACAAGTTGAAACAAAGAGATCCTAATAAAAGGCGTGGCCTGTCACCTTTTATTATTATAACTTTTTTGGATATCTCAGCCACTTGAAAACCAATTTTCATCAAATAAATGGTGAATCCTTCTAAAAATTACATGCTCTTTCATATTCCATAAGAGGTTTCTCATTATCTCACTTAGGAATGTTATAAACCTGAATCCCCACCTCAACCAGTATTCTACAGTCCCTTTGAGATAGCATTCAATGCAAGACAGGTTTTTTTTTTTTTCCAAAGCCTGGGGCAACTTGAAATATAAATCCAGCAAACTAAACTTTTATTGTAATTGCATTAACAGATATAAATGAAACAGAAATAAAATGCAACCATACATCCGTTGTTACCATCTGCTATTTCAATGTGAGCCAACATGCATTCAAAATTTGGGCTCAATGTACTCAGCATTAATCTCATCTTGTATAGGATGATGTACATTATGTACAATAGCATCTATTCACAAAGTGATTCAAGGCAGGCACTACAAAGCTGCACTTCCTATCAAAAAGCAACCACATACATAAGTCATTGTCATTTAATTTGATTGATTAATACTTTAATAAATTAAACTACATATGCATTCTATTCGGGGTTGATTTCGTTTCCAGGGACAAAAAAAAAAAAAATAGTAACAATAATAATGAATTGCTGATGTAGAAATTGCTTATTGCACACATTTTTTTTTGTCTTGTTATCATTTCATTTTTCCTAACATCAATGTGTCCTTTTGTTTGAAAGTGAATACAGACTCATACAATGTTTTAATTAGATGTACCCATATATTGCATGCACTTCTTATTGTGGTGATGCTCATGATGGACAAAAACCTACAATAGCAAGCACTGCATTATTAAGCCCATAACTACACACACACCAATACTTCAGCATCATGAATGACTCTTGTACCATTAACCCCCTAAACACCACCAACTCAACAATCTACTCTCATTGTACACACTCAATGTGCCAATGGCAATAATAGAGTTAATAGCTGGACCATTCTTCACCCCAGCCAATCACCTAAAGCACTTAGAATACAAGGTATGCCCAACCACAAATCCTCTGACTCATCTTGAAGGACCACAATGAGCTCTCAAACAAGATCTATTTGTTCCTCCTTTGACTATACAAATGTTCACGTTTCCTAGTCGCTTGGACAAAGGTTGTAGCTTGCATCATCCTTCTATCCATTTAACTTCCATTCTCCATCTCAATTTACTGAATACATGGCTTGAGCTTGAATTAATCCTATCACAGTGAAATGAAATCTTGTATGGCGTATGTGGGAGAACTGGAATTTTGAGATAGAGGTCATTTGAAAGTTAATTGCTTATTCATTCCATCTACACTCAGCTGCCACAAATGAGGTTTAGATGGAGTTTTTCACATTTTTCGTTATCTTAACTCTCAATCCCAATGCATGCTAATTGTCAAGATCACCATAAGAGTATCAAAGACTTTGTAAAAGCCCTTTCAGCGTGGAGAGTGGGTGGTTGTTGACAAGTGTCATAATTGAACCACAAGCTCTTTTGACTAAAGACATGCTTAAGGTGTTCTCTGCATCAAAACAGAATGTATTCATTGTTTGGTCATCAAACAAATGTCGAACATTTTAGGTGGCTTCTGCACCAATTTTCTACAGCGACGTTCCCCTCAACAACCTCAGCCATCCCATTGCATTTGACTGAATTCTATTGGTCAAGTAAAGCATGCCTAAATATCACAAATTACGCTTTCCTCAGATCATAAGAGTGAGAGACTGATTGATGAGACAACAACATCTTATTCTTCTCTGGTGGCTACCAACAACTCTTCTAAGATAAGCCTGGTGAGAATAGCAGGATAATCTGTAAAAAATTTCAGTGAAGGATGTATTACTAAAACAAAAGCTTCCCATGTTTTGTTTTGGGTGTTTTTTTTTTCCCTTATGCAGGTTCTCTTTACAATCTCATGAGAAGTCCTATCATTCAATTCTCATGTAGCATTGAACACAGGACTGTACAATCAATTTTTTGAGAAATTCAGCCAGCTTTGTTAAGTATAAATGCCTTAAAGGGTGTGTACAGTTCTGGTTGAGGTGAAGGTTTAGCTTTTAACGTTTTGTGAGATATTAAGAAACCACTCTATGAGATGTCAAAGAGCATGCAGTTCTAAGGGGTATCAAAAGTTTATTCGATGAAAATCGGTTTTGAAATGGTTGAGATATCCAAAAACAATGTGAAACAAAGAGATACTAATCAAGTTGGGGCATGTCGCCTTTTATTATCATCACTTTTTCTGATATCTCAGCCATTTGAAAACCAATTTTCATCAAATAAATGTTGAATCCTTCTTAAAATTACTTGCTCTTTCATATTTCATAAGAGGCTTTTCATTATCTCACTTACAAATGTTCAAAACATGAATCCCTACCTCAACCAGTACTGTACAGTCCCTTTAATTGTATACATAATGCAATCTAAAATTGTATTTCACAAACATTTAATTCAATTTCTATTGAAAACAGAACAGAAAAGAAGGTAAAAAAAAAATATGTACTGAAAGTCACCCTCACTCAAAAGACTGATTCACACATGCAGCAAAACAGAAAATATCAAAAATTATTGTAAAATAACAAGAGTAACAGTAAATTGTACACCTCCAGACTGTTATTCTGCAGTACTTTGTATCAGTAAATACACTATATTCCTGCTTCCATCATATATACATGTAGCTCCATACCGTATATTCTATCTGGTATAAAGATCACACACACTAGAGGCAAACCTCTAAAATTCTGCATTCTCTACCCACCAGGGGGGCGTGCGGCTGACCAACATTCCTACCAGTCAGAAACGGTAGCACAGTTCGGCTTCACACGCGCCGTCGTCATAGCCTACAGAGACACTTTGAACAGCGTCCAGAACTTGGAGAGCATTAAAGGACAAGTCCACCTTCATATATATACATGTGGGCTGAGTGAATGCAGCAATATTAGTAGATCACATCATTGAAAGTTTGGGGGAAATCGGACAGAGTTATGAATTTTTAAAGTTTCTGCACAGTCACTGCTGGATGACAAAACTACTATGTATGATGTCACATGCCAAGAACGATATACTGTAATAAGGAAAATATAACATAAAGAGAATTTCACAAAATTTTACTTTTTGAAAAAAATGCACATTTCCTCTACTTATCACTGACATAACAAAAGGTAATAATCATTCCCACTGCCTTCTGAGAAACGCATGTCAAGCGTTCTTTTATTATGCGAGAAAAGTGAAGATATGTTGAATTTTCTCTTTATTTTCGTTTAATATATCGCTGTACATGTGTGACATTACAAGCTTTAGTAGTCTTCTCATCCAGCAGTGACTGAGCAGAAACTTTAAAAATTCAAAACTTTTGAACGGATTGTCCGATTTTCCTCATACTCTCACTGATGTGTTCTACCAATATTGATGCATTCACTCAATCCACATGTCTATAAAGGTGGACTTGTCCTTTAAAATCAGCAACTTATTCGACGCTCACACATGCACACATTGCACTGCACCTCCAAACTCACAGACTCGTGAATAGAGATAAAAATCGGCCTGTCTGCCTGGAGCGCAGACTAATTCGCAACATCCATTTGTCATATTTATCAACTGATTGATATCACAAATATGTAGAGTGCAAATCCTGGGGGAGATACATGTAGCAGTCGCCCAGACCTCTTAGCTGGAGGTACAAACATATGCATAAACTTCTGTCCCACACGTCAGCAATAAACAGCCTGTACTTAGTGAGGCATTATATCTGTGTTTGGTGCACACATATCAGCCTCTCTTTTTTGAGGGGGGGGGTCTTTCTTCTTTTTTACCTGTTCAAGGCTAAACATTGTTTGGATGTGTGTCTGGGAAGCACAACTGTGGAACACGTATAGGCCTACTGTATACACTAACTGAGTTTCTAATCAAAATATTACTCTAGAGATCTTCTGGTGCTTAGAAGACTATAAAAGAAAAAAATTATATAAAAAATACAAACTACAAAAGTATACATGTACAGAATTACATACAGTTAATACCGATCCATATAGCAATAATAATGACCACAGTAGTAACGATGATAATGATGATGATGATGATGATGACGACAACAACAACAATAACAGTAATAATAATAATAATAATAATAATGATAATGATAATAAAATACTACTACTACTAATAATAATAATGACAATAATAATAATAATAATAATAATAATAATAATAATAATAATAATAATAATAATAATAATGATAATAATATCAATATTGATAAATTCATCAATATTGTAAGTGAAAATTTAACCATTTTTCATTGGTATATAAGTACCCAAGTATGTCTTGGCAAAATATGTGCTTGAAATATGAGAGCAGTGGAATAAAACATCATTTTGTAAAGATGTATATGCAACTGCATTTGCAGTTTCATAGCTCTCAGAGTAGCAAATTACAAGCAACAGGCAAAAGAAATAAGTTACAAATGCTACATATGCTAAGATCTTGTCATCAAATAAAGATAAATATTTTCAATGGCATAGCTCTTAGTAGGCCTACTAGAATCTATCAAGATACCAAGAATGCAAAGCACATAATTTTCTGCTGAAGTTTCCATGATCTTTTTAATCATCTGTTTGTTTGTCCTCCGCCCCCAAACAGTAATATTGGGCATTAATCCAGATTATTGAATGCCTCCATGGAAATCCCAAGAAACCAATGGGAAGCCCAAGAATTTCTCCTGCCAGTAGAGAATGTGTTGAGATGAGCATGATTTGTATTCCACAGCTGAGGTTTGATACACCATGTACATTGTACATGTACTGTATTATATTTATAAGCAGGCACGTGTGCCTTGCAAACTGTGCCAGATAAACATGTCTGACACGCAAAAATGCACCGATCTCTGGAGTATGCATAGCTACACCATGCGGCCTGGAAAGTGGCGAGGGCTTTTGTTGAATATTTACATGTGCCGACTGGTGAAATACCTCGCAACCTCACAAGTGCAGTGTGTGATGCTCAATGCGCAGTCTACTCCTGCTCGGTGCATGCCGTTAGTCATCCGCCGCACACCATTTTTCCCCATTGAAAGCAGATAACACTCTCAGCAGGGAGTGGAACAAAAAAGGGCAATTTCATGTTGACACGGACGGAGTCGGGGAGAGTCAAATCCCTACGAATCCCAAGAATTTAGCTGGAGAAAATAACATTCCATCTATACCCCTCCATCAGACTGTACTCACTAGTGGTACATCATATGACCTGAACCAGCCCTACACAGTTGTGGGAATTTCTGCTTTCTGGAAAGAGAGCTGGGCTACCCATTCCATTTCCTCTTTTTTTACCCACTACTTTTTCTTCTTCGTCTCTCTCTCCTTCATCATCCATTTCACAAGTGAGTGACCTCAAACAGTCATTACTGTCCTTACAGGAGATTCAAGTGCAGATCATAGAACTTCTATACCCTTGCATGTAGAAGGCTGTGAGTATATAAAGGCGATATTCAAGCTGAAAGGGTTCTGCTTGTTAAAGGTTCTGTTTACCTTTGGGAGCAGTGATTTCAAAAATGTTCAAGATATCACATTTGATGCATAGGCCTTTGTGAAGGTCAGTTGTATCACAAAACATCTTACCATACAAAAATTTTGCAATAAAGCCTAAAATATAAGGAGATATCACTGTTTCCTCAATGAACCATAACTGTAGATGGTTGAATGTGGAAACATTTTTATTATAACTACTTTTCACATTCTGTATATTTAATAATGCTTAACATCGACTATACTGATTCAAATCTTTACATTGGTTGTTTCTATCCCTAACTCAAATGTTAAAACTATTTTGAAGCACTAATGCTGGGTTTTTGTTTCATCTGCAAATGGTAAATTATGCCGCTACGAAGCAAAGAATGTAACATTAACTCAGAGGACTGAATTAAAGCCTGTCCTTGGTAAACTGTGAACCGCATTGTGGGGATTCAAGTAGAATTAGCTCTACTAGTAATCTCGGTTCAATATCACAAGAAACGAATGATTCACTCTACTTTAATTATATTTAATGATGGAGAAACATTCAGATAATTGAAGGTGATTAAATTGATGTTGCAACAGAGTTTGCAATCTTGGGTCAACCATGAAAGACATATTCAGCAAGCAGGAGACATTAATGAGACATGTCTTAAATTCTCTGGTTTTCCGACATACAAGGAAGATCTGTTTTTTTCCTTTTTCATAAGCTCATAATTTGACGTGGAATGCTTAAAAGCAACTTATAGGTTCAGTGATGCCATGTCCATCATGATTATTGTAAAAAAAAAAAGGGGGTGGGGAAGAAAGTATGAAACATTGAACTTTCTAACTGTGTAACCTTGTCTTGCTGGTTAGCCAAAACTGAGCTCAGCAGGGACTGGTGAATGATTAGCCCTACAGGAATGTACCAGTCTAGAAAGGAACCATGCATCTATCAGCACTTCACGATTCTCCCCCTTCACCACAACCAAGTTACATACATGTACTGCAATAATCTTCAGGATAGAAGGAGGCAGATTACCCCATAAAGAAGACCCCCTCCAAAAATGAAAAGAAGAAGAAGAAATATAATGGCCTGAAATAATATAAAGAACAATACTCTTTACATTCTTTCTCTGCAGGAGTTAAAAGAGACATACCATTTCATGTTCAAATTGACTTTTAGATCAGAACAGTATGGCGAAAGAAACAGAGAAGTGAAAGTTTCATTCAAATGAGACAGAAGAACATAAAACATTTATATTGTTTACTGGATTTTGAAGTTCAACATGCTTTTACAAAATCAATGTCACATGAATGTAATATTCTCAGATAAGGTGATAATTTCATTTACTCAAAACTTTCAATTGGCTTACACTATAAAATTTAACATTAAATCACTTTGTATGTTATTAATCTATCAACTTTTAGAGCCAAAGTTTGATGACGTCATCATTTTTCACTAATTGAAACAATCAATAGATCAACTTGATCCAAACACATCAAATGAGAAACTGGATGAAGATCTATGTAAAAGGGAATGATGATGATAAGCGATAATCGACCCTGAACACCCATCTAATTTGCAAATAATTGATTATTAAAGACTAACATTATTGTTTCAGGTTAACAATCCCAGTCATGTGAAATTTCAAATTTTAGTGACTTCCTCACATAATGTTTCCAATTAAATGAAACTTCAAGTACTATTTGTGTAACTTTACTTCCGTCATAAAAGACAATTTCAACATGAAGTATGCTGTTTCACTCTAAAGATAACAGCACCCCTCCCCTCCCAACCAAAGTCCCTGACAACATGGTACAACTTGTAAGTCCACAGTATAGAATACAGTCCAGAGTACACACTACTGTTCAAAGCTCACATCACTAACTGTGTTCACAAAATTCTCATGCCCCATATAATTTTGGGTTATCGTGGGAAACTTATCAAAAATTCTGATTTCCTGTCAAGAGCTTTACAATGTAACAGGTGGAAAAGCAGATATACATTATTTATATGCATGCGCTAAATGATACAACAAGTACATAATGTCAGAAATTTTCAAAGACATTCCTCTTTGCACTACCCTGACTGTATCTTAATCAATGTTGGGCACCACTTTTGAATTGGTAAACATGGTTTCCAAGGAGACTGTATTGAAAAACAATCTGATTAACAACCTGCTGTTAACTCTATGACAAAATAATTTCTTCCAATTCTTTTCAAAACGAACTGTATCATTACACAAAATGCTGAGGTTTTATCAGACTGATGATAGAAATTATTAAGATTTACTATCATACTATGAGATAAAGTCTGAACTTTTAATCTACCTCTTTAAGGGCTTCTGATTATCAATGACTTGGAAGCTAATGGTCAGTAGAAATGGAGGCAGCACCATGCATAATATATTCATCTGAGCAGTCTAATTCTGGTGGAATAATCATTAAAATCAGTACTCTTTATCCAGTTCATCCACCCACCAGTTATGAAAAGAAGAGAAGCAAAAAAAGTTTGATTGAGATGGAGTCCCTCAAAAATAAATCATAATCACTTGTCTTTTTATGTGGGAGGAATGAACAATACTGGATGGATGCACATCCTGTATTCAAAATACAATCACACTCACTTGGCCTCAACAATCAGTGTATTCAGTCTGTAAAAAAAAAAGAACAAAGAACACAAAAGCTGCTATGAATGGGTGAATGAAATCAGCTGCTAAATGCACAAACCATGGCTTGTTTCCCCATCCCCCCCCCCCAAAAAAAAAAAAAAAAAAAATTGAATCGATAAATAAATGAAATGAAAAGAGTGTATTAAGAAAGCATTTCTAACCTGAAACATCCTACACATAAACCAAGATCAAGATTGCTGAGTAGTAGAAGGGGGGTGGGATAAGGTAGGGGCAGGGGGTGTACAGATGGTGAAGACAACTATATACCCTCCAACATAGAAATGTTGTAGCTTTCTTTTTGTTTGTTTGTTTGTTTGTTTGCTTATTAGGGGTTAGGGTATGTGTGTTTTCCCTAACCCAAATCATATATTGGCATATAGTGCTAGTTGAGACTTAGCTGCAACAGGAACATTCTTTCAGCAGAAGACTAGCTCTTTTGATGAAATAATTTTTTGTGTCTCTTTGATACCCAAGTATATAAATTACAGTAAGTGTTATTCAACTGCCCCCCCCCCCCACCCCTCACCCCTTTTCCATGAAGCACCATAGAGGGAGCTGCATACCGGGCTAGCAAAGTTTATCTGCAGCTCCCCTTGTAAATTAACATCATATCTTGTCAGGCGAAGTTCGCCATCATGCAACGAGGGCAATTTACGACTGTCGAAGGGCAGCCCCGATCTTCCTCAGCTGCTTGTGTCATCGAGTCGTGTCGTAACACTGGCACTGTGTATTTCACGTCATGCCATCATTGGAGCTATCTCCACACATGCTGAATGTTGTCTGGCGGGGTTTCGCCACAATTCATGCACAGATGCACCATAAAAAACATACATTTCTGTGTTCCCAGTCCGGCATTTTATGGCACTGCAGTGTGTTAATGAATAACACAGATCTACAGTAACTCCCTCTTCTCAGTCACGCGGATTATTGTAAAAACTGGCCGATATTAAGATTTAGAAATGGGTTAAATGCAGCGTACAGTGGAGCAAGGGACAACTAGATGATACACTATGTACATGATAATGAATTAGGCAATAAGCAATATATTCAGGAGTCCAGGAATAGACACTGCTAATCAACATGTAGGTGGTGATTTGAACTGACAGGCAGATGAGGTGAGACCATTCCAATCAAGACGGACAGCTGAACTTTGAATCGAGATCACATACAGGTGTCTCTGTAATACAGGGAAGAAATTCTGCACATTAAAGGCACACAGACCAACAACAGTAGGTTTCAAATGTATCCTAAGTACACACCAAAAGAGGGAAAATAAAGTACACAAATCCAGCTAAACAACCACAAAGGTGCGCATAAGTAATTCATCTGCATGGTAGTGCCAAGTACTAAATATGAAATTTTATATACTGAAAGCAAGATATTTTGCAGCATGAAATTTTCACAAATTGTCATTGGCATTCAATGCATATATACACAAGAACTTTTGCTTGCATCTTAATTTTGCAAATCTTGGCTGTCGTGAAATTCACAAAATTAAAATGCACGCAAACATTCCTTGTTGCAGTTGTTTTACAGTCTCGCTGTATTGTCAAAGATATTTGATATTCAAAAAATATATATTCTCTGCCTTACTTTTTACTGGGTCTTTGAAGTCTTTTGAAACTATGGTAAAATAGATATTGGAGAGGACACTAGCCCCCTTTATGTACATTACAGTACCTTAATTAGAGTCTTGACCAAAAGGCAACCTCATTAAGAATCATAAAATGCTTGAAACGAGGGGGGGGGAGGGACAAATTTAATTTGATTAGTTGTCTGACCATAGGGACAGCTGAATGCAATTCTTCATAGAGAAGAATGTGATACCTTCTTCATTGCCTGGGGAAATCTTTTTTTTTTCTTTAATTCTCTTCTATTCATTAGAGAGAATTCAAAATTTCTTGATAATCCAAAACTGCCTACTAGGTACTTTTATTGGGTCAGTGTATGGCATATAGCATCACAGACATTCATTCATTAAGGTGTGGAAAATCAACATTTCATACTGGTAAGCTTTGACAGAGAATTAACATTCCAGTACCTCCTTTTGATAGAGAAGCTACTCAAGCACAATTGAACAATATCATCTTGCTCAGATTTTACCACGCTTCAATAAATCATTAAATGTAAAACAAAAGGAAAAAAACAGTACTTGCCTATAATGAGGCTGTACGTGTCAAATTTTATGGCAGTCTAAATATAGTCTAAATGTATGAAAATTACATACATACTGTGGCTAAAGTATTACTGCATTTAAAGACTGGAAGAGAGTTGGTGTATGAAAGATGGAAAATGATTCAAGGTCGAGAACCAGTTTTAATAGTGTGGATGATTACAGTGATCAAGAGAAAATTGCATATTATCTACCTCCACTAGCATTTTGTGATTGCATAAAGCCAGTGTAGGAATGCAATAAACAAACAGGTGATATTCTGCACAAAATAAAAAAACTAACAAACAGAAAAGTATGTCCAGCTGGGTGCCAGTTGTACTATCATTTTACTGCTACTACTACTTCTCATAGGACTTCAAATATGAAACTCTCTTGAAAATTTTGTCAATCTTTTGTGAGTCTTTCTTCCCACTACATAATTAAAAATAACAGATTATTATTCACTTGAGATTTTGATGAAGGCATCTTGAACACAGATTTTCTCTTTTTTATGTACAGTGTAAGAATCATGCAACTATATCCTTGATTAATTCTTGGGTACAGCCATCTAGGAAACTTTGCATTTAAGTTACATTATCAACATCCATTTATGCAGCACATTAAGGAGTGCAACTATCACAATTGCAAATGTATGACCATGGTGATCGACCTTTAAGAGAAGCGCAAATTTAATCACATTAGTTGACTTGCTGACATTTAGATAGTCATTCAGTTTGAATTATTTCTAAGATTTCACTCAAAGTTTGACTGCTGTGTTGCTTTGACTTCTCTGGGGCGAATTGAGATTTACAAAATGCTTTTGACACAAAATTCTTATAACTGATCTGTTGGTACTTCAAGGGAGAATTATTACATTATCTATTGATCGATCAAGACTGACATTTCAGTTCATTGATAATTCATGATTCATTGAATTATAATTTTCATGTTGATCTTTTACATATTTGTCAGAGAGATTACATTTCAAATATTTTTAATCAGCAGCCTATCAATGTGGCAAAATAAGACTTTGCATTACTCTTCAAACTTTGGCTACTTAACCTGTTGAGGATGGCATTTGGTACAACATGCAATTCCCATAGACCCCTGCCCAGGATGTACTCGGGCATGCAGGTGCAGGTTTTCTTAAAGAAATAAAAAAACAAACAGAAACAACCAAGCCTGAACATTTAATTTCATCAGCCATGCTTCAACATGTTCATAATCTTGGCTCATACCTGGTATTCCTTGCGGCATTTCAGGTACACATTACTTGCTCCAATACACAATGCAAGGTGTATCGAGCAATAATACAATAGGCTCAAGTCAATCAAATTAGGACTGTTTGAAAGCACTACAACAATGCACCGTACAGAACAGGTGTAGGCCTTTTCTACAAGACATCGACACAACATCAATTTCCCGATTCTTTCATTGTTGCTATTTTACTAGGACAGAACAGAACTTTCTACCAGTAAAACTCTTGTAGTCACACTTTGATCATTTAGTCGATCATCTCTCAGTACATTAGACAAACGAGCACATGGTCGCCAACTTACTTACTCAGTGATAAGGGCTTTCTTCGTAAAATGACAGGCTTGGGCTCAGAATTCCAGCTTTTATAGATCCAATAAAGGCTAGAAGAAGCATATATTTCCACTCCAAATTCAGATGCACAGTAAGAATTGACTGGGAACAGAAAAGCCCTCAATAAAGTTCTCACAAAAATCTCTAGAAGTATAGAGTTGCAGTTTATTTTGTGATCCTAGAGATTGTAGTCCAGCAAATTGTGGTCTCCAGCATCAATCAGTAGACACTACAACTTAAAAAAAGATGTAATGATTCACGAGAAGCAGTTCGGTGAGTAATTGAGTCGGTATTCCAATTGTAAAAATCCACGTGAAGAAATCTCACAGGGGTTGTTGGGCAATCAGAAAATAAGATATGGGATGTGCCTCTCTAATCCACAGCCAGAGAGATGCAAACTTCACCGATGCTACAGTTTTCTCGGGACACAAATACCGTCCGTTATCTCTCCCAACATCAGCGCTGATCCAAGATTCTGTCTCCAGCTAGCATTCGTTCTCTCATCGATTTTCTTCCGAGACTCGGAGAAAACCTGCGTTTGTTTCCCCCTCGCCCGGGGTGGTTTTAATCGCCTGTGCTCGCTGCTTTCTAAATAGAGCTAACACTAGCTCACACAGCTCAGCTCTTCCGACACTACGAGTTGATGGAAGGGGAGTATAATAAGCCCAGTCTAGCACCATGCACCTACCCCCAGTGCATGATTATGGATATTCCGCAGGCATGGAGGGGCGAACGGAGAGAGAGAGAGGGAGAGAGAGGTTTTGCAGACATACACACGAGTGCACACACGCATAAGAGTTCTCGTATCAACATCCAGTCCAGAAGAACGTAGATGGAATAGACGATAGTTCACAGGTATGTGCGAGGGGTTGACGATTGCATGAGTGAGTGCTCTTGCAGTGCATGCAACAGGGTGTCTTGTGCATCGGTTGGGTGCCCAGAGTTTAGGGGCGCTCACCAGGCAGGGACAGGGGGTAGTCACTGCTGCATCTACTGGATGGTAGAGAGCTGAGGCGCCAACACAAGTGCTATGGTTTGTGTGTGTGTGTGTGTGTGTGTGTGTTGTGTGTCTGGTGCACCATGTGTATCCCATATTTGTGTTAACACATATGTGTGCATAGGCGTGTGCATTGTGTGCACATTTCACTGAGTTGCAGACTGTGTGTGTTCAACCGAATACAGTATACCAAAGCACTGGAGCTGAATGCTCATACACACTCATACACACACAAAAAAAAGGAGATACACACATGCATAGCTACCCCCTCTCTCCCCCTCTCTCTTCTTCTCTTTTCTGCACTGATTTTCTCTCCCAATATCTTTCTGTCTTTCAATTGTCTTTCTTCCTCTCTCTCTCTCTCTCTCTGTCTCTTTAATTCTTTCTCATCAAGAAATGTTGGTGTAGTCTGTGTTCAGACCTCATGCATGATATTTAGCACTTGCATTTGTATTAAAAAAAACATCTTTCTTGTTTTCTTACAAACGAAGTCCAATTGATTAGAATGTGATAAATTTATTTCTTCAGTATATAGTACTCCCAAAGCATCTTATCACATTAACAGTGAAAAAATATCACCTGTAATTACTACCAGGCAAAACATTACTGCCTACTTTGCAAATACAGTGCAAATGTGCCAGACTACAGTAAATGTCTTTACTGTGAGGTCATTTTAGTGGTATTTTGTTAGCACATTCCAGACAAAGTCTTACAAAATACTCCTGTCATTCCAAATATGCAAGCCTGCAGTCGGTCGAAGGACAAAGGGAAATCAAGAAAGCTTATTGTGGCCCAGACTACAGTAGATGATCAACATCATACGGGCTTTTTACACTTGTGTTTCTTAACCCCGGACTTTCTCTGACCCAGGACTATCGTTAGTCCCGTACCAATTTTTTCAGCTTTTTACACTCGCCAATTAGTCCCGTACTATCTCTTGTCCGGGGCTAAGGAGAAAACTAACCTTTTTACACTCATATTTCTTAGCCCCGGACTTTCCAAACCACATGAATATTCATAATTACGCTGTGTACTGTATGCGTACACGCACGCACCGGCAGCACTTGATAACCTCGTTTCTGATTGGTCAGTGAGGGTCGCACTTCGTCTCCGTCGCTTAGCCCAGGATTATTTTTTCGTTCTGTTTACACTCACTTGCTTGGCACCGCAATTGCGGTGCTAGCACCGCAATTGCGGTGCTAACCCCTGCTATTTTGCAGGGCCAGATAGTACCGTACTATCGGTGGGGCTAGCCCACTTTGGCAAAAACGAGTGTAAACAGAAAGTGGGCTAAGGATAGTCCCGTATCAACGGTGGGGCTAAGGCCCCCCCTTAGCCCCACCGTTGGTCCGGGGCTAAGCAAAAATTTACAAGTGTAAAAAGCCCTATAGGCATCTGTATTTAGTCCAGCCCAGCAGTAAGTAGTATATTATATTGACTCTTGAGTTAGGAGCAAGTTACTGTAATTTGATCAAAAGGCAAGTTTCATATTGTTCATCTTCCTCTTACATATCAAGTATAGATTTCTTCTTCTGACATACTTATAGCAAAATATTATGAATGTAACATGATCATATACAATGTAATCATGGATCTTACATGCAATGATTTAGTTTCAGCTATGCCAGGAATTATAAATGGATATAGAATCGCTCAGTATAACACATATTGATATTTCTAGGTGGTGAGACAAAGTGCATGTACTAAAGGGTCTATTTTGCTTACTGTACCTGCAGGCAACATGGAGTTTAAAATATCTGGTTGATATTCTTCAGAACATTCTAGCATTTTTCCTGTTTCTCACTGTATCTCTCCTTCTTTCTCTCTCTCTCTCTTTCCATTTATCTGATTATCTCCCCCTTTCTCATGTGTGTGTGTGTGTATATATGTATAGGCCCTATATATTTATATGTTTATACACACAGTATACACGCAGACATCAACCAGTGCTTTATCAACTTGTCACTTTTTGTGTAAAGAACTAGGCTTACAGCAAGACAGAAGACCAAAATAGATTGATTTCCAAACAAGCTTTTTAGTTTCTTCTCTTACTTGACCACACATACCCAAAAAAAAAAGTCATTCACAAGATAAAGAGAGTTTGGCCTTGCATGGCTGCATCGCAGACACTGCTTTATAAACTGACCAGAAATCCAGCAAAATAGACACACACACACAAAAGAAGATAGAGAATGAAGGGAAGAGTGAATAGTTGCATTCACTACAACAGTTGATCCCAATCCAGATTGTTGCTATTCATTTAGTCCTTGTGAAAGAGCTTAGACCAGGAGTTATGTGACTCTATGGCTCAGTTGTGCTGGCACCAGTCACCATTACATCTTTACAAGTTGTCCCAATTAGAAAGACAAACAAACAAACAAACAAACTTACAATTAATGAAGATTGTCTCTGAGCCATATTACATCACATTATTTAAAAAAAAGATAGTCAGCCATCTTTAGGAAGGCTTAATGAGCTTTCACATAGTATTTCAGTAAATAATAAATTGAACAATATCCAAGTTTATGAAAACATACACACATACATCTTTCTTCACAATACACATATTGATGAAAATTGATAGACATTTATAAGAATGAAGTCGGGAAACCGTAAAGATACAGATTAATTCTTCAAAATGTGCTGAATGACTCTTGACAACTGATGAAGCATGGACATAGGCCTAAACAGGAGATGGCCAGAGATGACAGTTATTCTGTTCATAGAGCAAAGTTTTCACTGATTACCAGACTTTGCACGCGGAGCCACGAACTGACAAAGGCAAGCAAACACAAACTATCTGTGTCAGAAGAGCACAAGGCTGTCTGAACGTTGTCAATTAGATCTTTTCATATTGCACCTGACAACTGGCCTAATTAACTTAAATGGGACACATGATACCTGCGAGGTTCTATCAAACACTTCAGAGAATGAGGCAAGACAATTTCGCAAGTTGCTCCAAGACTCAGATCAGGCCACTATTAAAGGGGCATAGTCCCGGTAGTGTAGATGGCGCTGTTGATGATACTGCCGAAGATTACCGAAGTAGAGCTGTCATCAAGAGTAAAGTGCGTAGGTGTTGCTAAGTAACGTTGCCTTTGTTGTCTTCTCTGCGCATCGCGCAGTCTCTAGTAATGCCAGGGTGCGTGCATATGTGCTTGTTATTATGACATCACAAAAGAAGTTTGCTAAAGCTGTCATCCCCCTCAGCTGAATCATGAGCCGAACTGTGATCGGACCACTGACTACAGTGAATCGGACTTCTTCGGACTCGGGAAAGTGGGCCAAAGCGTAAGCGCCAAAAGAAGTCGATAGCGTAGGTCTCTATAGGAAACTTGCGCCGTGCGCCCGCGTACTCATTTGACTAAAACACCGGGACCATGCACCTTTAAAGCCAAGGCTGCCCTCACATGCCAGCAGAGTGAAAAACACTTTGGTCAGAATTCACACGGATAGATTCAGATCTATTCCACCGCTAATGCAAATTTCTGTTACCTACATGTGCAAAAAGCTTCATTCATCCTAAAATTCACCAAATAATTTAAACATATTCCACGGATTATGCAAACTATAATTTTGTACATGATTGTGCTCTAGATTCATATCAAACAAACAGTAAAACATTGAAATATGGTATAGGAATATTCATTTTAATGTGAACTATTACAACATGAATATAGAGTGATTATAATGGTACAGGAATATCTACTTTAATGTGGGCTATTACAGAATGTAGAGGACTTTAATACTTGGTGATCTGTGCCACATCAAAGTATGCACAATCTCCAACTCTGCAATCCTTTAGTCTCCGACGTCTTATATGAGGACTCTCTGTTGTTTTTTTTACCCTTTATTACAATTACTCACTAGACAAGTACACAAAACATGCTGATATTTACCCAGATGAATAAAGAAAAACAAAATGATTTGATATGAATTTGTTCTTTGGTGCAAATGAAAAAGGACAACAGAAAACACATCTCTATCAAATTGTGCCATTTCATCGGTATTACACTGTAGGACTGTAATTTCCTAAGAGCTAGATATGACATCGAAATCAATTTCCAAAATCTATATTTCGCTAAATTACATAAACTAAGAGATGAATCACCACTTCAGTTAATAGAATGATCAATCTGAACTAATCTCTTCCACACAAACTATATATTCATTAGATGCAATTTCCACGGTCTATTTCCTCACTCCAGTAATTATACATTGGGGCTGAACAGTCGCACTAATGTTGCTTATTAATTTGCATGAGTTGGAGACTGCAGCTCTTCCCACATGCAAACATTTGCAGCACAATAATTTGAAGATCAATAAAACGTGCCTCTTATGACCACATTCAAAATTACTGAAAATGAACAGAACAGCTCCCCACCTCCACCAGCATCGGGCACTTACTGATCTCATTCCAGTAATTTAGCACTGAATTTGACCCTGACCACGTTCTCTTTTTCTCCATCGCAAATGAGACCCGTGAACACATCACTGCTTCATAAGCATTGATGAGGCTGAGGGGAAATTAACAGGATTATTGATTACATACTGCAGGGTTCATTCACCTACAGCTCACCAAAAAAAAAAAGCGGTCATTGCTGAGATGGTTTGGATTTTTACATCACCCACATCTAGATGTAATTTTTGTCTGGCAAACAATAGTTAGATGATGCTGGCTGAATAACTGTTGTTTTGAATAAAGATGGTAGTAATGTAAACATATTTTAGCTAGCAAAAAAAAAAAAAAAAAAAGGCTGCTGAAAACTGCTTATCCAATAGTGGCCAGCCAATGGAGTCAAATGGAGTCAAAAGGGGCCTGAGCTTTCGATACTAGCCGAATCTTCATCAGAGGCAAAATGACATTTTTTTGCTAATCATCTGTGCAAATTCTGAGAAGTTTTCCAAAACTGAAATAAAAAGTAAAACATGGAGTTATGATTTAAGCATTACTGGTGCCTTTTTAGAATCATAGATTACATTATCAGTTATTTTTGTTAAGCATTTAGGGGAAAAAACACATAAAAGGCATAAAGTGTTCAGGAAAAAGAGGAGAATGGGAGTAAACTGGAACTTAAATAATCTCCAGAGAAAAAATAAAAAACCTCAGGTACCTGAGATCCTATTCTGGTCATTGTTCAGGCACATGCAGTCTGGAGATTCAAAGTGCTTCATTTGCAGCAGAGTGATTTTTTCTCGCTCTCTCTCTCTTTTTTTTCTTCCATGTGTGAATAGTGGCAAATAAAATGGATTTTTGCATCGTGATGCAAAAACCGATAATTCCTGTATGAGAGTCCTGCTGATGGCGTGCAATCAAACTCACTTCACGGGAGCCGTAATTCATTCTCATCAGCACAAGTCAAGAGCAGGCCTCGACCTTGCTCTGATGCCTGGCTACAAACAGCTCAATAAATCCACAGCTCTGACCAACTGACCCACGAAGTATTGTCCACTACAGCAGCAATTCACTGACCAAGAGTTAAGCGAGAGCCAGTGCGGTCACTGGTACTGGCTCATGAAAGCCATCCCATTCCAGCATCCAGGCTAATAAGCACAATGCCATTGTTTATGCTGATGTGACAAGTGCATAGAGTTGGTTTGCTGTTTTAGAATGAGCCTTTTTTGAGAGAGAGAGAGAGAGATGACATAAAGGTTGACTTGGATACGTCTCAATAACAAAATCGCATCTTCAATTAACATTTATGTTGCTTTCTTTAACCAACTGCTGATGGGAATTGAATGTGCTATGTGTAATCAGAACTGGAATTACAATATCTTGGGGGTATTGGGTTAGAATAGATAGCCATTAATGGCAACCAAGTCAATACCCGTCTGTATCCATACAGCCTCTTCAATCAAATTCCATCCCTTAGCCCAATATCTCCCTCTCCCTCCTCCCTCCATCCCTTCAATTCCATAGTGCATCAACAATTCTTGTTTGTTTAGTTGATACATGTAAAATATATCTCACTTTTCATTTGGTAGAATCTGTACTTTAAAACATTTCTGTAGTGTTTATGATATGTGTGATCATATATCGTCAGTAAGAAATTCCCCACTTGTACACAGACACATTTTGGATAAATTCCTTTTTTGCATATTGTTTATCGAGAGATCCATGTCTTACAAGGTTCACTTCTAAGTAGATCACTCTATTCTATTTCTACATCTACTATATTGTCATCCTTACAAAGTATGCATTATACATGCATTGTACATTCATTCGTGCATGATATATTTTGCATTATACATGCATTGTACATTCATTCGTGCATGATATATTTTGCATTATATTTTATGATTTGTATTTCTTACAAACTGTTGAAGCATAATTAGTCAAATGTATGATTTGTGTTATGTCCGAATATCCATTTTGCTGAAGTATGATTGAATTGAAATATGGTATCAAACACCACAAATCTTTTGCACCAGCAATGAGAACTCTCCTTCAAACATCATCATATTCACTGTCTTATGGTCACTGTATGCAGCAGTGTGATAACATCCCTTTCTGCTCTGAGCCAACTTTCTCCTCTTAGACACAGACAAAACAAAACCTTCACAAGTCTCAACTTCTCAAGCTGTGTTGCTATTGTCTCTAGAATGCCCTGTCCAAGATGAATACACTTCTTACCATGCTCATCTCTGTGACTTTGAATATTATCAGCGCTGTCCTGGCCTAGCACATCTATCTGCTTTGTCTGCTGCCCTCGCTGTTCAAAAGAAGTGATAAGTGGGTCTTTGTAGAGAGACTAACAAGATGACGAACTTTAAGATGCCCTGCAACTGTCATTGTTTAAATCATAAATCAGAGCCAGGGTACATGTAGGTGACAATCTATTGCATTACAAATGCCCGTTGATACATTGTCTTGCTTGGGTTTAACCACAGTTTGTGCTGCCACTTCTGATTATGACAGAGCTGTTGCATCTTTTATCAACACCGAGGGTGACTGTTTAGCTAATGCCACAGTGGACAGAAGAAAAGAGAATATATGTGAGGAAGTCACATTTTCAGGAAAATGAAAACAGTTTGAAAATATCATATTTCACGGTAAATATATGAACATAATTATGATCAAGCACAAAATATGCACTATAACAAATGATTCAGACATAAGGCTGAATTCTAAAATATTGATCTCTCTTTCTCTCCTTTCAGTTTTTCTATTTATCTATCTATTTATTTATCTATCTATCAATTCATCTATCCATCTATCCATCTATCTATTTATCTATTTATCTATTTATTCATCTATCTATTTATCTATCTATTTACCTACCTATCTACCTATCTATTTATCTATATATTCTGTCTGTCTATCTATCCAATCTATAAAGATATATCCCTCTCTGCTAACCTACATTTCTTGTTATTTCAATCCATATATGTGTGTGTTACATAATTTGTGCTAAAATTTGAAAAAAAAAAATCACAGTCTCATCCACACACATTGGTAACAGAGGGAGAATGTCAAATACATTTATTTCAATTGCATGGAATTTTGGCAGGGAAAAATAGTGTATTCTATGACTTTGTTTTCAAAGGTGCAAATACCATTTTTTTTTCATGCAAATTCAGCATGTAGCTGAATTTTGTTTCATTTTTGTCCAACTCAAGCGATATGAAACACAGATCCTAAGGCTGTCACACATTTTCATATCATGGTATCCATTCTTATCTCCAATATACAGGCCTACTATACCTCAGTAACATCCCAGTGAGTTTTTGCAAACATATTGTATAACACGACAGTTAACTTCTACTGCAGGGCCAAGCTCAAGTGAACTGCACCTTCAAAAACTGGGGCAAAAGCAATACTATGGACATGAATTATCCCATTAATGAAAGGCAGATAATGACCTCTATTCAGCACTTTCCTTTTACTGTCTTTCCCCCTTGTCTGTCTGTCTGTCTGTCTGTCTGTCTGTCTGTCTGTCTGTCTGTCTGTCTGTTAATCTCCCCCCCCCCCCCCTTTGTGCTGCTATCATTTTCAGAAACAGAGCATATGACCTGGAGTACTGACAGTAAAACCACTTTATGGTGTACCCACGACAGTATTTGGTATCAAAGTTACCCAGATCAAAGAGATACTTGGAAACAGGGACAATCCAATTATCTTTTGCACTCAAGTGGAAAATCATTTTTTCAGTTTGTATAAAAATATGAGCTATAGAATACATAATCGTTGCCAAGCTTGAAAATTCCTACTCCAATTTAATCATGGAAATGTGCAGATGATTATATTGCGGTACTGCATTAGCTCTCATCTATCAGAATATGCAAAATATTGTGATAGATGTTCCCCATTACCACATGATAATGACCCAATCTTTATGAGAGTTGATATTCTTGAAATTCAGATCAGTTTATTCCAATCAATCATGAAACAATATCAAAATAGAATACAAAGTATAAACAATATGAGTCAATGGTCATCGGGAAACTGTGGCCCTGAGAAACAAATACAATGATTGAAATGTATGTGAGAATCTTAATAATATCTTCAGTGAAGTATTATCATAAAGATTCAATTTTCTCTGTGGTAATGACCTTACTTTAAAACAACAACTTTGAAAATGGCATTCATTTGTTTTCGCAATCAAACTCTTCATTTCTTCCTTTTCTCATCATCTCATCCTTCTCAATCAGTTACTTCAGATTTATTGGTAATTTTTCCATTATGACTGATGCCATTGTAAGGAAGTACAATAACAATAAGATCAGATACACTTTAAAAGGGTGCTTGTATCAACTCAGCACCAACATAATGAGAATGAACATTTTCACTTGATTATTCTATAAGGTTAGAGAAAGTGTGGATGTCTACATTCCTGTTAAAACAAACCCCATAGATTTGATTGATTGATTGATTGATTGATTGATTGATTGATTGATTGATTGATTGATTGATTGATTGATTGATTGATTGATTGATTGATTGATTGATTGATTGATTGATTGATTGATTGATTGATGGATGGATGGATGGATGGATGGATGGATCGATTGATCGATTGATTTGATTGAGTTGAACTAATTGATGTGTGATAATGACATTGGTAATCACTGATACCATTTGCTCAAGGAGAACAAAAACAGAGTACACATCCAGCCTCAAATATTTGGTCTAATGCCTTCCTTACTTACATTCAGTCTCTGTTACTTCATATTTTCATTACTGGACACAATACAATCATTATTTCTCCTTTAAAGTTATGTCCACTTCTCTTCACCATACCATCCCCCCCCCACACACACACACACACTATCATACAAAAGGAACTTTTCTCCTATAAACAGTCAAATGACATTTATACTAATCAAAGATGATTATTCACAGCCTAACCTCCAGTAGTATCACTAATGAACTGTAAGATAAAATATTTTATACTCTCTAAACAACATTTTACTTTTATGATGAAATTTGTTCTCTCCTTCCATGAGAACAGTTATTCTTTCCTGAGGATATGTTCTATTAAAATCTACTTAACTTCAACAAAGATGGAGCAGCCTGTTTATGATTCAGAGATAATAATTCTCTTTTTCTCTCCATCTCTCCCCTGTATCTCTTTCTCTCCCCCTCATCCTCCCTGACAAGTGTCCAATGAACTGCAAGAAAGGCCACCAGACAAGAGTACACATATCTTCTTCCATTATTTCTAAGATATTGACATCCCCTTATGAAAAAAAAAGATTATCCTGTTTCCCCAAAATACAATAAATTCATATCATAATATGTAAGTGTGAGAAGATCGTTATGACATATCATCAATTTTTCCCTCTGTCTGTCACACACACACACACACACACACACACACAAACATAAGCATATACACATCAATGCACACTCTCTCTCTCTCTTCACTTCTGTCGTATCAATTTCTCTTTTATTTTCTCACTCTATATTATGTTCATTGATCTATCTCCACCTATCTCTGTGTTTTTTTTGTCTCCCTTCCTTTTCTTCCTTTCTTTTTTGGCATCTGTATCTCAAGCTCTCGGCTAAGAATAAGAAGGTTTGCCACAATCAAGCCTTCAGTCTTCTTCCCCAGCGGCACAAAATGCACTTCACATATGAAGGCCGCAAAATGAAAGGGTCCGGGGAATATCAATCTCTCACAGAATGTAGCCCTGTTTACATGCATGCATGTTTCCTCACTAAAACATGATACACAAGCATTCTCTTGCGCCGTAGAATCAGCACATAATTTGGCTTTAACATTCCCTGGAACTCTTTAGCGCCAGCTAATCAAATCGAAATCAACTCAATCAAGTTTTTTTAGTCCATAAAGAAGAACAAAAACATGCATAGCCATAGCTTTATTAGTGGCAAGACAATACACATGATATGCACAGAGGTGCTATAGCTGATCACTTTTACAGTCTGAAACATTATATATTCTTTGATTTAATAACATAACGAGCATATTTAGTTCATGACATTGTGAATGCTCTGCCTTACGCATAGAGTCACTTCACAGAAACTCCCATTTACCAACCATCCTAATTATTATTCTGAAAAATCACATATACTACAAAGATCAAACAATAACAAGCATATCTTTGAAACATTTCAAAATCATGCACAGTCTTTACACATGGACGCAATTCATGCCTTTTTGCCTCTCAAATGGAGACAAATGTCAATTCGAATACGCTTTCATCGTCATTGCGCGTAGGCGGGACGTTGAGGGAACGTGGAGAAATGCCCGCGTGTGGAGGCTACCCCTTCAATAACACCTCCACATCATCACAGAATTCACTAATCAAAGTGAGGTACAAACGGCCTGAGAGCTGTGCCAGACTCCACTAAGGGAGTTCATTGACGGAGGCACCGCCACAATGCTCCTCTTTTCCCTTCTGCCAATCTTTGCATAACACACCATATAGATGCAGAACATTTTGCACCTAGATGGATTTCTTTTCTCAGTTCTATGTTTGTCACACGTTGCACAGTAATTTCATCAAGTCGTCATGTATTGGAAATGAGAGCTATGTTACATTTACATGTTATACTGTTGCCCCTTGTTTAAAGAGAATCATGTTTATCTGTGAGGGTGAGTTTGCACCAAAATAAGATCTCTTTGTATAAACAGGAATATTCCGATACCAAACAACATCTTCGTATTAAACATGGTAGAAGTTGGGAAGGCTTTTCTCTGAGAATAACATCCACTAACCTTTATATGTACCAAGGCAGTTACCTTACAGGGGAATTCAAAACAAGTTAAAACTTCGTCTGACAAGAAAAAGTCAAATTTTAAAGGCATCACAGTGACAATTTGATCAAAACTGTCAAATTATTTTTCCAACTATGGGGTGGATGATCTACAATGTAAGTTTGATGCTGTTTTACTCCAATACATATGAAAGCAGAGAAGACAAGATGTCAAAACATGACCCAATTTCAAAATGCAAACATTCATGATGAATGCTGTACGTGATATTAAACATGTTACACACATAATCAATAATTTAGCACCACTGCGCCATACTCTCTTCAATCAATTTTTGGCTTCGTTTATCTACATTAGTTTCTCATTTAAATTTCTGCAACCATATCATGCACCAACAAAAGGATTGACATTTTTGTTGTGATGTTTGTACCATCTACAAGCCTCAGATTTTACACCAGACAGCAATAGAAAAAGACTGGAATCATATTTCTACCACAGGCAGTGTTGATAAGCACAGTATCATACTGATATTAAAATTTTTCCGTGGCACCAGCATCTGGATACTGTAAAGCCAGGTAATTTCACAGCATGAAATTTTCGCTCATTGAAGCCTATGATCTTTTTTGCGGCATTAACTTTTCACAAATTGCCACTGGTATTCAATGCATATAGTGTAGACAAGAACTTTCATGTACATTTTCATTTTGCGAATCTTGGCTCTCGCGAAATTCAAGAAATTAAAATGCACAAGAACATTTCTGGTTTTACAGTATTTGAATGGAGTCAATCTGTATCATGATGCCTGGTATTTATGTCGGGTGAGAGTTAATCAAAGCTTTGTATATGAAGCATTCACAGAATGACTGTGATGACTTGTGCGACAGGCTACTGTGATTATAAACTTAACTTAACCTTGCAATTCATGGAAACATTTCTTGCAATTATAATAAACAGAACATTCTGAGGTAAATTTTGCATCCCAAAGGGGAATTACTGACAATTACTGTAGTTGAAGTATATTTGAGCAATATGCATCAAAGCTCCTTTAACATAAAGTTTTAGCTCACTTCACTACCTATAACAAAAAATCTCATACCCTGTACATGTTGTAGTCTAAGGGAGTATTGGTGTATATTGTGTATGACCTTAAGACAGCTAATTTTGTAAATAATTTATGTGCGAAGACTGCAAAAACATCAAATCAATTGAATTACAGATGAATTAACACATTTTTCGTTCTGCCTACGAACCTAATCAAACTAATTAATGAAAACAGAATGACTTGAGAGAACCTCAATCAACATCTCTCCACGTCTAAACGTCAACGATCCATTGTTTACGTCTGCGAATTCAGCTAACCAAATCATGTCAATTTGATATGATAATTGGTGTTTGGATGCAGAAGTCCATTTCGATTGTCGAGTTGAATTATACAGCATACAAAACAGGCAGGCCCCTCTACAACTGATATGCACTCTACATTTCCCGCATCTGAATTCATACCGACCCAACTCCTCGAGGCAGAAACGGCATCTCGATTCTCATCGCATCTCGCTCCTTTCATTGCTCTTCCTTTTTTCTACGTTCACTGCCAACGTTTCCTTCCTACACACAATTATCCCCGCCTCCAAGCACACGCAGTATCCCTGAGGCCGCATCGTCGTCGGTGCCCTTTACTTTCCTTCTGCCTATCCTTCTTTTCCATACCTTGTCACCATCACTGCAATGCCCTCCAGCAAATGGGAGTTCACGAAACCTTCCCTTGTTGACAGCCTGATGAAAGAGTCTTGTTTTGATGGGATTCATATATCCAGGCTCCCCCCCCCCCCCCCCCGCTTGATTCTTTTTCAGAGTGAATACTCAGCCATTGCTTTTAAAGGACAAGTTCACCTTCATAAACATAAGGATTGAGAGAATGCAACAATAATAGTAGAACACATCAGTGAAAGTTTGAGGAAAATTGGACAATCGATGCAAAAGTTATGAATTTTTAAAATTTTTGTGTTGGAACCGCTGGATGAGGAGACTACTACAGCTTGTGAGTCATATGCGTACAACAGTATAAAGAAAATGTAAAAGAAAATTCAACATATTTTTACTTTTTTCGCATAATAAAAGAGCACTTGACTTGCCTCTTTCTAAAGGCGAGAGGAATAATATTACCCATAACATTTGTCGGTAACGAGTCAGGGGAATGTGTACTTTTGTCAAAAGATTGAATTTAGTGAAATTCTCTTTATATTTTCCTTATATTGTTGTACGCATGTGACATCTAAGTTATACATTTTACACTGCAGTAGTCTTCTCATCCAGCGGTTACTGCACAAAAACTTCAAAAATTCATAACTTTTGAACGGATTGTCTGATTTTCCTCAAACTTTCACTGATGTGTTCTACTAATATTGCTACATTCTCTCAATCCTTATGTTTATGAAGGTGAACTTGTCCTTTAAAAAAAAAGAAGATAACACTTCCACGGGATGCACACATGAAGTCGGTTCAAAATAATTTAACCCTTTATGTGCACAGGAGCTTAGCTTAACTTACCCAGCTTTTCATCAACATTTAGTACTGTAACACCAGAAATTTTCATGTGCATGAAACTTTTGCCAATTTCATAACGAGCCATGAGTTGTGAAAGTAGAAAGCACGCAGAAGGTTTTGTCTGCACAGTGTATTGAATGTCTGCAGCAATTTGCAACAGTTTTGATCCACACATGTTTTTGCATGGTTTTACAGTAATCCATCCAAACTTGGCCAAGTTGTAAACTTACCATGCGCATTAACCCATAAGTCACTGAAACACCCAAAACTGCCTATCCATTTTCTTTTAATGTTTTTATGCTTCACCATTTTTTGTTCATTTTCATTGAGAGAATATATAAATATGTCATTTGATAAAGGTCAGAGTTACACAAATGTATATCAGAATTACCTCTGTGACACACCATTCTCTTGGTAAAGTCTTAGACTTTCAAATAAACATTTAATTTATAATAGACAAAAATAAACATGCAGTGAGCTATTTCATATCATTTATAGCAAGTTGTCCAAATGAGAGCTATATTGCTGTACCTTCCAGGGGACAATAGGCTATTATGTACAGAGTCTTCAGTGGCTAAAGGGTTAAAAAGGAATGCATCCCAAAAGTATGTCATAAGATGATGACACCATCATCTCAGCTGAAGTATGTGTGTGTGTTTGTGACCAATATCAATATTTGGTGAAAACACACATAACTCTTTGAGGTTTGTTTGTTTGTTTGTTTGTTTTGTTTTTTTTTTTTTGAGGGGGGAGGATTTGTCCATTATATCTGATGTAGAGACAAAATTGACGATTAGTAGTGGATGATACCACACAAGATAAAAAGCTGGCTTCTGGACATTTCTCTGATATTTCAAATGCATGACTCACTGGTTAAGGTGGCACTAACCATAATCTGACTGGCATCCTGGTTTCCATAAATATGTTACCATTATTGTCAAAAAGTCTTCATCTTACGGTGCTTCACAAAAAGATGAGAACTGTTCATCCACCATCTTAACAAACTTATCAACCCCTTGGTTACTGAACAACTGCCACATCAGCCTACTCCCATCATGCATATCATCTTCATTTCATGGAGAAATATTTCTTAAGGACTTCTGGAGTTTACAGGTACCCTATGAATCCACCTCGAATCTACTCCTTTGGACGCGCGATTGTGAACAACGTTTTTTTTTTTAATGCATAGATGGAGATTACTGCCGTTTAAACTAACAGGTCTTCACTCCACACAAAATCATTAGAGCTTAGCCCCCGGCGAAATGCAAACATTTTGTCTGCTGCTCACTTGCTCTTCTCACAACCAAGTTAAGTTTTCACTCATCAGCCAGTCATATAGAGCACGAGGAGGACCCCAAGCATAAATCCATGGCGGAGGTTGGTTTGAATGTGCGTATGTAGTCTAATTACCAGACCCAGGCCATTAAAAAAATGAAAGAAAAGAATAAAAATGAATCATACTGCTGCTTTGCTGGCAAGCTTAAGTCTGCATCTGGTACGCTTTGCTTGACTAGCATCCGGATTCATCGTGATATTAGATCCTCCCTCCTCCTTTGTGGAGGGAAAAAGAACAGCCATGAAAGTCCAACTGTGACGGAGATATTGATAGCCGTAAGCCCGCGAGTGAGCAAAGCGAGACGCACACTCAGAGCGCCCAGACAATGTGACGCTCCCGCTTGACATTTTCATCAACGGGGGAAGAACTCGGCTGAAGATATTACATCCGAAAACAATGATGGAATGAAAAAAAAAAGACCTGCTCTCAAACAATGACAGAGGGATCTAATTTGATTTCAATCATCTCGTCTCTGTGATTCGCTGCCCTTGTGGTCAAACTGAGGAGTTTTCTAATCCGGCTGACAATATTCCGCTCAGAATATTGTGATGCTGAAAAATTGTATTCAGATATAAACGATGCTGTTGAAAAAAATATCAACTCTCTCATTACCATTTGGAAATCAACTGCATTAGATGTCAATGGTAGCTTGATGCAGCAGCACTAAGATGGTTAAATAATTAGATTGATTGATTGATTAGAATTGATTTGGGTTTATTTGTCACTGCTATTAGGAAGCACTGAATGCTTATAAACATGCTAACACATACCGTAAAACCAGAATGTTCGCATGCATTTTAATTGTGCAAACTTTGCGAGAGCCAAGATTCGCAAAAATTAAATGCAAGCAAAAGTTCTCATCTATACGGTACTAAATATATTGAATGCCAGTGGCAATTAGTGAAAATTTCATGCCGCGAAGAAAAGCCATCTGCTCCAATTCATGAAAATTTCATGCCGCGAAAATATCTTGCTTTACAGTAACCAATGGATTTGAGTCAGAGCCAAATTGTTACAAAGCTGTCACTCATATGATAAACATTCGTTGATACAAGACCAAGATTCTGACTATTGAAAGGAATTATTGCCTAGTGATAGATGTAAAAGTTGAAGTATACGATGACTCTGTCCATGTGTCAACTTGACAATATTGTGGATGACTCTTGGACATTGAAAATATCATTAACAAGTCCAATTTTACTAAGATGATGCACTGGTCACTTGCTTTGGATCCTCATTTTTTTTTAAAGTAAAACTAACTGTCCAATGAATCTAAGTCTCTTTAAGTATCTTAATTCACCTCATTGACATAAATTTGGTTATTTGTTTGAAGTGCCTCTTGAAGGCAACAAACAGAGAGTGGTCAAATACAATGTACCGTACTTCGAATTAATGAAAGGATTGAACGCTTCACACCTTAGGACTTTTTATCCAGGAAGTTGAATGCAAAATACAGGTATTCTGTCTGTTCGTGAACGATAACATTACATCTGACCAAATCAGTTAGCCATGTCATATAAAGCTAGAAAATGATTTAACGAAAGCCGGATTTCTCTCGAGGAATGACCCTAGGATGGTGATTTGGGGGGGGGGGGGGGGGGGAGGTGGTCATGTGACACAACCCAAATATCAAACATCAAACATCGTTCCAAGCCCAGCGGGGTGTCACTGCCACGTTCCGAATGTTAACCCTGCACTCCTGCCTGTCACAAATATTTTGTCTTTGAACTTCTCAGCCATAACCCCCGACAGTAATTCGATTTGCAGGACTTCAGTATTAACTTGCATGCCGACTTTATACTTGTGGGTGCATGGTCTGACGGTCGTGGGAGTAGGAAGGCAAAAGAGGAGAGAGAGGGAGAGAGCTGGCTGTGGAGTCTGCTGAAATAATAATGGTGCAACACAATGACATGTTTGGAATATTTTGGCTGAAGATTGAATTCTGATCACCCATCTTTACCCAATAAAAAAGAAAAAGGTTGAGAAAGGAAAGGGCGCGGGTTGGAGAGATTGAGTGAGAGAGACAGATGGACAGGGTGAGTGAGTGCAAAGATAGATTGAAGGAGGAAATTAGGAAGAAATGATCTGCTTCTTCCTCGAAATCATCAACTACTGTATATGCTGTTATTTTCGCGTACAAATATTTTCGCGAATGAGGAGGTCACAGACATTTTTGCGTGATGTTGTTTTCCGCGAATTGACACTGGCACTAACGTAAATGCACTATTACCCAAGTGCATGGAGACATATTCAAGTGTTGTTAAATTTGCGATCCAACTGTGATTTGCGAAAATGCGAAAATTAAACCCTCACGAAAATAACAGCTTATACAGTAGTCACAATCATCCATGCTCTGAATAAAATGAATGCATGCTGGTGAAGGTAAAGGAAGAAATTTTAAAGCTACGCATCTTGTTCATTCAGGTTTTATCATCATTGTCAGTGAAAGTAGCAGTGATGAAATCATCATATTTCACCAGGAAAAGAATGTTGTATAATGAAAAGGTCTTGACTCCATAAAATCATCATCAACATCACTGTTATGAAAAGCAGTACTATCATTATTTTGTCATTACTACAATCCTAATTTTTGATTATCATTTTCATCATTAATGACTAATATCTTAAAGGGATCGTATAGTTTTGGTTGAGACCTCATTTCAGGTTTCTAACATTTTTTGGTGAGATAATGAGAAACCTCTTATGAAATATGAAAGAGCATGTAATTCCATGAGGAATTCAACATTTATTTTGATGAAAATTGGTTTTAAAATGGCTGAGATATCCAAAACAGAGTGATTCTAATAAGTGTGGGACCCACACTTTATCATGATCGCTTTGTTTTACTTTGTTTTTTGGATGTTTCAGTCATTCCAAACCCAATTTTCATCAAATAAACTTTGAATTCCTCTTAAAATGGTATGCTCTGAACTATTTCATAAGTGTTTTCTTGGTATCTCGCAAAAAGTTAAAAGTCCACTTCTCATCTCTACCAATACTGTACTATCCCTTTAAGATGTTATAGATATTATCATTTTATCATATATGAACTATCATTATTGTCATTGCTATGCCATTATTATCATTATCATATCATCATTATTATCATTTTCACCATCAAACTCAATATCACTACTATCATCATCATCATCATCATCATCATCCTCATCATCATCGTCATCATCATCATCATTATGCATATCATCATCTTTCCTTGCTTTGCTGGGAAGGTACATGTAGTCACAAGGGTCATCTAGAGATACAATGTATTACTATTTCGAGCACCACAAACATTTCAGAACACGAGTATATCAGGATTGGATACAAAGAGGGAGTAGAGACACGATTCTCATTGCCAACGGCACAACATCGGCTCTTTTGCGAGGTATATCTATTTCATCGTTACCCCCTTCAGGCAAAAATGAGATGCACACATGGGCATTTCTGATTCTGGGAGCCAGGGGACCGGGCGCCGCAAAGCACGGAACACATCATCAGAATACATACCTCACATAGATGCCTCGAAGGAGACGTCAACTTACAGCAGTACCGCTTGGCAGTCACGATCGCCTGTGTTCAGCGGAGGCATCACTATGCTTGGCACATAATTATGTTCTCTCAATAAAACTTCTTGGGACTACTAGTAGCCCCTCCCCCAAAACAAGAGCTGGCTTTTACAACAGAGTTTTTTACAAGCTGACCACGAGGGGAGGGATGGTCAAGTGATACACCAAAGGCCTACTCCATGGATACAGTGAGATGATGCCGGAGGAGCAACAGCATCATATGTCACCGCTGTCGTGGCAACCCTTGCTCCTTGGTGCACTTTTCTCCTTCCTCCTCCTCCTCCTTCTCCTCCTCCTCTTCTTACAGTCTTTTTGACCTCATCTTTAAGGACACACTTCTTTTTTTTTTCTTCTTCTTCACGGCTAGGCTAGCTGGGAGGGACCAGTCTGTTGTTGGTGTTGGCCACACTTCCAGTGGGGCCCATGGGATAAGTTATCACCACAACACTTGGGGGAGAGTGTGTCTCACAGACAGAGAGGGGGAGAGGGAGAAAGAGATAGAGAGAAAGGGGAAAAGATGGAGAGACAGAGGAAGAGGGAAAAACAGGAGATGAAGCAAGGCCAGATGAGAATCTGGAAATGATGTGGTCTCTACTTCAGACCCTCCTAATCCCAAGGTCTGAACCTACTACAGACCAATTACTGTAAAGCAAGATTTATTCACAGCATAAAATTTTCACCAATTGCCACTGGCATTCAATGCATTTTGTGTAGACAAGAATCTTTGTGTGCATTTTAATTTGGCAAATATTGGCTCCTGCAAAATGCACCCAAACATTTCTGGTTTTAGAGTAGTTCACCAAATTTATAATATACATCTGCTATTTCGTGTCACTGTTGCATCAGTGACCTGTTTGATACAGGGATTAGAGCTTGCCATAATTATTGATTGAACCGAGAAATGTTTAGAATAAAAATTTCAGGGAATTTGGATAAAATGTAAAAAAAAAAATTAAAGAGAATGTGGCAAATATATTACAAGAAAACTGCTACTCTCATGGATTTTGACATTAAAACTTTGTCAAAAAGAATTACTGCAAGTGGTAAAATTTCTGGCATCATGATTTTAAGCATCAGTTACATTGTATTGATACACAAATGAAAGTGAGCCCAGCTGCTTTACAATTCTTGCTCTTTATACGTATGTATGTACATATATATATATATATATATATATATATATATATATATATATATATATATACATATATATATATATATATATATAAAGATAGATACAGGCTGGTAGAATACAATTTATGCTCATGGAAATAAAAACAGCACATTGCTATAATAGGCCTTTATATTTTACCTTATCACAAATTATGAAATAAGATGGAAAATGAACATAAAATACAAGTGTGTGACAGATGATGGCAACAGATTATTAAATTTAAGGAGAACACCCCCTCAGAGTGAGAAATTGTCCCCTGTTGGAGAAAGATAGAAGAGGTATGTGATCAGTAAGAGGAAGACAGAGAGATAAAGCCCAGCCTATGATGGAAGGCTAGCAGAACCTTGAGGTAGTAGTAACCTCAGATGTCCTCAGGATTACCCTGCTCCACAGGGGGAGGGGGAGGGTAGGGCAGGATGGGGTGGGAGGGCTGGTCTGCCCAGGAAAATGAGAGGACCTAGTCTTATCGCAAGGATACCTGTATAATCATTCATGAATCTCACATGGCAATATTGATTTCAGTTGCAAAGAGTATGTGGGATTCATCTATACACATCTATAAATCTTTGTTGCTTATTTTGCATATTTTATACATATACATGTAAATAATTGAATGTATAAAAATATATATTTATAAGAGATAAAAAAAAAGAAAAGGGGGATACAGAGACAGAGACCCAAGACTACACAGGCATGGTAATTCCTTAACCCATTGAGGACGGTTTGATTTTGCTACAACACGCATTTCCCATAGACACCTGCCCGAGTATACTCGGGACTCGTCCTCAACGGGTTAACAGCTCACCATATCTTCAGCTGAGAACCAAAAGGGCGCTGTTGCATACTATTAGAAGAACTGAGTGTAAATTAAAACAAAACAGTCAATATTCATTAAATAAACAGCTCATTTAATCCAAAGTGAGTAGATTTATAAGCATTGTTATAGATAATGAGTGAAATAGCACCCTTGAGGATTTGATTTTGAACATTTTACTGAAAATGAAAATAATTTCAATTTAGCATCATAATATAGAGATCATGCTCTACTATGCGATACCAATAACTCAATATCCCCCCCAAAAAAAACAAAAACAAAAACAAAAACACGGCAACAACACCCTTTCGGTTCTCAGCCAACAATATTGATGATATTGATAAGACAGATTACAATCGGTAATAATGTCCTCTCAGCTGGCTACCTCAAGAGTATCTTTTTCTACCCTGTAAAATGAATACATGTTTTCTTCCATGTACATCATTATCCTGCAATTCATATTCATAATTCTGACTGCAAATCATAAGATAAGAATGGATCAAATAAGATCATTATGTTTGAATTCGCTGTGAATAAGCTCTAACTTGCATTTAATCAACTTGTGGATGATGCACTGATTTTCCTCTAACACACATTTGCCATTTACCTCAGCCCAAGAATTCTCAGGACTAGTCTTCAAAGGGTTAAAGCTGCAACAATCTCAGCTAATATAAAAGGGATAAAAACATAATTGTATATCAAGTTCATACTTGCCTAATCCTAGTATAACATCTTAACAAATAATGACTAATAGAGGTGAAAGCTGTTTTATCTTTATAGCTTTTTTTCATCAGTTCAGAAGGGAATATTATTTACTCTAGTGATATATACACATCTCAATCACAGTGCAGATGTAAACAACAAGACACAAAAAGGTGGAACTATCATAGTAATATCCACAAGTGCCTGCAAATGAGAACAACTTGTACTATATCTCGCACACATCTGCCACATGCATGCAATGGTCCCAGGGTCCAACACCAGTGGACGTGAGATGTATAGAGACATAGCATCGCTAATCAAGATGTCATTTAATTACCGGTACAGCTTGGTGCAGCAGAGAGACAGAGATAGAGGGGAATGATGACATCATAATAGCTTACTAAACGCTCTGGAGGGGGCGGAGTTTGCTGACTTAATTAGGGGTGCACTAACCCAATCAGTGGAAGCAGTTGGTTTGGTAGTAACCAAACTTTCCATTGACCATACACCATCCATCTCCATTGACTGGGTCAGGAGAATGACTCCGATTTCTGATGGATGTACCTGGTTTATGGGGGGAAAAAGCTAGATTTTATGAGATGACTCTGTCTTTTTTTTTTTCACGTAGTTTTCATCTGTGACATGAATGAGATGTTTATTTCCTTTTGATAGAGGAATATATAATCACAAGGGAAAATAGCACTCCCTTTTGGAAATGGCAAGAGCTCTTTAAGAAACAATGCTCAATAATGCAAATTTATTTCTCCTGAATGAAAATGCTCTGAAATGCTATTCATAAGACACAATCACCTTTTGTTGAGTTTAAATGAGGGAGGAAGCACAAATTCCACTGTTAGGAGAAGCATGCTGAAAAGAACCAATCAGTTCAACATAATTGGGGGTTGAGTACAGCGACATGCTCAATGGAGATTTCCTTGGATACCCCCAGGGGCATTCCTTTCTATCTTTGTCACTGTGTTCCAAGATGTTCAACTGATGATCGATGTCTGTCATTGGAATCAAATCAAGGCTTCAAAGTAAATAAACTAGGGTCAGACATGTCCCCTTGACTGACAAGTGATTCTTATACAACTCTTGCATATTTCAGACAATTACTTTGTTTGAAACATGTGACAAGTTGGATATTTACATTTGTCAGGCTTTTGATCATATCTACACCAAAAAGATCTTTTTTAGCCAAATTTTCCCTAAAAGTTTAAAAACACAATTCTTTTTCCTCAAGAAGTGATACCTGATGAGGTGAACAAAGTCTACAAAACAAGCAGTCTTTGTCTGGATGAAAACAAGGACTGGATGAAAACAAGGTTTAGAAGTTATCTAAGTCATCGAAAACAATATGTTGCATTTAAATCCAGTCATTCGTTCCATTTGAACGTGTCATGTGGTGTCCCTCAGGGATCTATCCTCGGGCCTCTACTTTTTTTGATTTATATTAATGATATCATTAATTCCTCTCCTCGTTTAAACTTCATTTTATTTGCAGACGACACCAATGTTTTTTATTCCCACAAGGATATTGTAACATTGGTGGATACATTTAACATGGAATTAAGTAATATTTCGAAATGGTTTAGAAGTAATAAGCTTTCATTGAATATTGATAAAACATGTTTTATACATTTTCATACGCTTCAATCTCAACCCACCCTTCCTCAAAGTATTTCTATTGATGATATAAACATTGCTGAGAAACATTCAACCAAGTTCCTAGGAGTGACCCTAGATAACAATCTAACTTGGAATACTCATGTTCAGAATATTATAACAGCAATATCTAAGGCAACTGGTGTGTTAAGGAGAATAAAATACTTAATTAATGATCAAACTTTAATGATGTTATACAACACTTTATTTCTACCATATGTAATGTACTGTAATATTGTATGGGGCAACTGTAGTAAAACCAAATTGAACACAATTTTTCTTCTTCAGAAAAAGGCTCTTCGTATATGCACACATTCAAATTTTTTGGCTCACACTGATCCCATATTTTATCGCCTAAAAACCCTAAAGGCCCATGATATACATTCATATTTAACTGCTATATTTATGTACAAACACATTCGAAATTTATTACCATTTTTCCATAATGCCCTAGTTACTAATGATCATATTCACTCATACCCTACCCGTCGTTCCCATGATTTTCATTTAAGTAATCCAAAGCTTTTACTTGCTCAAAAGTCGATTAGATATCACGGTCCGGATACATGGAACACTCTTCCCGAAGAGTTGAAACAGTGTGCCTCCTTGTTTTCATTCAAAGCAAACTTAAAGAAGCATATTTTATCACAGTATACTTCAAATACGAATTAAGCCCGAATAATTTATATGACTTATGTTGGTCTCCCGATAGTAGCAACATCGTAAGTCATTCCCTCTTCCAGCAAACCAATTTTATCATTCCAAATCCCAGCCTATCTGCCCCTGTGCACTCTCAAGCACTCGCACGCACATTCACCACCTTCACACATCAGAGTTTATTTTCCCCTGCTATCCTCGCAGCAGAATTTGTATTGTTTACCAATTTACCTATACCTACCTTTTCCTCGGGCCGGCCATCTTTTCAAGCAATGCTTACAATGGCGGCCCTCTGCATTATCATTTCCTAAATATAATATTGTTATTGTAATCCCAGCTGCATAGACATGCATACTGTAATATCATTAATTTCCTTTTATATCATTGTTTATGCAAGTCAAATGACTCTGTTTCAAATATACTTTGTATATTTCCCATGTTCACGATTATTCAGTTTATGTACAATGTATATTGATTTGCAGAAAATAAAGTATCTATCAAAACAAAATCTAGAACAGAATTAAGTAATAAAAAAAGAAGAAGAGATTTTTGCTCTCTGCCCAAATCTATATAGAAGATTGCTGTGTGTTAGATTTTGTCTCATTGTCAGTGACAGTTGAAATACCATGGGGATAGGACTTCTTATTGTGATTTTAGACCTTATACACATGGCGTACCAGCAGAATGTGTGGTTGACACACAATACGTAGGTGCTAAAATTAATTTCCCAGTCCTGTGGGTCCTTTTTTTTTCTACAGAGGAAGAGGACACAATCATAATGGGATTTGGTTGTACATATGTCAGCAACATTGAGACATCTCAGAAAATCAGTATACAATGTACATGTGTATGACATAAGATGAAAATCTGATATCCTTTTTACCATAAAATGTCCATGGAAGTCCTTCTACAGTGTTCACTTAATTTACTACTTAGTTTTCTGCATACTAACCAAAAAACAAAGAAATATTACTTAACCTTTGTAATGCCACGGACTTTAAACAGAGTACACAATGCTCCAGAGTTTTCTGCACCAATGTGAACGCAAAAGCTACACTCGTCCCCTGCAAGATTCTGAAATCTTTCTCAACCTAATGTATACACAGCCTCACTGGCAAATGGACAAGTAACAAAGAAATATCACCAATGAACACATGACTTACACATGATATTTATTCTCCCTGATTCCAGATATTTATTCTCCCTGATTCCAGATTTTATATGTAACCCAGATCATACAAAAAAAGTGATTTTTTATTCAGATAAGCGGAGGCAGAATCTTGACCTGACAAAGACAGAGATACATATGACCTGCGCTATCTGTGAGATTTCACTCCAGTAACAGATTCTTGAGATTGTTCAAATGTCTGACTTTCTCTCAAGATTACCTCTCATCATCTTCAGTTGGACCTATACTGTCAATAGAGGGCACACTTCTCATTTACTGGTCTGACAAGATTTGCTGCCTCGTATTTTTCATCTCCTCGTTCGTCCTTTGGCATGCCACGTACATAATAACGTCGAAACCAAAACGATGGGATGCATTTCTGACAGGAGTAAAAGCTGAAGAATATTCATGACTCTATGTTTCTGTCCAGTCACATTAATTTGGGAAAACAAGTTTGTATAACATAGTAATATCTGACTCACAAATACAGGTGTACTATTCCTATCTCACACACCCTAGGCTGTCTTCCAACACAATCTTACCTATACTTACATTGTTCATGCCTGTTAGCTATGATTTCTTCTTTTTCTTCTCCTGCAAGTAAACTTTAATGATATGCATGTTGTAATAGAATGAAACTTTTCAATAATCTAATCGTTGTTCTAATATCTGATGTAACCTGAAAGGGGCATTGCAATATACTTCTGCACTACGATGATGTTGTGCAGGGTTGCATATGAAGAGTTTGTTCGCAAAAACCGATAAGTCCATATTTGCCAAACGGAGATATTTGCGATTAAAGGCCAAGAAAAATAAAGAGAATAATAAGAAATTTTTTGCTTCTTTTGACCATAACTTCAAAAATGTACCTTTATATGTAGTGACCAACATATCATTTAAAAGGTACTATTTTGTACTTTATGACAGACACCATACTTCAAAATCTTCAAAAATGGACTGATCGGTTTTTGCGAACAAACTCTTCATATGATTGTATCATATTTCTGGTGTGGAAATTTGATCTTATCACCATTGCAAACATTGATCAATTTACATTAATTTAGCAATATATCATGAGTCAGAGACCTGTATTTTCCCCAATACAAATGAAAAGTTTGAATGCAAAAAAAAAATGATAAACCATATTTTCCACGTTTTTAAACTGAGGCCATTAAATAGAGAAATTTAAAATCTTTTCAATGATAATGCACTTGTTAGATAACAAGAAATGTTTTTCAATATTATAATATACATTTTTTTTTCTTCAGTGTTTCTTAGCAGTCTTAATCTCAAATTGGTAAAAATGGATACCCTTTCTGCATTTAAACTTTTCAAACGATTGTGTGGATGTTGAAAAAAAAAAAGTTTTATATTACATCCACAGAGGAGAGAAAGTCATCACAGATATTTTCAAATATGAGATTATTACAAGTTTATCCAATGTTCAACAACGTGCATTTCCTGATGGAGATAAGAGTGCCTAACTGTATGTCTCAGCCTTGGACAGGTAGGCCATCAACTTGTAGTGTTTTCTTTGATTGCCTAACTCTGTGTAACTTAGTCTGCTGCCCTCTCTTGTTCAAATCTGGGTGAATCCATACATATCAAATGTTCAAGGAAGACACAAGCCAGGGACCTATTGCATAAAGATGTTTGCAATCATTGCAAGTTGCATTAATGGCAGATGCCACAGCAATGACTAGAAGACCATTTACTGGTCGTTTGCTGCCTGCTGCCATAGTAACTGTAATTATTGCAACTGACAACTGAACACCTCTCTGTGAACTGGCAAAACGGGGTCCAAGCTTTCACAGAATTAACAAAACATAGATAAGGCCTACCCATGGCCTGATTGGAATGTGAAATGGGTGACATGGATCATCAACAAAATGAAGTGAAACATGCACTACTATCATGTAGAAACAATCCCTGCTTGTCTATGTATAGTTTACACTGTGGTGCTAATGCACAAATTCAGGTGAAAGTGCACCTGATTAAAGGCTCTCTCATAAAACATCTGGACCTTGAGTCCACCATAAAATGGTAATAAAACCACTCAGTATATGACGGAGGTGTCCATATCATCAGCCCTTACAAGCTGAGTATCATGTCGGGGTGTAGGAGTTTGTCAGAATATGTGTCTGTGTGTGTCTGTGTGTGTTCAGCTCTCATTTGATGGATGTTGCTATTGAACTTTGCAAGCTCCTGCTATATTCACCTTTTCTATTCCAGCATTGCTTCTTCTATCAAATCAAACCTTTGAAAAGTTGTCACAAAAACCAATTATGCCAACTACACACACATTGTAATGACCCATCACAGTTTCTACTATCTGAAGAACAAAGCTCTCAAATGCATTAGTTGTCATATCAACGTTTAATCTTTGGGATTTTAGAAAATATTTCCTCTTACTTGGATATACGTAACAATTAAAGAAGAAGCATTGTCAGACGATAATGAGATGTAGTATACATAAAACATCGGAAAATACACCTCTTCAGTTGCTGAATCATTTAGCATAGTTTTAGATAGATCTTCTTCAGGCCAAAGAGGCTATTTTCTGTTACTTCATACAAAGCATTAAACTTCACAGTTCAATAATAGTAACCTCTTCACACCACCTTTTCACTTTTGTTTTTTTTTATCATTTCTTTTGTATCTAAATTAGTTACCATGACTACCACTGGACTGACACAGAATCCGTCAGCACAGGACACAAGCCAAACCCATGTCGTCCATGTCTGATGATTTCTTGCGGAGCAATCGACCCGACAGTCATCAACGAAATGAGGAAAACCGTTTCTTAATGATGAAAACATGTGGCAACGTTTGAGCCGAGCAGAGATCGACATTTTCAGTGAGTGGCGACAGAATGTTACTCATAGCTGTGTGTTTGTATGTCTGTCTGTCTGTCTGTCTGTCTGTCTGTCTGTCTGTCTGTCCGTCTGTCTGTCTGGTCTGAGCACTGGCGGGGAAACCCTCTATCAAACATAGCATTAATACGCTTTAGAGTGTTTTTTTTTCCACTACCACTGCATGTTAGCAAACAGCCTGGAAAAAAAGGGGTTCTGATTTATTACAGCTAATAATTCAGTATGGAATTTGGATACAGATTTTTAAATTTGATTACTTCAGAAATCTTTTCTGGAGATGATCAATTGAAAACTACTTGATAATTTACTGGTTTCACTGGTTTTCCAACAACAACAACAACAAATTATACTTTCCTATATTTCATCATATTTCATTTCATTTATTTCATTTTCATTTTCAACAAATATTTGTGTACAAAGTATCATGCTAAAGAGCAATATATATATTCTAAATATATCAAAATGTAGTATAATCACACAATAAGTTTTGAAGCCAAGCTGCATGATAGTCACAACATAATGTTGAAAATGAATACTGTAAAACGAGGAATGTTTGCATGCCTTTTAATTTCGCCAGCGGCAACATTCGCGAAAACTAAAATGCATGCGAAAGTTCTTGCCTACACAATATGTATTGGATGCCAGTGGTAAGTCACGAAAATTTCATGCTGCAAGATAGGCCGTTGGCTCCAATTCGCAAGATTTTCATGCCGCGAATATATCGTGTTTTACAGTATTCATCTATCTCAATTTCGTTTGTCCTCTTCTCAGTTCCTTTACCCTCCATTGTGCATACATGCTCTCAATTGTAAGTGAATTCGCAGCACTCTCTCAGAACTGCTGTTGCCTGTAGTACTGTGAGAAGCCAGTACCTTCAAAACATGTTGATATTGTTTGTACTTCACTGTATAGCTTTCTCAAGCACACTATGATGGAGTCACTCTCCTGCAATTGCCTGTGTGTAATATTTCCTCTTTACAATATCTTTCTCTTGCTATCTCCCTCTACTCTCTATCTATCTCTTTCTCTTGGTATCTCTCTGTCTCTCTTCATATCTTTCTCTTCTCTGTATCTTTTTTCTATCTCTTTTTTTCTCATCTCTCTCTCTTCCTATCTCCCTATACTTTCTCTCTTTCTATCTCTCTGTATTTATCTTTCTCTTCCTATCCTTCTCTGCTCTGTATCTTTTTCTATCTCTCTGTTTTCATCTCTCTCTCTTATCTCTCTGCATTTATCTCTCTCTTCATATCTTCCTCTGTTCTGTATATTTTTCTATCTCTCTGTATTCATCTCTCTCTCTCTTCTCTATCATGTTCATGTCTGTTTTCTATGTCACTCTACTCTCAGTCTTTTTCTATCTCCCTGTATCTTTATATATTTCTCGTCAATCTTATTCATATCTGCGTTCATATCTCTCTCTACTCTCTATCTTTTTCTATATCCCATATTCATCACTTTACTTCTCTCTCTCTCTCTCTCTCTCTCTTCTCTATCTTGTTTATATCTGCCTTTGTATCTTCTTCTAGTCTCTATCTTTTTGCTAACTCTGTTTTCATATCTCCCTCTATCTGCTCCCTTTATCTTTCTATCTCTTGCTCCCTTAATGCTATCAAAATATTCACTCCCTGTGGTCATAACCCTTTACTGGTTCCATTTTCTCATGCTCTTCAGGCATTTCTGCATATTTCTCCTACTCATACAGCGATGCGCATACTTAATCACCAAAAATTTGCCTCGTTTATCCAACTATCTATCCATCTTTTTTTAATATAGATGGCCTTTTCGATCACTTTTCAACTAAATACTTTCCATCTTTCAATCCCATCATTTATTCATCTACCTATCTCCCTACCTACCTATCTGCTCATACACCTCTCCAGCTAATGACCTGTTTACCTGTAAGGAAGGACATCACCAGAAGATCATCACTTGGTTTGCAACACTATGCATTTGATACATCATACAACAGCTCTTTCCAAGTCACCTCCTAGATGCCCTTCATCCTCTCTTAACTCAGCCAATTAACCTCTTGTTTGCTTTGAGTGCTAATTGGCACAGAAAACATCATAGCCTTATACACACTGTCCAAAGTACCTGGCACAGAGCAGGTTAAACCTAACAAGTGGTTACTTCACCTGTTCCCTCCAATTCTTAACATTCCCTTGGACGTTATATTGAGCCAACTGCATGGCTAGGTCCGCAGATATGCAATGGGTTTAATAAGTTGTCAGGACGTAAACTGACATGCTTTCTTCATCTGTCGGTTTCAATGTCTTGAATCAAATTTTCAATGAATAACTACATAATCCTTACAATCACTATTGTGTCATCAATTTAATCTTGACAATTAATACTGCGAAGTCAAGAGATAACTAAATAATTGGGACAATCCCTGTTGTGTAGTCAATAGATGACTACATAATCCTGGCAATCTCTATTGTGTAATCAGTGGATGACTACATATTCCTGATAATCCCTACTGTGCAGTTGATGGAAGACTACATAATCCTGACAATCCGTATTGTCTAGTCACTGAATGACTACATAAGCTTGACAATACCTATACTACATCACAATATTCTTGATGTAAGATTGCTCTACTGTTACATTACAGGTTGGTTACATCTGACTATCTTTGCTGTGAAGTTCTTCAGTGGAAACTGACTGATTGCTACTAAAGTGGCCGTGCAATATCCGGCCGAGCGTCTCTCCAAATAAAGGGCAAACTAGAGACTTGACTCTAGCCAGGTGCTGCTCACAAACAAACTTTCCACCCCAGTCAACAGAGCAGTTAGCATAATTTCATATTTCCATTTCCAGCAGGGAACACTGTTATTGAATTCCATCTCCGTTGCTAGGCAACCTGCGAGTGGATTGTTTGTGATGCATCAACGTGCCGGAGTCTTAAGGGATGCCCTCGTCGTCGTGTGGAGGGCAGGGGGAAGCAAATACTGGAGTGTTCTCTCCATCTCGTGCACAGACCAATGTTTGTCTATTTACCCATCAAAACAAAAGCTGAGAAGCCAGTTTGCTTAATAACTGCTCTCTATTCTTGTTCCCTCCTCTTACTGGAAGAGCCCATTTGTGTTTGTCCTATTTTTCCCCGTCAGGCAAGATGACGACAAGGATTACCAACATGAGGACAACCTGATCACTAAGGTTAAACAGACAGATTTACAAGTATGTAGTCAGCAATGATTGTCATCAAAGATTTCCCACATAAAGATGAAGCAACTGCAGTGTAATTATGAGCAGCATGTATGTGACTCACAAAAGGATTTTTGGAGTATTTTTTCCCCAAATACATCATGGGAAGACCATGCAGCAGTCAATGGTACTACCAAGTTTAACATTTCAAAGGTCAAAGTTCATACTGTATTTCTCTTGATTTAATTCACTATCACATCAAAAAATAAAAAACATCCACAGACAAAAAAAAAATGTTTCCTAACATCAATGTCGATGTTCATACTCAGCATACCATAATCATACATTTAATGCTCAGGATCAGTGTTACGAAGTATAACTTCATTGATAATAATAATCAACATAATAATAACCATAATGACAACGATGATAATGTCCCATACCTAGCAACATTATCCCCTGAAGTATTAAAGCAACAAAAAAAAATGAAATGTCACTATTGTACTCCCTTGTTCTGTGCGGCTTTTCGGTACATAGGGGCATACTTTGATGACTGAAACATGGATGTAATGAAGATCTCAACTCAAAAGACATGTGTCCTCTTGTGAAGGTATAATTTGCCCATTTACATGCATCTCAACTCACTGAATATCAAAGCCTGCCAGATTGGACTCGCTCCATCTCTCTCTATTGCCGTCTGGGAAAAGAAAAATTGCGCACACACGTGCCGCGGTGCCCCGGAGTGGTGTATACACATGCACTCTGTCGGCAATCACCTGCACTAATTCCCCCGTCATGCGGTGTAAGTGGCTGCCGCCAAACAAAATGCCAGTAAAAAGAGGAAGGGGGGGGGGGAAGAGGAAAGAATAACAGCAGAAAAGAATACAGCAGGTCAGTCCATGACCAGGGAACAGCTCGTGCATGAATATTCGGCGACTGATTTCCAATCGCGATTTCCCGGCACGGACAGCCATAAGGCCGTGGCAGCGATTTTATGTCCCTGCATGAACAGTGGCACTGACAATCCAATCCAGCCTGCCATGAAACAAAAAGGGGCGTCGGCCATTGAGGGATACCAAATGCCACTGCACATCCTCAAAAGACAAGCTTCCGGTGGAGCTTGCATCATTTCCACTGTTCACGCATCCCCAGGAAGTGCTAATAATTTATACCAACTTCAGCACAACTTCCTATCTCTTCCCTCATCGAAGGCAGAGAATGTCCGCTTTCCAACATTATTCCAAAAACACACAAACACACACACACACACACACACACACATACATACATACAGATGATTGCTATGTCTATGACACTCTAAAGACATGATGAGGTGAAACTCACCATGGTTTTTAATCACTGCAAAAGTACAGAGTCATCTCAAGATTATTTGACTCACGTGTCAAGAAGACTGCATGGAGCAGTAGAGCATTCAATTTCCACAAAACCTGATATCCATCCTGTTGCAGACTTCTGATTGTAACTGTTTATATCTATCTCAAGGTGTGAGCAATTTTACTTCCCTGTCTCGATATGGTTCCTTGTATGCTCTGTAATATCATCTGTTTAATCCTTTAGCCCCTTAATTAATCATCCATCATCAACCTTGTGTGTGCGTGTCTGTGTGTGTGTGTGTGTGTGCGTGTGTGTGTTCATGTGTATGTTGCATGCACTATGTTCCAATGTGTTCCTTACCCTGGTTAATATAATCTCAATATACATACACTTGTACATTCAGTCAGTCTTAACATGTGCAAAAGTGTGTATTTTCACCTCTTCCATTAATGAGTAAAGGTTGATATCATAGAAACCACTACACAATATTGAGTGAAGAAGGAAAAGAGGAACAACATCTATGGATATGAATAATAATGCTTTGACAGAAAGAATGAGAAAGACTGTTTTCTTTCCAAAACCATTATGAAACAACCTGTTTCCAATTGTTTCATGTCTGCTCACACTTTGAAAAAGCACAAGGTATTGATTTTGGTGATGAATTTCTTATATATTTTGTCACAACTCATTGAAGAGCTGTATTTGACTGTTTATCTTTCCTTGCTCCTCTTCCTTCTCCTTCAACCTTTTCTTTTTTCTTCTCCTGCTACTTCATTTCTCCTCTTCATCTTCCTCAAATCATTCAGGAGGACTGCAGATATGTCATTATTATTTCTCCATTTCCTCCTTAAAATCCCCTCCTCCTTTCAACTAGGGTCTGTTCTTATCAAATTACATAAACAGATGTTGGATCGGTCATTTATGCATGCCAGCCAACATGTCCGGTGTAGCCGGAAGACGGAAGGCCCTGCGCTTCACTCAGTCCAGGGGGAGTGCGCAGCCACGATTCCGCAGCTGAAGAGTGATTAGTCGGTTCAGTTGCCTGAGAACATCCGCCTCGTCACTATAGCAACGATGTCTAGAGTTTTACTACACTGGAAGAGTTCATCCCATGGTGAATGCACCATACAAAAGTTTGCATAGCCAGGGAAACACAGGACTTTGATGAAAGATGATAGGCTATGAGATGATAATGAAGATCATGATAATAAGATAAGCAAATATTACAATGATAGTGATAAGAATGCTAAGATATCTGCTAACCTAGAATAAAGAAGAACAGAATGAACAAGGCAGTACACCAGATACTTTACTGACTTATCTAAAATGGGCATATTTGCCAAGGGTCCCATGCTTTTCACATGCAAGTGAATATTACTAGCCCAACAATGAGTTTTAGTTACCCCAGGTAAACATGCAAGAAGCATCCATGATGATGATCATAATCATGATGAAGATAATCATGGTGATGATGAATTTTGTTTATGTTTTGATCTGAACATCAATGACGAAGAGAGATCGTTGCTAAAATAAACGAATGAAAAGAAAATGGTGCTATTACACAGGCAACATTAACAGGTGTGACATATTACCACTGTCATATCTTCACATCTTCAGAAGATTACCACATATGTGAGATATCATCAAGATGACTTCATTTCCCCACCTTAAAATTTCCTCTCATTATAATTGATCACTTTCATGGGAATTGTTGTCCTCTTAACTCTCTTCTTCAAAAGCTGAAGGGAGATGCCTGCATTTCACTGATGTAACTTGTGAAGTGGCGACTCTATTATCACAAAAAGCACACTGAAGAAATGTCAAAAAAAAATGTCATTTTGTGGCGACCAACGAAAGTTGATGAAATTCAGAAGAAATGATGGGGATGCTGAATAATTTCTTTACTTCCAGCCATCTCATTGCGTGGTGACATATATTTGAACACTTAACAACAGCTATCTTTAGTTTCATCAGTGGTCAGTTATCATGACACATTTTGACATTTTCATATCGGACTTCCCCCTCATACAGCACAAAGCATGAAAATAAAGAAATCCTGTATCCCCTATGAAAGAGAAAAAACCCCAGACATTCTTGCATTGCTAAAGTGCCCCCAAGACTACTTTCTGTTATACAAAAGGGTGACCAGGAATTGAAAATTAGTCGTCAAAATCTTTGACCAGAATTCCCTTCAGGATACAAGCACTCCTCCCTCACAAGTTAAAACTTAGCAAACATCAACAGTTGATTGACATTTATCACACATCTTTTGTGTCACACTTGGCTTCCATCACATGTTTTCCTCATCTAAAATGAATGACTGGGATGTACATCATTCAATTTTAATTCAATCACTTCCAACAAGAACATTGACATTTACGTGAGACTTGAATGAAACCAGCTTGAGATTACACAAGGCCATCAGTTTCTCATCAAGCCACTACTACAGTTCTCATTTTCTATTACCCCAGTTCCTTTTTTTTCACTAGAGGAACTAGTTAAATGAACTGGAGGAGCTATTCCTTGCCTTGAAATGAAATGAGGGAAGGTAGAGGGAGATGGGGTCACTTTTTTTTTCATTTAAAGCAGATGATGTGTGATCTAATAGACCCATCACTGGCAGACGATCAAGCATAATTGCTGCTCCATCCACGTTTCACTGCATCGTCCTATAGGGATCAGTAGGCATCCAATTGTGCTAGGTGGTGGCGTCTTTTAACGAGAATGACACATGCGGACGAGGAGTATCTCGTCTTTTTCTTCAAGGTCACCACCTCCTCTTCCTGTTCTTGTAGGGTCAACAAGCAAGGGCATGCATAAATTGCACTGCGAAGTCATTGCACAGAAAATGCAGTCGGGACATCTCACAAATACATTTCTTCCTGAGATTCCCGCGCCATTTTTACATACGAAGGGGAATTACAGTACACTGAATGGGAGAAAGGAAAGAGCAACATGAACTTAAAGAAAGAATTATCATCCCACAAGGAGAGAGAAGAAACTGTAGGTATCTTTGATATACTTCTCTAATTAGAATTTACACATGGTAATCATCCCAAGTCACTAAACAATAGTGGTTTACTTTTTTAATGCATAACAGCCACCCATACCACCCAATGTGTATGTACTAATATATATGCATGTACATGTACAAAGATAATACAGAAACCAATGAATCAAATCAAATCAGAATCAAATCAAAATCAAATCAATATAACAAACATGCCTGTCAAGCAGACAAATAGATGTGAAGACATGGATATCAAAAGCTCCTCATATAGCTCTATAGTAGTGAAATGTAAAGGACATTCATTTTCTTTCTTTTCTCTCTCCCTCTCTATATGTGTTTATCACCCTAATTGTGATATCTTGCATAGGACAGGCTTTTCATTTATAATGTCATTCTGCCTCTGTGATGAACCAAATGACTTACAGACCATGACAATAGCAAATCGCACAGGTCTTTGTCTAGCTGTTTAATCTCAACGATGTTTTTCCTCAGCCGCAATTCATGGTCAGAATTAAACACTGTATGATCCACCTAGATGTAGATTTCTATGTCCATCTATTTGTTCATCTCTATGGCTCTAGTCCTTCGTCTTCTCTCTGTCATTAATATACTCATCTCATGTCTAACTCATTGGCTAGGCACTCTCTCTTCAGTCACCCTCAAGGGGGGGGGGGGGGGGGGGGGGGGGTTCTCTCCCGATCACTCTTTCATCCAACACGTAATCCCTTCTACTTCTCCTACCCTCATCATCGCGAGAAATCGGAGGCCCTCTCCCACGTTAGGCCCAACCTAAAATCTAATTACTCTCCAGCGAGTCTGTACGACGGGCAAGGAAGAGAGAGAACTGCTGTCGGAGGACACCAGCGTTGCCACGGCAACCCTCTAGACTCCCTGTTTATACAAGTATATTCATTGGTAATGAATTTTGTGGAGGAGAAAGATAGGAAGACTGTTGTCTTTTTTCTTTTTTTTTTTCTTTTGCATAGAGGATGGATGTCTCCGTGTGCATTTCCTTTCCTTAGCATCCTCCACCAGTTATTTTTCTTTGCCTTTTTTTTTTTATTTTTGTCATCTCGGTCCCCATAGTTGAACATTGGAGTGAAGGCGGACAAAACGGTGTTCGTGCTGACTGAAGTGGCTGACAACATGTTTGTTTTCAAGGTTAGCTGATCTAATTGGGGATGCTCAGGAGAGAGCATGTCTTGCACAATTAGATGTACCAACTCCGGTTTCTTCCTCCATAAGCTGCCTGAGATGAGAGAGGCGGGAGGGATTGGAGGAGGATGGGAGGAGGAGGAGAAATCCTCTGTCTATTGCTGCAAGTTTGGCCTACACTGAGCCATCAGTGCCATCAGACAGAGTGGTGATTACACTGCTACTCCAATTTCACATAAACATACTTCTAATGTTTCAACCTTGGGCAGACAAACTTGCATGGATTCATGAGTGTATTTCACTGTCTTTCCTCAACCCCCATTAACTCCAAAAAAAAAATATAAAGAAATGATAACAATAATGAATTTCATGTCCTATAAATCAACATCGTTCAAAGATATATCAAAGCACATTTTAAACATTTTACCTCCTCTTCAGTCAAACTTTCAGCATCATGACTGGTAGTGATCTCATCCCCAAAGACTGTTCTCTCAGTTTCACTTTCCAGAATCCATTATTCATTATTAACCCATTGAGGACAGTTTGATTTTGCTACAACACACATTTCCCATAGATGCTTGAAGTTTGAAGTTTGAAGTTTGAAGTTTTATTAGCAACAACAATTGAGCATGTACATTTTCAATCATAACATTATTGTATAATTACATACATATGTGAAAAAAAATACTTATCTATTACTCCTTTACAATACATAATTAAAGGATGACATTTGAGATTTATATTTAAATATGATACGTGTAGCATAATTCTACAAAGTTGTTGTTAACAAGGGAACCAAAAGTTAGCACAAGTGCTAGTCGAGATTGGTCACCTTGATCTTCATACTAAAAAGCTAAACACAAAAGAAAAAATTATTTCATGGTTAGTTGAAATGGCTGTTAATATTTATACAATGTACATCATTCATTTTCTAACACAGAAAACTAATCAGACTTGTTACAGTATAATATCTATCAGAGTAGGAAATCTACAAGGCATTTACAAAATGTAGATCTTTTGCTTTGTTCACGCATTTCTTGTGGCAATGTGTTCCAAAGTTTTGGTCCTAAGTAAGAAATCGAAAATTGTCCCTGTGTGGTTCTAGATTTTGGTAAGTACAACATTCTTTTTTCATTTGTTCTTGTCCTGTAAAGAAATGCAACATAGGTTACAGCTATTCAAATGTGCAATTCAATGTTCTCTATTATATCCCATCTTATGTGTCTTACCCCTTTCACTACTAGGTTATGGAAATCACATACAGACTTTGTACAGGCCTCACCAGATTTGATTACCATAGGTGATGGGTTAATCATACTTCAGCTGCACTGCAATGTATAAGAAAAATGGACAACATCTAAAGATCACATAGACATTGTCTTATCATGCAGTTCTCTGAAGAGAAATTCAACATACACAGCTTCTAGGCTGAATTAGCAAACTATGGAGTGCAGTAACCATGGAAACGATGCTACATAGTCACATCCCCCATTTACGGAGAGGAACAAAAAAAAATCAATACGTGCTCGAACAATTGGAAGGATCATTACAATTCAGGCCTCATTTCATTTGTTCTGCACAGTTTGAGGTTAGCTGCTGTTGGTAATTACTGCCCTTCCATGCGAACATATCTTTTTATGCTTGTATCTCCCTCCTTTTTTCCCTCTGGCTCCATTTTGCCCACTTCCGCTCCTCGGTGACAAAAGCATTGAGAATATATTTTTTTTTAAAGAAGAAGAAGCAAACTGGAAACTGGCTGCAGTTGTCCTTCTTTTCTTCTCTTTTTTTTTTTTGTAACCAGCACACTCCAATGCCAATGTACCTCATTTCCTTAATTGCGGCGATTTGCCGGCAGATCGATCACGACACATTCACGAGCCGGCCATGGGGGAGAGAATGGCCCGCTGAAAGAGTATGCGGCATCCGCATCGCATAATCTACATATCTACAGGAAGCGTGGGATGAGACGGGCCCATGATACGGGTGTACCCAACCTACGGGAACATACAGATTCACACTCCCACAATTCTGAAGCAAAGATGCTCAAGGAAAAAGAAAAGAAAAAGAGCATGCAATTTGCTGTGAAATGAGTTTTTGCCATTACTGTTACTGTTTCTGTTTCACATGGATGACCGAGGTAGATGTGTGCATATATATATATATATATATATATATATATATATATACACATATATATATATATATATATATATATATATATATATACATGCATACACATGCATACATACATATATAAGACATATAGATAGATAGATAGATACATGTAGATGGATAGATAGATATATATAGAGAGATGAGAAGTATATCTTTGAAGTGAAATCTCACATCCAACTAAACCCCATGGAAGACCAGCTACTTGTAATGCAGCTGAATTAGAATATGGGCTTTCAATTCTGCCATCTTCTAAGATGGAAAAATGAAACAAACAAACAAACAAACAAACAAAAAACCAAACAAACAAACCCATAAGAGCATATTTCTGTTCAAATTTAAACATGCCAAAGCCACCTTGCATCTCAACTAATCATATCGCATGAATATACACCAGAAAACTGGACAGATGTATGTCAGAAGACGTTAAACTCAGTAAGCTATGTCTCTTAATATGTAGACCTACAATCATTGACATGGACTTGACTTCAACATGCAGGCACACATAAAACTGCCCGTGGCCTACAATAAAAATGGTATGCACTTTGCTAGCCACAAGCAATTGCAGTCTTTGCACAGCCAGACCTTGATTAGAGACATAACAAAATGAAAAGACCCATCTATCTCATAAGTAAAACAACTTCAAAACATATGTGCTCTCAGGAAGGAAAGGAAAGAATGATATAATTTTAGCATTTTCTCTTCGAAATGATTTCATAAATATAATGTTGATATGAAATTTTTAGGAGGTTCTCACATAGTATATTAACTCAAGTTTGCATACACAAGATCAATAATAGTTTTATATCACTTTGCCTATTCATTTTATTCATCTGATATCTAATAATTTCTTCTAAGTCTAACTCAGTCAAAAAAAAAAGATATCTTCAAGGCAAATCATTATTCTATGATTTGGGGGATATTTTTTCATAAGGTATGATAACCACAAATATATTTGTGCTGTCAACTGAAATAAATGACAAATTTGTAATGTTTCATCATCCAATGCAGGGGTAACAAATAAACTTCGTAGCTTCTAAAATTTCATTTAGCCTGCCAAATAAAAAATAATGCATCCATATCTTGGAAGCAAATTGGTAAAAGGGTGCATCATTTACCTTGTCAGCTCTCATGAACGGAATTGTGGGTTATTACGATAAGGAAAAATTTGTGGTCTGTTTCTGGGGATGACTATTTGGCCTTTGTTTTATTCCTTTCTTTTTTCTCTTTATATTCAATTCAATTGACTAACAAGACCAACATTTTTATCAAGGGACCCTATAAATTACAAGCTCTGCTTTTTAGTAGGTCCCCCACATTTCATGTTTGCAAAATTGCCTTCTCTTGTCTTCTTTTTTTTTTAATTACGACGCTATGTCTAGTCTTATGTTCAATCAATTGTATCATGTGATTTGTGTTTGAGATGTGGAACAATAAACATGAAACCAAACCATGAATCCAATTCAATTCAATTCATTTTATTTTCATTCTTTTTTTTTTCAACAAAAAGAATAAATATAAACAGGTGTCCCATGCTAATGTGGTCATCTTTTTGATACTTAGTTTGGCACTTTTCCTCAAGAAAATTAATGAGGAAGAGAGAGAGGGGGGAGAGAAAAAGAGACAAAGAGATAAATGACATATTTTGTCTTCTTTCTTAGGTTCCTAATAGATGTATGTTACTAAATTCCATTTTTATTGATGCAGTTCTTGGAAAGTGGTGAACAGAAATAGATACTCCCTCCAAAACTTTGTTTGAGATGTTGTTTTTTTTCCCCCTTCTATCTCATGTTTGTGTAGAATGATTCAATGTTGAAAACACTATACTTTTCACACACCTATGGCAAAGCATATTTAATATGGGAATGCCTGACCAGGGAGGTGTTACAGAGATGGAGTGGCAACTCCTCGTAATTCATGCAAACACATGTTTGGGTTCAAGGCGTTACAATGGGATGTCTAGCATTCCACTACACTTTTAAGTCATGCTCGGCACCGCTCTAGACGAAGTTCGGAGACGAAGAACGCATTTCACCTTTCGATGAATTACAAGCTTTATTTCACTGTAAAATTTTAAATGAAATACTCGAATTGATCTAGAATAGTTTAGGAAAGAATTCAATATTATAAACATGTATTTCTAGTTTCTTCTTAATGCGCAAATCGAAATGAGATGACAATTAGGCCCTCTTAAAAACCTTATATTTTTCTATAATGTGCACATTTCCGCATGTTAGTTTTCTATCTTTTAATCTGGGAGATTTTGATCTTTCAAATAAAGTACTCCACTAAAGCATGTTCCAGCGTGCTTTTAAACTATTTGCTGTTAAAGTTGTCAGTTTTACACTGCATCTGATTCGCTGCTCCAATTCAAGGTACACAAATTCATTGTCGCCATCACATTGAAAGAGAGAGCGAATTGCAGTAGGGGCAAGTATTTCTAGATGTGAGAGCGCTAGTCCCGATTATTGATGCTCTCTTTTGTCAAAGCACATGGGTAACACCTGTAGTTGAACGCATAACTTCTTGGCAGTGCCGTGCATGATTTCAAAGGAGAGCAGTAGTTGTCTATCCTTCTCGAGCACCTCCCTGGCCTGACAGAATGATCTTGTTCTTCTATATGGTGATAATAATGATATTGCAGGTGTGTTTGGCTCTGATGGTGATGAATACAGGCATTTTTTTCAATGAGACTTGGGACATGTATTTCTGAAACCACAGAGACCTGGCTTGTTTAATTCACAAGAATTTTAACCCATTCCATACTGAATTCTGAAATGCCAATAGAATTAATACACAGGCCAGCAGATTCCCGTACAGAACGGGTTTAAGTTTGGTGATCTAATGTGTGATCAACCAGTCACTGACAATACTGAAACGATCATTTCTGGTTTTCACTGAATTCCCCCCCCCCTACCTAGCTACCTCCCCCCCCCCCCTCCACAATCCCCTTTCCTGCCCTGTGCCATCCCCTCCCCCAACCTACAAAGGGATAAAAAAGATAGTAGAGCATAATATATGTCAGTGCCTTTCCAGGAAGAGACAAACTCTAAGAGCTAAAAAAAAAAGCCTTCCAACAACAAAAACCACAAGAGACTTTTTAGCTTGGTGAAAAGGACAGATAACTGATGAGCTCAGAGAAGCAACACTAATTCAAGGATCAATAATGCACCACTCCCTCCATAGTTTGGCTCAGAAGCTAACGCTTCGATACATCTTATATACCACATTCTCTCTCTCCCCATCTATCCCTCCAGTCTCTTTCTATCTCTCCCTATCTCTCTATCTCTCTATGTCCATCTCTCTATCTCTCTACAGTATGTCCATCTCTCTATCTCTCTATGTCCATCTCTCTATCTCTCTACAGTATGTCCATCTCTCTATCTCTCTATGTCCATCTCTCTACGTCCATCTCTCTATCTCTCTACAGTATGTCCATCTCTCTATCTCTCTATGTCCATCTCTCTATGTCCATCTCTCTATCTCTCTACAGTATGTCCATCTCTCTATCTCTCTATGTCCATCTCTCTATCTCTCTCTCTCCCTATCTCTCTATCTCTCTACAGTATATCTATCTCTCCATCTTTCTCTGTCTACCTCTCTAACTATCTCTCTTCTTTTCTGTCTCTCCTATATCTGTCTTTCCTTTTCTATCCTCTTTCATCTGCTAGTATTCAAAGCATTGAAAGCAAAGAGCCAAATAGCCATAGAGAGAATATATTTCCATCATTATATCTAGGACTCAAAACACACTTTCCATATTGCATGTCAATATGAAGAGTTTGTTCGCAAAAACCGATAAGTCCATTTTTTAAGATTTTGGAGTACGGTCTCTGTCATAAAGTACAAAATAATACCTTTTAAATGATATATTGGTCATTACATATAAAGGTACATTTTTTAAGTTATGGTCAAAAGAAGCAAAAATTTTCTTATTATTCTCTTTATTTTTCTTGACCTTTCATCGCAGATATCTCCATTTGGCAATTATGGACTTATCGGTTTTTGCGAACAAACTCTTCATATATCAGTACAGTACAGTCATGTAGAAAAAATAATAATAAAAAAAATTATATTGAATTTACATTGCATATCATAAATAAATCAAAGTGTGACAAAAGATCAAGAATCAGAGAAAAGTGTGATGTTATTTACAAGCTTCAAACACAGCTTCATACAGTGAAAATAAATTTTCTATTAAGTATGCCCTTCTAGTGATCAGGTAAGCCATATCACTGCTCTGTCAGCATTATAATCTCCCGAAAAATTTTCTCCATGACCAGACTGCGGGATGCTCCATTAGACTTAATCGTCACGGCAACGAAAGTCGACTGATGAGTCGCATCATTGCATGGCCTGCCGCTTGCATAGACGTTCGAATAACATCTTACTTTCTTTCTCTCTCTCTCACACACACACACCTTTTTTTTTTTTAATTCAGGACCTTGTTCATGGCTGGAGTCATCTTTCATGAATATATAAACCCCATTTACATTTAAAAAATAAGGCTAATCTCAGCCCAGTAATCCTTGCTAAAAGCACTTGAAAAGAAATATGAAAACATCTCTGCACACGTTGAGTGTTCTACTTCAGGATTTCTGCATATAACCTACTTCTTTCTAAGCCTGAATATTCTCTGTTCTAATTAAGGTATTTTGTTAAAGGTATTCACTTTTCATGGAGAAAGGCTGAATTGTGATCTGACTGGTTACCAGCACGGAGGTGTCTTGGTCCAGTGGATACACACTCTGCTTGCAACAAGCAGGTTTAGGGTTCAAACCCTGCCTATGCACCTGCTTCCTTGTGTAGGTAATTTCCCTACAATTCTCCTGTCATGTGTAGGGGTGGATACCCAATGGGAAACTACAAGTTAACCTCTCCTGTGCTTGAGTGCCGAATGGCAGAGAAAATCCCATAGTGATGAACACATCGACCAAAGTCTCTGGCATAGAAGGGGTTTAGCTAATTGGATTTAGCACGAGTGCAGATGAAAATATCAGCTAGGTGAGAATGCTCCCCATGCAGTGGCGGATCTAGGGGCAGGGGGCAAGGGGATTTAAACCCCACTTGAGCTCCTGTTCTTTTTTCTTTTGTTTTGTTTTGGGTTTTAAGGATTTAAACCCCCTCTTTTTTTTTCTTTTTTTTTCTTTTTGCTTGCTTGTCTACCAATTTTGGGAGAGGAATGGCAGCAAAAAAATGTAAAAACTTTTTTGTGTGTGTTTTGCTTTGTTTTGCTTGTTATGACCCACCATCATTGGGTCAACTCTCCCCTGCCCCCCCCCCCCCCCCCCACCCCTTAGCAAAAAGCTACATCTGCCCCTGCCGAGGAGGTTAGTGCACTACTCTATAGGGTTGGCCTGATTCCAGTGGCAGGAGTGATATACCAGTGGCGGATCCAGGTAGGGGCGCACCGTGTGCGCCTCCCCTTTATTTTGTGTTAAAACAAAAGAAATAAAAAGAAAAAAACGGGAGGTCATGTGCCCCCTTTAATTTTGTAAATTGATTTTGTAAATTTGATCCGTCCCTGTATACTGTCAATCACTTTTAGCAAATATGTGCAATGTCAGAAAAAGAAAATATCATTATCATCACCACAAAAGATTCTATACATTTGTCAATCATGTTTGACAAGCAACCTATATATTGACAGATCTGTCATCACTACAAATCACTGTCTACAATGATATTGGTACTTGATATGAGTATGATTATTTCAGGGGAAAAAATGTCACCTGATGATTTGCCTTCTTTTTTTTTCTTGCTTCAGGACAGAATTATAGATCTAAGGTCATATTTGTCCAACTGTAGATCCAAATTTGCTTGTGAGATATGTAATGCAACATCAGGAAAGCCGTATAATGTCAGGAAAATATATCTTTGTGTTTGTGTGTATGTGGTTTTTAGCAGATATGAATTTGCCAGATGCTAAGCTTTAATTCAATATACAATTGGCCTACTTCACTTCCGGAAAAATATATTAAAGAGAAGAATTAAAAGTTAGAAAACTGTTAAGGTTATATTGCCAAAGACGGCAATCCGTGCATCTATCTTCCCTTTATGATCTCTGACTGTATACGGGTAATGTGATGATGCACCACATATGTACATACACGTATTATATATTAGAATTTTTTTTTTTTCAACAAAAGTTTCATAGGACTTTCCTGATCACCTCCCCAGAGCACACTAGGATTTGCAAACCAAGAGTAAACTGACAAAAGTCATTAAAACAACTGTCTCATTAAGAAGCAGAAGGGGCTCTTGGGCAGAGGCAAAATAAATACAATACACAGTGTATATCACAACAGAGCAATCTCCAATATCGTTAGTCTTGTTTTATGAGATGAGCCAGGTAATGATTAATCATGGTGTTACAAAGAAGAGAGTCAGCGAACCCCTCTTCACATCCAATCCCACAGGAGGGAGAGAGAGATGGGCGCATCGCAAGAACAAAATTAATTCCGCCATCAGCAGAGTCAAAGCCCCTCTAGGAATTCAGAATCAATTACAGTGATCACTCTTAAAGGGAAGTCTGAAACAAAAAGGAGGAAGAAAGAAAAACTGCTGTGACTTCAGTCTTCCTGGGATCCATTCTTTAAAATTTGCAATTTTTACTGCTAGGAAGTCTTCAAGAGTGGCAGGTTTAACCAATCAAGACCTAGAGAAATCACATTCCTGTGGTATGATGTGATATATCTTTAATGGAATTCTTACTATTCATTGCTGGTATCTTATAAGGTAGAGCCAAAAAAAAAATTATCAACTTTGATTTAAGCCATTTGTTGTTCATAATTGTTTGCCTCGGTTGCATTTTTTTAAGAGTCTCTACATCACTAAACTTGAACAAATTCTTAAATTGGCAACATATTTTAGTGGATGAAAATTACTGAATCTCTCTCAAAGAAGCAAATCTAAAAAAAAACAAAAAAAAACAGATGCTGTACTGATTCAATTTCATTCATTTTATTTCATTTTGTTTATTCTCATTTTCAACAAAGGGTATCGATATATAGGGCTAAAGAGTTTTATTAAACAAAACGTTGCATGAAAAAAGCAAAATACATATTCTGCATACATCAAAACATGATGTAAATGCAATGAATGGAAAATTTGACAATTTATCTAAGCCCTTTAATCATCCTCCAATATATGAGATGCAGTGATGTTCAGAGGTGACAATCTAATGGATTAGATGACAAGATCAAAATATCTGTGGCAATTTTTTTTTCCCCAGGACAGGGGCTGCAGAAGGTATCAAAGTAGAGAACCTCAATCAAAGATGTTCTTCTGCTGCCCCCTTACTTGGTGAGAACAGGTGGATCAACAGGTTAGCTTTCTTAAAGGGTGTGTACAATTCTGGTCCAGGTGAGGATTTAGCTTTTAACGTTTTGCGAGATATTTAGAAACCATTCTATGAGATGTCAAAGAGCATGCAATTCTAAAGGGTATCAAAAGTTTATTTGATGAAAATCGGTTTTGAAATGGCTGAGATATCCAAAAACAAGGTGAAACAAAGAGATCCTAATAAAAGGCGTGGCCTGTCGCCTTTTATTATTATCACTTTTTTGGATATCTCAACCATTTGAAAACCAATTTTCATCAAATAAACATTGAATCCTTCTTAGAATTACATGCTCTTTAATATTTCATAAGAAGTTTCTCATCATCTCACTTAGGAATGTTCAAAACATGAATCCCCACTTCAACCAGTACTGTACAGTCCCTTTAAATTCTACTACACATCAACAGAATTGTGCAAACAGCTCATTCTTGTGGAGAATTTGGGCCCTATAAAGTTGCAAAATGCCACATGTGAATGGATCGATAGTAGGGATACATATGTTTCAAAATGTGGATTCCTGTTGTTGTATGATCAGGTTTCTTCCCCTGACAACATTTCTTCTCAGTATTTTCACCCCCTTTTTTTAAGTTGTACTTCTCTGAGTGTGTTCATTTCGAGGTGCACAAATATGACCGTCACCAGAGATGTGAGATATTGATTATACTATCCGAGTGAATATTGATATTCTCCTGCAACCATGGGTACTGATACTTTGCTCTCTCCTTTTTTAGTATGTCCCAAAAGATATTCCTGGTAAACCCAAGACTAAAAAGACATACATAGCTTCTCCTTTTATCATACTCTTGTTTAGTCAAAGATTTGCCCATGGAAAGAATGGCAAGATATGTGGAAAAACAAACTCTAGTTGTAATTTCATTCTATTCTGATGTGAAACTGAATATCAAATTCACTTCAGAGAATCTATACGTGGAAAGCAGATTTTGTAAAAGACTTCTATAACACATGTATGTATTAAGCCATAGTGCTAGTATTTTTCAATAAACAAACTAAAAACAAAACTACAAAGAGAATCAGTAAAAATGCAGCAAAAGCAAATTGATATTGGTCACTGTAAAGGAACATCTCAATTGTGACTCTTTTTCTTTACAAAGCTCTATTCTTCTTCTTTCACTTCTTTCTCTCATATCATCTCTCTCCCCCATATCTTATCTCTTCTCTTTCTCTTCATCTCTCCCCTATCTCTCTCTCTCTCTCTCCCTCTCTCTCTCCATTTCTCCCTCTCTCATCTTTTTCTGATCTCTCCCTCTATCCCACTTCCTCCCCATCTCCCCCCATATTAATCTCTTCCTTTTGATCTCTCCCTCTTTCATCTCTTTCTCATCTATCTCTCACTCTCTTCCTCTCTATCTCCCCCCTACATCTCCTGTTTCTGTCTGTCTATCTCTCTGTGTATTTGTCTCTTCTCTCTCTCCCTTCTTCTCCATTTCTCCATCTCCATCTTTCTCTCCCGTCTCTCTCTCTCTCCTTCCATCCCTCTCCCTCAGTCATGGGATGCCTGGACGAAGATCTCCCACAAGGAGCAGCTCAGACTTTGTGAGTTAACCCATCCCTTACTGAAGTCTGAAATCTCCATAGACTTAATACACAGGCCACCAGGTTCCCGTATGGAATGGGTTAAAAACAAGTGTTACAAGGGGCTGCCATGGACATGATGGATGTATTACAGCTCTACCCTCTGGTGAAATATATTCAAACTCTGGCCAAGATCCATAAGTCACCAAAAGTATCCCCCCCCCCCTAAAAAAATATAAAAAATTAAAAAAAAGCAAGAAAGAAAGAGAGACCTGTTGAATGCTTGCTCTGACGAGACATATGAGAGTTAAAAACCCTGCAGGTATATACAACAGTCAAAAATGTCAAGTGAGCACCAATTTGGCCGAGTTTTGATGCCGACATCGGATACAAGATGATTTTTATATTATCGGGAAAGGGATGGCTTCTTCCCCAGAGAAGCGTCATGCCTCCAGCCATGTTTGCTTTACATTTCAGTTCTCCCCAACAAAAAGTAGAATTTATGGTGGGTTTACTTCTCCTCCAAATACAAATGTAGTCATAAAAAGCCACAAGTCTGTCTGTTATGGAAGAAACTTTCTGCAACCAGGAAGCATTTAAATACTTCATGCAGGATCTTTTTTGTTTGTCTCTTACAGACAAACACTGAAAAAAACAACTTTGTTTCTGCTCTTGTTCCATCATCAATATGTCTCCCTCAATTTCCTCATCAAAATTTTATTCCTCTAAAAACTTCTTTTTCCTCCTCATAAGAGTTATCTTTCCCTGCCTGAAAGTCGGGGCAAAGAATAAAGAAGGAGTGTACAATAGATCCAGGTACCCAAACTAATGGGAGAGTTGCTATATATGGTGCACTTTAGGGTGAAATGGTTCTGGTAGACCCTGGGAAAAGTACTTATGAATATTTCATGACATACAATGGAGATACCTCATTGCCATTTGTCTGTTTTGCTGTTCAAAATTAGTGACACATTTGAAATACATTATAAGGGAAAATTTAATGTGCATCAGTATGGATCTAAAGGTATATTTCCACTTACCCTGCTAATCAATGACTTCTAGGGTACTGTAAATGTCAATATTTGTGCGCAATTAATTTTTGCACTCAGTGGCTCAAAAACATATTTGCGGGTTCTTGAATTCATTCTGCACAATTGTTAACTCGTTCAAAATGTGTAGAGAAAATGCTAAAGATATTTTTGCAGGTTTCAGAATTCCCGCTAGTCAAAAGTAGCATGAAATATGCAAAAATTAATGTTCCGCAAACATTTCTGTGTTTACAGTTATATGTTTGATCATGTAAGCCACTGTGTTTGACTGCTTTTTTATACCTTGCGGCCATTTTTTTTAAATGTCTCCTTTCACCTACTGTCAAATTATCGGTCTGTCCGTCTGTATGTGCATATATCTTTTTCTCTTGAAAGACATACACATGTTTAGGTGCTCATCAGTTTATAATAAAACCATCTATGAGAATTATTTGACTGAGATTTATGTGACAAAGTAACATTCATTCACAATCAGTGACAGCAATTACAAATTTGCCAGCTATGTTATGTAAAAATTCTGATTTTCCCAACATTCTGACATTTTCTCCCTTTTAAAATCACACAAATGCAAATAAGGTCTACATAACAAGGAAATATATGCAATATAAAAAAACAACAACTTGAATGTCACCAAGAAGAGGACATATGTGACCCTGCACCTCAAAACAAACAAAAAGTCGCCAGACATGAATTTCTAATTAATACCATATTCTGAAAGAGCAGACTTTAAGCTTTAAAATGATGTATAACTCAAATCAAATGGACTCTCCTAACCTATCTAAATATTAGAAAGAAAGCACAAACTCAGGAAAAGTGTGAACTGAGAAAAGAGGCTCTGAAGTACAGTGTCTATTCAAGCGCTTTTCTTTACCAAACCGTGCTGGCTGTGCGATGAATGGGACAAAAAACAGGAAGTAAACCACCAGAGTAACAACAATGAAGGGATTATCAGATTACACTGAAATTAAGCATGCCTTATTAACACATTCTGTCCATAATGAATGCCAACTTTCAAAGCAGTAGCACTATCCTTTCAAAAGTTATTAGAGTTGAAAGTGAAAAGTGTGGACAAGGTTTTTCAGAAATGAAAAAGGGATTCTAAAGACACACCTAATCACACTATTCTACAAAAAAAAATGTTCGAGATAAACTGCTAAAAAAACACACTTTCCTGCCCGTTTTATGATACCAAATTTTAGCATAATGTAAAAGAAGACCCGCTGTTTCAGAAAATATGAAAAAGTCAAGTTCGGCTAGGTTGACCCATTTCACGTAAAAATTAGTGTGTGCGACTTTATGTTGTTTTGAGGTGCACGGTCACATATCATGCAAGTGCTAATCCCTTTACACAAAATAAAACAGGTGTGAGAAATCCTATGATTGATTAGGAGGGGGAAAACTTTTAATGAGGCAGAACAAAAGACGCCGACTACAAACTGTCATCCTTCATGACTGATGCATTCAAATGCCCTGAGCATCAGTCGCAAACATTCTTGGACTCATAAGTGCCGTATTTGTCGTGAGCCTGCGAGGAAATCCATGCTTGTCACGAATCGTGCGAGTCGTCCAATCAGCGCAGACGGTCACATCCTCGTGTACACCGGTAGAATCCCATCCGGATCTACGAGATCAGCATCCAGTGAATGGGACCCTTTGACATCACATAACGAGGCCCATTATTAACATAACACAAAGTGACATGTGTCACCCTCACTTTGATATGATTTTTGTGAAACAATAACCTCTATGCTACATGCAGGGGAACTCGCTCATTGATAAAAAGTGTGAGTTTTCTTAAGATAAGTCAAAATGTAACATAATACGCTAATTGGTATGCTGCTTGTTTTTGTGATTCTACATGTATGCTCACATATTTTACATACCGGTATCTGACAAAGTGATTTTCCTTTAGAATGACAGCAAAAAAAAACTACAACAACAAAATGACCCCTGTTAGCGCTCATTAAACTTGTAGCCATCAAGACATAACCTATCATATACTTTTTAGTTGGTGTACATACAAAAAAAAAAATAAGGAAAAACTAATATTTCAGTAGTGTGTTTGATGATACTGATTATTCTCTGCTATACAGGTTGATGACAACAATACATCATTGCAACACTCAAGTACCTTGAGCTACAGTGTACATGTAACAGTATACTATTGTCATGAGCAAGATAGCTATTTGTGATGTCCACTTGACATGGTATGGTTGACTGTTTAGGGAAAGATTTCACATTTCATTTGTTAACCCATCCTAATCCATTCTGTTCTAGTGATATCCAATCCTGTGGAAATACTGCCATGCTTAAATTCTTTCAGGATCACCATATTTGATTATTCAGTTTACTTCAGATGACCTAGTTGATATTCTGTACAGTATAATCGATTTACATTAGCAACTAGTGAAGCTGGGATACAAGCATGGGTGCTTTATTATTAAACTCTGTAAGGTTGTTTCACAGTCGACAATCCACTGGCTATTTAAACTTCCAGACCGGGATACCAGGATATAAACAGTAGACTGAGACATTCTCGACATGAAGAGATGTGTACAAATCTTATCTGTCTAAACAGACCTTCAACACAGGTGGCTCTATTCACTGGGACCTGCTACTAGAAAACATGGCAAGAATATACAGTAGAAGAAGGTTTGCTAGAAATTTTTCACTTCATTGAGTTGGGACAGTTACATTCCTCTAAAGGAAGGTCATATTCGGGCTCTTTTATGGGGGCGCCTTTTAAAAAGATGGTGCTGACGTTTGTTTGGAAAAGTAGAAATGCTTGTGCCTGAAGTGATTTACCGTGTTGAATAGTGTCTGTGTTTACACTGAGGGGGTACATAACAAGAGACTGGAATATCAACAAAGGGACTTGACAAATTAGGGTGCGTTCACACTGCAAACATGCAAAATACAATCGTCAGCGGTGAAACCTTCCAAAACACGCGAAGTTGATTCTCAGTTCTCCTAAATCTGCTTCCTTCCTTGTGACATCATATAGAAAACAAAATGCTGTGTCACAATGCTGTACAGGTCAAGCTTGAAGAGGCTTAATTTCAGTAGAGTTTTATATTTTCTACCTGAAAGTTCTTAGAGGTTCTATTGCTTTTGAATTGAAGGACATCACAACAGCAAGAAGTTTAATTGCAATATTTCACAATATTGCATGAATTTTGAAAACACAATACACGAAGATATCATAATCATACTGATGCTTTTTATGCAAGGTAAATATTTTTCTCTATAACCATCATAATTTGTTTGTTTGTTTATGTTTTAATTGTTTAAGTTGTTGTCACCACTACAACCAGCAGTTACGAGCACTTTATTGGGAGAGGGCTGTTCACACAGAATTTTACAGGGTTTGCAGTATGTATCGAGTGTCTCACACTGTAGTGACATGTAGCAAAAGTTCTCTAAAGCCTCTAACAAAACAGAGAAATTTCAATGAGATAGGAGGTCCCTTGTATAACGACACTGTGTATACACTATGTGGTTCATGGAATATTATTGTTTTGTATTTTGTAGGAAGGCTTTTAAACTTTCAGCGGTGAACTTTGGAGAAAAATGCATCATATAGTTTCTGTCATTATGAAAGTGTTTCAAAATTTAGGGTATAAATGAACCCGCAACCTTATGTCAGTAACATTTTGTATCTCATAAGTAAGCCCCCCCCCCCCCCCCCCCCCCTTTGACGGTAAAGTGAAATGATGGATACATACTTAACAAAAGCTCACATGGGTCCAGAGACTCCAACCCAAAGCACCTTCTGATCTGGAGATTCTCCCGCCTGAAACCCCTAGCAAACTTGATGTGTGCAGTGCGCAAAGGTCCTAGGGTTCTAGATGCTCTCTGGTGCTATCTAAGGCTTATTTTTTTCAACATACGATAGAAATAAGTAAGAAATCCTTTCCAACGGGAGACAAAGAGCCAGGGCGGGAGAAATTAAATCTAAAGCGGGAGAACGGGAGATTTTGCAAAAAATGGGTTTTCGGCGGGAGATCTCCCGTCGAAAACGGGAGAGTTGGAGTCTCTGTGGGTCTGACATCCAAGGAGCACATCCAACACACACACTTACAAACACACGCAAAAACACACACACTTAAACACATGCATTTATGAGCACACACACACACAAAACAGCAAGAGCCACAGGCATTTACAATGTGAATGGTGAACATCACATTCCAAGGGACGGGAATCAATATTCCCAACAAAGCAAGTGTCTCTAAAATTACCCATTCATGCCACAACAACAAATCAATATTCCCTTTTACGCTGCAGCTCTCCAAAGCACGGAATAAAGATGCCGCTTTTTTTAACTCGGTAAGAGCTATCTCTCTATTGTAGTGTGACATGCCTTTACTATACAGGGGGCGGAGTAGGAGGGCGTCTTGTTAGACGGTCATATAAGACTGGACTGCCATGGGAAGTGTTTTCTTTCCTACAATGGCTCTCATCACAGTATTCTTCAGTTCTTTTTCCCCTCCTATGGTAATATACATGTAGACTGGAGAAGAATTGTGTTCAAGAGAACTTGCATATAGAGGGTAGATATTATGTAAAGTCCTAACATCATGTCTAGTTGTCCATGGACACCTGTATGAAATATACTGTATACGCTATATATTTCGCGGGGGTTTTATTTTCGCGAATTTCGCGAGTCGGGAGCTATTCGCGAAATTAACAACACGCGAAAATATTACCTTCCAAAATGAATCCCTTGATACGAACATTTCAGTACTAGAATACCATGTCACGGCTTACCGAACAGACCATACTGGCTAAGCTTGTTTACGCACGTCCACCTCTACTTACGAATACTGTAGAGAGCCAATCCATTATCGCAAGGGGACCACTCGTCAGAAATCTAGTGCGATGGACTTAACCACTTCAAAAATGTTGAATTCTAACTTACTAGTTCGCAGAGTTTGGCAAGTCTTTTTCATGCAATGTATAACTAGTATCATTCTTATATGCTAGTAAGTTGAAAATTCACACTTTCTTTGCCACTTCATATTTTCTCTGGTCCCCCAATCGCGAATTTAACCACTCGCGAAAATGTGTGACATCGGCAATTCGCGAAAATTTATGTACGCGAAAATTATAGCATATACAGTACACAGCATCTACACTTACATTTTGGTGACAAATTTTAAGATCAATAAGATAAAACCACTCAATTGTTTGGGAAAATAATGCAACGGATTCATCATGGGGATGAAGTGATCAATTGAGATATAACACAAGGAAAAAGTATCTTGTTCATAGCTGTTTTTATTTTATGTGTGTGTGTGTGTGTTTTATGATGGGTACAGATTGTTTGATGAACACAGGATAATTATATCATTTTTATGTTTATGAGAAAAACATAAATCAATTGCAATTCTTTGTTACAAACAGCATGGATGTTTACCTTTATAACATCTGACAAATTCGACAATGTATTCATGTATTCTTTATTTTTCAAATGAACATTTCCAGCATGCATTGACCCCTGTACAGCCTTCTGGAAAATGCATGTCCATTAGTGATTACAAGGGATGGTGCATTTAACAGAATGGGTCATTGAAGATTGATGTATTCGCTGAAAAGTGCAGGCATTTAAACGAACTTGAGAGCATCACTTCAGTAGCTATCATATGGGAGCGCAGTGTCGTACTTCTGATGGCAGTCGTCACAAACTGTGAAGGATTTCTAACACGGACATCAATGGGTCTTGTAAAGGTTGCCTGCATATAAATGCTGCATTTTCTGCTTTCCAATCATCCTACGCAGTCCCGACAGTGTAATCACTCAGATCAACCTGTTTCCAATGCATAAGTATCTCTCGAGTTCTTCTCACTTTCACATTGCCTATAGATCACTGACATTGATTTATTCTTCATCCAGTTGGGACCCTATTACATTTCAGCATTCAGCCAAAATAATCAAATCTATGGACTCTCCCCAGTGTTTGACATTACCTTTCATTTCATCAAAACCACCTAACAAAACTTGCATTCCTCAACTGTATTTTCCCTCTACAAACAAAACAACTGAATTCAAGTTGATAATAAGGAATTTAAAATTGTATTCACATGGGCAAATTTCCTCAATTTTTCTCAAAGCAAATATCTTAAATTTTGAAATCATACATCATTTCTGGCATTTAGTATCATACATGTTTTCAACAAAAAAAAAAATCAGTTTCTAATATTGCTTTTGACAATGTTATAGTTCAAGTAGGAAATAATTATATTAGTCCACTGAAAAGAACAAAATGCAGAAGAAAAGGTGGTATACCTTTTGTTCAGAGACAAACAAGGTTTGTGGATGTCCATGCTGCTGCCTGCTCAAAACTCATGTGTCTCTATGACTAATTTGTGTCTAGAATACAAGATCAAATCCTTCAGTCACGGTAGCTACACCCTCTACAGGAGAGACAAAAACCCTTTTAAGCGAAAACCTACTTCAGCAAATTTGAGGAAAGGCAAAAGGGGGGAGGGGGACTTTTTCTGTCTGATTCCTACTCTAGTGCATTCACATATTAACCCATTGAGGACAGACTGATTTTGTTACAATACGCATTTCCCATAGATACCTGCCTGAGTATATTATGGACTCGTCCTTAACGGGTTAAAGAATTAATTACCATAATTAAATGTATATGTTGGCGCCATTCTCATAATTAGTGAAATATCGCAGTCACAGCTAGATTTATAACAGCAGTAATTTATTCGGTACTGTGCTCATTCATGAAATACCATGGTATTTCTGGCCAAAAAGTATAGCTTTCTGAGGTAAGCATGTAACAGAGCATGCACATATCTCCTATGGGAAGAAGACAGGAAGTGTGTTTGGTCATGTGAGAAAAACACCGCTGTATGAGCATTGGTATTTCATGACACGTATCACACTCAAAATCGTATTTTGTGCAAAGTTTGAGTTACCACTTGTTCACGCGGTATTTCGCAGTCCATTTGCATTCACATTACGAATTACCATGCAGAGTACAATGTACGATGGTATTTCACTACAAATGTGAATGTAGTTTAATGTTTTCTGTTATTACTGACCCGTCGAAGTTGGACTGATTTCCTATAACACCCATTTCCCATTTACTCCAGCCTGAGTTTACATGGGAATAGTCTTCAATGGGTTAAAAAGGGGACCAATCGTGAATAAATGGTAATAAGCTGCCATATCCTACAGATACTCCTGCCCACGAGTTTGTATCCCATCTTACCCTTTCAAAGAAAATTTTCACATCATTCTTGTTAACCCATTGAGGACGAGTCCTGAGTATATTCGGGCAAGCATCTATGGGAAATGTGTGCTGTAGCAAAATAAAACCGTCCTCAACGGGTTAATTATGCCTAACAATGACAACAACAACCAACACTAGTAAGATCGTAACTCTGTTTCATGAAAGTTGCCATCCACTAACAAGTTGTTAGTCTCTGACAATCACCATAGTAACAGTCAAAGACCAGAGCTTCTCGCCCAATTAAAACCAAGGATTTTACTGAAATTGTCAGAGACTGACAGCTTGTCACGGCTGACAACTTTTATGAAACGGTGCCCATATCTGCCCAGGCTTAGCCTTTTGTCAAGGCCCTCTCGCTGTATGGTAAAGAAAACCCAGCTGAGAAGGGTAGCCTCGCACTGTCTCGCTCACCCGTTACAGCGAAAGGGCCTTGACAAAAGGCTAGCCCAGGCTAAGCTCTTCACTACTGCCATCTCTCTTCTATAGATGTCTTTTCACTATCATTTCCCCACCCACTGCCAAATACCAATTTTTATACTGAGAGACATCATGGCAATGGGGTCATCCCACTAGACTGATACCCACGAGTCATACAGCCCACGAGTTCGACACTAGGCAAATAAAGCCCATGAGTTCGACACTAGGTGAAAACAGCCCACAAGTTCGACAGATAACACGGGGCTTGATGTGTCGGTCTCGTGGGCCTTTTTAGCTTAGTGTCGAACTAATGGGCTGTAAGACTCGTGAGCTGTATAACTCATGGGCTTTATGACTTGTGAGCTGTATGACCCGTGGGCTGTATGACTCGTGGGTGTCGGTCTCGTGATGTGCACCCCATGGCAATAACATCTCATCCAAGGAGAGGCAGAATTTGACTCATCAGGATCTCCTGTTTGTAAGTCTAACGTCCTATTTGCCTTACCAAAGCACTCCCCTCTAATACCGGATGACATCTGCCCAAAATCAAATTTAATCTTCATCACCACTTCATGGACTGCCTTGATGGAATTTCTCTGCCAAAATTATGTTTATCCTCCTCCCCGTTTTCCTGTATTTTTCATCATGAAAGACTGTTTGTCATCTGGACATTCATTTTTCCCTCCTGTAGAAAAAATGTAAAGTTCAATGATCACAGTAGCAAACAGTTTTATATCGTTTTGGGGTTGTTCTTTTTTTCCTCCTTTTTTCTTCTTTTTGGCTGCCCCGGCCTTTCCACCCAACATAACAGCATTTTAAATCCAGTAGTTTCCAGGTCCTTGGGATTAAATTTCACTTCATCGCCTGAGTCAAGAGATCAGATTTCTCCGTGGTTTTTCATCACCTATTGTGCGCATGTGACAGCCCCTCCTTCTTCCATCAGCTCTTTTCATTCCACCAACCTCCGCTCACCCCGATAAAGGGGATGAAAAAAAAAAGACCACATTGAGAGAAACTTTTGAAACTGCTTGCCATCAAGCCCTTTGCCATCCATATTATGCTTCATTTCTGCCCACAGACATCAAATCATTCTTAATCAATATTTCTGCTAAATTCCCAGAAACTTTAATCAGGCACAATAATTTGGGGAAGGCAATGGATTAAACATCCAAAATTGCACCATTAGTCTTTTCTTCTGTATTAGTTTACACATTACTAGCAGACAAGAGTAATTGATTTTTGCATAATGATGAGGGGGAAAAAAAACAATTTTACTTGCCACTGTTCTCACATGCCACCCCCCCCCCCCCTCCCCCCCCCCCCAAAAAAAAAAAAAAAAATCACTTTAAATCTCTGAACTGTATGTGAACAAGAACTACTTTCTGGCTGTTTTATCATTATTAGACAACGAGATAACCATTTTTCTCATAGACTCACAACTCACACTTTTGTGTACCTGCCACATCTTATGTCTTTGCTCCATAAACCCTCTAAAATCCACAAACTCTGAATTACTCTTGTCGTACTGGTTGTGGCAGAGTGAATGAATAAATGAACAATAATGGATAGATAGATAGATGGAAGAATAAGTGACGACATGAATGTATTTACCAACTTGAAAATACAAATTACATCTAAGAAAAAGAAAAACATCAAATATGAAATATGCATATATCCATTCAAGCATATTATTATACTTATACGTTAAATATTCATACAATTGGCAAATAGGAAAAAACAACACAACTGGTAATCAGCATTAGCACCCTTAAAAAGTAGCTAGGTATTTGTAATATTAAAAAACACACACAAAAAGAAAAAAATGAGCTCTTAACTCACACAGAGGCCAGCCTTGTACTTTCAAAACCCAAGAGCTAACACTCAATGTGCATGTTGTTTTGTGGATGTTTTCTCTCATTTTAGTTTATTTCTACAGCTCCCATGCAGCTCAAGTAAAACCTGAAGTGAGGGAACTAGAAGTGGAATGGGACGAGTTAGCATCTTCACTTTTGTCTTATTTTTTCAGCTTCCTGTGTTTACATGATGAATCTTTCTGAAAGAGTAGTGCCTTTGGGGGTTTTTTGTGTGTGTTATTTCACACATTGCCTTTGGCTGGGCATTTGGTATTTCTGGGGGTGTACATCTCTGGTTTGTTTGTTTGTTTGCTTTGTTTTCTGCAGGCCACTACATTATTCTAGTAAGACGGGGGAAAAGTTTTCCCTTGTCATGCAGGTTTTTTTAATGTCAAAGTGGGCTTTTAGGACAATCCTTCATTTCCTCTACAAAAAACCAAAGAGATACAGTGTCTTCATTCCAGAATATCTAGAACACCCCTGGCGGGTAGGATGATCCTGCTCGAATTCCATCTTTCTCTAATCAGCATCTTAACTTCCGATGTTTTCTACCCATGGTTTGCATCAATTCACTTTGATTTATTTGAACTGCATTCAAGCAAACACAATTTCAACCTTAAATTCCAAAAATTCAAATAAGAAATGCAATAAATACAATTTTAGAATATTACATATATAGAAAAAAAAATACAGTAGGCAATGATATTGTGCAATAAGCAAATACAAAACAAAATATAACTAAGATAAGAAGTATTAAGTAAATATCTTTTAGTAAATGAGGAAACTGCCGAAGCGTATTCTTATATTTCGTATTACTCTGACCGTAAGACCAAACTAATGCCTACCCGTCTTCCCTTTTGTGTTGATGGTATAGTTGTATTGTTTAGCATGTCTAGAAGATGTGTCCAAGATCATGCTTCCATGTTCATGAATTATAGCCTGTTTGGGATAATACTATATGTGCATGCTTGTTTTTGTTAATAGATGTCTAGTTGAAAGTAGACATAAGAAAGCTTTAGATGTGTTTGAATAATCATGTTTATATGTTCACATGTGCCCTCTGTTCATGTGTGTAAGCATACATTGTACTGTGAGTATGTACGGGTGCGGATGTATGCGTAATTCTTCTTTTGTGAATTTTGTTGTCAATGTAAGACATCTATAAAAAAAATCTCATAATTCAGGAAATTTCTTACTTGTAATCCCTGTGACATGATACTAAATCTAATTCTTCTACTTTTAGAGTAACCATGTAGATCATAACCCTGGCATGGGACTTTTGCTAATTTCACTAACAAGTATAGTTATCACATTATCTATTTGGCATTTGCATTTGTCTAACAGGTCTTTTTATCTACTGAAGATATGAATCCTGTAAAAACATTCCGGGATTCTCATTTTGTATTTCTGCACATCAAAAACCTTCAAAGATTGACTAAAACAAAAAGAGGAGCTTAAATCCATCTGCTGAGGAGACCAGAGCTGCCTACACAAATCTTTTCAAAAACCATCTTTTTTATCAGAAACTCTGTAAAAGAATGCAAAATCAACATCCATGGCATTAAGTTTATCATCATCTACACTTTAAAGCTTGGAAGGAACCACAAAAAAAAAAATGCAAAAGAATTTGTCAAAAGATACCGTTAGTGTGATCCTTTGGAGAATTAAGTTTTGTATGCATAAGATGTAGGCATAAGAAATTAAGAAGTCTTTGACTGAACAAGATGGGAATCTATAAGAGACGGTCATTGACATTGCTATGACTATACCATCTTAATAAAATCTACCTCATGATTCAGCAGACAAAAGAATAAAAAAAATTGACATAGGAGTCTGAATTGACAAAAAAAAAAATCAAATACACAGTCTTCAGCAATATCTGATATGTGAAATAATGAAATAGCATCAAAGACAAAACGCCCAGCTCAAAGGCATGAAATGGATTTCTCCCCCTCCCCTTGAATAAGGCATCTCTCTGATGTCTTATTATCATTGACAATGTTAATCCTTTCTATGCCAGGGACTTTGCACAGTATGTACATTGCTATGGAGATTTCTGCATCTATCAGCACTCAAAACACACATTGAGTTAAAGAGTAGAATGACAGTCTGCGCCAGAATGCCGCGGGGGATTATAACATCGTCGTTCGATATTGCCATTTGCAGAGTCATTTTTCTGCCTGCAGAGATTTCTTCTTCTTCTCTCTCTTTTTTTTTTTTTGAAAGAGTAATTATGAACCGTGGAGATGACACATAAAGCTATGCATAGAAACCATTTTTAATAATGCCAATCCTTCTCAACTTGCCTACAGGCCTTAGTGTGAATATCGTAAAAGAGGAGTAACTCAGTTTATTGCAGCAAACTGTCTGCATCATACCACATAACCTTCAAGTTCATCACCAAAGTACCGGTACCTACTCTAAGAATTACCTCTTCTTCTTGATCTGATTGCTGTTAAGTTTGGCTGCCTTATAATCTATTGCTTTAGCTTTAAATCTTTTACAAGGAGTATTTTGTTTGTTGTTTGTTTATTTGCATATTTTTCTATACTTTCTTGATGCAAGTAAATCATTTTTTTTTCTTTTGAAACTATGTCTATACAATGTAGGTGCAGTCTATGCAATTACATACAGAGGCTCATCCAAAGGGGACATACACACAAAAGGTCTTCAGTACATCTTACTGAGTACCATTGGCCCACCTCAAAAAGGGGTTTGTAGCAACTGCAGTTTGGGGCAAATTATTTATTTTATAGGGCCCCATTTCACTCTCTTTTCTTTTCTTTAAAACAACAACAACAACAACAACTGCAATTGCCATGATATCAAACAAAAGATTTGAAGCTGATTGGCTGGTGCCAAGAAATGTTACCACAGAAACTGCAATTGATGCTGCTGTATACTGCCCTTGGATATCACTACATCCCTTTTCCTTACACAATGATAGAGTAATGATAATGTAATATAAGCCTGTGTCCATCAGGTTTTGAATGGTAGCAGAAACAGAAGAGATGGTGCTTATCACAAGTTCATGGTTACATGTCTATTGTGACATCATACATTGCTTTGGTTCCAAGATTGTGACTCAAAAGGAGATGTGATCTTCTGTTGTACGTCCCACCATGTCTGATGGATGTAATTCAACTCATACAGGTTCATACTTTGAATATCACATAATGGGAAACATAGCAACATACAATTATACATTCATACAAAATTTTCATTCATATACTCGTGATTCATACATGTACACTTTTACACTTGTACCTGCGTGCATCCCAAAATACATACATCCAAAAATGCATGCTTGTTTCAAATATGAAATCACAAGCATCTCTGCACAACCAACTTATGATAAGACACACATTCATTTACAAGATATGAATTGATGCAGCATGGAGATACTACTGTGTCTGACTCACCGAATCTACGAGTTTGCGACTAACAATCGACAAAGCAACACACAATCAAATTCGGAATGACTCAACATCAGGTCTATCCACTCACAGCACCTCTTCTCACAAAACCAGTACATAGACAAAGTTTGATGCAAAATTGATCAACATCACCCACAGATTTTTTAGACACAGTAAGCTGCAAGTTAGCAAGCTCAGAATAACTGCAATACAGGGCTCCAAGCAATCAACAAGTTGGAGATGGATTTTGTTTTGTTTTTTTTGTTTTTTTTAACTCACCAGAGCGACTCTTGATGATGCGGCCAAACTCTTCAGCCTCGTCGGTATTGGCATCCACTAGGCCGGGGCTCGTGGGGCTGCTTGCCATAATGTTCCTGAAAAGAACAGGTAGAAGAAATATATGGGTCATACATTTGGCTTTACTGTACTTTGATTACAATAATTGGCAAAGTCGATTTATGATATCAATATGCTCTTCTTTATTCAAGGTAGCTTCTTCAGTGTTGTCACTGCTCTACCAGATGGTCCTGCCATTATCATTACCCTAGCATTGCTAGGAACCCATTTGTACACCTGGGACATGATAGGTTTAACATCTTGACGAAAGAGGTAGGCACTTGATAGGATTTGAACTCGGGACCTCATATTGAAAGTCTTATTCCTTGTGCAACAGTGCCCCTACTCAACTGCATCTCTCCCAGATCTGCACATGTGTCCAATGTCTGTTGGTGAACAGGTGTAAGAGTAGGTAACTTTTGCTTTTTCAATACTTATTAATTTTCTTTTTTACCATCATGTACCATTTCATCCATTACAAACTTTAAACTTTTAAGCTCCCAGGAACTCAGCATAACTTGCAAACTTTTGTTGCTGTTGTTGTTTTCATCAGCTTTCAGGAATTCATCCAAGTATCCTAGTTGGAAAGTCAGCAAGCCAACTCAAATGAAGCAATGTGCCTTAATCCAATAGGAAGGCCAAGGTGACACTTTGGAATTTTGGGAAATGTATAATTTGTGTTCTTTGAGAATTAGTTTTCTGACATCTGTGCCAGTTGGCCTAAAAGCACAGTAAGGGTTGAGAGAAATATCTGACTTAAAGGGAAGCAGTCCTGAGATTTTCACTGTACTGATAATTAAGAAGAGTAAGAAATATAACCTTTCACCAATTTATACGCATGGACATCAAAAATTGTCTCCGTACGCGATTTTTAAAAAATAATTCCTGCAAGCGATCGTGTAAGAGCCTGCCAAAAGGTGCAACGTCATTGATGCCCTACTCTCAAGTTGACAGCCGTGCCTCAGAAAACCAATTTAAGTGTTCAAAATGATCATATCTGATTTTTTCATAAAATGTGACAATATGTGGTTTTATTATTTCAAACAAAATATTTCAAGCTTATTTATATATACAATTGATATAAAAATAAATAGTAAACATGTATTTATAAATAACTAGGGAGCGTACGCATGACGAGCAGAACACCGCTGGAAAGAGTTGTGCATCGATGACGTATGACTCTCCGCCAAGACTTGCTCATTTGCAGAGTCACACTTTTTTAACCGAAATGTAGGAGCTTATTTGGTGATTTGAAAGTTTGTTTTTGATGAAAGTAGTTCATTTGAGGTACCAACAACAACATATTTTTTTTTAATTTCGTGAGGACTGCGTCCCTTTAGCCATTAGTAGATGCAGCAGCAGCACGATCATCATCATTAAAGGGATGGTACAGTATTGGTGGAGATGAAAATTGGGCTTTTAACTTTTTGTGAGATACCAAGAAACTGCTTATGAAATAGTACTGAGCATACCATTTCAAGAGGAATTCAAAGTTTATTTGATGAAAATCGGGTTTTGAATGACTGAAACATCCAAGAACAAAGTAAATCAAAGCGATCGTATTAAAAGGTGGGTCCCACACTTTATCAGAATTGCTCTGTTTTGGATGTCTCAGCCATTTCAAAACCAATTTTCATCAAATAAACACTGAATTTCTCATGGAATTACATGCTCTTTCATATTTCATAAGAGGATTCTCATTATCTCACTTAAAATGTTAGAAACCTGAAATTAGGTTTCAACCAAAACTATACGATTCCTTTAACCTTTACCTTTCTTTGTTTGCTGATTGAGCTTCACAGTGTACTTTCATCACCTATTCTTTAAATATCTTCATCAATGACAAAATAGATGTTCCACACTGGTCCGACATTTGACACCATGTCATTAAGTTATTATGACGCAGCCTCTGCGTGGCAATGTGCAATTCATTCAGCAACTAGACATCATTTCTTTGAGAGAGTTCCCTCGTTAGACTTTCTGATTATCATCAGCATGCTAATTTGGCTCTTTACAAATAGGGAGAGACACATCCATTATCTTGCTACTATGACAACGCAACAGGGTAATGAAAGGCCGGTTGCAAATAACTCTGAAAATTGCTTGGCCAAAAGTCAAACCTGGGTTTGCAGAATCAGGTTTATTTGTGTGTTAATTAAATTGTGTGGAATGAAAAATTAATGTTGATTATGATTGGGAAAGCTTGTAAATCACGAACCCATTGTTCTCTGCATGAATACATCTTGTTATATATAGACATACACTGTATGCTATCATTTATGATTCCAATGGAAACTAAAAATCAGAAACTTTTCACGGAATTTACATTACATACCCATGAAGATATTTTCAGTTAGTGCTACAACATGTTGACAACATAATTAGCAAAGGCAATTTTCTCATCTGTAAATTAATAGCAGACATTATGTCTTTTTTTATGCTCCTGTTTGATCTTGTTGAAATGTTACTTCAGTAAGTTTCTCTAGAAAGTTTATTTGCTATATTTCTGTGCATATACGTTAAAAACACGGCAAGTTTTACTGAATAGTTTTTGTAACTATTATATGCTAACAATTATTTCAAATTGGTACCACAGTGTGTCAAATAGTGTAAATAGACACTGCTTGCAATTTACTTTCCCATACTTTACATTGCAACATATTTTTTTGCATGATTGTTGAAGAAAAGTAAGGATGCTTAAATTGCTCGTTTCCTTGGAAATAAAAAAGTAAAACTATTTTGTGGTCATTGCACAAACTTATACTATGAAATATACAATATATTGAAACTTACAAATATTCCTACATGATCTTACTACCTTACAAGGCCACATGCTGTGCCAAAACCACAGGGCATAGAGATGAAGAGAACAGAAATATAAGAAGCTGCAGAAGTAATTACGGCAGAGAGAAATCATATAACTGCGTTGCTAAACTATGCACGAATAAGATCTATCACTCATTCATTCACTTTCCCTAACCCCTGCGACCCCAAGAGAAGTGTAGAGATTGATCAGGGGAAGCGGCTGTCTCTGGATTCAAAGGCTAATTGGCTGCCACTGCAGTATGGAAGTTAATGTCAAAGGTCGCATTCAGAACAGTTCAGAGTGTATGGAGAGCTGTACAAACGTCAGTGAAATATGGACCATGCAATGGCCATAAAAATGAATCAAAGATTAGTTTACAGTCAGATAGAAAGAGAGTTGAACAACCATTTATGATTCATTTCACATTTCACCACTGAAAAAAAAAAATTATCCTCCTTTAGCACTTCAAATCATTTCTTCATATTTCAGTGCAAGAAAAAGCAATACTTTACATTGACAACCTTTAAACAAAAGCTTTCGAAGCTCTTCGTTCTTTTGTTCTCCAGATTTATCTCATATAACATAGTTCTGAATAAAAAATGAGCAAAGAAAATGGGAATCCATCGGGATTTAAATCCAAGACCTTAGGATTACCGGTGCTCTTACGGACTGAGCTCTAGAAAGCCTTAACAGTGTTCATCCCAGAAACCCAAATTTTCCCAAAGGATAGAAATCAACTAGTTGATAAATCATCAAAATGATGCGGCTTTTTTAATATAATGGATGCAAACAATAAATCAATATTCATTAAGCTGCATTACTTTAATGATTCCTCACCTTTATCCCCAAGTTGATTTCTGTGCCAGGTTTATGTAAGCTTCTGACCACACAAGCATCAAAAATTTCTGGGACAAACACCATACAACGGCTTTCCATAGCGCAGTGGGAATAAACTCTGGTTTAGAGGTCCCCCGAAGATTTAAATCTCGATGGAATTCCATTTTCTTCACTCATTTTTCATTCATTTACAATACATTTCTAGTGTGTTTCCCTTTGTTTGCACTAGCGTAGTTTTAACAGAAAACATATATTCACAAACAGGATAAACCACACAATTTTTTGTTAGTTCTCCATATGGTTCACTGCAGCCTCAATCTACCAAGTTCTAGGATGTGATACAAATTTGTCAAGTTTTATTACATCTCCACCAATCCCTCCACTCTTGTATGTTGCGGGTATAACTGCTCCCTCTTCTTTTCTTCAATCTATCAAACTTTTGTTGGTGTCACTTGAATCGCATCCAGGCACCCAGCTGGTAAGGGGTAAACTGGTTAATGGGGATAAACACTTAAATCAGCAGGAAAGGCCATCTGGAGGACATTAGGACCTGTTCACACCTAACTTCTGTTAAAGGTTTGCAACAGGCGACACTACCATGGCAATGACATTATCGGAGAGATAATAATATCTCATAATACCTTCTCGAAGAACAAACAAAGCTAAGTATCACAGCATTATAGCATTGTAGCATTTTGAAAATTAATTTATGTTTATCGCAGAATTAATTTTCAGACTGTACTATGTTGCTGTTTTTGATAGGCAATTGGCATTTGAGAGCAAATTTTCATTCATCAATTATTTCATTTGTTTGTTTGTTTGTTTCAGTTTCTTTGTTGTAATTCTTTTAAGTGCAACTTGTCAATGTTTCATTGGTCAATCCATGCAGAATCTTGAATCACAGATATCAGTATCACAAGGTAGAGCAGAAAAAAATTAGAAAGAATAGCATTAGAATTGTTAAATTGCAAGAAAAATCATCAATCGCAAGGGTGTAAATAGTCACTTTTATGGGAAACAAGTGACAGAATCTCAAAGTTTTATATAACAGATAGAAGTGAACAAACAGCCAGCCACTGTTCAGATTCAGCATGTGAATTGTGAAAATACTGACTTTGCAAGGAGACAGATTCAACTCGTCTGATTAAGATATACTGTATGAGCTGAAATTTTCACAGTGGTTTTATTTTCGCGAATTTCGTGAATCGCCTTTGAACCGCGAAAATAACAACACGCGAAAATAACAACGCGCTAATAGCTAAGTTCAGTCAGACCCTTGCAACCGCGAAATTAACAACACGTGAAAATGTCCTCCAAGTAGCAATTCGCGAAAATATCTGTACGCGAAAATTTCAGCTCGTACAGTACATCACTCAGATGATTGCAGGGACACAAAACTTTGGAATGAGACGTAAAAAAAAAATCCACGACTATATCGTGAAAACCACTCAAAATGAATGCAATTCACTAATGCCAGCATTCTTGCCTGGCAAGAAGGCTACAGATTTGAAATGTCACGCTGACAGTTTTCCATTTGTTTCTGATCCTGTGATTGATGTTCGAGGACCTGTGTGGCCCATACCCCCTTTTGACTGGAAGCAGACAATATCAAAGGTGGTGGAATTAAGCCCTAAAATCCCATCCTAAATAGGGCACAACCAATTTGAAATCTGTTCTATCAAAGAGCCATCCCTAGGAGGGCAAGGAGTCCACAGGTCGGGTGCCTGACTTCATCCATTATGCGAGTTCTCACAGCCCCATTAAGCTGACAAGGCGCAGAGTATATATATTTCTTCAAGCAAGTTCAAACTATGACATAAAGAGAAACCCAATTCATACAAGAGAAATTCCTTCTCAAATGCTGCAACAATCATTAACCCATTGAAGACTAGCCCCCAGTATACTCAGGCAGGTGTCTATGGGAAATGTGTTAATAGCAAAATCAGCCCATCCTCAATAGGTTAATTGTGCCTTAGGAAAGATGGCACATCTACAGTATGTCTTCTAAACCCAGTTTTCCTTCTGGCTAGAAGTCTCTTCCCAATGTTGTCACAGCAATATTACACTTTGCTGATTGAGGTGAAATACAATACTGTATACGCTATAATTTTCGCGTACATAAATTTTTCGCGAATTGCCGCTGTCACACATTTTCGCGAGTGGTTAAATTCGCCATTGGGGGACCAGAGAAAATATGAAGTGGCAAAGAAAGTGTGAATTTTCAACTTACTAGCAAATAAGAATGATACTAGTTATACACTGCATGAAAAAAACTTACCAAACTCTGCAAACTAGTAAGTTAGAATTCAACATTTTTGAAGTGGTTAAGTCCATCGCGCTAGATTTCTGACGAGTGGTCCCCTTGCGATAATGGATTGGCTCTCTACAGTATTCGTAAGTAGACGTGGACGTGCGGAAACAAGCTTAGCCAGTATGGTCTGTTCGGTAAGCCGTGACATGGTATACTAGTACTGAAATGTTCGTATCATCAAAGCAAGGGATTCATTTTGGAAGGTAATATTTTCGCGTGTTGTTAATTTCACGAATAGCTCCCGACTCGCGAAATTCGCGAAAATAAAACCCCCGCGAAATATATAGCGTATACAGTACTACACTTGAAGAGTAGGGCCTTATCGCAAGACCAGTTAAGCACCATTCACATACATAAAAGTGAGTCCTTTATCAGATTGTGATTATCAGCGTCTGTACCTTTTGTTAACTTGTGGCAAAAATTGGCCTTCAATGACTGGTTGTCTTAAAAAAACAAAAACTTATGTATACGTAATATATCAATACTAGTAATTGGCACATTATGTCTGGAAACCATACACCTTCAAACTTTCACTTTAGAAACAGACCTTCCTCACAGACACACTGTCTCTGCAACATCTTCGGACACAAAGAGCTTGCATTTCACAAATATATTCAATTCCACATCACAATCCCATGGGTAGGAAAGTACACTCACAAACGAACATTCTTGATGTCTCCCGCACCCTCTCCAGACCCCTCCACCCCCTCCCTCTCCCCTGTCCCAAATTATATCACCTTGTCAACAACATTTCACCGGAGCCACATCTAATATCAGGGTCTTTAGAGTTCAAATAAAGCCCTATCAAATCAATCCACCAGAAAAAAAAAGAAAGAAGAAAGAAGGAAAAATGGAAGAAAAAAGTCATGGGTTCAGGTTGTCTCACGACAGGTCTGGCATGTATATCATAGCTGACTTCATTCCATCTTGGGCGTGAGAGTATAAGGCGGAGAACAAAGATTGTGTCTGTCTGAGGAGAGATGATGTTGTCGATCTTGTTACTCCATTCCGGTAGATTTTACCGAAGCTGATTTGCTTTTTGCATCTTCTGTTATTTGTTCAAAGAGATGAAACAGTATGCTGTACTCTCTGTCGTGTCCCCCCCCCCCCCCCCCCGAAAGTGGGTCACAGTCACATTTCTTTTCATTCTTTTTACATCGTCTGCTTCCTGTGTGATACACAATATGTAATTATTGTCAACTTCTTTATAAATACAGTTGTCTTAACCTTTCTTTTAGGCCAAAATTTCTACAAAGTTCAAATCATCACATAGTGAGATTTTTGAGCAGAGTATGAAAAACTCTGAGAAGGTAATGATAAGATCATTGCCTCACTTGTTGCTCTGACATAACATAACATCACATCACATCACATCACATCACATCACATCACACCACACCACACCACACCACACCACACCACACCACACCACACCACACCACACCACACCACACCACACCACACCACACCACACCACACCACACCACACCACATCACCACATCACATCACATCACATCACACCACACCACACCACACCACACCACACCACACCACACCACACCACACCACACCACACCACACCACACCACACCACACCACACCACACCACACCATCACATCACATCACACCATCACATCACATCACATCACATCACATCACATCACATCACATCACATCACATCACATCACATCACATCACATCACATCACATCACATCACATCACATCACATCACATCACATCACACCACACCACACCACACCACACCACACCACACCACACCACACCACACCACACCACACCACACCACACCACACCACACCACACCACACCACATCACCACATCACATCACATCACATCACACCACACCACACCACACCACACCACACCACACCACACCACACCACACCACACCACACCACACCACACCACACCACACCATCACATCACATCACACCATCACATCACATCACATCACATCACATCACATCACATCACATCACATCACATCACATCACATCACATCACATCACATCACATCACATCACATCACATCACATCACATCACATCACATCACATCACATCACATCACATCACATCACATCACATCACATCACATCACATCACATCACATCACATCACATCACATCACATCACATCACATCACATCACACCACACCACATCACATCACATCACATCACATCACAGGATACCACAGATATACAGAATAATGCTGCCATGTTCTAGGTTGGTCAAAGGTAGCAGCAGCAATTGCCTCTATTCATCTGACCAGTCAATCATCTAATCTTAACACCATCAAGGCCAGTTGTCCTTGACAACATTATGCTACCATCAGGATGTCAAGATTAGACATGGTAATACCTTTCAATTCAATTCAATTTAGTTTCCTTCAATCTAATTTTTGTTCCACTGAACACAGAACATAAAACAGATTACAATTTATCCTTGGGATACATTTGTTGACTGCAAATAAAAGCATGTACACAGGGTATGAAGCCTACTTAGTAACTTACTGCATTATTTATCTTCTCAGAAAAAAAAAACCGAGTGGTCCAATGAAAGGCACTGTTTTAAACATAATCTACACTATATATCAAGGGCTACACCTTGTGATCTTCTGATATCAAATATAACTTTCTTGAGACTCAATCTTGAGACTATTCTCTCACACCATCCCTCTCTCTTTCTGAGTGTCTGATTGCAGGTGGCAATTTATAGCAAATTGGTTTCAATCGTCCACTCAACTCCACTCACACATCAGCCAGGAGGTAATAAAGTACGGCAGAGATAAGGGAAAATGAACACAAAGGAATAAGAAAAAAAACCAAACATTTTTGGCAGCAACATGATTGTTGGACTGTTATTGCTTTAATAGAAAGAATCACATAAAAGTATGAAAAACATTCTTCTGTCAGAAATTATGCTGAGAAAAAGAAGGAAGAGATTGATATATTGTATGAGTTTGGAATACATTTCATTTTTGTAAATTGGATGATGGCAATGAACATATCTATATAATTTGAGTACTGAAATAATGCAATTAAGATAATGGTGAAAGATGAAGCCGATATTTGAAATTATGATGCCAATGTATACTATCTACGACTAATTAAACCTGTACTGCTACCACTGACAATAATGATGATAATAGTCATTTTCATTATCATCTATTATCATGATCACAAAAATGATAAAGAGCAAAGGAAGGAGAAGATTAGCAAAAAACTGCAATGAATATAACTATAAAGATGATAATGATAACAGTTGTGATGTGTGTTTGTACTGGTCCATGTCTAACAGTCTTTGGACATACTAGAGTAAAATTGATAATCTTTAATTCATACAAAGAATTATATATCTGCAGGTGTACATAAACACTGCAGTCAAATATTTAAGAGTAGAGTTACCAATCAAAAAATGAATGAAAAGATAATAAATATCAAAGTAGGAAGTTCAGACCCAAGCCATAACTACTTACTGAAATGCTGACACTTCTTGAAGCTCTACTTACATCTACTAAGTACACTCTTCTTCTCCACTTCCAATTAAATGAATGAAAAACAACCATCAATATCAAAGTAGGAAATTGAGACCAAAACCATAAACAATTTCAGAAATATTGACACTTCTTGAATATATAATTATTCCTTAACACTTCACCTTCTATTTCCCCATCCTTCACCCTCCTCCATCCCCTAGCAAAATGTTTTCCAACCTTCTCACTGCTTCCTAAGCCAATTTTACATCAGGTCACTCACCACCAACCAGTAATTATCATTTGGGTGCTCACTGGAGGATGACACCTATATGGAAAATATCTTACACAAGACTCTCATAACCCTTGTGCCTTGTCCTTCACACATTTGGCTGTTTTAAGGAAAAAAGCAGGCTGACATGTCCCTGTGAGGAGATACATACAAATAACAAACATGCATCACCTACATGTAGACACTACCAATCATTTCATGTCAACCTTAAATTAAATCTATGGCTTTAACAGCACAATAACAAGTGTCTGCAGCAGACATGGTGACAATACACAGCAAACTGAATGGATGTTGATGCAGCCACCTGTCCTCAACAACCCGCTAAGTCAATGCACGGAAGTACAAAGACCCTCATTTCATCATCCAATTATCATTCTGAATTATACCTGTTTTGGGGTGTCGTGGCAACAATATAGCTGTCAGGAGAATAATACAAAGTAGGGCAGTGGATAATAACTACATATCAAACCCTTTCAGAATGATTTTTATCTCATGATTGGGTTGATTTAATTTAATATACGCCACATTGTACTTCCACATCCATCATCATCAAAAAAAGTTATAACTGCCAAAATTGCAAGAGAAATTATGTCAAGCTCCTGGCTGCCTTCGTCATCAAAATAAGTTGATAACCATAAACACTAGAAAATAAATATCAATGCCTAGCTGAGGAGTTTCCGACAAAAATAATTAATTTTCCAACCATCTGTATCACCAAGGACCCAGCATACTCTGGATTGTCCTAAATTCTGTAAAAACCTGTTAAAGTATAAAGCACTGGAAATTGACCAATCCATTCTGGCTTCAGGCAAAAAAAAAAAAGAATCAAAATCTGTTTGTCATGGGAAGGTTGAAATTGTTTGTTGAATAACATAATTTTATATCCATTACATTTTCTACCCACTTAAATGGAACAACAATCTACACAAATCCCACATTGTATACAAGAAAATCAGATAGATCTAAAGAAAAACAATCAGCATAAAAAATTCTAAATTTCAAGTAATACATCAATCATGATTTTAGAATAAAAGAGCTTGATAGCTTTCAACTCCTAACATCCTTTTTTTTCCCTTTCTACTGATTTCTCTGCACTTTGTATGAAGTGTCTACATTTATAAACCTCTTTTGAGGGCAATCTCATCAAAAAGTAATGGATGTTGTGATAACACTAACACAGAGGGGGAGAGAGAGAGAGAGAGAGAGAGAGAAAGAGTCACTCAAACTAATTGGGGACACAAATGCTTCTTCCGGAATTTCCCACCAACATCTTAATCAGCCGGAGTGGTTAGCGCCATCTTTCACAAACTTTTCTCAAGCGGGATTTGCGACGAGGGGATGTTGTGCATCCAGAAAGGCGGATGAGGTCCGACAATGGTATTCCCTGTCCACCGATTCAGGCCACCGACGATGGGATTCGCACGTGTACCGAAGCCTGATCTTCACAAGAAGTGACTGGGGCAATTTTGATCGTTTTGCCAAATCCGTTTCCCAGACACCCAGCAATTGCCCAGGGTGTGGAGCCCGCAACTTTCCTGTGTGGCACCGTAATGCTCTTTTACAAGACAGACAAACAAGCTTTGCTATGTTTTGTTTTGCATTCCAATTATCTTTTTTTTCTTCTAATTCTTAGGGGGAGGACTAAACGTTACTAATACAGACATCATCTCTTCACTGAGAAACATGCAAACATGATAAGATGGTTTGCCAAACTTTCCCAGGCGGATAAAGTCCTCAGAGGTATGCCTGATGTCGGAAGAACTCCATGTCATGCCATGCCTTCACTTCATCTGACATGAAACAAGCCATTTCGTTCCTTTCCTTCACAAGACTACACTTCATCTATGAGAGCAATTGCTTCCCACATTATAAGCAGTGATTCTAGTGAAACACTGAAAATTATCGACATGCAGAACATCACTTGAAACCTTAAAGGAATCTGGCAATAATGTAACATTTATGGCCACCACAACATCAATAAGTCATGACTGCAATCTAACAGTACACGTAATAGCTGCTTGGTCATGTACTGATCACATCAAATGTTGTACCTGCTAGTGTCATCAGGCTAAACCATAATCAAACTTTGGTAACAATACAAAAGTAATGCCATTTGAACATCTTTATGTTATAGCTAGGATCTATGGGCTATCAAAATAGCTACATTGTTCATGTGGCAATGACATCCAATGAACCATCGATTTGCAACATGTATGTACATCATATAAAAAAAAGATGTCCTTCCTTGACATTCAATGTGACATCATTTTCCTCTGTCTTTGATGCCATAAAAGTGCATATTGTCTGGAATCAAAAAGGAAAATGTTTTATTTCATAATAAACTTTGTGGCATATCTTGTGAGTATAATATTCACATGTATACAAAATATGATGCATGCATATGCATTCACATTGTGTACCATGTAAAGTAAACACTCATATCAACAAAAATATTATATTTGATGTTTATAGATTTACTGACACTCGTCTGATTGATTTTCATCTTGTAGTGGTTGTTTTACTTAAATTTTGTCATTGCTATCAGCATTAAAAAAATACATAAATATATTATAAGTATGTAAATATTGGTCATAAATATTGGTTATTATTATTAGCTCTTTCCTAATGGCAGTTGGTACGGTCCAGCTCGATTACAAGGCTATCTGCCCTGCACTTCCACAGAGCACATGATTCTTGAACCTCAGCTTCTTAATCATTATCAATATGGCTGTTCAAAAATATGTATGTTTACATTTCATACATCTGTGATATTCTTAGTCCACTGTGATACTTCTTTGAGAATACTGCCAAAATATCAATTTAGTTGGTTCAATGCATGTCTAATTCATTCAGTAATCTTCACTGAAATACTGCAAATGGAAACAGAGCAAACAAACAAAAATAGATGTATAAAAGAAAAAAAAACACCAAAAAACGAGGGTGCTATTGTAAAGGCAAACAGAAATTAAGGAATTCCTTTCATCAAATCCATCTTGCACTCATTATATATCAGTAATTGTATGCATTATACCAAGATATTTAAACAAAAATATATGGGTAACAAGCTCTAATCACATTCAGAGTAATGTAGAATGGAATAAAAATGATTGCAATGGTACTATCTATTACTTTTTATTTCATAGAATATTTCAGGCAACAATCTCTCTATATTTTTCCTTTCTACACGTATCTTTCTTCCAAGCACTTCACATACATGTACCCCTGTTCAGAGATATCAAACTATCTATATGTATCCATGAACAACTACTGTAACACACGATATATTCGCAGCATGAAAATTTCGCGAATTGGAGCCAACAACCTTTCTTGCGGCATGAAATTTATGCGAATTGCCACTGGCGTCCAATGCATATTGTCTAGGCAAGAACTTTCTAATCATTCTAATTTCGCGAAATTAGAATGCACGCGAACATTAATCGTTTTACAGTAACTAGTCATCTTCCCTCATAAACCTTTCTGTATATCTCTTGACTTGACTTGACATCTTTCTCTCTCCCCTCTCTTTACCAAGAGAGGGGAGAGAGGGAGAAAGAGAGCAAGCAGATATTGCAGTAAACTCCATAGCAGTACTGTCACAAGATAGTGTATTTGTACTTACCTTGCACTGTGTTTCCCAGACAAGCTTGTATAATCACATTTTACAGAGGGTTAACTTTCTCACCTGCACCCCCAGAGGGCCTCCTTCCATCAGCACCCTTTTTAATCTAACCCCATCCTGCCAACAACAATCCAACCCACACAATTCTGACATTGCTGTCACACTCCAAATCTATACCCCTCCCCCATTATTATCATGTCAAGCATGCTGTAAATATCTTTATCGTTGCCACCTGTCAATCTTCAAAGTTCAGAAAGGTATCCAAAGTAAAGGATGGCACGGCAAGGTAAGAAAAGGGGTGGAGGGGTGTTCCGGTTCATCAAACAAGTGAGGAAGAAATTATTTATGTAGACAGCCACCAAAAGTGTAAACTGAAGTTCAAGTGTGGGTTTTTGTGTGGTGGGTTTTTTGTTTTGACGTTTTGTTGTTGTTGTTTTTCTCCTGCAATGCTAAGTACGCTCATGCATGACCAAATTCCATCAGATAAGCCATTTTTAGTACATAGTACATAATAGTGCATAGCCTATGGAAATGCTTCAATTTGTATGCACTGACATGCACCTTCAATCTACTAGTGGAATATAATTGACGTTGACACTGTGCAATGTTTACCACATTCACTGTGACAATGCAATGGGTGAAAGACAAGACAGTAGTGGGCGGGGAAAAAATGCCAATTGAGGCATTTGTAAGCACAACTGACAACCACTATAAGTCACATTTCTCCACTAAATTCTTGTGCACTATTATTTGGTGGCATATCCTAAAATAATTTTGTGTTTGCTGATTTTGTTGTTGTTATAGTTCTTAACCTGATTTTGCTATAACATGCATTTCCAATATAGACACATGCCCGACTACACTTGGGACTAGTCTTAAATGGGTTAATGAAGAATTTGCAGATGACAACCTACTGAGAGCACAACTTTAAAGGGACTGTACAGTACTGGTTGAGGTGCGAGTCAGGTTTATAACATTTCTAAGTGAGATAATGAGAAACCTCTTCTGAAATATGAAAGAGCATGTAATTTTAAGAAGGATTCAACATTTATTTGATTAAAATTGGTTTTCACATGGCTGAGATATCCAAAAAAGTGATAATAATAATAGCCGACGGGCCACGCCTTTTATTAAGATCTCTTTGTTTCACCATATTTTGGGATATCTCAGCCATTTCAAAACGGATTTTTATCAAATAAACTTTTGATACCCCTTAGAATTGCATGCTCTCTGACATCTCATAGAGTGGTTTCTGAATATCTCACAAAACATTAAAAGCTAAATCCTTATCTCAACCAGAACTGTACACACCCTTTAAGTTAGTTTAAAGATCAGCCATTCACAACAGTCATTGCTAGGAGCTGCACTGAATTTGAATGCATTTGATATTTGCCAGTGTGTATGATTATATTTATGACAATAAATAATGGAATGATGTAGGCCATTGGGTCAAAATATCAATGGTGATAGCCTGAAAAGGGTTAAGGCCAAAGGTCACGCATGAAATCTAAAGCCATGCTAAAGCCATACCAGTAATTGTTTCAAATATTCGATGGTATACACTATAGAGAATACAAGATATCCAAAACAGTCCACTGGTAAAAGAGTGGGGAAAATGCACTTACCATTCTTGGACATGTATATCTGCACTTTGTAAGTCACTCATCAATTTTTCCCTGGCTAGATTTCCATATCGAAACCAATCCCTTTTCTGTTAAACTTTGCCCACAGAAAGAGAGAGAGAGAAAGAATTGAAGGGACAAGAAGTGGGTCAAGTCAGGAATGTCAGGTTCAGATAAATAACGTCAGGAGATAGACTCTTTGCAACACAACCCTGGGCATTTTGGGGTGATACCAATCCTTAAGTATGAAATTCCACCATCATGAAGCTTCTACTCTCCTTTCTCTCCACCCCTCCCCCCCCCCCCCAAGAAAAAATGGAGTCTCCCGGAATAAATTTACAACCATTACCTAGGTGAACAGAGTGCAAGTTGCTGTGTACCAAACAGGTTTCAAGAATATCTTGGGGGGAGGGGTTCAGTGATGGCAATATTCCTGTCATAATCATGTTTACATTGTGATTGAAATGATAACAACACCTACTACAAACTGTGGCTGGAAGCATTTTCTTCCTTTAAACAGAAACAATATAACTAGATAATTTGGCAATTTTAGATGCTTGATATGTGGTTGGAACTCTTTAAAACCATCTCTCCCTCTCATCCCATTCAAATACACCTGAAAATCAATGTTTTTCAAAAATCCAAGTTAAAATTGTGATGCAAAAATTAGTCCATCCTGATTTCTTCTTTATACCCTCACAATAATTTGCCTCAGCAGTGTGTGTGAATGGCACGTGAAAGACTTTTTAATCCCATAATGCAATATGCCACAGTAAGTCCACACACCAGATCGCCAGGGGTCGTGCTCCAATCAAGATTGTAGGCATGTGCACTTCGCTGGCAGCCAAATTGTATTTTCTTTGGCCATATGTGAACAGAGATGCCTAAAATCGATTTTTGCAATGTGATTCCATATCCCATTACTTAATTGTATGTGAATGGGCTTGATGTTCCTCCCCCCCCCCCCCCCTCCCTTTCTCTCTCAGTTTACCCATTTCAGATACCACTTGACCTGGATAACAGGTATCATTGAAGGGTCAACAGCAATATCATTGGAATTTGGAGCCGGTGAGGAAAACTTGTAGTCCTTATCGATGCTGTAAACAGATACATGCGGTGGTACCAAAGGACTTGTACTAAGTATCCCCCTAGCAAACGACATGAGAAAGAGCAGCATGGCTAAATGATATGAATTGATAGAAATGTGATATGAATATGCACTGACAGAAAAACAGAAGACAGAAAAACAGAAGAGGAGAAGAAAATGAAAGAGCAAGAAATGAAAGCTAAGAAGTAATATGAGGAACACAAAGAGGAATGGGAGAAGAAAAGGAAGCAAAAGAGGGCAAAAAGAAGGCAAGCTGGAGGAAAAGAAGACAGAGGAAGATCTACAAAATTCTTATAAAGAATGAAGGAAGAAGGCAATCAAAACAATGAGGATGTGACAAAGAAGTAAGAACACATTTCTAGTTAACTCAAGCTTTATTCTGATTCATTTTTCCAGGCAAGTGTCAAAAAGGGATGAGGGAATCTCATTGCAAAATTGCAGCAAAAAAAAAGGAATAAAATAAAGTAAAACAAAACAAGATTTCCCTGTTATTTTGTTCTCCCTCACATTCATCACCTCAATTTCCCTTCTGATAGGTGAAGAACGGCATTCCAACTCTTTAACTTTCTAAAGGTCACCCTTTGATTTTGGTGACCTTTACAGATGGTATGCATGTCAGCACTCCATTCACAAGTTTTTAGCCAGCAAACAATCACCATGGCTTTGTTGTATTGTGTTCAAACATGGAACCATCACAAAGAGGCCAGATTTTGGTCACCCTTTTCTGGTGATATTTTTGGCACAATTCTGCATGGGTCTATTGAGCGTGTCTAGTTTAGAACCAGTTTGTTAAGATGCTCTACTCTTCAGTTCTTTTGGAATTGTACTGCATTATTTTAAATATCACAATGAATTCAACAAATCAACACAAGTATTCACAACTCTTTTTGATTCACTTATCTAAACAAAGCTAAACAAATAGTCCCCTTTTTGAGCAACACATTTCTTTTCAATGTTTAAACTGTGTGATATTCACCAATCTGTTTCAGGATGTTGGCACAGTAACTTTTCGGCTGGTTCCCTTGCAAAAGACAAAACAAAATGCTAGCTTCCAAGTCTGCCACCTTATTGCTTTAACCAGTCACATCCAAACAGGAGTGTAGCAGGTAACACAGTGACACCAGAAAGTGTTTCAAAATTTTCACAAAATACATGTTCCCACCTCTAATTTTGCTTACATTTTTTGATAAGAGATGAAGAAGGTGGCAACATGAAGTGATGCACTGGTATCATTCTGTGCTATTGGAGAGGGGCCACAGTATTCAAGTCTTTCAAGAAAATTAAGAAGAAAGATATGATCACAAAATCAATAAGAAAATTAGTCATCTACTGCTTCGGTATCTTACAGCACATTCAGATACTGTCTATTGCTGAATCAAAAACTATTTGTTATATTGCAACCACTATGTGAACAACTGGTAAAGTATCAATGAATTTTAGTACTAATAGAATGCTTTTAGAGACCATTGGAGCTGTTTGCTTGGTGCATCATGCCACAAACCCTGAATCTTGAGGTATCAGGTTCAAATCTCTAAGCAGCAGTGGTAGCATCTTTCTGTAAGGCATGCATGAGCCCGGTTCTTTCAGAGGGGACTTTCAGCCATCAACTCAACAGTTACCTGTTTCTGAATAATTTCTTGTTTCATCATTGGCTGTGTAACTCACTGTGTAAATGCAATTTACACTCATACTCATATCTAAACTCAGCTCAATTTCATGTATAATGAGTTTCTGTTGCTTTTTTGTTGTTGTAGGAGGTTGCTATCATATTCATTTTCTATCTTATTGTTTGTTTTGTCACCTATGGACAGGCCCCAGTTTGTTCCATGATGTACAGCACTGGAATTTTTTTGTTCCTTGTCATTTGTAGCTTTCTCAACCTCTTATGGACCTGTTCGGTGAGGTTTTTTTTTTAATGTAAATGTCTATTTCAGGCATAACTGGGGGAGCTTCAAGTCTGCTTAACAATAGTTGATTTATGCACTGGCACACCAATGCACCGGACTCATTGCATAACCTACTGAATTATCTTTTCTTCGTATTTTGAAACCTCCTCAGTTATGGCCAACATAAGTTAGTGTTTTAGAACCGAATTGGTCTATAGGACCACGGATGTCATCTGCCTGATAGGACAGCGAAGAAGAACGGAAATGGGGGAGGGCGTCCAGGGGTGGGGTTGGATGCCACCTGTCAGCTGAGCTCTGTCACCCGGAGCAAAGCAATAATTACCTGTGTAAGAACACCTGTAGGAGAGAAGAAGCTCGAGCACAGGATATAGAGAGCAGGAGGGGTGATGGGAGTGGGTGGTTGTTTAACCTGTCAGCTGAAAAACAGCCCCCTTGCAGGGGTGCAATAATTACAGGTGAGCAATGGCATTGCAGATTCGAAATTGCACCCTGAGGCATCAAATACCACATGCAGCGTATTAGACATGCTGGGTGCATTGACCAAATAACTTCCAGGGCAGCTCTAACAGGTGACTTTTTTTTGTGGTATTTGTTTTCCTTTTATGAGAGCACTGACTTTTAGCAGTTTTCTGTCTTTCATCTCACATATGGAGATCAATCTGTGTTTTATGAAACAACTTTTGGTCTTACTATCACAAATCTTACGTCTTTCATGATACAATGATTATAAGATATAAACAAGTCTTCCTACGGCTTCCTGATAACCTCCCCCAAAATATGATCAACCTTTGAGAAGAAAGGAAGAGGACATCAACTTCTCCAGTACTCCAGGGATACATGGGAAGAACAGAAAAAGGAACAATTATTCAATTTTGCATTGCACTGCAGATTTCGATTAAAGCCACTGTTTACTCTTGGGAGCCGTGATTGAAAAAAAAATAAAATAAAATTTGGAGTAATCACATTACTGTAGATGCATTATATGTATAGTTCAGTTGTATCACAAAACATCCTACCATATGAAAATTTTGCAATAAAGCCACAGGCAATGTCACTAATTTTCTCAACAAACCGTAACTGTGTACGGTTCATTCTAGAAATAATTTTAATAAAACTGCTTTTTTCACATTTTGTATATTCAAAAATACTTAACATTGATTATACTGACTAACATTTTTACATGTTTCTATCCATAACTCACATTTTACAACTATTTTGAAGCACTAAATTTTTTTTTTCATCTGCAAATGGTACATAGTGGCTTTAAAAGGCCAACAAAGTCTATGCACCAAACAGACACCTATACCTGACCTGACCACACCCCATTTCACACCTCAAAGTTACCCATGCTCCAATGATGCTGAACAAGTGAGTATATCACCACTAGCAAATGCAAGCTCCCTGCATGCAAACATGCCTGTAATATGTAGACCCCGTTTACAGTGCAGGGCTGGGCCGAGCCGCGGCCGAGCCCAGCCTCAATTGCGAGGCCGAGCCCCGCAATTTTGTCCGTTTACACTGCCGGGCTCGGCCGCGCTTTTGATTCAAACCTTTCAATATTTTGTCGTAGTGGCGCTCTGCTTGTAAACAAACGCAATTTGGTATTGTCTGGTTTTCAGACCCTTTGCAAACTGAATTCCATGGCAACAAAGTCGCCGTATGGGCAAAGGCCTTTGCCGAAGGAAAAAATCCTTTGCAGGACAAAACCACCTTAAACTATACTAGTTTTCGACGTTGAGGGGGTTAATATCCTGAATAGCGAAAGATACAGGCAGAGGGTTTGTAAGCCAGACTAAAATTGGCCGCGCATTTTGCCCAGTTTGCGTTTTCACTGAGAAAAGGACGGGCTGGGCCGCGGCCGAGACCACCTCCAGAGCGAGGCCAAATGCGAGGCCAATTTTGGCCTCGCATTTGGCCTTTTGCGCGTTTACTCTGAAATGAAGGTAGACTCGGCCGCAGCTGAGCCGCGGCCGAGCCTCGCACTGTAAACGGGGTCATTGTTAGATCAGGTTTGGAGAGTCTTTTCCTTGAGCTGATTTGGAAATGAGCTTTCCTATACATTTATATGATTTAATAATATCTGATTCCAACTCATGATTCTCTCCATTCTACCACTCTCACACAAGAGTATCAAATCTTGTCCTACTCCAGACAGTCCTGTGAGAATCAGCGAGACACTTCACCTGACTCAGGTTCTTCACACCTGCAAGGCACCTGTACACAAAAAGAGAAGTCACCCCCTTTCACACCCTAAAATCAGCCACACTCTAAAATCAGTCACACTCTAACACTCCCAAGCCAGACAGGGTGTGTACGTGTGGCACTGGTGCAGTTGTCTTTATGTCATGCAGTCACCTCAACATTTTCAGAAGCCATTCGGGGAAAAGAAACACCCACAACATCTTTCATCCTTGCTACATTCTCAAAGCAGTTTTCTGATTTTTTTTTCATCCCCATGGATCACTTATGAAGCCTTATTTTGTAAAATTTTGTACATATCTTTTGATAATGCCATGAACAAAACGTATGCTGATTGCACATCACCTTATCTATCATGGTGGTCAATCCAGCAATTCAGATAAGATGATTACACACGTACATTTTGCCAGCTGAAAGCCTGCAGCAATCAAAATTAACAGGATTTCTTATTTTGTATTCAATCCATCAGGACTTTTAGCTGCCGACATCAATTGTGGAAGTAATACAAGGTGACAGAAAAACAGGCAGAGGGCCCAAATTAATGATGAGTTGCGCCGTCAGAAGATTAAAAATGAATAATTCTTTCATATCCCTGTTCAATCATCCACTGTATCAATCATTCATGGTCACCCCAGAAATCTGAACAGATGGGTTGAGATCTATCTTCCCCTCCCTCTATCATTCTTTCTTTCTTTCTTTCTATCTATCTACCTATCTATCTATCTATCTATCTATATCTATCTATCTATCTATCTATCTATCTACCTATCTATCTATCTATTTATCTATATATCTATCTACCTATCTATCTATCTATCTATATATCTATCCATCTATCTACCTATCTACCTATATATCTATCTATATATCTATCTATCTATCTACCTATCTATCCATCTATTTATCCATCTATCTACCTATATATCTATCTATATATCTATTTATCTATCTATCTATCTATCTATCTATCTATCCATCTATCTATCTATCTATCTATCTATCTATCTATCTATCTATCTATCTATCTATCTATCTATCTATCTATCTATCTATCTATTAGTCTACACTGTATATTCACATGGCCCGTCAATTTTGAATGTCCATATCTGTTTCTTCATAATCTTGGTTTATTCCACTCATCCGTTTTTCTAACTATCATCATCATACAGAAACAGTAACACTGTATTTCAGGTGCTGGCCTAGCCCTCTCTTGCATACTATTCCAGCAGATTTTATGGGAAGATGGTGTTGGGTAAAATTGAGGCATATCTGTCAAACTTCAGATGCTTGGTAATATCAGTGAGCTGCATAATCAAGTCATAAAATATATTCATGTTATTGAATGCTTATGCATCTTATAGGTCATTCTATGTTAAAAGTCCATATATTTCCAGCAGAATCATAGCACACACCTATGAATTTGATGTGAAATACGATGGCATTTATACCACTTGGCTGAGTTATCACAGTAAAACACGATTCCCACTGAAAGCTTAAAATTTGCAAAGCAACAATACAGGCATTAGATAATAGCACTTTCTCTTTATCTCTTTCTCTCAATGGCATTCTCTCCCTCCCTATCATGAGTATATACACTGATGTTATCATATGTGACCGTGCATCACAAAACGAACAAAAAGTTGCACCCATTGATTTTACGTGAGGACTCAAAAAAGGTGAAATGGGACAACAGAATCAATCTTGAGTTTTTCACATTTTCTGAAAGAGCTATCTTTCTTCTACATTATTCTTTAGTTTGGGATCATAATATTGCTGAGAAAGTGTGTTTTCAGCAGTTTTTCTACAACCCTTTTATGGGGGAGAATAGAAAGATCTGGTATGTCTCAGAGTCCCCTTTTCATTTCTTGAAATCCTTTGCACACTCTTCACTTTCAAGTCTAATAACTTTTGAAAGGATGATGATACTGCTTTGAAAGTTTAATCATGGACAGAGTGTGTTAATAGAACATGCTCAATTACAGCTCAATCTGATAATCCCTTCATTGTTGTTGCTCCAGTGGTTTACATCCTGAGTTTTGTCCCTTTCATCGCACAGCTAGTATGGCTTGGTGGCTTAAGCACTTGAATAGACACTGTACTTCAGAGCCTCTTTGCTTTAAAGTTCCCACTTTTCCAGAGTATGTGCTTTCTTTCCAGTATTTAGATGGGTTAGGGGAGTCCACTTGAATTGAGTTATACATTATTTTAATGCTTACAGTCTGCTCTTTCAGAATCTGTCTTTAACTAAAAATCCATATCTGGCGACTTTTTGTTTGTTTTGTGGTGCAGGGTCACATAAAGTCAGTGTCCGAAACCCTGAAGAAGATGCATGACATGTTGAAGATTTGGTTTAAAAGTTGTGGAATGCTAATATCACACTACTATCTCTTCTTTTCATCTCTTGTATACTGGATCCAACAAATGGACTTAAATCCTGAAATTAATGTATAGTTTTCTAGCATACATACAAACGTATAGTCTTGTGTATTTGTTGATTCCTACATGCATACCCTACATATTTACAAACAAATATAGGGTATTTATGTACGTTTACACGGAGTTGGGAAGAGACCTGTCTCCATAAGGGAGAGAACATGTATGCACTAAACCAATATCATAACATCTAGACATCTAGTAAATATATTGGACTGAATTAACAACTCTTGTTTTTGTGAGAGAAAGAAGGAAAGAAGGGGTGAAAAAGAGATTGTGTGATGATGAGATAAAAGAAGATGAAAAATAAAGGCAAGGGCCACATAAAGCAGAAGGGGAAAGGGGGCTACACCTGGCAAGCTGTTGGGCCACAGACACTCTTCCTTACCAGGATAGTTGTCTATTTGTTTACATCCCCCTATTGGAGCAGGCAGGGAAAACTTGATCTGCTAAGCTCCCCCTTCATCAGGAGTATAGACTTCCATTCTGTAAGCCGAGGGTTGTGTGGGAGGTGTGACCCTATGAGGTCATACCCAGGGATTGGGGGTTTGCATGACTAGTCTTACTTCAAGGCCATGTACATGTATGTTTAATTTCCTGGGAATGCATTTAACAATTGGATCATTCTTTTCCATCCCTGTATTTACTTTTTTTTGTCACCACTGCAAAGTAAGCATTTCTTATATATCATACTTATTTCTACATACACTTTAGATTTTAATATACATGTTACTTCATGACTTGTGCTTTTTACAAATTAACCCGTTGAGAACGGGCTGATTTTGGTACAACACGTGTTTCCCATAGACCCCTGCCTGAGTATACTCGGGAATCGTCCTCAACAGGTTAACAATATAATTTGTCAAATACAAATATTATGTACTTTGCATACTATGTATTCTCTTTTGTTGGAAGAAAATAAAGTATAATTGGATTGGAATTGAAATGAAACAATTCTGATGTTTAACACATATATATGTAAAAATGTTCAAAACTTTAACAAGTTTAAAACAAAAAGAAAATTAACCATAAAAATGTGAAGAGGGGAACATATCAATGTAGTTGCACTCTTCCAAACATACACACATGCCAAAGTATCCCCTGAATGACCTGAACAGTGCAGACATGGAGGATTAAAAGAATTAAATGTAAAGGGAGGAGATCACCGCAGTTCAAGCATTGTAATCCCATTCTTAAATATCTTGTCAGTGATTTCAAAGTGTTGGTCTAAGGATGGTGTCATTGTCGCAGCAAACTTCCGCCCAAATTAATCGCTCATCAGAGCTGGGGGGAAAAAAAACAAATCCTAAGCTTATCACTTCAACAACTGTTTAAGCTAGTGTTTCTTTTTATCATATTTCTACGATTAAATGACTTAATTCACTCCACAAATATTGCTGTAAAGTACAACGCAGTGAGATATCAACCAGATAACTCCTGTTCAATTACTTAAAGGACAAGTTCACCTTCATAAACATAAGGATTGAGAGAATGCAACAATATTAGCAGAACACATCAGTGAAAGTTTGAGGAAAATTGGACAATCGATGTAAAAGTTATGAATTTTTAAAATTTTTGTGTTGGAACCGCTGGATGAGGAGACTACTACAGCTTGTGAGTCATATGCGTACAACAGTATAAAGAAAATGTAAAAGAAAATTCAACATATTTTCATTTTTTTTCGCATAATAAAAGAGCTCTTGACTTGCCTCTTTCTAAAGGCAGGGGGAATAATATTGCCCATAACATTTGTCGGTAACGAGTCAGGGGAATGTGTACTTTTTTCAAAAGATGGAATTTTGTGAAATTCTCTTTATATTTTCCTTATATTGTTGTACGCAAGTTATTCATACACTGCAGTAGTCTTCTCATCCAGCGGTTGCTGCACAAAAATTTTAAAAATTCATAACTTTTGAACGGATTGTCTGATTTTCCTCAAACTTTCAATGAAGTGTTCTACTAATATTGCTACATTCTCTCAATCCTTATGTTTATAAAGGTGAACTTGTCCTTTAAAGCTCTCTATTCTCTTTTCTCATGAAAGTACAACTACACATGATACAATTGTATGTCCTCTCTATCACGGGCAATAAAATCAATATCTTTTTTTTTATATATCATCCTCAAATTCATGATCATAAAGGAATGAAGGAGACAATAAAGAAACACATGACTGATTCTGTGGTTATGGAAACTTTGGGAAACGGGTGCTGATGAACTGTCAAAATTTCATTCATTCTGTCCTGGACACCTGCTGCTGGTGAAAAAGTGGGTCAACCAAGCAGGTTAACCCTCAAGGCACCATAGAGCCCCAAAGTATGATGTCATAGCCATTCATCGCCATGGAAACTGGTTTCAAACAACCTCTTAGCAGCCATAGGAAACAGAGCATAATTCAATAATCCACCATTGCTGAAATGTGCCAATATACTTAGTAAAATGGCTATTAATCTCTGCTGAATTATCTGGAGCTTATCACAGCTTTCCAAAGGATACCAAAAATCTTGAAGTCATAACAAAACTGATCCCTATTCTTGATGCATGGCTGTGAAGAGAATATGATATTGGGATATAATCATTCTTATAATTCTCCCCTTGAGAATAATTGAAGAGTTTTCCCTGTAAAGCACTTTATAAAGCTTACTATGGGATCAAATACACATGATCTTTTTAAATGTTACAAAAGTTGTAATTTATATTAACAATAATTTCTGATATTACTCAGTGTCAACCAGAATATATAGCAAACTATGTATGACAGGTTTTTACTGTCTGTTTTATATCTTTACATCGTTGCTCCCATTTTCAATAACATGATTACTATCTTATTCATTAAAAAAAAACAGAAAGATTGATCCCACTTCCAATCAGGCAATTACTTTCTTTAACGCAGAAAAAACCCTAGAAGTGACTTGCCAAACAATATCCTACAATGTACTTTCCATTACCCTGTTGCTGCACAGACAGGAGCCTGGTCACTGGGAGATACATCATCTTCAGGAGGGGTGCACGCAAACGACCAAGATTAATCTTCTGATTGATTCCAAATCATTAATTATTCACATGCACATCAATGCATGTGCCTTTCATTTATACCAAAATGCGTGCACCTGCCAGTAATAAGATGCCTGCACCTGTAATTAATAGACAGCATGCATCAGACATATATGATTGCACTGATTTTGAGCTAGCGATTTCACTGTATCCACTTCTCCATCTTGGTACAGTGAGAATGCTATCATCCAGAAGCCATGGTAGACATTTTGAGTGATGTTGTTCACCTGTTCTGAAGGCCATTTTACTGTCAGTGCAAGCTTTGAATCTACTAATGTCCTGTTACCTTTGTTAATGTATGTTTTTTCATTGTTAAAATTGCAAACCATTTCTCATAATCATGAGAATAATGCCAAACCCAAATTCCAATTTGCAGCACCTGGAACACACAAAAATTTTCTGCTGCAGCCTAAAAATTCCTTGATATTACTAATTGTTTTATGTTTGTGTTTGGACTTATTATATGAGTTAGACATGGCCACTAGGGATGTACCATATTCAAATACATGTCAGCTAGCTATAGATCACAGGCTAATGGCTCAAAGACAATGAGGACAAAGTGCCTTGCTGAGGGGAGAGGACCAGTGTTGCCAGTGCATGGACTTGAACCTGGGACCTTAGGATTGGGAGTCTGTGGTGTTATCCACTGAGCCACAAACAAAAGCTCCTCTCAAATGCAATGACATGTATCAAATCATTGGCATGTTTGCCTTTCCTTTGTGCAAATTTTGATCAATCTTTTTCTACTGTATACACCATATATTTAGTGAGTCTAAATTTTTGTGAATCGAGACTTTCCAACGATTTTGCTAGTGATTGAACTCGCGATCATGGATTACCGTACTGAACGGAGAAATGTATACAATGTACAACTGTACATGCATGTCACATTCACATCACGATCTGAGTCAATATATTTGCATGTCTTTAAATACCGGTATGCGAATAGCACCCAACTTGTAAAACATTTGGCATATCATTGGCAATATGTCAATGAAAAATAATCTTAATCAATATCTCCAGTGTTTCTGTAACAACAGTGCTATTTTACATATTACATTCATCTTCAGGGAAAGCATTATTTGGTGGTCTCAATGAGGAAACTGGACATTTTACACAATATGCTCTGGTGACAAGGTTTTTTTTTTTCTGCACCTGTATACAGATAACATTACTCTCCAAATAACAGTGTCTGTCATCTATTACATATTCAGACATGATCCAACACTGCACTATGTGAAATGTGAACAAAAGAGAGAGGATAATGATAAAAATAGCAGATTCCTGATTGGGGTGAATCTATGATACAAGTTCTCCCTCCCCCACTGGTACAGATGGTACACCGAACAAGCATTGGCCTGTGGCGATTGGATGCCTAGCCATGACTCATTGTAATTCGTCCATGGTTCCCCTCCTCCTCCTCCTCCTCCTCCCTCCACCAGACAAGATTTGTCGGAGAGATGGTTCAATAAATTGTGAAATGAATGATTCCGAGTCGTCCGCCCAGTAACACTCTTGTCTCCCTGGAGATGGGCGCAAATTGAAACCGACTTCCCCCGGAACAAATCTCCCACTCTGTAGCTCTTGATTAGATCAAATGCTAAGTGTGCCTTGCTAACTTTCATTAGCTCTACTGCCCCTTTCCCCTTCATGATTCTAGTCACCATCCACATTGTGTGTGTGTGTGTGTGTGTGTGTGTGTGTGTGTGTATTATTCATTCTTATTATGATTTCTCTCCCCCTTCCATTTGTTTAATTTCTATCACTTCTATTGTAATTAAAGTTGGTAGTCTGCAATATTGATAGTTCTTTCTTTCAGTTTATTCATTCTCTAATTTTGTCACTACATTTCAGTCATCCTCTACATTCTCATGTCATCATTTCTATTTCTATCCATATATTTCATTCTTATCATTGTCATAGTTATCAAATCTTATATATTCTGCAATTATTATTATTTTTTTCCATTTGTACTATTCATTCTCTTTTGACATTATTACTACATTTAGTCACCTCCACATTCTCTTTTCAATATTACTCTCCTCTACCATCAATATTTCATTTCTATCATTTCTATCATAATCAAAGCTTGTAGTTTGCAAATTTGTCTTTTATCTTTTATAATATTCATTCTCTCCTGATAGTGTCTCTGTAACTACATCTTTCCCTTGTCTTCCCCTATCAAATCATCTTTGTCAGAAGCGCAAGCATCTCCCAAAAGTCGTAGCTTATATGAAATGAACTCATAGAATTCCATCTCTGAGAACTGCACTTCTGTGTCTCTCTGTAATTGCCAAATTATGCCATCGATGACGGCTGATGAACTGTAGCGGTCTTTATCTTTTTGTTTCAGTCATAACTGCTTCAAAAAGAGACTGCTTGCCCATTGGGGATGTGTTCATGCTCCATTTTCCCCCTAGAATCACAGTTTTCAAACATGTTTAACATAAAACATTGTTGCTTTCATGTGATTTTTTGTCCGTCATCAAAATATGTGTGTAATGTAACACTAACATGACGTGCTAAAATAGGCGCATTTTAAATCACAATTCTGCCAAAATCTGCTTTGTTGAAACTGTGTAGACACAACAGAGTTTCTAAGATTCTATGATGTCATTTTCGATCCAGCCTCCAGGTTCATATGAAAACCGCATACTTTGTATGTGTGCAACAATTATGTACAGCTATATAGCGACATTGACCTACACTTTCTGGGTCAAACTGCGCAGTACACTTTGCAATGGCCGACCTTCAGTTCAGGTACAATCAGCATTGATGAAAAATTGCATGAATGTGCTCATGTTGGCATTTTGAATCATGATTTATGTTCACATTTCTGGCTTTATAAAGAATTGCATGAACACAACCCTCCAGCTACTTCTGTGATTCAGACATTTTCTGCACCCTATCCCCACCCCCACCCCCATCTCTTCTCCCTTGGGGGTCGTAACAACCCCCATTTTGTCAGGAGCAAAGTACCTATTACAGCAAATGAATCACTACTAATTCCCATGTGACTTACTACAGAAAAGCATAGGAACAATAAGGGACCAATGGATGATGTGCATTTGCTGTACATGAACCAAGGAGGTATGCGAGAGCACTCGTACCTCCTTGCATGAACCGAGGGTAGCAGGCCGGGTGATGCATTTCATACGAGAATGGAATAAATAAACCAGTAAAAGAGCAATTTGATGTGTTCCTTTGCAGTTCAACATCTAAAACAAATCCTGCTGCAGAAAACATCATTTTAGTCTCCACACTGATGACAGAAAGCTTTATTTGTAATTGTAATTTAGTAAATGTAATTTCTTTTTTTCATATCATTCAAGAAAGATAACTGTAGGCCTATATATATACAAAATGTAAATGGTCCGCAAATACATATTTGTGATAATGAATAAACTAAATACTTCGCGAGGTTTTCATTTTTGTGCATTTTGCGAATCGGATTCTATTTGCTAATTTAAAAACACATGAAGATATCAAATCTGATCCCGAAATCCGAAATGAATGTGACATGCACGCAAACATTTATCTACACTGCAACTCCACAGATTTGTGAAAAAATTAGACTCGCTTAATATGGCGTACACAGTTTAATATTTACGAAAACATAGATGTATTCAACTATTGCAAAGGACACTGCCTGGTTGAGAACAGAGAAATATTTCAATCATTACAGTAATCATAATCACTGATGAAAGACAAGAGGTCAATTGTTAATTAATACTTCATAGAGGGTATTTTTTCTCCTATCACACAACTTCAGATATACAATGTAGCTATTGGAAAATGGTCTTCTACCTTCAGGCCAGGTAGCCTCTTCAGTGTTGCCACTGTGCTACCAGAGGGCCCTGCCATTATTATTACCCTAGCATTGCCAGTAGACCACTTGTACACCTGGGTCGAGAACATGGTGGGTAAAAAAGCATCTTGTCCAAGGACATACATGTAGGAACTTGACGAGATTTGAACTCAGGACCTCCTATGGAAGACCCACAGTGCCTCCGGCAATTATATTGATTTCATTAGCTCTTGGTGACTGAGTTCATCATGGAGAGGTAATTATATAAATGGCTAATGGGTTGTATAAATTACACACGCCATGTACCACTTCGGCATATGCACTAAAATTTCCTTGTTACCAATCAACCCAATGCCCATCGAAAACAGAAAAGTCACATACAAAATCTATGTGAATTACCATATCTTATACACATCATCTTAATTGAGGGATGAATCTTAATATCAGGTAGGCCTACTGTGACAGATACTCAGAATAATGAATTGGCTTGTCAATTCAAACAAAATATTTACTGTTGAAGAAAAATTGATTCAGAATATATACATGTATATTACAGTCTTCTAACTACAAGCAGCAATATTTCACAGAGGAGTTTTGATGCAAATCACTCCAACAGTGTACATTTCATATCATCTTAGTTTTACAAATTGTCACTGAAAAGCACAAAGCCTGAAAAAATGTCTGGAATGAACTGAATTTTGGAGCTAGAGAATCACATCAAGTTTTGAAGCATGCATGCAGAATGATCAGCAGCAGGGTGGGATAGGTCTTGGAATACATTATATATCTTTTGCCTATGGATGGATGTATTCAATTTGTGTTTGTGGCACACTTGAAGCTAGAATACTCCATACCACTCGGTGTATTCCCTGAAATTCCACTCAACTGTGTACAATATGTTTCAAGTATGATTTCAATCTAAGTCTTGTGGCTACAAATCTCCAGATGACAACACTGGATAAAAGGATCTATGCAATGCAAATGCATGTTGACTTGTGTTGTTTTATGATACCCTCAACATCTCTTATATGTGGCCTAATATCTAGATATGTGCCACACATTTTAGAACAGTTTGTACTACATTGTATTTTCCTTTAGAGTACTTGGATATACCGACAAAAATATTTAAAAAAAACCCTTCCAAATCGAGATTCTGCCAGTGATATCATCAGCCAATCACTGCTATTATGATATTGATATGATTGCCATACATTGTAAGACCTTTGGAACACACCTTCCCTTAGACTGAGCTGATATAAATCACATGTCTTCATGTTATTAATCATTGCAAGGAAACAATCATGCAAGCTTTGCTTGGTCTAGGGGAAGGTGCATTCCAGTGTCTTTTTTTAATCATGTTACAAGTAGGTTCGGGCTTCCTCAGTCATTGATGGATGATGTCACTGGTACAATCTTGGTTTTGGAAGGTTTTTTGGAGGGCATACCCATGTAATCTGAAGAAAATTAGTAGAAAATTATTATAGGATGAATGGCACACAGTCAGACTTCTTCTTTTTTTTTGCCACATAAGTGATGACCAAATAATGATGTAATATGAATCAATACAAATCAACATGCTTTTGCATAGCACAGTTCCTTTGATATTGATAAAACCAGCACTATTTATTCTTCAATCCTCCATGCAGTTTGTGGATACCTTCTTTACACACACACAAAAAGAAGCTAGAAATAAAAGCTTGAGTGTACACATGCTTGACAGTGCCTGCCTTCGTCATATCCTTTTTTTTTTTCTGGCACCAGACAGCCGTAACCCTTACGAAGGTCACTGACAATCAATATACGTGTAAATTGGCAACCATCACCATGCAAAGTTTGCTCAGCAAATAGGAAGGTTGGGGGGGGGGGGGGGGTGAGTGGCCTTGCAAGCTCTTAGGCTGTGTGCTTTTGTGCATTCCAAGCGTACATCCTCTTGTGGTTAAATCCAGAAATGTGGAAGCAAAATGAGCATACATTTAAGTACACTGATAGAATGTGCAAATACAGACCACTGTATAGAGCTCTTAAAGTGTGGGTTCACCTCACAAAAGGAAAATTGACTCTATAGCAGCAGAAAAGATAATAACTCTGCATTTATAAAGCTCATCAAAAGACAAGAATTGAGTGAAAGATTTTTCATCAGTTGCTGGTACAGGAGAGGATTGTGGAAGTGAACATGTAGCAGATTTTGAGTTTGTACCCAGGTCTGATTTGTTTTCTTTATAGCCATGTTAGCAAAGAGATGACAGGCCTGTTCATACTTGAATTCATTCTCATCATTAATTGATACCAAGGAGGTACTTAAGTCATTTTGGTTGATACAGCAATTTACAAATATGAATAGTAAATATATTTTCACTATTACATAGGTGTGGGATGGATTGACTCTATTTTAGTTAAACAATCATCTCATTAAACTGGTTGGTTTAAATGTATTCTTTACTCTTTACAGTCTATGGACCTCAATTACGATTGCTACATACAAATGTAGTTGTATACAAACTTTGAAACTGTGTCTCTTTTGTGCCTCTTATGTGCCAATGTTCAAATTGGAAATAGACATTCAAATCCATCTTACCACACACAATGACATTAAATGTATATTTATCTATATAATACATACATAGGTATATGTAAATAACATCACACATAGAATATTTAACATTACAGTAGCGCCTTTATCCCTACTATAGCTGTATGTAAAAATATATAAAGATGATTATAGCTTGATCAATGTAAAATACATACATATATGCCCCATTATGTGCATCATATTAAGCAAAATCTTATGGCCATACATTGTGGGTTTCTTTTCTAACTACTACTGATATCAGAGAATGCAATCAATACCGGTACCTACAATTTACGGATATCAATAAGATGATCATAAAATATGCCACCATGCCAACAATGATGCTGTAATACAAATGTATACTCTAAAAATGATGATGGCCTTGGCAAATGAAACATCAGTAAAGATTGGAAACAATGTCCTCAGCATAGTACAGGTGGTAGCATCATAGAGAAATATGACATAGAATCACTATGTTGATGGTAAAATGAGAGGTGATGAGCTACTGTACTGGTATTAAGTGGTTGCTATGGTGACAGTGATGATGATGAGCTGGTGGAGGAAGGGGATGATCTGATGGTGGTAATGATGATACTTGTAATGATGATGGTGCTGCTGGAGATTGTGGCGATGATGGCAAGTGTGATGGTGATATGCTATTGGTATTAAGTGGTAGTAAAGTGATGGGATGTTGATGATACAGTAGCTATAGAATGTTGATGTTTATGGTGATGATACTAATGGTGGTGGTGGTGATGATGATGATGATGATAATGGTATGGTCATGATTGCTATTGGTGGTAAGACAACAGGTGGCATAAATAATCACTAATGTGGCAAAGTGAGCAGTGATGGCTTTTTATACATGATATTTGTCAATCAAACTGAGGCTTTTATAGAGCCTTACCATCCACTAATATCAATATTAGCTGGTGCCAGAGATGTCAATCCATGATGTCACTGGAAAAACAGCGATGAAGGTTGAACATTCTGTACATGTACATTCAATGTTTGTGTGTATTCAAATACATAAATAATTCACACACCAGCATCAAAGCTCTACACACTGTTCAATAATAAAAGGCCATTTCTCCAACCATTTACTACCTATGGTAGACTAGATGATTAAGTTCCCAAGGTTAAGTGTAATGGGTATTTTCAATACCATGCCACATTTCACTGTTCTTCTATTACTCACCTTTTGGTGTAAGTTCAGCGAGATGACGACAAAATATACCAGGACTCCACCCACTTCTGGAGCATATAAATCCTCACATATATCCTTATCCAGACGAAAAAGGCATCGTTCCGGCGACACGAGCAAATCCTTTACTCACATCCAGCACGCATCAACACACACCCACGACCTCAACTTGATATATTTGCGGATTTATTAGGCGATCCGCTGGCTAGTTTTTTATACTTGTGGATCTCCTTTTTGACGCAGGTGGTTGATGCAGTAGACATGAATGTGTATTCAACTCTCGGGTTAAACACAAGATGCGATATGACAGCTACCTGGTCCAGCGCATTGATGAGCGCATTCGACAACCCTCCTCCCGGCGCTGATCACTACTCGTGAACTACTACTACTGTAAAGCGCGACATGTACGGGCTCTCTCAACAAAACGGGGAGTTCCACTTGAACGATGAACATAAAAAGCCGTTTCGCTCGTAGGAATCAATAAAATCGCTGCCGATGAGAATGCTAAAAAGAGAGGCAGCGATCACAATGCCCGCGATTCGGTGGGAGAATAGTTGTCTCTTGGTCGGCGTAAACGCCCGTGACGATCTCCAACAACGTGCGCCGCGCTGGAACAAAAAACCCGCGCTGCTTTTGTTGACGTTTATGTACCTGGGAGGACTCCTTTTCAGCAAAATGTGGGATCAGACGACACATTAACAATGAAGCACTCGTCAAATGAGGCGCGTTCGCCCGACGCATTCACAGCAGTTGTCAGGTATCTTTCCACAATGCGCTGGGATTTTGATTCCCTGTACGCGCTACAAAGGAATCCCGACAGGGTCCTCTGTTAGTTTTGCCTAATTATACGCTTAATTCGGAGATGGTGATCAGATTGTCTACTGCATCGAAGCGTGGGTGGTAGGCAAACACATGCCATGCACACACTCGCCAGCACAAAAGATGCGACGAACTTGATGATGATGATGAAAGGGATGATGCCCGTCTCAAGCTACTCGGAGCTGGTGCGAATGAGTCATCCGCCAGTGGTGATGGAGAGACAGTAATGAAGAGTCGGGGAGTCTCTATACTTTTGACGTAGCTGGCCACTCCTTCTCACCCTCCTCCTCCTCCTATTTCAGAATGGTTGTTTGTGGTGGTACTGATTCTTATCAAATTCATGAGATTAGGGCCTAATATAATCCCTCTCTTTTAATGAAAATAAAATGATAACCCTAGACCGAGACTACGACATCATCACCACTGTCTTTTCACACTCACTGTCAACATACACCGCCTCTCATGAGGACTGACTATACATGGTTGTCGGGGCGTAAACAAAGAAATGTCGTAGCAGACAGGCTGAGCAAAATGACAACAAAAGATGGCGCTGTAACATGGCGATCGTTTTTCCTTTTGTCGGTACTTTCATCCCAGGTCGGCAACATCAATGCGGATCTGATACAGAATTGAGACTCTATATAGTTTGTCTCTGCCGCTGCAAAGTAAGCCTGATCATCCTTTTCCATCTAAGCCGCGGTGAATGTTGTCCTCTACACTCTACATTCTACTTGAGACAACAGAGAAAGATCCAAATCAAGATAAAATTACAATGTATTGACAGTGAATCCTCAAAGAGTTCCCTAGTATCCCCGAGTCCATGTTGACTTCCAAATGACGTGGATAGGGCCGGTGTCTGCAAATCATGAATTCTGGAAGTGGAATGATCAAAACATGTGTCGAGGAATTTTCAATCATTTTGTTTGTCATAAATTCTGCACCTAACGCCCGCACTTTCTTGCCTTTCGTGACGTCATAAATAGTAGAATCAGTTAAAGTAAGCATCACAATACATGTTATGCACTTTACCATGACTAAAAATGTATATACAAAGAAATCAATGTACAATGACAAGGAAGGTTTTTATGATATACTATGCTACATGGAAAATGCTTCAAGACTTAATAGTTAATGGAGGGAAATAATAATAATAATAATAATAGCTGGTTTTTTATATAGCGCATTTCACACACTTCAGGGTTTCAATGCGCTTTACAGACTATTATTACCCCGGTCACTGGATACATTATTTCCAACCAGCACTAACAGTGCTCATTCTCCACTCCCTGGGGAGCATTCCAGCCAGTCGCAGCCATTTTACAGGCGCGCACATGCTGATCAACCAACATAAGCTTTCTCATCCTACCGGGTACCCATTTATACTCCTGGGTGGAGAGCAGCAATGTGGATAAAGTGCCTTGCTGAAGGGCAAACGTGTCGGGCTTGGCATGGGCTCGAACCCACGAACCATACCACGCTCATGTCGTTCACAGACGAGCGCTCTTATCCACTCAGCCACGACACCTCCACGACACAAACAAACAAACAAACAAACAAACAAAACAAACAGGGAAAACGGAGGGAATTGTATCGTATGTAACTCGTTTCACTATTTTGAGCTGATACACCTGTTTATAGCATAGTGCGTTATGCATATACAAAAATAAAAAATAAAGAATAGATGCTCGCATATTTCGAGTGAATTTACTGCCGATGACACCACAAAATGCAGGAAAGATTTTTCAGAGCTGAAGCTTAGTTGATAGGCCGCACAGGAAAAACAAAAATAAAGATTTTATGATTTCAAACCTTGTATGTTTTTTTTTTCTTTGTTCACACTTTTCCTTAATTCGTGGTATCAAATGACAAGTTCACACAAAATGTTTATGTTTGTAGATTGAGTTAATGCAGTTTGAGGAAAATCGGACAATCGGTTCAAAAGTTATGAATTCTTAAAGTTTCTCTGCAGCTATCACTCAATAAAATTATTTCTACAGTCTGTGGTGTCACATATGGACAACAAAAGAAAATATAAAGAGGATTCAACAAAATGTATTCTTTCTGAAAAGTACACATTCTCCCAACTTGTCTATAGACTATGAGTACATGATATTGTTCCCTTTGATTTCTGAAAGAGGTACTCGTGAGTCAAGCATTCTTGCGTTTTGCAAGAAATATGAAAATATGTTGAATTCTCTTTTTGTTTTCTCTTTATTATTTTACGTATGTGACATCACAAACTGTCGGAGTCTTCTCATCTAGCGATGGCGGCGCAGAAACTTCATCAAATTAAGTTCTAAACGGACTATCCGATTTTCCTCAAACTTTCATTGATGTGTTTTATTAATATTGCTGCATTCACTCATCAATACATATATCTGGATGAATTTGTCCTTTAAAGCTTATTTACATCAGCAAACGTCCTCGTGGTATTGGGATTTCACAGAATAGGCACTGGATGTTAGTGAACCTCTGCGCAAAACCAAAAACTGGTTTATAGACTTATAGATTCTACCTGAATGAACGTGATAAAGTAGAAGAGAAACAGTTAAGGTCTATATTTACTTAGTTCGGTTTCTCATGCAGAAGTTTTTGTTTGTTTGTTTGTTTCATTTCAACAGTCAGTATGAACGTCAACTATAGGGAAAGGCACTGTCGATGATTAAAAGCATGTTCACATCGTTACCCTATCATTTATGACAAACAAGTAGGATCATATCTTCGAATTGCGTTTACACAGTCCGTATAGTTAAGTACACCCTCAGGGCTCCAATGTCATCGACCTGTTTCATCGGTATTCACCGAGCTTTCGCTTTCATCTGTAGATGACGCCCAACATTCCAACATTTCAGTGTTATTATTTCTAAACTTCTTTATTTTTTTATTTCATGTTATTATTTTTTAGTTGATATCGACGACGTTGCAGGAGAAATGGCGTCATCGACGGCGAATCAGATGCACTACGTGAATATCTCTGACGCGAATTTCCAGGTGCTAATTGAATTAAGTCATGTCGACTGACTTTCATGACTTAGCAGGATAGTGGTCCAGTTCCGTTCCGAATAACGCTTTTGAGGCCAGCGGGGCATTTCATGAAGCATTTTGTCCGACAAAGATTTCGGACAAATTTGCACTCAGCCAATCAGATGCAAGGATTTTAGTAGCTTGTTTTGTCAGAAAAATATCCGACCAAACTGCTTCATGAAATGCCCCCCCCCCCCCGATCTTTATAAAGATGTCCCTCGTGTGTGAAATGACGCCAAGATGATTACACAATGCATGCAGCAATCCGACGTGTGGCGCTCTGTCATAAGCGAGCTTTAAATCTGGGACGCGAACGCTAAAGGCGACGCTAATTAGGCCAAAAAAAAAAATGGTGTTCTGCGTCTGCGCGAGACGGCTATTTCCATTGTCCAACCCGGGAGGCTGCGTCGTCTTATAGCTTTTTTGTTTCTGTATGTGCAGAGCTCGACACATTTACTTAGGACTTCTTTGATCCTCTTCCATTTTTCTCGTCGAGGGCGCCATCGTCAATATTATCTCAGCTGGAGAGGAGAGGTTACAATCTTAACTTGACGAATAGGGCTAAATGAAGGGTGGTAATAACTCTAAACTGCCAAATTTTTGGTGTTGTTGTTGTTCATATCCAGTTAAAAATGACTTGTAGTCTGAAGTCAGGCTTGGTCACCGAACAAAGATAATCAATTTTACCAATACACACACACACACACACACACGCGCACACACACACACACACACACACACACACACACACACACACACACACGCACGCACGCACGCACGCACGCACGCACGCACGCACGCACACACACACACACACACACACACACACACACACACACACATTATATATATCAACTCAAAATCCACAAAAAATTGGCCAAAGTGAATTTCCATTTTTTTTTTTTACATTTAAAAGGGCCAGCGCTAAGCATTAAAATGATATAGAACTTGTTAGAATTGGATCATCCTAACCCATTCTAAAAGTGATTGAAATATGAGAGAGTTTGGAGGGTTTCATAGAAAAGGGAGGAGAGAGAATTTAAAGATTAGAGTCACTCAGGCATGCTGGAAAGAAATATCAATGAAAGCATGTTTTATTTCCCAATGAAAACAGAACCTATCTGAAAAAATACGGTCCAGAAAAACTGCTAATATCTCAGTTTGTCGTTTGTTTTAAGCCACCAAATTTTGACAGAAGGTAGACAAAATATTACTCTCTCAGGTAAGGTAAACTTTAAAATTTGAGTTGGACAGCCAAAGTGACATATTTGGGTTCATTACAGAGAATACTTATCTGAAACTTTTTGTGGGTTTTGAGCTGAGCAGTCACATGTTATATCTGGCAACATTATCAGTGTGTACACATGTACATGTACATGTATAACATCCTATACTGCAATGTCAAAGTGTAAATGGCTACTATGCTATCAATGTAGTTCCATTTTGTTTTGGTGTAAGTACATGGGACACTAATCCTTTTTCAAATGGAAAGTGACATAACTGATTTCTTTTTCAAATAAAATATAAATTGCAATACATGTAGCGCTAACATTTCAGGTATTCTATTCAATATGACTTTGTGACCAAATCAGCACAGCATGTGGACTCGGCAGTATCCATTCAAGCTACCATACATGAATAAAGAACACACAAAAACATAGAAGTTTATGAAGTTAAAACAAGTTAAATGAATAAACAATAACATTCAATAAGTTCATTCTCTTTTATTCAGCTCTATATCAATAATTGTACATTATATGTACTATACATATCTACACACACTCAGTTTCAGTGAAGACGAATACTGCTGTCAGCAAGATAGAAATACATAGTCTGACTCTGATCATGGTCCTTTATCAACATGTCTAGGTTACTGTCTGAAATTCCGGTGAGAATTCTTGGGATGCCACGTCATCCTGGAAACAGAAATAATCAAAAGTAAAGGTAACTCCTCCAGTCAAAGAGAAATTCAACCCCCCGAAAGAAAAAAAAAATCAAGATTTTCGTTAAGTACACAGAAACCTATGTACCCATTAAACTTGCAATATGGGAATTTCACTGTGAAACGAAGGTATTAAGTCATGTAACAAAAGGAAAGACTGTGCCCATATGAAATGAAACTGTTGATATCTCAATCTGCAAATGAAACTTGTAACATACCATGTGATGCTACCATCCTCTCTTAATGGGAAATGAACCCTGGATTCAAGAGGGCGCTGTTGCATGGACCCACGCTTCAAGCGTCTGCTATGTTCTAAACGTCGAAGTAAAACCAATTTGTTTGGAGAATATGTTGAAAATGGTAAAAAATACAGTGCACTCCCGTTGTAACGAACATGGTTATGATGAAGTTTTAGATAAAACAACGTAAAAGTCAGGGCCTTAATTATCATCTAGATATCTTCATACACTTTTAAATGTTCGGATCTAACAAAATTTCGATATAATAACAGAAAACTGCTGGTCCCGAGGACTTCGTTATAACTGGAGTCGCCTGTAATGTTAATCTTTGGCAATTGTTCCTGGATGGTTTTGCCTAGGCTACTACTGTACATAATATTTTATGGAACCTTCAAAGCCCTCTTAAATCTCAGATTGGTACACCTTTAACTGCTCTTTATGCACTATTCACAGAATGGCACAAAATTTGCAAGCAAGAACAATGGGAGTGCATCCACAAACATGTTGGGCTTTCCATACATTTCATCGGAAACATCACTGTCACCATGAAATATTCCTGAGTTATACTACAAGACTTGGTCTTAAGGTACCAACTCTGATTACGCAATCGACTTAAGCTGCAGAGGAGTTAACCTCTTTATGGTTGTTATTGTATATTGTCTTTCTTGTATTATCTATCACAATTATTGATGTGATGAAAATAAAAGAATCTCCATGTCCGAAGGCCTCTTTGTACCATTATTTGTACCATTCATTACACCATCTTGAAGGAGATTTCACAGGGGGAAAAAAAAGGTGATTTGCACAAAAGCACTGATGCATGGGGCATTCATGTACCTGCTATACATCATGGCACCCTTTGAACCCCAAAACAATGTCATGAACCTCTTTACAGGAATTGTAAGTTATGATGACAGCAGTTTTTATGGTAGCATCCACGCAGCAACCAATCAGATAGGAGTATTTGAGTAATTACCATGGTCACTGCAAATACAGAAACTTTCAATTGTTGCAAACTTCTTTATGGCATGGGCACGAGGTCACATGACAGTGATGACACAATGAAACTCAGATGACATCATAACTCTGCTCGGGATGTTTTGATCACATGACCTCCTTACGTAAGCCATACTTCATTAAAGCACAATATAATGCAATCCCACTTCGAGTCTACTTGTTTGCAAACTCAATGAGTGTGTCTCTATGTGACAGCATAATCAATAAGCCAGTTCAGAGTTAGTTCATAGACACATTGGTAGGAATGACCTTTCTTTTTTCTCAGTCGGTTAGGGGCACTTCACTAATTTCCAGAGCGACATAATGCATAAGCTTTATGTGACAATTTATGGATCCATCAATCCTGATCAAACAAAGAATAAACTTGCGTAGACCAGATGACCAGAATGATCCGTCAATCAACACTTGGGAAAGCATCCATTTCATTAATTTGCATTGAATGTATTGACAATCTCTTTCTATTGATATTGCCAAATACCACTTTTGCTGTCAGGTGGATGTGCTGGCAAGCAGCATTTATAAGGATTACATGAATAATCATTACATCACAAATGCTTATCCCACTGAATTTAAAAACCAACATGCCTGTTGGTCCAAATGACCTTGATTCTGCTCATGTGCAAAGTGGAACTCTGAACTGGCTTATAATGACCTATTCAGCTCTTCCTTTATGCCTGTATATCACTAACAGGGATGATCTGTCATTGTAAATGAAACAGTATGCTAACTATTTCTCATATTTCAGTATAATCTGTCGCTTTCATTTCACTTCAACAAACCAACTTTGTGAAATTGAGACACAGGAAAAGAAAAAGAACTCGACCTTTTCCGTCCACATCAAATGATAACATTGTACACACTTCAATGATTGAAAGATATCAACACTGCGGGCAGAACACCAGTTTATAGCAGGATCAAGTCCATGAACATGTCACCAATGTTTAGCATAGAGTTGAATGCTGACCTCTTTCCAGTATGCCATGCATTACCCATGGTGTGGTAAATTCAAATGACAGCTTAAAAATCTCATCCAGCCAGCCCTGATTCAGCAAACTGCTAGATGGCGCAGACTTGTCATGAAGGTTGCATATATTTTGTTTGATTCACTGGAATGAATATTTACTTCGCTGATTGAATGAAACCATGTCAGTGATGATGATGATGATGCAATGACGTTGACAACGTTTATGATGATAATGATAATGATAATCGTGATGATGATGATCGTGTTGATGGTGATGATGCTGATAATGACGATGTTGACGATGAGAATGACGATGATGATCGTGATAATAATAATGTTGATGATGCTGATGCTGATGTTAATGATGATGTTGCTGATGATGATGATGATGATGATGATGATGATGGTGATGATGGTGATGATGATGATGATGATGTTGATGACAAGAATAATTACAGAGTTGACAACGGCACTGGCAAGGCAGTTATGATCTACAACGTTGTTGATGATTATGCCAACTACTGTAAAACGAGGAATGTTCGCGTGCATTTTGATTTCGAGAATTTCGCAAGCGCCAGGATTCACGAAATCAAAATGCACGCGAAAGTTTTTTTTTATACACTGTATGCATCGAAAATTTCATGCAGTGAAAAAGGCCGTCGCCTCCAATTTCGCAAAAATTTCATGCCGCGAATTTATCATGTTTTACAGTATACACAGCCCACCATTCTGCTTGCATGATGTCAAACATTCCAAACAACTGGAACAAACTTTACAGCAACAATAACGACAGAAGTTTTCTCTGCAACTGCTTTGATATGAAAACTTTTCGAATTTCTCTGTGGATACTGGAAGCCGAGCCTTGTAGAGGTACGTGTCTTGGTAGAAGCCAATTTAATTGGACGGATTTAGTAACTGCACTTCAATTTCTTTACTATTGTCTTTCTTGAAAAGCACTCCCTCATTTCACCGACACTCCCTGAGCCGGTTTGGACGGCGTTGTGCGGATGTTGGCGGTGGTTGCTCTCGATGGTGACGGGGCCGATGGTAGAGAGTCCATTGTTAGGCTGAACTCGAATGGGTCTTGATTGCTGGTCTTGAATTTTAACCGCTCATCTAAAATAAGCATACAAACGATCAAAAGGTCAAGAAAAACAGCAGACACGCAAATTACTACGGCCAGCTGTTCACATCACTAGGAGTTTTTTGCACCATTATCAAAGAAGTACAATTGTTCAGCCATGTATACATTCTTTAAAGCGGTCTATGCCATATGACAACATATACTATATGTACATACTTGACATGCATCATGAGGATATCTTGAGAAAGAACAGAAAACAAAATGGAGCACTTTCATTTACAGCATTTACCATGCACAATGATTTTGCATAACTTAATACGTATCCTATCAGCTATGATAGCATGGACATGGACAAATGACACGCTAAGTGTTGACTAGAAATAATCAGGATGTTACAGAATGTTTTAACCTCAAGGTATGAAAATCTGTTGCAGGATTTTTCACAGTACGATTCACTTTGGCTGAATCAACAGCTGTAGATGAGTGTATGTGCAAAGGAGCTGTTGCTGGAACAAGTGTTAGGATGTGTACATAACATGACAAGAGATACTGATTTGTTCAACTCCACGTAAACTAGAATTCATCTCTAAACATTAACATTGAAATTAATGTGAGTGTGGTGAAGATGGCGAGGGGGTGTTGGCATACAAAGAGGATTTGTTGTTGTTGTCCATTATTTCATCATCTGTGCATTTTCAATCTTTTCATATCATCTAATAAAGCATTATGCCTCCGGCAACACTTCGTGGCGGAGGTATAACAAGGTGTTTGATTGTATGTTATGTATTGGGGGGGGGGGGGGGGGGGAGAAGGGCAAAACTCACCAACAAATGTCTCTGACCCAGCTGATGTTGCAATTTCCTGCCATGATTTCTGGTAGCTGCCAAGGAAAAGAACATAGACAAGAAGGAATTTGATATGGGCTAGTCCAATACCAATCAGCGATTGGTTGAGCGTGATAGTGAACCAATTTGACAGAACATCCCACAACACTCTACACATGGCGGAATATTTCCACAGAAACGAATGACAAAGGATAGAATAATGCTATTCTTAAGTACAATCATTAGAATGGATGTCTGTTTTTATTACAATATTAGAAATGCAGAGACTCAAGCCCCCATCTTATAAAAGTGGAGATTCTCCCGCCTAGATCCCCATGCAAACTGGAAACTCTGATCGCACGATAATGCACACAATATCATGTGGGCATAGCGGACTTCACAAGCACAAAGTAAAAACGCTCCTTGTGGCAGGGGTCTTAGCTCTTGGGTTATAAATGCTTCTTGGTGCTATCTTTAGCCTTTTGTTTTCTTTTTCTTTTTTGAACACATAGTGTATATGACAAAATAAAGTTGGGACAGGGAGAAAGCTAAATTTTAGGTGGGAGAAGAATACATGTACGTAAAGTGGGAGACACACAGCTAGAATGGGAGAAATTCAAACTTCAAAATGGAAATGGCAAGTAAGCTGTATGCAAATGAAATCTAGTCTCCTTACTCGTCAAAATTCAGGCCGCTGGTCCACTGCAGGAGCTCGTCCACCTCCCAGTCGTCCACCTGTTCGGGTCCCTTGATCTCCAGGGTGGCCATCATGCCGTCGGTGGCATCCTCCACGAGGTGGTTGAGGCCCTGGTCGTCACTGGTGGCCTGCAGCATGCCGTCCTGGTACCTGGTCGATGATGTCGGGAGAAAGAGAGCATCAGACGTGACAACAGATGAAAGTCCCACACACCTTTCTTATGATGTGACCATACTCCTAGGTATTGGTGTCACCTTTGTCGACTTCGATCAGGCATGCATACACAAGAGACACCATTTATTTGTGTGTTGGCTAAATTTCATGAAAGTTGCCGAAATTAGTTCACTGAGCTATTACACTGATGGTCAAATGGCTGAAAAAAATAAAAAGAATGCATACATCAGTTTGAGAAAATAATGCTGCGACTATGCAGATACCCATGAATGAATTTCAAAATGAAAATGAGCCCTTCAAGCCCTATACCTTAACACCACTTCCCACGGGGAAAATGAGCAGGGTGAATCTGATTTATACAATTAGCAATTACCCACATTCAGTACACTTTATTTCCCACAGATTTACATCTATACAATACTGGAATCATCAGTGGCACCCAGGACCATGCAACTCAGACTTCCTTTTCTTTCAAAAGTAAAAAGGTTCAAGCGTGTGTGTGTGTGTCACACACATACACACTGCTATAGCTTCTGATCATTCGAGCATTGAGAATGAAGGGTTTATGGGACAAACACTGTACTAGGGCTTACTATAGCTCAGTCAGTAGAGCACCGGGCTAGCAATCCAGAGGTCTCGGGTTCGAATCCTGATGGAATCCCATTTTCTTTGCTCATTTTTCCACTGACTCTGAGACATGTTAAGTATCCATATGGATAATACACATCAAACCTGGCTCTGGTAATGCATGGGTTAACTCAATTATCTGGCCATGTTGTAAGTGTACCGTAATTGTATATTATGTTATTTTCTTTTAATGTGTCTACAATGTACTCGTGTATGTATTTTGTGATGTATGTTATAGTATGTGTAGGGCCTCTGAGAATAACAGTGTTTAGCTACTGACAGAGCTACCCTACTAAAACAAAACAAATAAATAGATAAATAAATAAATGAATGAATGAATGAATGAATGAATGAATGAATGAATGAATGAATGAACGAACGAACGAACGAACGAACGAACGAACGAACGAACGAACGAACGAACGAACGAACGAACGAACGAACGAACGAATGAACGAAAGAACGAATGAATGAATGAATGAATGAATGAATAAATAAATAAATAAATAGATAAATAAACTCACATCTTCTTCATCCACTCCAGTTTCTTCCTCTTCTTCTTCTTCTCCACATCTTCCCTCCGCTGTAGTCTGGAGTGGGGGAAGTCTACCTTCTTCTTGGAGCTATCCCATGTCACCGGATCCTGGTCGGCTCGCAAGATCAACTGAAATGTGTGCCAGAGATAAAAACAAAATCAGCTGAAAATGTGCCATGGAACATATCCATCCTTCCATCATCTTGGGCATCAAGACATGAGACTTAATATGAATGGGAGTTCTCTGGCATACTGTGCATGAAAGGTGATCAGTGGTGTGGACTTTTTTTTTTGGGGGGGGGGTGAATTGCGCAAATAACTGAACCATCTTACAGGCATGCTGACATGCATGTAACTCATTTAGAGATACTAAATCTTGTTAAAAAGAAACTAGAAATGTCGCTACGGCGACTGGTATGCCTCCGCCATAATGCATGGTTCTCCTAATAGGTCTATAGTACAATGTCTTGACAATGTGTGATGACAGTTTCACACAATTGGCAAAATATTAAAATGACAGGTTTGCCACAAATGTGCTGAATGTTCACTTTCCTAGAACTAGGTTCAATTGGATGAATGATTAAAACGTCAGAGTGCAGGTATTTGGGGAACTGATGATTTTTACTTGACTTTTGACCCTTTTATAAGTTTATGCATTGAGTAATTTTCAAGGTATTGAGAAAAAGTATAATTTCAGTATCAAATGGTAAAATAGTATTATCTAAACCTGGCCTTTGACCTTTGACCTCACAGTTCCAAAGAGAATCACTGTTAGGTAGAACATGCATAAATATGTAAGTTTCATGATGATACCTGGAGTTACTTTCGAGATATGGAGGAAAAAGTGCAATTTAGCACTTTCACTTGACCTTTTGACCTTTGACCTTTCGGCAAGAAACTTCCAACAGAATATATATTGGGTAATACATGCATACATCAAGTTAAAAAAAAAAAAATCCTTCAGGCATTGCATAAATATAAGGAAAGTAGTGATATTTTGAGGAGTTGACCTTGACCTTTGACCCCCTGACCTTTGACCCATGACCCCTAACTTCCCTAGATAATCACTGCCCATCGGTACATGCATATATACTAAGTTCCATGAAGATACCTTGAACCATTTGCGAGATATGGAGAAAAACATGAAATTTCAACCTTTTTTTTCACAAAATAACATGTGACCTTTGACCTTTGACCCCGTGACCCTAAAATCCAAACAAAGTATTATCCCCCCAGGTTATACCCTCATACCAAGTTTGATGTAAAACCACTACACGGTTCTTGAGATATCGACAAAAACAAAACGGGACGGACGTACGGACATACGTATGGACCGGACGGACGGACGGACGACCCGAAAACATAATGCCTCCGGCCACTTCGTTGGCGGAGGCATAAAAAAAATACATTCATATCTGTGAAATGATAGACAAGAGAAGTCCACTGAAATTAACCAAACATAAAAAGTTATTCGCCTAAAATTTCCTCTTTTGCAGTAATGGTAGACAAGGCTCTAATTATTCCCACAGGAGATACAAGATTTAAATCCTGCTCTGTGCATACATCCTTGCTCAAGATGTTTCGCCCATGCTTTCTCCACCCAGGCATATAAATGTGCACCTTGCAATGTTGGGTGATAAAACTGGCAGGTCCCTGTGGAGGAACATAGTTTACACCTGCTGAAGAAGCCACCCTTGGCAAAACTGAACCTATTATAATAGACTTTTCTCACCCTGTCTGATACCAGCCGCCACCCGTTGTTCTCCGTTCTCTGGTACCATCCCGTCTTGTCCGCCACCCCCTGGGGCCCCGCGCTGGGTTCAGGCATGGGTGCGATGCGTCGGTTGTGGACGTCCTTGGCGGCGAAACGCTTGGAGGGCGCTGCCGTGTAGTCCTTGGGGCTGTTGGCACACATGTCGATGATGGGACGGTGGGTGAAGATTTTGTAGTATATGTTGGGTGGGAACTTAGCCTTTGAGAGTTACATGGAGGATAAAAAGGAAGATTAGTGTTACAGTTAAAATGTAATAGATCGATGCTAAATCTATGCACAATGAAAGTCAAGAAAGTTGTTCAGCATAAACATGGTTTCTATGCTATACAAGAACTACCCAAACTGGAACTAGAGAAGCACTCTGAGAGCGCAGACCTCCGCCAAGCAGCTACTTTCCACCAGTTATCTTGTTCTTCCTTAGAGATCAGTGATTTCCACCCATACGTATACATGCTGAAAAATTGTCCGATTTCCAAATATAGAAGCCTTTGTTACATCAACTTCCAGCTGTGCGGTGAGCCTCGCCCTCACAGAACCAGAACACGCACTTAAGTGCGGGTATGAATAACTAAAAAATGCTCAGCTTGAACTCCCAAGTTCATTGACCATACCTGCCAAAATATTGAAAATCCTTCATAAAATTCATAAAAATTTTGGGATCACTAATAAAATCTAATCAACTGTTCCTTATGGCATTCTCAACCTTTCTTGCATGTTTCATCCCAATCCATTTGCAACTTTTTAAAGTTATTTTGCACACGGACAAACAAATAAACCACTGGTAATGAAAGCATAAGCTCCTCCCTTGGCAGAGGTAATCATAACTCCTTGATTGATTTCTATCTGTGCTTAATTGAAGTTCTCCATAAAAATTTCCGGATCACTAATAAAATCTAATCAACTGTTCCTTATGGCATTCTCAACCTTTCTTGCATGTTTCATCCCAATCCATTTGCAACTTTTTTTAGTTATTTTGCACACGGACATACAAACAAACCACTGGTAATGAAAACATAACCTCCTCCCTTGGCAGAGGTAATTATACCTCCTTGATTGATTTCTATCTGTGCTTAATTGAAGTTCTACAATATAATAAATCAATATATAATTTCCTGGCCTGCATCTGAACTGCAACACATACAAGCACTTACAAACAGAACAAATTTTACTGAAACAGTACAGCAAGAAGCACTGCGAGAGTAACGTTATTGTTGTTAAGTGGCAACATGGTTACACACATCACTTGACAAAGAGGGACAAAAATGAGAGCAGTACTCACCCCAGCAAGTCTGAACTTGATATGTATCCCAGCGGCAGCATCCAAGAGATTAGCCTCCTTTGGGTTGATGCAACGCAGCATCATGGCTGGGTTGCCCCGGCAACGGAAGTTGATGAGGTCCCGGTAATACCGGTACACCTGCACATCCTGGTTGAGGACAAAGGCGAGGGTGTCAAGTAAAATAGGGTGATGGAATTCATACAAACCATGGACATGGTTTTCTTTGTGTGTGCGGGTGGCAGTGGAGTTGTCATAAAGAATTGCTGATTACATCAATCACAAGCACGCACCTATTTATACAACAGAGCTTAGATTGAAGCATAATAACATATCTATGTAATGCTGACGCATTTTCTGCTTGATGGACATGATATACAAGATGCACCACGTAAAGAAACTCAAATGCAAATTTCCTAGGACTATTAGGAGAGAACAATCTTTTCTTTCCCCTCATTTACTTTTTATTCATGTTACTTATTCTAATGCATGTACACTTGGTATGTCTGGTTTTTCCTTTTTTTATAGGTCAACTACAGTAATATGATTGTCTTGAAATGATTTCCTTTACAGTAAGAAATCTCTGCTCTGCTTTGGCCAAAAGATGGCCATCTCTGTTGCATGCCAGAAATATGTGACACATACAGGGACACAAAAACAGCTCCATTTGCACTTATTTTTGTCACAATTAAGGGACTGAAGTGAAAATTAATATCCATACTTTCTCAATACAAAAGGTCTATCGTGTCAGCTAGATAGGAAATGTTTCCATCATGCAAGATTTGCCCCCAAAAGCTGATCAGCACAGAAACCCCCTAAAGTTGTACACACTGTTCAAAGTCCACGGCACAGAAAGTGTTAAAAAGTAAGTGAGATTCTTTGAACATCCAAAATGTATTGTTCAGTAATAAGAGCAACAAACAACATTATTCAACCAATAATTCAATCCCCATTCCCTAGGCCTCGTCCCTAAACTCACAATGTGTCTCCTCCAAGCCTGCTGGATGATGGAAGCAGCTTCGTTGGGCGCCAAGGGCGTGGTCCTCTTCTTCTTGACAATCTCCGCCCCCTTCCTTGCTCTCGGCCTCCTCTGAGACTCCGCCTCCCCCCGGCGACCCACGTCGACCGCCCCCCCTCGCGACTCCTCCCCCCGCAGAACCCCCGTCTCCGGAGAGATGATGATGGAGACGGACTTGGTCGCCGAGGAGGCGCTCTTCATCGGCGAGAGATCGCCCATGCTTATTCTCAGTCTGTCCTGGTGATGATGACGATGGCCTTGTCTTTGTTGGATGTGGTGCCACCAGCTCTGAATGATGTGGGCACAGTAGTCTTCAAATCTGAAGTGAAGACATAAATAAAGTAGTGGATGGGCAAAAAAAAGAAAACAAGAAAGAAAAAGAAAAGCCATCTGACAGTTGGGTTGACAGCGAACAGAGTGACTAATTCAAAGATTATGCTACATGATGTATACACATATACGAAAAGCTGCATTACTTTGGTGATTCCTCACATTAGTCCATAAGTTGATTTTTATCCTTCGGTTTTATGTCAGGTTGGTAATAGCTTCTGACCAAAAAAGCCACAAAAATTAAGGGGTTTCAGGTATGAACACCATATCAGGGCTTTCCATCGCTCAGTCAGTAAGAGCAGTTGTCTGGCATTCCAAAAGTCTCAGGTTGGAATCCTGATGGAATCCCATTTTCAGTGCTCATTTTCATTAATTTCTAGTCAGTTTTCCTATTTGTTTGAATGCATTACTTCAAGGTTCATTAAAATACCTTTACCAGAAGGCTCTGAGGTGATATATGATGTGAATAATTTACATCATCTTGGTGACTGTGGCTCAGTGGGTGAAAACCATGCAATCTCAATCTTGAGATCCCCTGCTTTAATCCCTCGGAGGTAGTGCTAGGGCCTTACAGCACTGTAGCTGTTTATTGCTGTTGTGCTCTCATTCTTTTTTTCTTTTTTTTTTGGTATCATTATCATACAGATTTTTGGAGGGAATGTAGGGCTGAGAATATCACTGAGGTTTACTCATATACACTTTATTGCTCCCATAGTGGCCATGTTGTATAAACCCATAATCAAACTACATGTAAAAGCTGAGTTGAAATGCCATTAGCCAGGAGCCAGCAGTCCCACCCTCACTCACAAGACTGCCAAACAAGGCAGCCACTTGTACTTGGATGCACTTACGAGATGTAGGCTTTTCCTTGCTCTTCGGCCTTCGTGCAGTAGGCGCTATAGTACTGGATCAACCTTGACTGCCCCTCCCCAGTTTTAGCAGTTGTCAGCGAGGTGTGCGGTTGATTCTGCATACAATCATTGGTTAAATTGAAATATAAAAAAAATGAAATACACAATTAGAGACATCGGAACATTTGATATGACGGTGTTAGCTGAATGACATTTGTGTGTGATACCATATCAAACATACATGTACACAGAATATACATGCATACATATGTGACCCGCGACAACGGTTTCAGGCAAAAGTCGCAAGAGCAAATTCCCTCCTAGGCGGCGTACAAAGATTTTGACCATTATTTTTGTCGATTTAGGTTTTTTGCAGAAATCGAATCTTTGATATGTTTTCTACATCTACACTAAATTTCATAGCATAAGACTAAGTTTTTCCTATCGAAAATGGAATTTTAAGCACCCTATGTTAGATCGCACTCGTCAGTTTCGAGCTTCTTTCGAACGCCGCGCCAATATCCCAAGGCGTTGCTACGGCGCAGGGTCTCGCATGCGATTGGCTGGTGCGTTGCATACATTTACATAATTCGGCTTTCGGAGACACCAGTTGCAGCGTTTGGGGAATGCTTTGTCCATGCGTACGCGTGCACGATTACATGCTCCATTGTTCTTGCTATAGTGGTTTATATACGCTCGCTCTGTAGTGCGTGCTCTTCGTTTGGCTTTCTATCCAAACTATTCTACCGCAATGTTCGACAACGGAAGTGAAACGAAAATCATGTAGCGTGACATAACCGTGTGAAAAGAAAACTAGATATTCTCAAATTTGTCTACTTGTACATGTAGTAAAAATTATGACGGCAGACTGACTCAATGGAAGGGAGATGAGAGGAAAGGAGAGATCACATGCGACTAATTATATTCAAATACTACACGTCAAGATCGCATCAAACTAACGAGTCGTGTTTGTTTGTTTTGATTTAATTAGCACCACCGAACAAAGCAACATTATGCATGTTTTGTAAAAGCAAAACAAACAGGAAGCGTGACCCTTGCCAGCACTGGCATTTTTCTGCCTTCAAAAGGGTCCCCAATGATATAGACAAATCAACCACAATGAAAACGCGATTTGTAAATGTGTGGATTCGCCACCGCTCCTGTTACATGCACACGGTCATGCCGTGTGGATGCCATTGCGTAATGCGTGCACCAAATACACATGTACATGTACACCATACAGCTGTACCGGTACGTGCAATTATCGTATTCGCCATCTTGAAAGACGTACTGTAAATAAACCCGAGCGAAACGCATTGTTTTTCGGCTAAATACGCTGAGCTCCGAGGAAGGTGCCCGGGAAATTTGACTCTCTCGGTGAGCCAATCAGAAGGCGATGTGGTTGCTAGAGGCGGAGTTTAACATCGATTGGCACCATCGTACGGATGGGTGATTCTCCCCTCGCATCGCCGCTCCGACATTGTTTTTGAGAAAGAGGTGAATCTTCAAAGCCTGTTTTCTCGCAATTTTGTCAGGCTAACATCTTAAAAAAAGCATTTTATTTCTCTTTCTATGCCCACTTATGGTGCCGAAGAATACAAGTGTTTTATATCAATGCAAAGCTTAGGAAACAGGCAATGTGACTCAGTGAAAAAATGAATTTTCAAAATTTCCGACTTTTGCCTGAAACCGTTGTCGCCGGTCACATATGATATAAATATAATTATATATATTATACAATGTGTACGTACGGTGTTCAAATACCACGATCTTACAAACCTACATAAAGTTACTCTCAAATTAATACCTCCAGCACCATTACAGTGTAAGTACTGGAGATAAAGAATGCAAACGTGGCACGATAATGTCTAATAGTGACGACTACATTGATTTATTTCGTAGCTATGTCAGTGAGGTTTTACAACCTCATCTCATCTGACAGGCTTCGAACATTTGCAAACACTTCAAAACACACAAACACAAAAATGTGGCACTTGAAAACCTGATTCATTTCAAAACTTTCTCCCTGACACTGTTGTAACATGCTAAAATAAACCATTATCAACTGACTTCACTGGAGTGAGAATCATTAAATTTCCACATTCCTACTACTTGTCTTACAGCTAAAATGTCTGGTGATATGCTCTGAGCACTAACAAAACTATCAGATTCCCTTTTGTGGTGCATTGCTTTGTTTCTGTATTCTCACACCTCAGTTTCACTTCAACTAATTTTGTCTTTATGTCCGATTCTACTCTGGCAGAGATTAATTTCCAAAATCTCTCTAACCCCTTTTTTTCTACAGCTGTCTCACTCTCTCTCTCTCTCCGTTTTCCTCACCGAGTGGATACTTGAGACGGAGCGTTGATACGGCGACGCCTGTGACCCGAGGTCGCGGCTCCCAGAATTCAAGCTTGCCCGAATGCACTGAACACTGGCCTGGGCATCCAGGATCTCAAAGAGACGACATCTGTTGGGGAGACGAAAGTATCAAAGATTTTTGGCTCTTTTATTCATTTCATTACTATAACATTATACCCTATCATCACTATGTCTGTCAGCATCAGGACATGACATTCTGACATGCTTGTAAAGTAATCATTTCATTGCCATGACTTGTTTCTGGGCTTGTGAACACAGTAAGCTGAAGGGTCATGAATTAACAACTTTGTGTTTTGTGGATAATATACAAATGTGGAATTGATTTCAGCTTGGGTAGCATTTGATTGATTACACTGACAAGGATTGTGAAGACAAACATGAAAATGAATTACAAAAAATAAGGGGGGGGGGGGGGGGATATAGAAGAGTTTTCCAGAGATGCAAAGATAGGTAATGGAAACATACACACATGTGTATCATGGGGTGAGGGAAAGTGCATTATTGAAGAGACATGTGAGAAGAAAAGGAGGCATGCTTAAACATGTTCTCACTGTGAATGTGCAAATTACATAATTACCATAATGTCTTGATTCTCATTTAATTTTTATTGCCAGGCTGGAGTATCAGCCATCAATGTTGACATAAAAAGCCACTTACAAAGAAAACAATGCCTCTTAGAGTGTCTTGTAATTATGAAGAAATCGAGTCATAATTTCTCCTGTAAATAGGTCACAGTTCGACTGTAAGTCACAGACTATAAAGACCAACATTTTTTCGCCTTTTCCAATCAGCATTCTTTTAATGTGTTTTGCAATGATTTTTTGTTGATATTTAATGTAAAAAACAACAATTCCTAAATTTATCTTTTGGGGAGCACATACAGGGTAAAGCTACCATGAGATACTATAGGCTCTGGACTACAAAGAAGGGCTGAAGACTGTGCAGATTAGTAGCAGATGGGTTAGCGTGTTTGATGCTATGTGTTAGTGCTACCTGGTGAGGTAACCCCTCCACTGCCGCTGGATCTCAATGGCTGCAGCGCTGCGCTGCTCCAACGCCTCCCCCTCCTCGTCCCCCGTCGCCCCCTCATCCCGGATGATGGCGAGGCGGACGGACTTTGGGGCGGACGCAAGGTGGCGGTCTTTGGGTGGGGATGGGTCATCTGATGACCGCCACAGGTTCAGAGTTAGGTGACATGAATGGATGACCAGTTGGGTGAAAGTGCAAAGAAATCAGTGAGGGTGCAAGGACATAGCATGACAGACACTGAGCTCACAAGGAGATAACCAGTGAAAGAGTATGTAAGAAGATAGAAGCCGAATACATTGTAGAAAGGATTAGTTTTTCCTAGTATGTGCATATAGAGGGGGTGGGGCAATAGGCATGGAACGAGATGGATTAAGAGAAGCAGAGAATGGGTTGATTCTAGTGCATGAATTGAATGCAACACACACAGACAGTTTTGAATGTCAATGGTTCTCCTACACTGCAAACTTGATTACTAAGACAAGGATGAAACAAGTGAGGATTCAGGGGACAAATACACAACAAACAACTAATGCTAACTATAAAATATTCCCAAATATGAAGACACAGACAGGGTCGGATGCATCAATGGTAGAAGTTGCTAAGCCAAATACTTGGATATATTCTTGTTGGTCTTTTTTTCATAAGGTATTCCACCCTTACTTGCTACATTTTGTAATCAGATAACCTTTGAATAACATCTGAAATGCAAGTTATCATATCGTTCCCTGGTTTTTTGCTGCTGCAAGACAGTACTCTTAACGATCGTTCCATGAAAGGCTAGGGTACTGGTGTATCATTAGCAATGCATTACTTTGATGTATTCATGCATAAGATGAGGTTTGGCCGTAGCAGAATACCATTTGACCTTATGACAGGAGAGGAAAAAGTGCCTAAGGTTCAGCAGATTCATTGCAAAAACTTTTGCCAACTCAATTTCTGAATGTGTTTGGAAAGGTTTCTAAATTGAATTGACACATACACATTTTTTTGTCTATTTCTTTTCTTTCATTGGAGTATCACAGTTGTATTCTTACCTTTGAACTTTAAACTTCTCAGAAGTTTCGTCGCTTGGTTTCTGGTCAGCATGGTACAATGGACATCTGTGTGGGAGAGATGAACAAAATGGCAAAAAGCAAGTAATCAAACATTTAAAAACAAGACTTTTTAACCATCTTGAGTGATGATTATAGGGCACAATCAGGGGCATACACATGTGCATTGTAATAGGGTCAGAATTCTTCATTAAGTGTGATGAGCATACATGTACTGGTGGTCTACTGAGGAGGTGGGACCTACACCACAATGTACAAGGCACAGGTGGGAGCTTGTGAATTATACTAATTATAATACTATCTTTAGGCAGGGTGCTACAAAGCCACCTGCCTCCTTGCCCATGAACGCGGACAACAAAGATTCAAGTTCACCTACATTAATCTGTGGTCCTACAACTAGAATCTAGTGTGGATTGAGTGAATGCAGCAATATTATGTGCAGATCACACCAGCTACTTAATTGTTAGACCCCATCTAACACGTTAGATTGACTATTACGTTAGAAGTATAAATTTCTAGCGTATAAAAAGTGATAGGTGAAATACAAATATGAAAAGTCAAGATGTTGGCAAGATATTTGAACCACTTTAGATATCAGAAGAATGAAGTGATTGCATTCATCAGTGCGTTAGAATCTAGAATCATAGTGTGAAACTAGAGTCTCGCACCCTATCGCAGTATCGTACCATTAAGGCGGAAAATAGACTGTTAACTGCGATACGCGTTGTCTAACACTAGAAACCTCCTTAAAACTGTGTACAAGGAGCCGAGCACCCCGGGGTTATGTAGGGTATATTAAAATCGAATCACTTTACCCCAAAGGTTAGACTGAAAGATCCGTCTGTCCATAGGAGTCTTTTACTTTCATTGACATTATCATCAGACATCACTCTCCTCCGTATAAGAGGGGACCCGTCAAGCCAGACGCAGTCTCCGCGGAACATATCCCCGACGACCAGATACAGACCGATCTTTCCGAATTCGGTCAACCCAACAGTGTGCTTACAGACTAAGAACGAATTATTAGGGATCATAATATCAGAACATGTACCGGGTTTACGGTACTATTCCTTGTTATACTCCTAATCATTGCAAAAAGCTGCCGCTTGCTGTTTGATCAACTCACCTTCCTCCCCGCAGACGTACAGGGCTGGAACGAACGCGGCCTCTGAAGGTTTGCAGCTCTGTCACCACCGTGCTTTCAGGCATACGACGGCGTCTGTTGCCAGGTTGGTAACTACGCGGTGTAGGGTAACACTTAAGTTCAAGATGAGCCCAAAGCTCGAATGAGAAAGCTGTCAGGAGCTAATTTCACGATCTTAGAATACTGTAAGTACCTAAAATCACTAGCAGGTGACTTTAACGCGTAGTTTCTGCTCGCAGGTTGGAAGAACGAAAAGATTGATGAAGATCCTGGAAATCCAGCTTGAATAGCGCCTAGTGCAGTGTTGTGCTTTGTGTGTGTGTACTACGTGTGTGTGCATGTGGTGTTCACCTACACAGGTGCATGTTATGCACGCACGTACCTGGCTGGTTTGTGGGTTTGTTGCAACAAAATAGTACCTGTAGTAGCGCCACCAACGACAGAGCTTCTCGGCAACTCGTCCATCCGGCATATTTTATTTAATCCTGTAGTAAATAATGTAGTATTGAAAGTAATTTCATGACTTTTCCCTGCCGTTTCCATCTTCATAATAGGATTGAATATAAATATATAGGCCCTATATTGTATAGCTGTACTTGAAAAATCATACCAGTCCTCATTGTCGTAGTGTCGGGTTCAACAGCAACGTGGGACAATAATGTGATTGTTATAGAAAGTTGGGAGCTGCAGTGATGTAAAAAATGTTCAAGTTATCACAATATTACTAGTCTTGATGCATATGTGTAGGTCAGTTGTATCACAAAACATCCTACCATATAAAAATTTAAGATTAAAACCTAAAATCATAAGGAGATATCACTATTTTTCTCAATAAACCATAAATGTAGCCGGTTTAGTCCAAAAACAATCTTATTATTACTATTGTTCACATTTTGAATATCTATACTTAACATTGATTATCCTGATTAAAATTTGTAAATTGGTTGTTTCTATCCCTATTAACTCACATTTTAGAACTATTTTGAAGCACTAAAACTGGGTTTTTGTTTCATTTTTAAATGGTAAATAATATCTTTAATGCTTTTATCTGAGTTGTCTTAGCTCTCTATTGATAAAGTTAAGAAAATGTATTAATTTACCGTGCGTCTTTTTGACTTAATACGTATCTCGCATAATTCCACGTTATGGAAGAATTTTCAAAATTTATAACCTGAAAAATTTCCAATCCCATCTCTCTCTCTCTCTCTCTCTCCACACACACACACACACACACACACACACACACACATACACACACATACACACACACACACACACACACACACGAAGAATCCACACACGAAGAACCCACACATAGGGTGAAATGGGTTAGTGTAAAGGATGATGCCCATGTTTAGTATAGGCTCAACGAACTTGTCGGATACATTAGAATCTAATTCCAGCCACCCCCTCCTGGTAGGACCTACACATGACAACATGAAGAATGCCATAAATTCCACGTACGTGAAATTTGTCTCACATCAGCATCAATATTAAAAAAGAGATACTTTTATTGGGCAAAACTAAACTTTAAATTCGAGGGTACGTATAAGGATGGTATAATTTTGGTAGAGATGGGGATTCAGGTTCTAACTTTCCACAAGATAATTAGAATCTTCTTATATCAAATATTAAAAGAGCATACAATCCTAAGAGGAATTCAGTTAATTTGACCAAAAAAAAAAATGGTTTTGAAATGGCTGAGATAGCCAGAAACAAAAAGGTCCTATATAAAAGATCGGTCCCACCTTTTATTAGAACCACCTTGTATTACTTTGTTTTTGATATCTCAGCCATTTCAAAACCGATTTTCATCAAATAAACTTTGAATTCCTCCTAGAATTGTATGCTCTTTAATACTTCAGATAAGTGGTTTGTAATTGTCTTGTGAAAAGTTAAAATCTGTTTCTTCATTTTTACCAAAACTATGCCATCCCTTTAAGGTGATACATTTAGGTGATACAGTTGTTTGAAAATTTGGGTATCATACAATATATCTGAAGATACCATAAGTCTTATATTTGAAGAGTTTGTTCGCAAAAACCGATAAGTCCATATTTGCCAAATGGAGATATTTGCGATTAAAGGTCAAGAAAAATAAAGAGAATAATAAGAAAATTGTTGCTTCTTTTGACCATAACTTCAAAAATGTACCTTTATATATAGTGACCAATATATCATTTAAAAGGTGTTATTTTGTACTTTATGACAGAGACCGTACTACAAAATCTTCAAAAATGGGTTTATCGGTTTTGACGAACAAACTCTTCATTTGTAATTACACTTGAATTGGAACGATTTGGTGCGAAATAAGATACACTGGACGCTCAGTGGTTTAAGTGGGCTAAATCCGTATAGAGTTGATATGTAAGGCATGTTTAATGTCACAGCTGGGTGCATACAGATAAGACCCGTTTCTTATGATAGCAAAATAACATAACTTTTAGGGCCTAAGCCTTAAAACTTATAACTACTAGTACACAGATTAAAAATGACAGGCACAAATTATAAGCGACCCTTTACAAAATCCTAATCCGAGACATACAAACAACACAACCCAACATCAAAATAGTGGTCCGCACATTAAACATATACAGCTGACGAGAATAATAACTTTTTGATAATTCACCCTTCATTGTAACAGCAATCGCCCCAGATTATGAAATAGTCAATGACCTGTAGGACTGTACGAGAGTTAGAGATGGAGGGGATGATTTTTGAATAATATATTGACGTCAACAAGAATTTGAGATGCAAGTATACTATTGCATAAGGTATAACAGCTATATCTTAAGTAGGTAATTAAAAAAGGGCGCTGTTTAGAGATAATCTGTACTATAGTACAGTACATGCTAATGCCGTACTATTATGGCACTGATACATCATCATGCCACAAACAAGCAAAAAAAAAGTAGTCTTTTCGTATGACCACAATGCAGTGGCTCCATAAATTTTAAAATCCCATCTAAAAATCAACAGCATAATATTGGTGGTTTTTTATTTTTGTCCTGAATTTGTATCACGCAATCAATTTCCCATCTTGTATATTATGTTTCACTTAATTGTATAGACGTATAGAAATAATAATGCTTTTTGGGAAAAGAGTGATATTGGTAGGGTTTGGTATAATTTTACATGTGATTACTCATTTATTGTAGTTGAGGAGTAACCAAAATATAAAAAAAAAACACAAAACTTTATTGGAAACTGTATTTTGAGGTCTTTTGAATGTTTCATCCAAACTGAAACTTTCAATATCTATGACAAATAACTCTTTGATATGGTCATTATATGCCACAAAGGACCGTAAAGGGAAATCGATGTTAATCGTATAAATGGAAACAAATCACACAATATTATCCTAGCACTCACTTTGACGTTCGCCAAGTTGTTCGCTCAGTATACTTGACATTGCATTACAGCCTCCTTATGAAATGATCCCTTTTGTCTCTTTCAAAATGGTTTTCAAAAGTGCAATTATCTTATGTGCTATACCAGCTTTTACATCTACATGTATTCATACCTTAAAGTGATAGTACAGGATTTCAAAAAAAAGTGTCATATCAATGCAGTGTAATATTCTCAGAACATTAATGGCAACCGCCATATCTTAATTTCGGATCGTGTGCAATTTGTCGATTGATTTTGGAAACAATGAATATTGTTTGTGCTATACTAGAGTTACAAGTATCTGCTACGCTTGTAATGGGGGACACTTTGATAGCCAAACCAAGATCTCCGTTAAGAGAGTTCTTGTACTCCAAGCATAGTTTTGCTACAATCTTAGGGAAATGTCATAAGTTCATGCAAATTTATAAGATCTATGTAGTGTACGTTTTCCCTAAATGAGCGAACACATAACAGCGACTTTCAGGTAATGATTTATATGCCATCACCGATATCATATTGTCTTGATATACAGAATATCATTCATGGGTTTTACATATCAACGCTTTTCAAACTTTAACTACATAATTATCTATACAATAAAGAAAATGTTATATAAATCGACGCTTATGGGGATAACAATATGCAGTATGAGGGAGATTAAAAAAAATGTGTGAATATAAATATACACACTGATATCTTAATTTCCAATACTTAAATACATCAGTTTCATAGTACATAATACAATAATTAGAAAATAGAATTGAAATAGAAAGACCTCATACCTCGTTAGGCTGTAGTGATATTATGAAGTAAACTACGTTATGTTTCTTAAAGTTGAAGAGTTTGAATGCAAAAACCGTTATATCTATTTTTATCAACATGGGATGTTTGAGACTGAATCTGCTAAAAAAAAATAAGATAATTATGATATATTACGTAAAAATTGTAATAATATCTTCAAACACATATCTTGTTATATAACAAGTGCAGTACTTCTGGTGAAAAACCTCTATATTTCTCTGTTTGATGATGAGCTTGCTGAAAAACTTTGACGATGTTTTTGCATTCAAACTCATCAGTTGTAATGTCAATAACTATAATTATGTGTAACCACCGCGTCATATAGCGTTGTCACGAGACAGTGACTATATCTACATTTTAGATCAGACGGCGATTCAAAGTGAGGAATGTGCTGTGAACAGAGGCTATGTAAGCATTATGAGTCAGTCCTTGGAACACCACAACACATGCAGGCGTCTTTGTTCAAACAGATCTGCGTTGTGGGTGGGCGAACACAACTTCACTGCAGCTTGGAGTGAGTTGCAGCGCAGATGTTTTAGTAAGTTTCCTGCTCATCCTGCTCAGGGGGATTCCTGGCTACTTCGTAGAGGTCATCGGCGTCCTCATCTAGACTCGATATCACTTTCAGATCGATCGCTCCTTTGTCCAGCTCCCTGACCTTCCACCTACAACTTAGGGGACATTTTTGTTTTATTTTGTGTTGTTTCCAAAAACGGACGATGGCCACGTAACAGTATGTGTCCCGCAAGAATGTATAGCAAGGAAGGGTAACAAGGGACGGAAAGAAATAATAGAAGAAAATAACTATTATTCATACTTTCGAGTGTTTACTTTCTATACGAATACATATTGTTATTATGACACAGACCTTGTACATAATATCTTTACTTGGAGTGAACCTTTCCTATTATTATGTCATCATTGCATGTTAACTTACCATGCGCAAATCATGACAAAGAGAGTGCCTGTGACAGCTATCGCCAAACTGATGCCATAGTAGATGTGCAACCACGTATTATCGCCTGTAGGCCAGGGTGAGAAGACTACACAACATAAACATTTACGCATTTTTAAACAGACAACACTTATCTATTCTATATTTAGCTTTATCAGGGTATTTGCATCCAAAAAAGTCAACAACATCCACTTGCATTGCTTTGGTCCGATGTACCCACCAATGAAGGCACTTGCAATTCCCACAATTCGATTCAATTCAATTCATTTATTTTCATTCTTCTTTTTCCAACAAAACATAAACACAGGGGAAATCAGGAATTATATCTCAAACATATACATTCAACTATATTCAAAGGATATGATACAGATAAACATAAGATGCATATTACTGGCAAACATACAAAGTTATGCTTCAGTTGAGGAAAAAAAAGAATTGAGAGGTCCACTAAAAAGCAAGCTTGTATATTGTGGACCACTCAAAAAAAAAAAAACTTACAAACTACTTGTTTGCAAATACTTAGCACAAATATATTAATTTCAGACAGGATGGAACAAAACAGGAGAAACACAACAACATGACACGACTTGACAAAATTTGTATTTTGTACATGTTATTGCACCACTTTCATAGTGGTCAGAACACAATTCTGAAATGCAACAAATGCCTAACTTCTCATCGATTTCCAAGTGAGATTACATTGTGAAGTATCATGGAGAATGTCACATTTATTTTGTATTAATTGTAATATAATGTATTGTAATAATAGTGTATATACAATGTAATTATTGTGAGCTGTCGAAAATGCAAAAAAAAATCACTAATTTACAGGTTATATCTGGAAGTTTGAGGAGAATGCTTTTTTTTTTGTAGTTACTGTATGTAATTATGAACACACATGTGGTATGGTGCATTTTGAATAAATAAAATGCAGAATTTTTCACAAACTTGGGGACTGGTGAATAGAAAACAAACAAAAGAACAAGAGAATAGAAAAAGAGGAGTTAGAGAGACACAGATACCTAGAATTGGGAGAACGAGGTGATTATGACTGCTTTGTTAGAGGGTATGCGTGTGTGTGTTCGAGTGTGTGTACTGGTATGTGCGTGTATAGTGTGTGTTTGTGTATGTTTGTGTTTACATGGGTGTAATTATATTCTCTCAATACTGATAATGAATTTACACTTTTTTTTACAGACAGTGATATACCAGGCACGCTTTTAGTACTCATCCAGTAATCAATAAAAACCCATTGCACAGTTTGATAACATTACTGGCATCAACAATTAATGTGTAAAGAAAGTAGGTTGTGTGTGTGGGTTCGAGTGTGTTTATTGGTTTTGGTATGTGCGTGTATAGTGTGTGGTTGTGTATGTTTGTGTTTGTATGGGTGTAATTATATTCTCTCAATACTGATACTGGTAATGAATTTAACACTTTATTATAGATAGTGACAGGGCAGCCAACATTTGAAACTAGTTGAGAGTGAGACCCCCATAGGCCAATGCTATGATTTAGGAGGCAAAATGAGTGAGATCAATAGAAATGCATGCAAGTGAAATAAAGTTTTAGAGTGAGAAAGGACCAAAATGAGTGAGTCTCACTCTCAATGACGGTGAGAGTTGGCAGCCCTGCAGTGACTACCGTACCAGGCACACTTTAGAACGGTACTCATCCAATCAAAAACCCATTGCACAGTTTGATAACATTACTCGCATCAACAATTAATGTGTAAAAGTACAGGTAGGTTGTATAGTTTGAGAAAATAACTGGTGTTTGTTACACTTTCCTATATCCATGATTATGATACAACTAACATGAATGAACATGAATGAACATGAATGAATCACAATCCCACTACCTAGAGCGGCGAATGTATACATTACACTGTGCGCGTACCACCTAAGCGTGTGGAATGTGTTATGATACGCGCCATTTTATGTTTCCGGTTCGTAAAGCGCACTCGCTGAAGTCCACACGTATTGAGCATGAGCTTTACGAACCGGCAAATGTATACATTTGCCGGCTCGTAATGCCCGCTCTTAGTACACGATATACGTAAAACGCTGAAATGGGGGGTTTTACGAACCGGCAAACGCACTTCGCATCACTACTACAGAGCAACGGCGTAAATCCGTACTGAGGAGTGGGGGGGATGGTTGGCGATAGTCACCATCACCACGATTACAAGCCCATAACCGGACCGGCGCAGCCCTGGGGGGGGGGGGGGGGGGGGGGGGGGGGAGAAGCTTGCCCCCCCCCCCCCCCCCACACACACACACTTTACAGGGATCAAAATAATGTTCCACTCTTTTCCATGCAAAGTGAGAGGGAAGTGGCAGCAAAAATATGAAGACTTTTTGTTCTTGTTTTTGTTTGTTTTTTCTTGTCAGCCGACTTTCGGCGGAAAATCAGACCTTAAAAGTATGAACACTTTTTTGTTGTTTGTTGTTTCTCTTGTCATTTGATGTTCTTTCTTCTTGACTGACAGGCGATTTTGTCACCCCCCCCCCTTTCAAAAACGTAGGGCAGCCCTGAATAATGCCAAATAAATTCAATAAAATGCTAATAAGGATATCCATTCTTGAATAACGTATAGTAGATATTTCCTGTAGCATATTGAATTGTATTCTGTCAATTTTCTTGATTTAAATCAGTAAAGCAATCATCCAAGGGGCATCGTTCCGTTTTAATGATGGGGGGTAGGGGAGGGACTTTGAGTTTGAATATCTGTGCGAGGGAGCGGAGCGGCCTAGCGGGGGGAGGGTGTGGGAGGGGGGTATCCCCCTCCCACACGAGGAAAATTTGGCATTTTCAGACCTGAAATTCAGCGATCTAGTGCACACTTTTGTTGAAATTTGGGTTTTTTTTCCTATCAAAAAACAAGTTAGAAACGAAATATTCGTAGATAATTGAATGACTACATCGTGGTATTTCAGCTCTTGCTCAGCCTGTGCGACATCACTGTGAAGGCCTGATACTACTATAGTGGGGCCTGTCACCGGCGTAGCAAGGATTTGATCTTAGGGGGAGATGCGAGGGAGCGATGCGAGCGAGGGGGGAGGGTGTGGGAGGGGGTTTCCCCCTCCCACCGTGAGAACTTTTTGCATATTGATGTTGTAAATGGTGCAATTTGATGCATTTTTTTTTTGCGTGTTCTATCGACTTGAAACAGTCCAACATGTTTAAGGTAGCAGTACATTTTATGTAGATTATTATTGAACAAGTTTGCCTATAAAATGGTATCATTTAGAGAAACTTCTTGTCTTAATTCTTACACTGAAGATCATGAACGCGATCATGAATTTTGACATTGTACAGTCCAAAAACGGCCGTTTGTAGCTATATTTCTTTCGCTTAGGAAATTAAGGGGGGGGCGCATCGGGCGCATTTGCTGGCAATTACTGGCAGCAACATCAGGAGAATGACATAACGATTAAATGCGAGCGAGCGAAGCGAGCGAGCTTGAAAATTTTGACATTTTACAGTCCAAAAACTGCCGTTTGTAGCTATATTTTTTCGCTTTGAAAATTAAGGGGGGAGGACACCGGGCGCAACTGCTGGCAATTACCCGGCAGCAACATCAGGAGAATGGCATAGCGATTAAATGCGAGCGAGCGAAGCAACCGAGCTTGAAAATTTTGACATTGTACAGTCCAAAACCGGCCGTTTGTAGCTATTATTTTTTCGCTTAGGAAATTAAGGGGGGAGGGGGAGCACCGGGCGCAACTGCTGGCAATTACCCGGCAGCAACATCAGGAGAAGGACATAACGATTAAATGCGAGCGAGCGGAGCGAGCAAGCTTGAAAATTTTGATTTTTCACAGTCCCCAAACTGCCATTTGTAGCTATATTTTTTTTCGCTTGAAAAATAAGGGGGGGGGGGCGCACCGGGCGCAACTGCTGGTAATTACCCGGCAGCAACATCAGGAGAATGGCATGACGATTAAATGCGAGCGAGCGAAGCGAGCGAGCTTGGAAATTTTGTCATTTTACAGTCCCAAAACTGCCGTTTGTAACTGTACTTTTTTCGCTTAGGAAATTAAGGGGGTGGGGGCGCACCGGGCGCAACTACTGGCAATTACCTGGCAGCAACATCAGGAGAATGGCATAACGATTAAATGCGAGCGAGCTTGAAAATGTAAACATTTTACAGTCCCATTACTGCCGTTTGTAGCTGTACTTTTTTCGCTTTGGAAATTAAGGGATGGGGGCGCACCGGGCGAAACTGCTGGCAATTACTGGCAGCAACATCAGGAGAATGACATAACGATTAAATGCGAGCGAGGGAAGCGAGCGAGCTTAAAAATTTTGACAGTCTACAGTCCAAAAAGTTGTGTTTGTAGCTGTACTTTTTTCGCTTAGGAAATTAAGGGGGGTGGGGGCGCTCCGGGCGCAACTGCTGGCAATTACTGGCAGCAACATCAGGAGAATGACATCACGATTAAATGCGAGCAGGGAGGTGTTTCTCTTCCCACCTCCCTGATGCGAGCGAGCTTGAAAATTTTGACATTTTACAGTCCCCAAACTGCCGTTTGTAGCTATATTTTTTTCGGTTTGAAAAATAAGGGGGGAGGGGCGCACCGGGCGTAACTGCTGGCAATTCTCGCTATCGCCAATGACGTAAAAAGTACCCGGATGTGGCTTTTTCGTCAAGATTTAGTGCACTTGGTAGCAAGGGCACTTCCGGCGCGGGGCATAATTTGCACAACGCTAACGTGCGCGTACGTGTACCTTACCTATAGCGCAGCGCCGACCACGGATACTAGTACAGTAGGCCAATAGGCCGCTGTACCGCCCGAGCTACGAGCCAGCGAGTGGCCAGGCCTGTCATACTCGTACACTGTAGTCCCCGCCGGCGGCCGGCCTTGCATTAGCATTCACCATAGACAGATAGACAGAAAGATCCGTCTGTCCGGAGGACTCTTTTATATTTTGCCATTAACGCTGTCCTCCGTAGACGGAGGGGATCGGTAAAGCCAGACGCAGTCTCCGCGGAACATTCCCCGACGGACAGATACAGACCGATCTTTCGGTCAACATGCACCACTGCACGCAGCGCATAAGCTAATTACATAACACATACCGGTACGGCGTACTGCTTGATCATGCGATCGATGAGCACATCACAGATCAGTCATCTCTGCATACGCTGAAAATATGCTGGAAAATATTCACCCACCTTGATATACAGTATATCGTCATGGAATATGCCCATCTTTTCTTTTATTTGTTCTCTGTCGAAATGTCACGAACACAATCGGGAACGAACAGTGATCTCGAACTTATCCTGTCTCCGAAGCAATTTCTTCCAAGTAAGTACGTACAATGTACGTAGGCACTAGGCCTACTACCTAGTGCTACTATAATACTACCACTACTAGTAGGTCGCGCGTGCACGTACTGCGCTGTGGAGTCACCCGCAAACTTCACCCACGCGGCCACGTCACGTCTCGCATGCCAGTAAGGGTCCTATTTCTGCAGATTTTTTTTCATTTATTGTCGTGCGAACAACACATGGCAGCTTCGCAGCAACAACCAATAGTCGTATTAACAGCAATTTCTTAAGAATGGAGAAATTTCAAATCATATTAAAGCTGTAATTCAAGTCGAGAAAACCGGAAGTACACGTAGAATACAGTCGGTTGTGTGTGTAAATAGCATTAGTCACGTATCACGCGCGTACGAACGGAAGTGACTTTGCTACCGGACTATCCCATAATGCACCGTAAATGACGCTTAAATCAACATCCGGGTACTTTTTACGTCATTGGCGATAGCGAGAATTCTCGCTATCGCCAATGACGTAAAAAGTACCCGGATGTATTCTCGCTATCGCCAATGACGTAAAAAGTACCCGGATGTTGATTTAAGCGTCATTTACGGTGCATTATGGGATAGTCCGGTAGCAAAGTCACTTCCGTTCGTACGCGCGTGATACGTGACTAATGCGATTTACACACACAACTGACTGTATTCTACGTCTACTTCCGGTTTTCTCGACTTGAATTACAGCTTTAATATGATTTGAAATTTCTCCATTCTTAAGAAATTGCTGTTACTACAACTATTGGTTGTTGCTGCGAAGCTGCCATGTGTTGTTCGCACGACAATAAATGAAAAAAATCTGCAGAAATAGGACCCTTACTGGCATGCGAGACGTGACGTGGCAGCGTGGGTGAAGTTTGCGGGTGACTCCACAGCGCATTACATGCACGCGCGACTTACTAGTAGTGGTAGTAGTATACTAATGATGCACAGGATAGAGTGTGTTAGTGAAGGTGCGGCGCGCTCGAGAGTATTGACAATGGTGCGACATGCACGAGGCGCAGCCGAGTGCATGTTTGCAACCGTTGTCAATACTCGAGAGTGAGCCGCACCTTCACTAACGCCACGAAATAATCCTGTGCATCATTAGTTTTATAAAATGGGTCGAAAACTAACAGCATTATTCACGTACCTTTGTGGGTCAATACCAGTCAGCTACATGTAGCACTCGCTCAAAAGTCAAGATGTCCGAAGATGTTCGTCCCAAACATTTACGCACGTCGCACTCGGAAATCCCGCACACTTAAGTATTGTACGTACGTATAAGATCTACGTACGCCACGTACTGTTATGCACAAGAAAGGCCGCCGGCTGTTGTGGCAGCCCGCGGCCCGAACTAGAAGTTGTTTACAGGATTGACAGCGCGTATAGTAGCGCGTGACGCACTTGTAACAACTGATTGAGTGCGCACTGCTAGTGTAAAACATTGTGACGTACGTCAGGCCAGGGAGGTGGAAGAGAGACTCTTCTTAGTGCTTACCTGAAGAAAATAATGCACGCACATGTGACTCATTTCAGAGCTTCCAATTGGCTACATTCTTGAACCCATTTTATAACATTAGATAGTAGGCCTAGTACAGTGCCTACGTACATTGTACGTACTTACTTGGAAGAAATTGCTTTGGAGACAGGATAAGTTCGAGATCACTGTTCGTTCCCGATTGTGTTCGCGACATGACGATATACTGTATATCCAGGTGGGTGAATATTTTCCAGCATATTTTCAGCGTATGCAGAGATGACTGATCTGTGATGTACGCCGTACCGGTATGTGTTAGCTTATGCGCTGCGTGCAGTGAGTGGTGCATGCATGCTAGCTATAGCAAGAAAGGCCGGCCGCCGGCGGCGGGGACTACAGTGTACGAGTATGACAGGCCTGGCCACTCGCTGGCTCGGGCAGTACAGCGGCCTACTGTACTAGTACATGTACTAGTATCCGTGGTCGGCGCTGCGCTATAGGTAAGGTACACGTACGCGCACGCTAGCGTTGTGCAAATTATGCCCCGCGCCGGAAGTGCCCTTGCTACCAAGTGCACTAAATCTTGACGAGAAAGCCACATCCGGGTACTTTTTACGTCATTGGCGATAGCGAGAATTACCCGGCAGCAACATCAGCAGAATGGCATGACGATTAAATGCGAGCGAGCGAAGCGAGCGAGCTTGAAAATGTAGACATTTTACAGTCCAAAAACTGCCGTTTGTATAGCTGTACTTTTTTCGCTTTGGAAATTAAGGGATGGGGTGCATCGGGCGCAACTGCTGGCAATTACTGGCTTCAACAAATATCTCGTAAACACATTTATGATGTAATCTGGGGAAATTTCAATCCCAGAAGTGTATACTATTTTTTTAGGGGGGGGGGGGGACCCTCCGTTAATTGAAAGTATCTAGATATCTCCTCCCACCCAAGGAACATTCGCATTTCTTTAAACTGAAGTAACGGACCTGGTGCACACTTTAGATGAAACATTTTGAAATCTGTCAATCTAAAGTGTATTAAGTAGAAATGACTGAACGGGGAGGGTACGGGAGGGGTTAGGCCTGTCCCCCTCTTACGCGAGGGAGATTTTGTATTTTCAGAATTAAAATTCCGCCATCTTTGGGTGAAATTATTATTTAGACTGTCTTCTATCAAAAAAAGTAAGAACATTTCCACATCTCGGGAGTTACGAGGAGGAGCAAAATGATCTGTTTGTCCCCAATACTGTTATGGGGGAGCCATCCCCCTCCCCCTCCATCGACGCCTCTGCATAGTAGTAATGAGGGAGCTTTTGTCAGTGAAAGATCTGCTGCACACTCTTTGATAAATATAAGGAAATAAACGTCAATCTCAAAAGTGTACAAAGTCTATCGAAAGGGACCCAGTAGCGGAGCTTTTTCATTAATTATTTATGATTGCAATTCAGCGATCCGGTGCATAATTCTGGCGGTAGTTGTCCAATTTTCCATAAAGAAAGTTCGAGATTTGTCCTCATCTCGGGAATTGCTTGGGGGACAAATGATTAAAATCTGCCCCCGACATTTCCGTAGGGGCGGGGCAAATGCCCCTTTGCCCCCCCCCCCCCCCCCTCCCCCCCCCCCCCCCGAGATAGATTCGACGCCCCTGATCATCCCTGGGTATGTCCATAGATGTATCAGAGTCATCATCGTTTCAGGAATGATTCAGGAAATGGAGGGGGGGGGGGCTCAATTATGGCGTTATAGTTTTTGTTATTGTTTGTTTGTTTTCGTACATAATTTGCAGATGGTCCCGAGTTGCTCACTTCATAGCATGTTTACATGTAAGCCTATGCTATTTGACGTTGTCAACGTCTGGACCATACCTTATGTCGATATTACTTTCTTCGCGAGCGAGCGAAGCGAGCGAGCGCTTGAGAAAATTATGTATACATTATCCTACAAGATAGAGTACTGTTCAGGTCTGTTAACACTGTCTGACGGCGGGCGTACGAACGTCATGCAATATGCCAAAATTGATACAATCACATTTCTGCTTCCTCCATTTTTTCTCAAATTTCAGGGGGGATGATTGTACAGGCCATCCCCCCCCCCCATCTCCATTTCAGGGGGGGGGGGGATATATCCCCCCATCCCCCCGGGATTTACGCCCATGCCACAGAGCCCCATGGAGGTGCGGCTACAAAGTAATATTTAGTATCAAACAAAGCAGAAAATTCCGCTTTCATCACTCTCTTAGTATTATCATCAATGTGTGGTTATAAGACACGTTTCTATACGTTTAAAGAAGTAACGATTCTTTAAACGCGATTATCTCGTAATCGTGTTTCCGCGCATATTCGAACATTCGCCGGTTCGTAATGTGACCGACGAATTATGTAAAGAATGGAAGAAGAAGAAGGAAAAAAAAAGAGAATGCCTACACGCTGAACAAGAGAAACGGAAGAGGGGATAGAGGAGATGATTCGGACAGCTGGTGGCCGCACGCAGCTGTGCAAAGATTATGATGGATACTTAATTATCTACGTAATGATAAATTCAGCGATTGATTGATTGATTGATAGATTAATTGATTGATGGATTTATTGATGGATGATGAATCCTGAGGTTGATGAGACCTAGCTGATAATAAAGAAGATATCAGAGGGGATTTAACAGAAAGAATTTCTACTGCGCTTAAAAGAATACAAAGATGGATTTTTTTTTCATAGCTTAATACATAAATGTATTCTGAGCTAATAAAGTTCTCAGAAGAAGTAATAAATGAAACTCATAAGATTGCCTAGAGGGATAAAATGAAAAAAAAAAAAAAAACCTGGTTCCGTGGGAACATCGAATTGAAAATACTGGGAAGTGGATTTACGTTGTAATTAAACAATGTTACTGCTCTCCATCGAAACAGCTATACGTGCTTACCAGTATACTAGTTACATTAATAAGTTGATCATAATTATCTATCGAAAGTAAATTTATTCACTATTCAAACAGACTATAATTTCACGATTGACAAGGCAACATAGCGCAATACTCTGACAGTGACAGTGCTCACTATTACTCAGTGTTTTCACTCACTATTCATTCACACAGTGAAACTGCTCAGCATTTTACAGGGCCAGCGGAACCGGGAGAGGGCCGAGGGGGTTTGCCCCCCTCGATTCTTTTTTTTTTTCGTATAATACATAAGAATGCATTGGGTGTAACCACTTTGCCCCCCCCCCCCCCCCCCCCGCCCGGAAGTGGCACCAGAAATATTTAAACGCTATAGCTCTCCCTCCTCGCCCCGCCCTCCTCCCTTTCGAAAACGTGGCGCCTCTGCTGTTCTCCGACTGTCGTGTTAGGAGAAGTACCATTCACATCGGCGTACTGTGAAGCACGTTCTTTGCGTCGTGAAATTATGTAGGGAAATAAATTTGTATGGTTATAATCGTACATAACACATCTACCCGGTAATACATAAATGTACTTTCAAACATCATAATAGTCTTCAAGAGGCCGTACGTACAGAAGGTAGCAATTGCTTGCAAGCAATAATGGGTCGTATGCATTCAAATTTGCAATTGTTTCTGCTAGCCTTTTGCTTGAATCTGTATATGCATTAAAAAAAAAAAGCAATTGCGTGCGAGCATAAGCTTTTGCTAGCAAGCAGGCATCAAGCAATATTGCTTAGAGACCAAGCATTTGCTCTGTTTGACGGTACTGCTGCGTGTACTAGTAAACACGTTCTTATTGTTGTACTGCCACGCCTTCTAAATACTATAGTATTCAAACAATGTATTATCCTATATCATATATATATATATATAATATAGGATTATATACATACATTGATTATATATATTATCTTATATTATATAAATTATATATATATATATATTATACATATATATAATATGTAATGTATATATGACTTGTTTGTTTGTTTGTTCATTTCCATCTGAGAAGATGGCTGGATAGCCCATTCAGCTATGTTGAGCTGGTCTTCCATGGGGTCCAGTTGGATGTGAGGTGGGTTTAACACCCTGCTCTTTGCGATGAATGAATGAAGTGGGATCTTTTACGTGCATGAGTTGTTACTCTCTCATACACGGGACCTCCATTTTATGTCCTATTCGAGGGACAGAGTGTATACAGTGTGTATTGCCTCTTGATATAGGGGACGGTATGCTATCACAACATTACTCAGTCCAGACTCGGGTTCGAACCCGGGCCGCGTGATCGTGAGGCAGACGCGCTACCGACTGAGCCACTCACCGCCCTTGTGACTGTAGCTTTTGAGTCTTTCTTTATCCTAGCTAGCCCTAGCCTTTTTTTCTCAGATGGTCAAAACTACCAAACGGTATAAATCGACTGATGGTGTGACATACTGCTAGTGAATGGAAAAGTTTCGTGGATATTGTTTGTCAACCTTCATCAAAAATGCACTCCCCCGTTGTCTTGTTGCAAGGCGTGCCGTTCAAACAAATGCACTTGTTGGTACACTGAGGTCCGTAGTAGCCCTTGTCACACACGTCTGGGACTACAAGAAGATAGAAACGGATCGAAAAATGAATTATTAAATAATAAAAAAAACGATTTAAAAACCCCTACTGGATGTTGTATCGTACACTATGACATGACGATTTACCATTACAATGTCTGTATGAAGGCTGATGTAATTTCAAATCTATTTTTATTTTTATTTTCATTTATTTTTATTTATTTATTCAGTTTTCTTTACCCAGGGTAGCCCCATCAGTGGTTTAACACTGTTATCCTAGGGGGCCCTGCAACAGAATGACAAAATATAACAGTTCACAAACACAAAATAAATCAAGGACATTCCTTTTTACATCATAACATCAACACAATATCAATACTCTATATAAATAAAGAAATGCAAAGTTAATCCTTGACGATAATAATACACAAACTCATGTTATTTGAGAAAAAAAATAATACCTTAACATTAAACAGGAATATCAAAAATACCCGAATTCTACCTCAAGTGAGATATGTACCGGTATGCTCTTACGAAAGCTTGAAGAGAGGTGGCGTTTCGGACTTCAGCGGGGAGCTGATTCCAAATACATGATGCATAGTGTGAAAACGATTTTTTTTTTCCGGCTTGAGTTTTAACTTGTGGAATTATGAGACCATTACAACTTGTGTTTCGCGTACGATATGAATGTATGTTACCAAGAGACGTGATGAGTTCTTGCACATATTCGGGCATGTTGCCATGAAGTGTCTTAAAGACTGCTTTACAAGTGTTCAAACGCCACCTCTCTTCAAGCGTCATCCAACGTAACCTTCCAAGCATGCTATGCACCTGATTGGTTGGCACTGTGTGATCCACTCTCCTTACCACTCTGGCCATTTTCTTGTGTTGTTTGATAAGCACATCTTTAAGGGTTTGTGAGCAGTTTGACCATGCACAAGAACAATAATCAAAATACGGTAGGATTAATGAGTTTGCCAGGATTTTAGCGCTACTTTCGGTTAGGTACTTCCGCAGGCGTCTCAGCAATGCCAGTCGTGTGGCAATTTTTTTACAACATTCTTCAACTTGCTTTTGCCATCTCATTAATTCATCCATCCAAACTCCTAGGTACTTATATTCCCTCACTCTATCCAATTCATTACCATCAATTTCAAGTTTCAGCCGATCAGCAGATAGCAGTTTTCTTGATGTTCCTATCACCATGAACTGAGTTTTCTTAACATTCAACGTCAAACAATTTTGTCTCAACCACCGGTTTACATTGTACAATTCAGTATTCAGCACGGTTTCAATCTCCTGGGCATCATTTCCACTGTAAACGATGCAAATAGTTGTGCATCATGAATACACGATTGTATAAAGCTTGATGGGCTGAAGAGATCCAAATGCATGATAATAACAGCAAAGAAAGAACGATTGTATGGTATATATCGTTATACTTCTTTCACCACTTTGTTAATATCATTGCAGGAATACTATCTGTTTGAACATTATGAAAGTAGGTGCTTTTTTTTTTCTCTCGTCTTTGCAGACACAAAACCAGTAAGTGTTATCTTTTTCTAATAATACAATGCACTTCGTTAGTCCATCAGTCTATTTCTTGTCCACTGCTTTATTCAGTTCAGTTCAGAACAATTCAGTTCAATTCATTTTGATATTTCTTTTTTTTTCTCAAAGAAATATCAAATTCACTGACATCGATAATATAAATGAATATACATGTGTTTTGAATGCGTCAAATTAAGAACGTTAATAAATGTCAACTGTCACACCATCATGATTGTGGCATGCTGTGTGTGTGTGTGTCAGAGAAGTAGTAGAAATATGACGTGGAATAAAAAAAGCTAGCTTGTAAAACTGTATAGGTCCCGAATTTATGGGTGTGAAAATCACGAGAACAGATGGTTGTCTTGACCAACCAAAACTACCCCAATATTAAAATCAATGTTTGGAGGATGAACTACTATAGACTACATGTTGCTTCGACCTACTTAGTATCTGTTGAATAAATCCATACATTTCGTGATACTGGACAAAAAGAGGAAGAATACATTAACTTTGTAAGATTTTAAGTTGTCTTAACGTTACTCAGCAAGCGGCGCTTACCATAAAACAAGGGAATGCACAAAATGTGAATTGTAGCACTGTTTGATTGGTCGATAAGTGGATTGTTGGATTGGATTATTCTTTCTTTAATTCATTCATGTATACACAATATTCATTCATATATTCTGGACAGACAAATATTGGTAGGAGATGTGAATATCCTTATGGCTATTGGAAACAAAGTTGGCAAATCCATTTGGGTAAGAAAATTTGAACATCTATATGAGTTATGTATGGGAATGAAATGAACTAACCCTTTTGAGAGAGATATGTAAATGTGATAGATGGGCCCACATGCACTGTAAAAACATCGGTGTTAGATTTAACATCACGGGTGTTAAATCTAACACCGATCAAGCTTCAATAGAGGACCACACCCACAGGTGTAGAAAATGTATTGTGATGGTGTTAAAAGGTTTTTACCTGGCACTTCGTGGTGTTAATTTGACGCTGTGGCTGGTGATATCTTTGTCACTGGGCTAGAGTTAATTCAATAGTGACACCGCATGGTGTTGATTTGATATTGGTGGTGTTAATTTCAATGGTATAACACCAGTCCAGCTTCAATACAGGCCCGTAGCCAGGATTTTTCAAGGGGGGGTGCGGTCACTAAAAAAACGGACTTTCGGTACCAATACCAATGATGACACACACACACACACACACACACACACACACACACACAATTATATATATATATATATATATATATATATATACCTTGTATATATATTCTTTGGACGACCGAACTACAAAAGTTGTATAAGAATTTGCGCGCGAAGCGCGCCGCAAATTGTGAATTTTGACTGTTTTAATGACGTTTTAAAGTCTCGAGAAAATTTGTATTTTTGTCTGTTGCATGCAATCGCGTTACGGTATTTCATCTAGGAAATAGTAAAAACTCATTTTGCCAGGAAGTTGCAAAGTTTAATTGTGTTCGAGACTCTGCGCGCGTAGCGCGCCGCAAAATTGAGAATAGTGATTTTCCTGGTGTTGTTTTAACTTTTATTTTTTCTATTGTATACCCGCGTTAGCAGGCCTGAAGCCAGGATTTTTAAAGGAAGGGGGGATTGCGTTAATTAACAAAACGGTCCTTTGATACTGTCCCGGGAGGGGTAGCGACAATTAAAAGGTGGACACCATGCTCATACATGGACTTTCAAAATGGCCCCTAAACGAGTAATGATCATATGATTTTTTCGGGCCTTAAAAACAAGTATTCCTTAAATGTTTCCTGCACCCTAAAGAAGTACTTCATCATGATTGAACAATATACCATTTTCCCAAATTTCGGCCTTTTTGATACCCTTTGATTATATACGCTCGTACATCACGCTTTCCATCTAATCCGTGAGAAAAAAACGACCCCTATTACGCGTTTTCTTTAGAGAGTACGGTCACGGTGTCCACCTTTCAGTTGGAGTTTTCCATCCCATTGGATGCTGTTTGGAAGATGAAACATTCACTTTACTATACAGTATATCAGCCGTTGGTATGCGAGTTTGTCAAAAACGAAAATAAATAAGAAAATTTTAAAAACAAAATGAATTGTAAATGTGAACCATTTATATTTTGCCTCCTTGTGGTAGGATATTTCCAGCATTTCCGAACTTTCAAATAATCATTTTAGATTTAATAATATTAAAGGTAGTAGATCCGATTCGCAAACATCTCCAATATCAGTCAAATGTCATATCAACCATCATGCTAAGAAGGTTTTCTTTGTGAAATTTGGAGGTCAGTGAAATTCAAAAATTAAACATCCGTTAGCCATTGGAAGAAGTTGAGTGCAAATTCAGACCTCAGGCTTAGTGCTCAGATGTTTTCCTATTTGATTTGATCTGTCTTACTGTGCACACTAAGATACATACTGGAATGGTTATTTCTTATTTATTAAATTATAGTAGCATATTTGGTTACTAGCTGTCTCTAGGCATTTTCGAATTTGGGCTGCAAAGAGATCCACTACCTTTAAGTTAGAAGAGAGATAAGTAAATAATGATAAAATAAACAAACAAAAAAGAATGAGTTTCTTTTGTAATACTATCTGACAAACTTTTTACTTTACCATTTTACTTCATAGCTCAGCACTTTCCATTCTCTCTCATACCCTCTTACCCATTACATTTAAATGAAATACAACTAAAATGAGTTTGCGTGCCTGCATAATACTCTTTGGGAATTTAAGTGAAAATGTTCTTAGGTTTTGGCTCACTTTAAAATGAGAACCAATAGAACTGTCATAACATGAGAAAATGTATAAGTAGGGCCCTAATAATCAACACTACATTTCCGAATTTGGCCTGCAAAGAAATCCGCTACCTGTAAGTTAGAAAAGAGATTAGTAAATAATGACAAAATAAACAACAAAAAAGAATGAGTTTCTACCGCCGTATCCAGAACAGAGCCTGAAACGGTGCAGGCTCAAGAAATCATTTGTACTATAATACGTCTTGAAGTACTGTGTGATACTGTTGACTCAGACTTCTACAAAGCTGTAAGTGAGAATTGTAATCCAATCCGACTCATTACCTGAGATATTTATGGAAATATATCAATAAAGAATGTAAATTAACGGTGCGTCACAATGCTATCATACATAGGGTTTTTCACTGACTGTTTTTACTCCGGAGCTCTTGCAACATTCAGGCTTTTGTAATACTATCTGACAAACTTTTTACTTTACCATTTTACTTCATAGCTCAGCACTTTCCATTCTCTCTCATACCCTCTTACCCATTACATTTAAATGAAATACAACTAAAATGAGTTTGCGTGCCTGCATAATACTCTTTGGAAATTATAAGTGAGAATGTTCTTAGGTTTTGGCTCACTTTAAAATGAGAACCAATAGAACTGTCACACTGCTGACAACGGCAGACAGTGAAGGTCAACGGCTCAAATTTTCGTTGGTAGTCTCGTCACGTGATAGTTCTGTATGGATTGTACACGTTCCCTATGACAGCAATTGTGAATGGGTAGTCTAGCTTTACTGCAAATTTGCGTCAGGACTGCTCAACCAATGGACAAGATTCTTATGTCACAAAAATGGGCAGAACCTCTACTTTCTGAAACCGGGCGCCCCAAGTTTGTGCGATCTTCCGTTCTCGAGATATCCCGTCTGGAAGAATTGCAAGACGGCAAAATATGCTCAAATTCGTCAAATTTGGACTGTTCGCCATAGACAATTCTACTCATAAGGTACTTTTCTGATCTAATTTGCGTCACTGCTACAAATGTTACAATAAAGATATATACACATAAATAATCCCCAAAGTGTCCACTTTCAGAATCCGGGCGCCCCAAGTTTGCTTCTTAAACAGTTTAAAAGTTATGGCAGATTTTGTGGAAAAATGCGTCGATTTTTGACCCGTTTTACGTGTTGTACGTTCGCGCGGAAGCGCGGCTTCGCAGATGACCGAAAGTTGTCAATATGTAATAGCTCGCACAAATTGATACATAACATTTGTGTTTGTGTGCATGGGGACGATCCGATGGTTCATGCAACAAAAGGGTTTCGTACAATTATTTTTAACATTGTTAAACGTACTCTTCCACATTTACGTAGCATATAATGTGTCTTTATATTTATTTGGATTGTTATCTTGAGAATTGCTAAAAACCGTTATTATGAAAAAGTGGACCTTTCAGAATTTGGGGGGGTGCGTACGCACCCGACGCACCCCCCCCCCCCCCCCCCCCCCCCTGGCTACGGGCCTGCAATAGGAGACCACACCAACTGGTGTTACTGTGGTGTAAATGTGTCTACACATTTTTTCAAAAATCAAGTGCTTTATCGGAAAATTCTTTATCGTCTTGTTGAAGTTCAAAATTAACAAGAAGTGCAGTAACTAAGAAACTATTCAAAAAACAAGTTTATAGTTTGAAATGACACCCGGAGGTGTTAATCTAACACCATGAATGAGCACCGGAAATTTAACACCAGCTCGGTGTTTCATATTTAACACCGGACTTTTTGCAGTGTGGGTTTCAATAGGAATGAACTGGGCAATCCATCTGAGTATCAAATGAATATATATATGTGTATCATTATGGAAATGGACTGGAAAATGCCCATGTGGTTATCATGGGAATGAACTGGGCAAACTTATATGGGCATTAATCCAGAAATGTAAATATTATATGGGTACCATTTGGGAATGAACTGGACAATGCCCGTGTGAGTATCATTATGGGAATGAACCTGGCAAACCCATCTGGGTTATAGATGAAAATGTCCACATTGGTATCATATGGCATTGAATTGGGTCAATGAAGTAAATCTTGAGTGGAAAATCGCAGGGGCCCCATAGTGATGGACATACCCATCTTGAACCCACATTGACACCCATTTGAGCCCATATTATTATGCAACCCATATGGGCATGCTACCTGGGATGGCAATTGAGTACGATCGTCATGACCGTAATTTTTATACGTCTTACATTTGGATCTGTGACAAAGTTACATTTTAAACTCACATGACATTGTTAATCTCAATCTGAATTTAGTCTACAGAAAGAACAGCTCAGTGGTAAATACAAGCGATCTCTAAGAGATCAATGCATAAATACTCACTCTGACAATTGCCACCGGTCCATCCCGCCTGACAGTCAGTATTCTCGCCCCTACACACCCCAGAATAACGACTACAGGTTTTCGACTGGCAGTGGCACGTTTGGGAACATCCTGGACCATACGTGCCAGGAGGACACGCTGTGAATATACCACAAAATAATTATCTCTAATGCATTTAAAAATCGAGGAATACAATAAATCAGAGTTAGCAGTCAATGCACATTATGCATTCTTCAGCAGTTCAGATACATCTCTGTATCTTACATGAAACAGGGCAAAAGGAAAAGAACACGGCGCCAAAATGGTAACAATTAATGGAGACAAGTAAAACCGAGGTCTAGAGCTCACAAAAATAACAACAGTTTATCTTCCATACGTTCTTTCAGACTATTACCTATGAAGAAAACATCAAATTTGGAGAACTTTTGGGGTCCTGCAGGAGGGCATCGGAGGGTATCGTATCGTATTACATTCTGTCGCACTGGGCAATTATGCTTGTCAATTTTGTAGAAACTTTCACTAAACGTTCAAAGAAAAACATATAAAGATTTGTAAACCGGCCTCCACTTTGGTCAAGGACCCGCAGGGACCACCCAGAATTTGGCATACACTAATGGGGAGGGGCTGTTTACTCATAGTTATCTTACTGAGAGAATGTTTTCTGGTTATTATAGGAGACTATTCTTAAAAGATTCTCTAATTTGGGGGTTCCTGGTCCCCTGCGAGGTCCCCAAATGAGGCATGGTACGCTTTTGTGCAAACATATTCTACCATCCTAGCCAAAATTCCTGACAAGGGTGGTGTAAATTTTACAGTGTATTTTCAAGAAGATGACAATGTAAAAATTGGCCCCTAACTTGGTTCCCCCCCCCCCCCCCAAGTCCAGTAGAGAAATTGCACCCCACATCCGCCATGACCAAACTTAAGATTACAGTCATCAATGCAATTGCTCATGCATGGCACTAAGTTCTGTCACTTTTAGTCGTAGAGCGGAAAATATTTAAAAATTCATCAATGATGGGGGGGGGGGGGGTTTCTTCTCCCGCTGGTGCCTCTCGAGAGAAGGGGGCACGATGTTCCTTTGAACAAACTAACATCCTATAACCTAGGAAAGCTTCCTGCCCAGTTTGGAAAAAATCCCTCATTGGGTTTTCAAGAAAGAGCTGTAAATGTGAAGAATGGGTCCCCCCCCCCCCCCCCCCCCCTCCACAGCTCATGAACAAATTTAAACCACAGTCACCGATATCCTTACTCATAGCACTAAGCTCTATAACCACTCCTGGATATAGAGAAGAAATTATTTACAGATACCCTATTTAGGTGGCATTTGGGCCCGCTTGGGCCCCTAGTAAAGGACATGGCGCCCATTTGAAGAAATACAATCATATCACCCTATGGATTCTACCTTCCATGTTTGTTGAAAATGCATCATGGAGTTATCAAGAAGAAGCTGAAAATGTGAAATGGTACCCCATTTTGGGCTGTCCAAAGGGGCTCTAGGGGCATCCCCAGATCTGCCATGTACTTACTCATATAGCACTAACTGAGCTCTATGTCCCGTATATATTCTACTGTAGACCAAGGTTTAAACCCACTTTAGAACCACTTTAGACCAATCATTTATTACATTCACAGGGTTTTAAACAAGAAGCTGAAAAAAAAAAAAATTGGCCCAATATGATACGCCCCTAGGACCAAAGGGGCATGCCCAGATCCACCATGAACAAACTTGAAACTCACCAAAATATCTCACTCATTGCACTGACTATAAAGCTGTATCACTTCTGGTTCAGAGAAAAAACAAACAAACAAATATTATATAGTGTGCTTTTGCATAGAGCACGAAATATCGCAGTTAGCCTTTTGACTCAGATGAGCTAAAACGAAAGTTGCGGATATTGGATCATCCAATCCACCAGTTATAGGAAGAATGAAGGAAAACTAAACCCTGTGCGTTTCCACCTGTTGACACGACTGCTTCCGAAGAAAGAGGATCTCACACTTAGTACTACTCACGAGTTTTGCAAAGCGGCCCATGAACTCCAACGGGGCATGTGCATCCATAAGGGTCTGGACGGCAAAAAAGCTCTCCACTGCATCTGTCCCTCTCGCGTCCAGCACTGCCGTCATTACAACTGAACTCACACCTTGCGCCAAAGCGATATCCAGCCCAACAAACTTTAAGAAACCGAATTTGAATTATATCATCAGGAGATGCGGTACACATCTTACATAAAGATTGTATAAATATATATATATATATATACATATATATATATATATATACATTTCAAACATCGTCTAGAAAGGAACACTCCGAACACACTCGCGCGCCCGCTCACACACACACACACACACACACACACACATTTAATGCGTGTTGATATGTATCAATGGCTCTATTATAAAGAAAATGATTAAAGATGAAATCTTGAAAAAAGCACGAATCCTAACATATATATTATTATACCTCTAAGGAAAGGTAATTTAATGAATATTATGTTTAAATAACGCTTTTATATCAAATTCAAAACAGAAAACCTGATTTTAGGACTCGTTTCTGCATTGCTCTGTTATCGGTTTCGGAACAGTCCGGTAGATTTTTTTGATGACGTCACTGAAGGGAACTGTGCAAAACACGATGTCATCACACTTCATGCTGTTCACAGTAAATCCTTCAAAATCCCTACCTTCAAAGATCAGCTTTTTGAACCTCCATCTCCAGAAAAAAAAAATAGTTACTGATCGATTATCATATTTCAATTGAAGTGTACTTTGGATATTTCCTCGTTTCCGTCCCTCCATGCCTTCTAAACTATCCAAAATATTGACTTAAAATGACCTAACTTGCCCTAGCTGACGACGGCGAGAGGACGACCGCCGCGCGCCCAGCCATTTACAGCCTGCTCATTTGTTTTCCTCATGCAAGTGCATTGTTTTTCGTAAATCAAGTCAATGTCAGCTTGCACACTGTTTGCATTTACATTTAATTTCATTAATTATTTCTGAGAACAATTTGCCACACGCCAGCAGTTGTATTGCTTATGGTGACATTTCATGCCTTGGACGTGTTGATTTGCTGAATTTTGCGGCATTCACGTGTTTACGGTCTCATTCTCCGACTCCGATACCGACGAACCTGCACTGACTGGGATTAGCTGCATTGTTGTGGACAGCCAGAATTCAGGAGCCGAGTTTGGTATTCATTTGGAATTTACGGAAGGAAGAACTATACCATGGTTAATTAAATTTGATTGTTCATATTTTTTACGTCATTCATGTGCTGCCTGTTTGTCAATATCACGGGCACAAGTAACTTCGACATTTCGTGCCAGGCATGAGAGTGTGTGACTGATTCGACTGTGATAATAGTCCCACATGTACATCCACATGTATGTACAACAATATTGTATAATTCAGTCGAACCTGAAAAGCTGTATGTCTATGGAGTCTTATCTTCGTTTGTTGTCGAGAGTGTTGGTTGTTGTTGTGCTGTCGGGTTGATTACTCCACGAATCCTTTTCAAAGCGAGGTATAATTGCATGTCAAAGCTACCAGTTACCTCAAAGAAGTTCTAAGCTGAACTTGCTTGATGGAGGGGTATTTTTTTTTTCTAATGCACGACAATATCAAAAGCACTCACTGCGTAGGCAATTCGGTCCATGGAAAGAGTTCGGGCATATACAGAGACCAGACTTGTCATCGCATATTCCCCCGTTGTAGCATTTATCACAGACTCCATAGCAGAGGGGTGGGCCCCATTTACCAGCGGGGCAATCTATAAGAGATTACAAGGTTCGTTAATCAGAAAATGAAAAAGGTTCGTTACACCGAAGGTTTGTGCACTTTCCGATTCCACGAACCTTTTTTTTTTGTGTGTGTGTGTGTGTTGTTGTCATTTCCCAAATTAATGAAACTTCGGAATAATTTAGGTTCCCATCATGTCTCGATTGACCAATCTTCATGGTAAGTAAACGAACCTTATTTTATTTTCGGATTGAAGGACCTTATTAAAAAAAGAATCTTCGGAATAACACCACATAAACGTTTGTTACAAAGAAGCCCATTGCATTTATGGATTGGCGAATGTCTAGGTCTGATTTCTTTTTTATATGGAATTTGTGTGTTGCTCGGAATAAAGATCCTGTTTAAACAGATCCATATTTTATCCAGTTTACAGCAAAATAATGAAAATGGAATGAAATAAGTTAAGCAATATACTTTGAGCTCGATTAGTTCATATTTATATTCCTATATGAAACAGCTAATGGCCATGGGTGGATTCTTTTTTCTTTTTTTTCTACCTTTCTTCCTTTTTTTTTTTCGTGATCAACTGTGCATGTTTGTCTGTACGTATTGTTGTTTTTGTCGCCATTGAAATCTGGTACACACGACTCAATAACGTTGATCTCATTTTATTTCATATTTTTATGTCGGCTATACTTCAAAGCAAATAATATATTGTAAAGTATTTTTCATTTTTATATTTCCGGAAAATCTCATAATATAAGTCATAATGCCACAACTGCAAATAGATAGATTAAGATAAATTTTGTCATATTCTTCATGTGATTCACGTTTTACAAGCTTTTCAGTAGATCATTCTTTTTCATCGCTTTGCCACCATTGTATATAGAGCAATAAACTGTATTCACTCGATTGTGTTTTGTATTAAGATTTATGATTTGTATTTCTTACAAACAATATGACCAAATAAATGAATATACTTTGATTTTGTATTAATGTTTTGATTTTTGAAATAGATCACAACTGAATTGATGACATTAGGCATTTTAGGAAGAAAAAATGAGGTCACTTTCACAGACATAGAGAATTATGACTAATGATGTAACTGTATTTACGAATTGTCTTTTAAAACAATTGCATGGCATATTAAGAGATATTCATAGGTCATATCCTATTATGTGCAAGTATCAGGACAATTATCTCCCGATACCGTGGTGATAAGGTTAAGTAAAGATCATGGTTAGGGTTAGGCTACGGGTTAGAATTTGGGTAAGCGTTAGAATTAGGATCAAGATTACGATTAGGATTATGGTTATGGGAACGTGCAATTCAGCCACGCTACAGATCAATTCTTGCAATGTTTTGAACATTGAAAATGCAGACAATATCGTTTAGATATTTAGATTATGAGAATTCAGGTATACACAAAAGTAGAGGCCCGCGTCATACCCATAGCTCCTGCATCCTCACGATGTAAATCGATAAAAAAAAAGAATACCTTGATTAGGGAGCAAGTGAAATACCTCGAACAATGAGCCTATAAAATGTTCCTCTGCCTCTCTCCCGAGGGTCTTCACAGTTGATTTCGTATAAACCCTCGTCTGCCGGAACAACTGGCTTCGGAAAGAGAACTGTAGTGTTGAGGGCTGTCGTCAGCAAACTGCCATCCTTTCTCCAAGTGGTCAAGTTTTTCGGACATTCTCTTGATTCTACCATCTCGATGGTCACTCCTGTGTCTCCAATGTTGACCGTACGAGTGACATGCTCATCGTTAGAATTGAAGAAAGCTGTCGTGAAATCATAGAATTATATACATACCATGTGATGATTAAGGTCGCAAGAAATTGAATGTGGAATGTCCATTTTTGATAGTTTTTATTTCTTGCTATGCCGTGTCAATACTGATTGGACATTTCATCGTGGGGCTATATTTCCCCATAATGATTATGTTGGGCTTTACATTAGCTTATACATTTATCAGCTGACCTTGCGGATCCCACTTTATCTTCAGCAAAAAAGTACCAGGTAATATTGCTTTGGAAAGACAAAACAAAAGTTTGAATGACTCGAATGTTGTTGTAGATTAAACAATATGCTGCAATGTTCATGACGACACAATACGGAAGTGCGAAATGAAACAGAGAACGGGAAATTAAATACACAACACAGACGGCTAAGAGACAGTACACAAGATGCAACATGAAGTGGGCATTAGTGCATGTACAACCATAACCTGTAGGAGAAGAGCCCAGGAAGAGTAGGTGACAAAATGAGATTAATGACTTCTAATGAGTTCCTTGCTAGACAGCAAGAAACTGTTTTATACTTACATGTAGGGCATAGAAAACGTACATACGTATTCATATATCATGTATGTGCGTTAATGTGTGCGTGTGTGTGTGCCTGTGTGTGTGTGTGAACATGTTGATAGGCATATGGAAAGAAAGAGATTTATCTTTGATGGGTAAGATTCATTTACTTAAATCATAGGCTTTATCTAAATTGAATTATATATCATCGTCAATTGTTCCGTCGTGGGTATTTGCAGAGGTTTAAAAAAAATGTTTTGAATTTTTATGGAAAGAAAAAGACCGCATTAAAAGGGTTATCTTGTATCAAGATTATGGAGAAGGGGGACTTAGAGTGATGAATTTTGAGTTGTTTGTTAAAGCTCAAAGAGTAATGGAGGTGAAAAGACTTTTTTGTGGAGAAAAGAATATGAACTGGAAAAAGTATTTTCAAGATGTTTTTAGGTCAGTTGGTGGCACTTCAATTTTTAATGTAATTTTGAAACAAATAAACTTTCTTTGAAAGTTCCGAAATCTTACAAAGAGATTTTACAAGAGTGGCAAGATTTGGGAAGTTTGAGAAATTTAGAAGAGGGACATTTGAATCAAATAGTATTTAATACTTTTTTTTATTTAAAGGTAGAATGATATATAATGAAACTTTTTAGGAAAAATATTTATAGATTATGTCATTATTTTGATGGAAAAGGTATACGGTCGTTTATTTATTTTCAAAAAGCAGGATTATGCAGAGAGGAAATTGAATATGTCTGGAGTATTTGAGATGTAATTTTGAAAAGTGGACGGTTTAGTTTGTCGTGGGTCAGTACTAAACCTTATCAAGTGGATGATATTTGGTTAAAATTACATGGAAAAGAAATTAGGATTGGTGACATATATACCTTCGAGAAAGATTTACACGCATTTTTGAACTGATTTACAGCAGTTATATACATTGGAAGTACGAGATCAACAGAGTAATTTCGCCTTCTCCTCAAAAGTAACCAAATATATTTTTCTCCGACTAGAGCCACAACTCTTATCCCAAAGCTTATAGGGAATTTCAGTACAAACTTCTTCATGGTTCACTTTATACAAAAGTTAATCTGTTGAGATTTGGGTTTGTTTCGGATGATCTCTGTTCTTTCTGCAATAAAAAAGCACTGAGACATATTCACATTTATTTTGGGAGTGTATTGAAGTGCAGGAATTGTGGCAAATTATTATTTAGGAATTTAATGTATAGGAGAACTAGGAAATATGAATGGGGAAATTGTTTATACAGGTATATCCGGAAACTCGTTAAAAGTCAAAGGGTGGAATTCAATTATATTGATGATTAAATACATTTTATATTTAGCGAGATCAGAAGAGGAGGTACCAAAGTTTAATGATGTTATGAAGTATTTTAAGATGTGTAAAGAAGAAGAAAATAAGATAGCGAGTAAAAGAGGAACAGTTGGAGTGCATTTGTTAAAGTGGGAATATATGATGTATACCGAGGATGATATGTGATTTTCTTTTTCTGTCTTGATCTGCGAGTTATTGTCACATCATTGTCGTTTGTTTCCCTCTCTATTGCTTCTTCCTTTTCCACATTAATTTCCACATTATGATTAGGATGTATTTTATTGTATGAGAAACAAAATGGCAATTTACACGGCAGAGTTATTCAAGTGTAAATAAAACCTGAGGGCTGAAGGTGGGGGGGGGGGAGGGCATGTTGGCGTTGTGTGGGTGTGTCTGTGTGCATGTGTGTATGTTTTCTCGCGAAAGGCCTCGTTTTTCTCTTTTTTTTCGAGAAGCAATGAAATATGCCCCGTTTTGTTTCCGTTTTTTGTTAAGCAAATTATCTATATTATGTTCCCGTTTTGGGGGCTTTTTTTTTTTGCGAAAATAGGTGTTTAAAGAAATAAAAAGCGGATTTCGTTTCCTTGGTTGAAAAGAGTTACAATGTAAGTTTGACATTAGTTTGCACAATGTTGGTGTTACTGCATTTTGTCCTTATCTAGTGTAAGATTGACGTTATTTCGTACAATGTTTGTGTATAATGCAGTTTGTTTTTGTATGATGTTTTGTTTTGTTTCTGTGAACGTTTCTGTTTCTGTGATATGAAATTGAACGAAATTCGAATAAAGAATTATTAAAAAAATATGTCTATGGTAGGCATTTGTCTAAGGCTTTTGAAAATTCTGAAAGCACGATTATACTATGAATTCAATTCAATAGTTTATCTATTTCTATCAACGAAGAAAAAAGAAAACATGATTCAAAGCGATACAACTTGTCAATTCGACTTTCATTCATCTCATAAAGACAGTTCGTTGAATACAAAAGTATATGCACGAATAATATTAAAAAAACGAAACAATGCACACTTTGTCATGGTAACAAAAAAAGTAAGTAATCATAACGACGGAAAACAGTGTACCACTGAAAAGCCAAGCTTGTAGGATGTGGAACACTGGAATGAAAACAACAATAGCACCAATATACCAATGAAATATGTTTATATTGAATTCACCTTTATATTGTACCATTGTACATTTGCTCATTGATATACATGCTGACAATACGAGCATATTACAAATAGTAGTTACGAATGCATGATTATGAAATATATCGTAGCATAGCAAAATTATTGCACCGACACTATAAACAAAAAGTCTCAAATGAGAGAAATTTTACTCTAGCTAATGAATCACGAGCATTGAATAGTAGATGAAAGTATAAACAAAAAATGTCGCTATAGCGACTGGTGTGCCTCCGCCATAAAGCAGGATTCTACTAATAGGTATGTAGTACATCATGACAATGTGTGATGACAGTTTCACATAATTGGCAAAATATTAAAATGACATGTTTGTCACTGTAATGTGTTGAATGTTCACTTTCCTTGAAGTAGGTTTAATCGGATGAATGGCTATATTTTCCAAGAGAGCATGTATTTGCGGTTTGAGGACTTTTACTTGACTTTTGACAGTTGTATAAGTTTAAGCATTGAGTAATTGTCAAGGTATGGAGAAAAAGTATAATTTCTGTATTAAGTAGTAAATTGTGAGCATTTTAACCTGTCCTTTGACCCTTGACCTTTGACCCTATAACTCTAAAAGTCCCATGAGAATCACTGTCAGGCAGAACATGCATTAATGTGTACTAAGTTTCATGATGAAACCTTAAGACACTTCCTAGATGATTATGGAGGAAGAAGTGAAATTCAGCATTTTCACTTGATCTTTGACCTTTTGACCTCTGAAGCAAAAAAAAAAACCCTTCTCAGTTAATTTCTATTAGGTAATACATGCATACACCAAGTTTAAAGAAATTGCAGGCACTGCGTAAATATGAGGGATCACGTGAAATTTTGAAGAGTTGACCTTATACCTTTTACCCATGACCTTTGACCCATGACCCCAAAATTCAATAGATAATCACTGCCAGTCATTACATGCATATATGTAGCATGCTCCATGAAGATACCTTGAACGATTTCCAAGATAGGGTGAAAAAAGTAAAATTTTAACATTTTGACTTGAACTTTGACTTTTGACCTTTGACCGCATGACCCAAAACTCTCACTAGATAATTTATATTAGGTAGCACATGTATACACTAATTTTCAGGAAAATACCTTCAGTCATTGCATAGATATAGGGGAAATAGTGAAATTTTGAGCATTTGAGTTTGACCTTTGACCTTTGACATTGAGCATCTACACCCAAAAGTTGATAGGCACAACTTCACCTCCTCATACCTATACATGCCAAGTTTTATTAGGATACCTAACGCTGTCCACAAAATTGATTACGGACGGACGGACGAACGGGAGGACGGACAACCGAAAACATAATGCCACCGGCACCACTTCGTGGCGGAGGCATAACAAATGCACACCATGAAGGCACAGAATTGTTGCTTCTGGGTCTTGCAGGGGTAAAAATCAAAGTCAAATCAGCTGTTTCTAGTATTTTAGTAAAATTTGGTGGATAAGGTGCATTGCCATGATCATTTCGTTATGCCTATAAAGGTAAATCATTCATTGTTGGAGAGAGTTGCAAACGGGAACAGAGTGAGGGAAGTACCGTCACTTCTCCTGAAGAACGTGTACACGGTCGTGACGTCACTTCCGTCCGTGTGAGCGCGACAGTAGAATGCTCCACTAGCATTCCGGAAGGATGAGGACGCGAACTCTCTAGCGTAGAGGGTAGAATTCACTGGCGTATTTGAAAGATTGTTGGATGTGACAGGCGATACCATTCCAAACTCCAGCTTGGCACCCCGATCGGGGAAGCTTTTGTAGCACCGGTACATGTATGGATAAGAGCCAATCTCAACTGAAGAAAACCCTCTTGCTAAAATTGTAATTGCGGCCTGCTTACCTGGAAAGCAACAAGATGATTGATACCAACAACATTACTTGCAACATTAATGCCGATGAGCGGATAGCTATACCTAGGTAGGTGTTATGAACATACATGTACTTTGAGAAACTTGTATTACCTGTGCTATTAGATACATTGGTTCTTCTTTAGACGTTAATGATAATGATAATGAAGGTCTTCTTTATCCAGGGTAACCTCTTCAGTGTTGATATTGCTCTACAAGAGGGCTCTGCCTTTATCGATAACCTATAAAAATGTCAAGTACGTAATTACATCGGGCCGAAGACGAAACAATGGGTAAAACATCCTGTACAAGGACTATAGGCTATAGATGCACTATAGATGCACTATATATACTATATAATGCTGAGAATGAACCTGTTTTTTTTTTTTTTGTTTTGTTTTGTTTTGTTTTGTTTTGTTTTTGTTTTTGTTTTTGTTTTTTTGTTTTTTTGTTTTTTTTTGGGGGGGGGGGCTTGTCAGCAGATTAAACCCGGAAGTGGTAAATGAACTGCTTTGCGCTCCCCCCCCCCCCCCCCGTACGGAATTCCTTGATTCGCCTCTGTGTCCCTCTATTGGAGACATCAAAGAGGTTGTCCAAAATAATGTTGAGGAGAAAAAGCATTTCAGCGGCGCTATCACGATTACAACCGACCGTAATATGAGCTAGCGAAGTTAAACAATTGAATGAAGACATGCTACAAGATCGGCGATGAAAGAAAAAAACAGAAAGCGAAGAAAAGGAGGGACGAATGATCATTATTAGTTATTTTCTTCCTTTGAAAAAACAATTTGTTCATTTTATTATCTTCACGAAACTATGATTGTCAGCAAGAAGAAAAACAGGGACACTTTCACAGACATAGAGAATGTGTATGCAATGACCAGACGATGCAACGATATTTACGACGGGTTTGTATGTTTGTGTATTTATTCATTTTCATTTCACATTAAAAAGTATACAAAAAAACTTAAATCATACACGGATGATCAAAGATAGGTGATGAGAGCAATACTCGAATTGCCCTGTAGTACGACAATTGCACGATACATTAAAAGTCCTGCATGCCACACCATTCCGGGCAAGCTACGCGGTTTTTCAGCATGCAGGATAATTTTCTGTGGGCAGACAAGGATTTGGGTGATTTTCGCGAGCGTCTTACCTGCTGGACGCTTGCTACGTACGTTCCTTAAATTTTAGTTACGCGCGACATACGGGCAATGCGAACTACCTACGTTTCAACTGCGTGCTACCTGCGCTTAAGTTGCCTGTGAGGTGCGGTCATTGCGAACCACCTACTGGTGTTGATGTGTGGACCTCTGCGGGCAGTCCCCGCGACTCTCGCGGAACAGGTTTTGACCATGCTCACAGGCCTGTCACACCATTCCGGACAAGCCTTGCTTGTGACTTGCGGGGGACTATTTTTGCACAAGGAGGTGCTTGCAGATGTCCCGCACCCGACAATACCTAGCCATGACGTATCTCGCCCGCAGTTGCTCGGAGGTGCGCACGCAAGTCAGATTTACCCGCAGCCTAGTTTTGAGCATGCTTAAAACTTTTTCCGGGTGAGTCAAAAAAACAACAACACCTACCAAGCAAACAAAAGCCAATCAACAAACCAACCAACCAAAATAATATCATCATTATCGACGACGACAACAACAACAACAACAACAACAACACCAAAGAAGTATCTCAGAGGCACGGGGAAGGGGGGGGGGGGGTCTCGCGCTCACCTGAGTATCGCAAGGTCTCCTTCCATACGCATTCTTGCGGGCTATACATTGCCTGAGAACATTGCAAACTTGTTGGTTAGGGGACAGCTTTGAGGGCCTCCAGGAGGCATGGTGTCTATTATATTCTATCACACTGGTGAAATACAATCATTAATAGCATTAGGCCCCAATTTGGTCGCTGCCCCCCGCCCCATCCCCAGAACTGCCATGAACAGACTGGAAACTGCCCTCACCAATCTACTTACTATAGAATGTAACTTGGCTCTTCACCTCTGGTTCTATAGAAGAACGTTTGAAAAGATATGGAATTTGTCCATCCTGCAGCATTATGCCCTAACCGGGAAGCCAAAAGCTAAAAACAGAGGTCGAGTTCCACTCTCTCTACAAACTAAGTAAACCATGCTTATTTTCAAGTTTTTATTGTTACAAACAACATTCCACTGGTCTACCTCAAAAAATTTGTTGCGAAAGCCTCCAAATCCAAGATGGCGTCCAAGATGGCCGCCACATTAACTGAATTTGTTATTTGAAAGATAGAATTTTATAGAAGCATCAGATTTCAACAAATGTGATGTCATATGAAAGAAAATAAAATTTTCTACAAGTTGATACCATTTTTGTTGGTTATTGTGATAGCTGGATTGAGATTTTAAGGAAAATACACTCATTTTTTTATATTTTTCTGAAAAAATGAAAATCATGAAAATGCTTGATTCAGCAAAAATCAGAGAACGACTCAAGGATTATCTTGAAACATTTCAAAATTTTTTTGATATATGATTAGTATTTGGAGAAAATTAGGGGTCAGTACCATTTTCAGGATTTATAATGTCTCAAACTTGAAAACTCACTATGTAAAAATGGCCACTTTAGTTGTGACAAGTCCTTGTTGGTCGTAAAAAGAGTCTGCGCTTGCCAAGACTACTACACGCACCACTGGAGCTGGCGCTTGTAGCAGTGCCAGTGGTGCGTGTAGTAGTCTTGGCAAACGCAGACTTTTTCTTTGGCAAACTAGGGTTTGCGCCTGCAAACTAACTTTTCATACCAAGTGGTAGCTCAGGTGACGCTGATCGCTATTATTTCAAAGTAGATTGTTCTGAAGCAGATGAGATGAAGCAAAAATTATTTCTCAAATAGAGGTAGTAGCTTGAAACTTGGCACCAATCTTGTTATAGATAGTTTAAGACAGAATTTAGATCAACCACTCAAAAAAAGAAAATCAAGATGACAGCCATCAAAGTTGACATAGTGTATTGCGCCAAATTAAATGTATTATTTCGATTTTGATACAATTTTGTCTGTTGTGCTATCTATTTATATGTTTTTATATATTTTGAACACTGTAATGCTATTTTAAACCGTCTTAGGTTTTTATGGAGACATTTTTAAAACCAGCGATATTCAACTCTGAAAAAGAAAAAAAATCGAGTGGAAGTTTTCACTTTTGAAGGAGTGAATAACAGAAGACAGTGAATTTAGAGTGAAATTGGAGTGAATTTTGAGTGAAAATGTTTATTTTCACTCATTTTAGAGTGACCATAGGGATCACTCGTCACTCTTCGAGTGATCCCTGAGGTAATTCTGAAATGAATGAAATTGAACATTTTCACTCTCGAGTGATCCTGATATCTAATAGGGAAAGCATCTACCAATGGCATAAGTTCAGATCAATTGTGACACACAATATAACCCACATGAAATCAGCCTAAAAACAATGTAAGAAAAATCTAATAACAGCAAATACAGTTTCAGCATGCTTATTTGTAAATGTGAATATACAGCACGAATAATCAATTTGGACAGTTTTATTCGAACAATATACTGAAAAGTAATTTCGCACAACACATTTAAGAGCAAATTTTAGAAATTGCCGCCATGTCGGATTTTCGGGGGGGGGGGGGGGTGTTCTCGGATCAGAAGGGCTTTCAAGGACATCTACGGATCAGACATTATTACTCATATACCATCATCATTCACGTTTCTACAACAGCAGAGTAACATACAAGTAAAAAAGCATATCTTTGATACAGATGCATTTTTTAAAAAATCAAAGATCGGGCGTTACCCAAGCACTGGAATGAGCTCCACCCCCCTCCCCCCCCCCCCCCCAAAAAAAAAAAGACCCTCAATATGGTTTACACTAGTACAATATCGTTCGGATGTATAGAAACATATAATAGACAGCAATATAAGAAGATTAAAAAATATATCAAATTATAAGTTGAAAGGTATTGTTTACCATTGGGAGAGATATCACATTCGATTTATATGTGCAGGTTAGTTGTATCACAAAACATTCTACCATGTAAAAAATTATAATAAAGCCTAAAACATACGGAGATATCACCATTTCTTTTCAAGAAACTATAACCATGATAACTGTTGACAGCTTAGTATAAAAATACATTCTTATCAAATCTATTTAGTATATAGTCTAACAATATTTAGCATTAATTATACTGATCTAAGTTTGTACATTAGTTGTTCTATCCCTAACTCACAGTTTAGAACTAATTTGAGGAATTAATAAAGCTGGGTTTTTGTTTTACGTGCACTAATGGTAAATAATGCCTTGAACGACAACCACGATTAATTACCGCCATCTTGAATTTTGTGTGGATACTATCTTTGTCGCTAAATATGACACATTGGCAAAAATTTGTGCCAAATTCCAAACTCCTTTCAATCCAATCTCTTTTTGGAAAATACTTTCTGTTCAATCTTATCTGCCTCAGAACAATCATAAATGCTACAGTAATAACGACCAGCGTCACCTACCACTTGGCATGAAAAGTTAGTTTGCAGGCACTTGCAAGTCGCTAGACCATTACAGTATTACACGTGACCATGTATAAACACATTGTATGCAAAATTTTTAATGCATAAATATAATTTTTTAAGTTTTAGATGTTACCTTGTCAACAGTGTATGATATTGCCTGTAATTCCATACATATGAATTATGTCTCAATCTCAGTAAATCTCAATCTCAATCGCAGGTTTCAAAGTAATTCTTCAGTTCTTCTTTGATAAATACTAAAATCCTGCATTTTTATATTTCTTCCTTTTTTCAAAACATTATGAAAATATAGATTTCCTCCCCCCCCCCCACCAAAAAAAGAGAAGCTAACAACAACACCCCCCCCCCCCATTTATCACAATACACAGCTGAAGTGGTATCAACTTTTAGGAAGTTTTACTCTCCTTCGTATCACATCAAATTTGTTGCAATCCAATGTCTCAATCAAATTTTATATTTGAATTGTTAAATTCAATAAAAATGGCGGCCCTATTGGACCGCATCTGTACTTTAATGCTGGAGGTTTTTGCAACAAATCTACTGAGGTGTACTTACGGAACATTGCTTAGTATGTTTAATATCATGTATGGTCTTGTTTATAGAGAGAGTGGAACTCGAAAAGTAAACACGATCTTGGATTTGACCCTCTGTGACTTCTTTTGGAACAGATGCGTGTAAATACATGATATTAAAGAAAATGGGATTTCAAGTTTGAGACATCATAACTCCTGAACCAAATACAATACTGACCTCTAATTTTCTCCAAATATTGATTATATTGGAAAGATGTTAATTTCTACATGGTTTTCATAAACAGTTTTTAAATTTGATTCTTTTTAAAACTTTTTAGAGAAATATCCATGGTGCATTCTGAAAAATGTCTCCATAAAAACCTAAGATGGTGTGAAATAGCATTACAACGTTGAGAATACATAAAAACCATATAGATAGACAGCAAAACAGACAAAATTGTATCAAAATCGAAATAATACATTACTTTGGCGCAATACCTATGTCAGCTTTGATGGCCTGCAATCTTGAATTTTTTGAGTGATTGATCCAAATTTTTTGAACTTTCTATAGCAAGGTTGTTTCAAGCTTCTACCTCTATTTGAAAGATATTGTTTTGCTTCATCTCATCTGCTTCAGAACAATCTACTTTGTTCTGAAGCAATAATAGCGATCAGCGTCACCTGAGCTACCACTTGGTATGAAAAGTTGGTTTGCAGGCACAAACCCTTGTTTGCCAAAGAAAAAGTCTGCGTTTGCCAAGACTACTACACGCACCACTGGCACTGCTACAAGCGCCAGTTCCAGTTGTGCGTGTAGTAGTCTTGGCGTGCGCAGACTCTTTTTACGACCAACAAGGTCTTGTCACAACTAAAGTGGCTATTTTTACATAGTGAGTTTTCAAGTTTGAGACATTATAAATCCTGAACCGAAAATGGTACTGACCCCTAATTTTCTCCAAATATTCATTATATGTCAAACAAAATTCTTGAAACGTTTCAAGATAATCCTTCGGTCATTCTCTGATTTATACTGAATCAAGCATTTTCATGATTTTCATTTTTTTTGAAAAATATAAAAAAATGAGTGTTTTTTCCTTAATATCTCAATAACCAACAAAAATGGTATCAACTTGTAGAAAATTTTATTCTCTTTCATATGACATCACATTTGTTGAAATTTGATGTTTCTATAAAATTCTATCTTTCAAATAACAAATTCAGTAAATATGGCGGCCATCTTGGACGCCATCTTGGATTTGGAGGCTTTTGCAACAAATGTTTTGAGGTAGACCAGTAAAATGTTGTTTGTTACAATAAAAACTTGAAAATAAGCATGGTCTACTTAGTTTGTAGAGAGAGAGTGGAACTCACTCGTTAAGTAAGCGAGTTTTTGGGGTTTGGCCCTCCGGTTACCCCCTGGGGTCCCCAAAATGGGAAATTTGTACAAATATATTTTCACACCCCAGTGACAACACCTGTAAAGTTTGGTGAAAATCTCAGCAGATGTTTTCAAGAAGAAAAATGAAAAAGAGAAAACTTGGTCTCAACAAAGATTTTTTTTCTTTTTTTTTCTTTTTTTTTTTTGGGGGGGGGGGGACACTTTTTGTTATTGTTTTTTTCTGTGAGATTTCCCGTCGCTGTAAAACGTTGGAAATTACCCCGTTTCATTCATACATTCATTTGTTTCCATTTCCAGCAGAAACATATAGATAATGAAAACAGGAATTGAATACATAACTTACATCACAACACATAATAAAAGATAAAAGTTTTCAGAATATTGCAAGTCTACGGAAATGCTGTAAATGGAAAAGAATGCTAAAAAGCGGTGATTGTAGGGTGCGTCCCCCCCCCCCACACACACACACGTAATACAACAAATCATATGATTGATATACATAAGCAGAATTACAAAATGTATGTACAAAATGTTCATGTATGTACATAAATATGCATGTACAATGATGATACAGAAACCAATAAATCAAAATCAAAAATCAAATCAAAATAAACTAAGATATGGAAACCTAACGAACCCGAAAAAAAAAAAACACCCTGGACAAATCCCTGCTCTAAGTAGCTGTCACGCATGTTCAGTAAGAGAGAATAAATAGAGAGAAAGAACAAAGTGAGAGATTATCTTCACACCACTGTTTACATGGTGTGAAGAGGACTATTAAGACGAGAGTAATCGGTTGGTTGGACCCGCTCAGCAATAATTGCTTGATTTTAAGAGAAAATCAATTAGATATATACCAGTTCTTTTGCAACCATTAAAGGATCATGTTCAACAGATTGTAATTTTGTTCCGAAATATCTTACGATCTTTTTTTCCCCCAATAATTATGAAGTCACTCAAACCGTAAGTCCAATAACAGCAATAAGTTAGGGGCAAACACGATGCGAGTACGTGCAAGGTTAATAAATCCCTTTGATACTATATAAGCAGCCATATGATTAAACAAGGAATTTTATGAATACTTCCTTTTAATATAAGAAACACTTGTTTTGTGGTCAATTATCTGTGGGTATGAAACAGGAATACTCTAAAGTCATGTAAAAGATTGTCCCCAGGTACTATAATATTAAAAAGAGTCTATTTGTCTATGAATATACTACAGCATGATCTATCATTCCCACTGTTCGCTTTTCGTTCAAGACTCTTCGCAATATTGAATTTAGGAGATTCCTCATATCAACTGATTTACCGAAATTTATGCACGATAAAAGTCTGTTAAAATTCACCTCTAACTCTTTACCAGCCATTATGAGAGATTGTCGTATTATCTCTCCTCTTTGCATAGTCACTTTTGACTCGGAAGTGTTATCAAATTAAACTTTGAAATACGTGCATTAATGCTATCCCTGGCTTTCAGGGGGTTCATGCACATTTTCAGGCACCATGCAATCGGTTTAAAACCGACAGTCAAAATGGACAGAAAGAGTTTCTAAAACGGTGTAAAACGCACCACCGAAACCTTGTACTTCCAAGCTTCATAAAAGATAGCCAAAACAGAATATGAACATCACTGGACCCAAAGCACACATTTTAGATAAAATAGCTCGTGGTTCTGATCATTCATCACAATCCATGATAGGTATATTTTTAAACCTTTCGCTGACAGAAAGCAATCCTGACCATGCATCTTAAAAATTCAGCGACTTTATGTGATCTTTTAAGATGCATGGCTAGAATTTCTTTCTATCAGCAGGGCAGATCCTGAACCAAAACCAAAACAAACCAAATCAAAAGGCATGTGACATTTTGTTCTTAAAAAAAGTTATAAAACGATGACAAAACAAACAGTAAATTTATGAGCTTTTAAAAGAAAGATGGGAACAATGATTATCAACTCTCGTGCATAGTCGAGTGGATCGATGATTGGACAGTAAGAAAAAAAATGACAATAATAGTCATGTGCCAATGATACTTGGTAAAAATAATCATCAGAAATCAAGATTTTATGTTAAGTTAATCATGACTTTATTCAAGTTCAAGTCAACATGGTCAATGTGAGTAGAACATGTTATACAAAAACCAGGTCCAACTTTCATTCAAAACGAATGACAGGATGAAACACGAACTATACTGTCCGTGGTATGCTTTCAGCAAAGACTTAAAAAACAATAACAACGATACTATTCATTGTGCATTACATGTATTTTGATTTTTATCATTACTCACCGACACAGGGCATAAAAAGCGAGGAGCACAACGCAGTAAACGTGATAAAGGCGACACAGAACGTCCATCGTCCACTTTCTGCCAAGCTCACGGATTCGAACGCCGGCATTTTGAAAAACTTTGATGCTGGTATTATTTTCATCGAAAGATCAACAATCCCACAAGTGACGCGCGCAACGAAAGGCAAGATGACTGAAGAGTTTGATCATTTGTATTCAGTTTTATATCCTTGTATATTTGTAGTTAACAATGGTCGTCAGCTTTAAGTTCGAAACAGAGAGTGCGAGTTTTTTTTTTTTTTAATGAGGAAAGATATTGAGAGGTCACTACTCACAAACAAGAGTAGGCTGATAGCATTAAAGGCATTATTTACCATTTGCAGGTGAAACAAAAACCCAGATTTAGTGCTTCAAAATAGTTCTAAAATGTGAGATAGACATAGAAAAAACATTGTAAAAATCTTAATCAGGATAATCAATATTAAATATTGTTAGATATACAAATTGTGAACAATTGTTATAATAAAATTGTTTCTAGACTAAACCATCTACAGTTATGGTTTAACGAGAAACACAGTGATATCTCCCTATATTTTAGGTGTTATTGCAAAATTTTTATATAATATGATGTTTTGTGATACAATTGACCTACACATATGCACCAGATGTGATAACTCGAAGATTTTAAAAATCACTGCTCCCACAAATAAACTGTACCTTTAAGTGTATGTAGTCCTTGAAAGAAATGTTCAGCGAAAGAAGAGCCTTAGAAAGAGGAGAGTGAAGGGCCTAGCCTTTTGACAAGGCCTCGTTGCTGAAAAAGAGACTAACTTCAAGGAAATGAGTGAACGCGATATGGCAAGCCAAACGGTTCACAACGTCAGGACACGTCATCTCGAGAGCACTGCGAGATACGGGTGAAAGCGAGACCGAGTGGCGTAGCCACGGGGCCTTTTCAAACCTCTTTTTTTTTTCTGCCACTTCGCAACGCACGCTGGCATGAATTATTCATGTACTCATGAGTCAAATGAATCACATGTCAATACTGGCAGTGTAGATAGCTAGCGCACGAATGCAGCGCTTTCTCGAAACGGAGGGGCAAGCCGCTGACATGCATAGTAAATATGCATATTAATTAGATGGGAGATCAATGCGAGCAATACGTCGCTGATTGGTCGCTACCGTTTTTTAGCAGCAGAATTGACGAGAAACAAGGTTCAAAATAAGGAATTCATGTCAGGTTCAAAAAAGGTCTCGTGGCTGCGCCACGATCGGTCTTAGTTTGTAGGCATAAAAACCCTAGTCGGTCGTAATGGAGTCTGCGCCAAAAAGACTACATTCACCACGGGCACTGTCTCATAGGCCGTGATGTGCTGTAGCTGCTATACAGGAGAGTGCTTTGGCACAGATTCTTTTACGGTCGAAAAGGGTTTGTGCCCAGCAGCGCCAAAATAGCCCAAAGCCGAGCTACTTTGAATGAATGAATGAATGAATGAATGAATGAATGAATGAATGAATGAACGAATGAATGAATTTGTATTTATTATCCAGTGCAATATCATAATCATTGTACATGTTTACAAGTATACAGTCACATGGAAAAAAGCAATGATAATAAGGAACCATGGACTCTAGCATGAATGCTAATCGAATCTGGCCCCTTGTAGTTTAGGCAGTTACGAAGTATTTTTATCATTATTTTTTTAATTGTGCAGCAATATGTTACCACGGTTACTGTTAATAGTTCTCAGTAAGATATTCTAGTGCTATAAAAGGAAAATGATGAAATAAACGATTCATTACATGATGAATATAGACCTACTGATAATTGTAATATAAGTATGTCATACACGATGTCTATTTCTAACAAAAACAGAAAGTATTTACATTTAAAGGATAAACACAGTATTATGTCAACAAAACTCATGAGCATGTACTTTCTGTTAAAAATTCTACGACAGCTTCACGAAAACTTGACCTTGATGCTTTCTTCTTGATTTTGACTGGTATAGGTCATTCCAAAATGTTGTACCTTGGTAACATAAACACCACCCCCCCCCCTCCCACTCGTCTTAAATTTAATTCAAATTAAACAAATTGTTTTAAAAAGATTCTCATCTTCTGTTTTTGCCTTTCATAAACTCAAACTTTTACGACTTGGCTCGGTCCTGGCTCTCACCAGAGATACTCAAAGGAGGTATAAGATGCTCGGACACTAGTCTGAAGAAAAAAAAATTGAATTTGAAATGTGAAGTCCCACAGGGCTTAATATTAGGCCCCCTTTTGTTTATTTTATACATCAACGATATTGTTCGTTCTTCTCCAAAATTGACTTTCATTCTCTTTGCGGATGACACAAATAAATTATATTCACATAAAGATATCGATGTACCTACTGGAACAATGAATTCTGGGTTAGCGAAAGTTCAGTTATGGTTTGAATGTAATAAGTTATCATTGAATATAGCCAAAACTAATTTTATGTATTTTCAAAATCTTAATACTCCAACTGTAAATCTTAATATTATGATGAATGGTATATTTCTTACTAGGAAATTTTCAGTTTAATCTTTAGGCGTAATTATGAACGCCCATATGACCTGGCATGATCACGTTGATAATGTATTAAGTTTGATATCTAAAAATATAGTTATATTATATAGATTGAAAGATCTGTTATCTGCAAAGTCTCTTTTTGTGTTATATAATGCTTTCATTCTTCCGCATCTGAATTATTGCAACATTAGGGGAACTGCTGCAAAACCAAGATCGAAGCACTCGTCTTATTACAAAAGAAAGCAATTAGAATATGCTCCCATTCAAACTATTTTGACCATACCACTCCCATTTTCAAAGACAAGAAAGCACTCAAAGTTGAGGATATCCATACATTCCAAACAGCCATTTTTATGTTTAAGCATGTCACACAACTACTTCCATCTTCATTTGAATCATTCTTTGCCAACAATACTGATATCCATTCTTACCCCACACGCCACTCATCCGACTTTCATCTCAATAATCCTAGATCTTTGTTAGCGCATAAATCAATTAGACATCATGGTCCTGACGTATGGAACTCATTACCAGTCACACTTAAATCACGAACAGTACTCTATTCCTGCAAAACAACCATAAAAAAATATGTATTGTCTAGATATATCAATTGAATTGAAACTGCATGTGTCTGACATTGGAACTTGTTTCAAGTGTCTCATTTGCATTATGGTTTTAATGCACCTAATTTCTGAATCCTTTTTATTCGCAGTTGTCCATTATTTTGAGGCCCATGCACTTCCGCACTTAGCACGATGCACCTTGCACAATATCAAACTTAACACTCCTACTCTTTTTCGATTTTTTTCCCACTACAACTTCCTCAGGCCACTATCATTTCAAGCACACGCTTAACACATATGATATGTGGTCTGATGCATTTTTCACCTTATAAGTAATCCCTATTAAATGGCGTCGTTTATCATCATCGCTGATAATTAACTTGTACGTTAGGTATGTACTGTATTTTCCTTTGTTCGCAATGCTAAAAATCTTATTGATGATGTTAGTTTGTATTGAAAATGTTAAAACGAAGAAAAATCATGATGTTACTTTGAATCGAAGTGATGAAAAATGCAGAAGTAAAACCAAACAAACAAACAAAAGGGTTTGTACTCAGATTTGAGACTTGGTCGAGATTGGTCCTGTCCGCTCCAGAACCCGTTGAACCAGGAGTCGTATTATAAGAGCGTAGCATGTCAGAAGCGGATCTAGAGGGGGGGGGGGTTGCAACCCCCCCCCCCCCCCCCAAAAAAAAAAAAAAAAAAAAAATCCGGGGACCATTTTTTTTTATCTTATTTTTTTTTTAAACTTGTAATTTTTTAATTTGGCAATGACCTCTATACCAAAAATAGTGGTGTTTTAGATGGAAGAAAACGCCATTTTCACACACAGATTTTCAAAAATTCTCCCTACTGTGGGAGGGGGGACACCCCCTCCCACACCCTACCCCCCTCGCTCGCTCCGCTCGCTCGGGCTCGGTCGCTACGCTCCCTCGCATACCGCCCCAACCCCCCCCCCCCTTTATGAAAAGCTAGATCCGCCCCTGCATGTATCGTTGTGTCTTTTAAGTGTCGCGATGTAAAGACCGAACTCTCTGAGGAATAAAGTGCTGCTTCAACCTGAACTGAATCCTTGTCCGTGATTTTCCTTCGCCACGCTACCCGAGAACGACTGCATGAGAATGTTGACGATTGAATGTTGATGACACTGTATTGCAGGTCACTATACTAATCACCAATATAATGACGTATATTTAGCATAAAAATATATCAAGGTTTATCACAATATCTTTATGTATGAATGAATACCAATGACTCGTTTGTATCACTGCACTATAGAGTTGCAAAATATCTATTCGGTAGATGTTTCAGTACAGACAGGGAGGTGCCTAGAAAACAAATAACAGCCTAGAAAAAAAAAGTACCACGCACTCCTCTGACTCGCTGTTATCATCCCTCTCTCCCTCCCTTTTTATCTCTGTCCCTCTCACACGCACGCACACGCACACACACACACACACACACAGACTCACACACACACACACACACACACACATTGTTTTTGTTTGTTGTTTGATTGCCTGTGGACTTCATAAATTATAGAAGTATGTATTTGTATGCGAATCTATTTAGGCTTCTATACCAATAAAGGTACGAGAGTTCTGGGGAAAAAAATTACAGTAAAAAATCCAATTAATCTAATCTAATTTGCTTCATTAATGTCCCATCAATGTTTACTCCTGAAGTTGCAACTTTAGATCTTATTTCTACTGAAGTTTATTTTGACGACTGCCATAACATGTACAAGTATATCTGCTTATCGTGTTTTAAGCGTTTAAATCACTATTTTTGTTGGTAATAGCAAAATTTCACTACTACACGCATACAATGAAAAAAAAAATGTCATCGTCTTTCAATTTGTTGTTATTATTATTCTAATCAATCAGATTGTGATAAATTTCCTGTAAAAATTGACAAATCTGACTGAAGTCGTTTGGACAGTAGCCAAAGTTTCATTACAACTTCACGCAGTGAGTGAGAATCCATCTCGAAAAATTAAGAATTATGAAATCGAATTAAGACTGGACATGTCTTTTTCCTCATCAATTCCCAGTGAAACGAAATGGAAAATATCAGGACTATTGAGGCTACAATTCTGTTTATCTATTATACATATCAGACACGAAACATATTAGAATACTTCGGCTGTTGTACTGGTTTTATGAGTGGTTTTTTTTAAGTGTGTTTTGGTCACATTTGTCACACATATCTATTGGAAATTATGTACAGAAGAAAGATCATAAATGCAGATACATATAAAAGCGTGCAATGATACTTGCAAACACACAGAACCACAACATAGATACACACGCTCACACACACACACACACACACACACACACATGCAACGAATAGTTCATACGAGTGAAAACAGAGCTCCACGTCGTTTGATTCGTCACACACACTTTTCACTGAATATCTGTAAATCTATTCATATTCATCTTGCTTGCCTCATCCTCTTAATAGAATTGAACTTTAGTTTAACTATCTAAGCCCACCATTACTACCTGCAATTATGCATTCATGTAGTTACTCATATAACCTCATCTAAATGCGCAGAATTGTACCTTGTTTTCACAAAGATGGCATTCGGGAATATTGTAATAATGAAAATGTACTGCATGATATTGTAAGCTGCAAGTGTTTCAGAAAAGTGGTATCTGTTAGAAACGTGTTTTCTTGACATGTCATATAATGATGTTCAGAGGCACGACAGTTCAGTTGCTGAAAATAAGATGTAAAGACGTTTTTTGTTCGGACAAATGTTTTACGCATAGGCCTATGATATTGAATAATATATATTCCAGTGGGAGATATGCCAGTCGATAGTTATTCCAGTGGGAGAGGAAAAAAGTATGCGCAATGTGATACACTCAAATGTAACAACCCATCCTTTCTTATTAGCAGTACATTCAACAACGATTTCAAACTAAGACGATGTGATTTTGTTATCACCAAAAAAATCTTCCATTGGCACAACATTTCACGATTTACTTTAAAATTAATTGAATAAATATCATAAATTTTATCAATTGTATCGTTTGATTGTAAAGTTGGAAACCGTCTTAAATTGTCCACAGCAGGCGCCTAGACTGCGGACCCTGTATGTGGTTTGCAGCTTATGTTGGAAGTGTCAAAAATAATATATAAATATTTAAATCGTCACGAAAATCTCGTTCCTCTTTCTCATTGCGTGCTTCTTGAATTCTAAATTAGTTCTATGATGACATGAATCTCTGCCCATATAAATGTTGGTCCAAGACCATGAGGTACTGATGAAGTGTGGGAGCGAGGGATGATTTTAAAAGTATTTTCCAAATAGTAATGGAATTTACCACAGTACTCGAGAACGCCAAAACACACGTGTAGTAAGGTTTGTGAGTGAGCGCTATTAAAAAATATACCACGCAAGATGTTCCTCTTTCCTATCAAAACGCCCCACCCATCATTCATCTCAAACCCCATCTCAGCAGCAAAAGGTTAGGTAGACCAGAAGAAAACGATGACCTCAGAAGTGGCATAGAGGAGTGTGACGTTTATTCATGGTAAATGGTATGGTAATAAACGAACATTCATTTACAGAATCATTCCCCTTTCTGGGCCCTGTTTCATAAAGCTGTTCGTAAAGTTACGAACGACTGGAGAACGACTGGTGATCAGTTCTGATGTGCTATACTTATCAGAATTTCCATAATTCAGCACAAGAACTGATCATCAGTCATTCTTAAGTCGTTCGTAACTTTACGAACAGCTTTATGAAACACTCCCTGGTGTACTTTCACTACGCATGCTCCCTCCCATCTCTCGCTATTATTACACTGAGCTGATAGAACAACAGCAAAAAGCCACAGAATGTTCAAATTCGATATATTTGTGCAAATATCAGTCAGATATTACCAGTGTCATCAGTACCGTGCTGTATATAAAGTTCAACCCGATTTGTTACATTCTTAGATTTATTCTGGGGTGGTAGTGGAACATCGAATCATTTGGAATACAACAAGTTTACTGAAGAGTGAAATGATTGAACTCATGAATCGTACCAATAAGTAAAGTTTGAAGATGGAGATTCAAAGTAAACTACGAATACGGCCTATCTCTTTTTCGTTACGACCTTGCCGATGGATTTTTTTTTTTCATGGCGTTGAGAACTTAAAACTAGCGAAAATACTTCACACTTTTGCCTCAGGAAACAATATTGTAAATCGTCATACGTTACCATGGTTACTATCACGAAATAGCAGCAGTATAGTATGGGTACATGAAATTATGTAAGCAAAGAGAAACAATCCTGTCCCAAAAACTTAGAATATCAACAACTTGGATAAAGCGAACTACCTTGGAATACCTCAACGGGGAGCCAAAAAGTATGTAGAAATAAAATAACAAATTATATTTGCCCCAAGATAAAACCGGAAGTACATTTCGCTCCTGTCTTAGATGAACTTTGCTCCTTTTCCCTTTTTACAACCATGCACTTATAGGTAAAAATAATGATTAAATACAACGCGATAACTGTGTGTTTTTCCTGTCATGTCTACGCCGATGGCAACAGGGGGAGTCCTTCGTTTCTTTTGCTCCATGGCCGTCAAGACGTTGATGGCAAGAAATATTTAACTAACAAGCAAAAATTTTCATCGAATCAGAAAAAAAAATTGTCGGAAGTAATGATATCTGCGAACTATCATGTGAAAATTATCTTAAGCAGAAGAAAATTTGGATGATAAGTCATTTTGTTTTCCCCCGCTACCCTGGCTGTGTCCCAGCACTCCTTCCCTGTCAACCACCGAGGTCGCAGACGATGATCAGCGTGTCGTTCCGCCCGTCGTCGTCGTCGTCCTGCTCGACGTCGCCATCTATTTGAATTCCTGGTGGACCTGGCGGGGTCTGCCGAAGTCGCCGCCGGCCTGTGAGGCGCCCTTGTTGGAACCCATCTGGAGACCGATCATGTGTTTGCCGGCATCGAGCTGGTCTTGGGTGAACTCTCGGACGTTCCCTTCCGACTGTTTGGGTCCGAGCATGGGGCCGTTGTAGTCGGGCTGTGATTGGGCCTGATGGTAGACACGTAGTTCGCACGTAGTTCAGGGCGATGTTGAAGGAAGAAAGGGGTGGGGGAGAAATGGGGAGGCAAAAAATGCAAGCAATTACTCATAAAGCTTTTTTACAGCAACGTGCTCCTCGTGATACAGGCGCTGACAGCATAGAACATCGGTAGTGGAGTGTACAGCTCGCAGGAGTCATTTTCATAGCAAAACAAAAACAAAAACAAATACGATATAAAACAAAACAAGCAAACAACTGGTAAAAATCTATCGCGTTATGGATGTTGAAACACGGTTGACAAAATAAATCTACCACATATTTAGCACTTGTATTGAGGACTTCATTGCAAAATCAATGTAGATTAAAACAGATAGGTAAAGTAATAGACATGGATTCTTCAAAATGTCTTCGCTCATGGCATTATTTCGTAATGTGTAAAAAGATGACGTCGTGTACTCACATAACGGGCAAGGGCAATGATACACTGGGTGAACTGCGGCAGGTTCTTGGTCTCGAAAAGGTCGTTGACTTGGAACACCTCCTGGTCCTTGAGCCCGAATGTCTTGCATCCTTGGATGAAGGACTCGAGGTTCGCCCTCTGACCCCGGTCACGTGAACGTGAGAAAAAAAAAGATAGAGAGAGAGAAAGAGAGAGAGAGAGAGAGAGAGAGAGAGATCGAGATCGCAAAAAAAAGAGAGAAGAGAATAGGAGGAGGAGAATAACAAGATTGCACGAATGAGCTTTACAACATGATGGTATGACAATCAGAGAATAACATTTAGCAACAAGAGAGTACTCTAGAAGGGTCCCCGAGTCATACAGCCCACGAGTTATACATTCCACGAGTCATACAGCACACGAGTTATACAGCCCACGAGTCATACAGCCCACGAGTTATACAGCCCACGAATCATACAGCCCACGAGCTATGCAGCGCATGAGTCATACAGCCCAAGGGTCATATAGCCCACGAGTCATACAACACATGAGTTATACAGCCCACGAGTCATGCAGCCCATGAGTTCGACACTAAGCAACAAGGCCCACGGGACCGACACATTAAGCCCCGTGTTGCAATGTCGAACTCATGGGCTGTACGACTCGTGGGCTGTATAACTCATGGATTTTTTTTTCCATGTCTAACTCATGGGCTGTATGACTCGTGGGTGTCGGTCTCGTGGGATGACCCCCTCGAGAAAGCCGTGTTTGTTATTACCTGATCGACAAACGGTCATATCAGAGCAGTTCGTTGCGATACACTGTATCTACTTCCGCCTCTGGAAATTCTAGTACTGAAGCGCACATATTCATTGTGAGGTAAATATAATTCTGTGGAAACATGTTATACCTTTTAGTTGACATATTCTTATTTCCTTCGCGCACAAAAACTAACCTGATTATTCTATCTGTTAGAAGTCTTTTTCTATCGATGACTTATACTGACTGCCCGCGACAACTATTCATGATCTAATGCTAAACAGGGATATATCGGTCTCAATATCGTCGGCTGAGACCAGAATGGCTTTATCACAATTTTCGGGGGTATTGAGTTATTGGTATCATATTGTAGACCTCGATGTAATCTACATTATGGTGTCAATTTTGAATTATTTCCGTTTTCAGTAAAATTTTAAACATTAAAACCACAAGGGGGTTCTTTACCATATATTTGGAACAATGCTTATAAGTTTATCCACTTTTGATTAAATGAATTTTTTGTTTCATGAAAATTGTTTGTTTCGGGTTTTTTTTTTTTTCTCAAATCTTAGAACGCGATAGCGCCCTTCTGGTTCTCAGCTGACGATTATGTCCTATGATTAGATTACGTGTGACGTTGTTGGTGTGAGTATACTAATAAAGCACAACAGTAGAGGACTCTTTGAGAAGCAAAGAGAGAGAGAGAGAGAGAGAGAGAGAGAGAGATAGAAAATTTTCAAATAATGATGGACAGATCAACATAGAAATATACGCAGAAAGACAGTGTGGAAAGGGAGAAAGGGGTGAAAGAGAAGTGCAACATGGTATTGTGATTCAAGTCGTTATTACAATTTTAACAGTAATGACAATGAAAATACTGTTCAAAAGTGAAGGTGTACAGAAAAAAAAGTTCAGTCTCCTCCTAATACCTGTTTGAATACTGCGGATGATGTCTCAATCTTCCTTACTGCTCCTTCGCAGAATTTGTTGACGAGTCTGAAGTGGAATAAATAGAGTCAAAACAAAAACGTTTCAAGGATATGGTCCAAATCAGAGTTTGATTAGTTGGACTGCATTTTAACTACTAAATTACTATATATTCCGTCCGATTCCGATGTTCCAGTGAGCAAAGGATGTACTGACCAGTGTATATCGAAGACGTCACAGTGGATATAAGAGACGTCATAATAAAAGGAGATTTTCGTCTTCTTATGGTCACGTTGAAATTTTTGCCTACCTATGACTACATAATGATTATTATGACGATCATGGATGAGGTGAATAATAATCAAAACGACCAGGAAGCATCGCCAGGCATGGCAGGAAGTACTTATTTTTGCGATTGGAAATCTGACAGGTGGACTTACACGTGTACTTGACACGTTTCCTTTTTTTTTTTCTTCTTTCTCCCGATCACTCCGGTCCTTCGGGACACGTCCCAAAGGAACCTTGCCCTTACAAAGCCATGATGCACAAGCATAATTGTTTTCGGACACTAACCACTAGATATCCTGTACCCTTACAGTTTTATGGCAACCAGCCTTCTAACGGAAAGTCGCCAGTAGAAGCCAATTGTAAATGCGATTGTAAATCGGCGAATGCTCGGTCATCAGCAAACGAATCAAGCACACCTTTTTCATTTTCGAAGAACAATTTTTATCTCACTTCTTCTGAAATGGGTGACGGCAAACATGGATGCATGAATGACCGTATTTCGTATTTGTGAAGAGTGACAGACTTGGATGTAATGAAATGACAGCTGTTTTGATCACGATTCGGTGAAAGGTATGAATGTGCGATATACAGCACTTCGTTTGAATGTTGCATGTGTCTTTCTCTTAAACAAATTGCAAACAGAAAATGATTTTTATGTATACTAACATGCAGCTTAGGAAGGCTTCATAAATGAATAAAACGTTGACTTTTCAAACGCCACGACAATCTCTTTACCTTCTGGTATTTCCACCTCAAACATTTCTCCAAAAGAATCAAATTGCAAGTTGAATAGAACCTGATAAAATAATCATGCAAACCCCGTTTTGAGAATAAAGAAAATGAAGTGGACTTACAGCTGCTGAGATAATTCTGATTCTATATATCGAGAAAAATAACTAAAGAGAAACAGACCACGAAGGGCAACCGATGAAAGAGATGAAAAAGAAGAGGGCAGTCACAACGATGGACATCTGGGTCATGCTTCGCAGAGACGATGTAGATGAAGAAGTGAAAGGGGCGTGGCTTGATCCGTATAGGCGTGGTCCGCGGCGGACGTCTCGTTGTCCTGTTTATAAGACGGGGCCCAGGGGAGGGACTTCGAACGGCGTGCCGTCACGGGGGCGTGTCGGATGAGTGGTAGTATGAATACTTTTCCCATGACATGAGATGAATGACGTGTACTCTGAACCTGCGTGACCTTACCAACATTCATGCCATCCATGTATTCATATGAAACGCCAAGTTCCCGTGAGAAATACTGCAAAAATGTCTTTCATAACAGCAATAACTATTACTCAGATCTCGTGAATGGTCTTTGTGTTTAATGCGATAGATGAATGACTTTGCTCATGTTAAAATGACTTGAGATAGGCCTATACAACAGACGTCAGCCATTCATTTTGAATCTCCCGGAGAGTTTAAATGTGTGACATGATTTCAATGGTAATGTGATGTATGTTTGAAGATGGGTGACATTACTGACAGGCAGCAATTTCCTTGACGAACGGATATCCCTACTCCCCTCCTCTCTCTTTCTCTATCTTTCTTTCTCTCTCTCTCTCCCTCTGTCTGTACCTTGTGAGGAGTCACATAAAAGTGAATCTACGGCAAATATGCTATACAGTGCGCTCCCGTTATAACGATCCCGGTTATAACGAAATTCTGGTTTCAACGAACTAAAAATGCAGGCCACATCATATAATCCGTGCTTTGTTTTTTAGTGTTTTTGTTTGGTTATAACGAAATTTCGATATAATGAAAGAAAACTGTCGGTCCCGAGGACTTCGTTACAATGGGGGTCCACTGTAATTTGTGACGTAAAAAGAAAATACTTGCATGACTGGAAAATTGATCGCATGATGAGACATGACTGCGCTTATGGCCGGTGACTAATGAAAATCTAAAAAAAAAAAAGATGTCAGAATTGCCATTGGTGTTTTTTTTTTCTAACAGACAAATCAGAGTGTTACAGGCAATGTAATAACATGCAAATGATGTTCACCAGTCTGACGATTCTTTGATATTGCTGCTAGTGCAATCACACGCCATGCCGGTGATTCATTTTATAAGAACAGCAACAGCACCAAAAAAAAAATCAATTTGCTGAGACCGACAATTCAGATAATCTTTCAGAGCAGGCTAAATTTGTTGTGGTGGTGATCAAGTCAACGCCGTGGACAGCGTACAGAGTGGGCGCATGAAAAGGACGTGTCTTTTCCATCTCCGTCGCGCAATTTGCAATAGGTGTTATAGCTTGCGAGTGTGTTCTGCCTATTTTTCTTTGTGAGAATACACAACTTCTTCTCTCTCAGTACCATTCTCATTTCCACACGATATATACATGTAGTTACTTTCGCAGAGTTGCTGTCAAAGTACCAATGTCAAAACTACGTGCTGCCATGAATGTAACCAATACACGTGTATTTCAATAGGTGAATGTGAGAGAGCGTGTGAATTGAATTGAATTGAATTGAATTGATTGAATTGTGTATATGTGAGTGTGACAGATACTGCAAGAGAAAACGATGTGATTTTAGTAAGACATTAAACGAGATGGCTCAATTTTAAAGACATGAGATTATTATACATCGATTGTATTAGATACATCAAACTCTACTGACTGAGTCGTAAACTTAAGATTCTTGAGAAGAAGCAATCAAACATACAAAGGTTTTGAAAAGCTATCAAGGTATTTATGAACATACATGTACATTGTATTACACATGTCCGTTTCCGAACACCATTTATTTTGGGAAAAGTGTGTATTGTGATAAGCTAATCATTCGTTTGTATTTACTTATTTTGAAGCATTTCAAGATCAGTTTCAAGCACATTATTTGTTTATATTCCAGTAGCTTCTTTTTACACAATATCAGAGATATTGATTGCTGTAGGAATAATGTATCTCCAGTATACCGCATATTTGTCAAACCTGTAGTACGTCGAGAATTTCACCCGGCAAGTTTGTAAAAAAAGTAAAAAGTGTAATTCTGAGTTTCCCCTATAAAGTTAACTGCAGGTGCGTGTGTGCGTTTGAGCTTGTGTGTATGTGCTTGGGCGTGTGGTATGTTTATCATTATTTCCTTTGTTTGACTGTTTGACACGAAATACGTCACAAAGAAGGGCATACACTGCTTGATTTTGAGCTAAACACTTTATTCGCTTCTGCGCTATACTGCTAGAAACTCACATAAAACTCGACATAGCCCGGTAGCACAAGGGAAGATTAAAAAGTAGTACTTTCAGGATCGGAAGACCATGTCAAATGGGGGGTAGAGATCATTCTAGAGTGAAAACGGATAGTCGACACAATCCTTTCTCTGTTTTTTTTTTTTCTTCTTCTTCTTCTTCAGAACGTGCCCAGCAGGAAAGGAAAGAAAAATACCTTTACAAATATACATGCAAGTATATAAAATTATGAACAATGGAAATATTGCAAATTATAATTGTACATAATTTTTTCTACCTCATAGCTTCCCTACATTCCTTTAACGGCAGTGTCAACCAAGCCTAGCCACAGACGCAACAAAAAATAATACACCATTCATGTGCGTATTCAGTCCCCCTTTTTTCAGAGTGTTGAATGTGCAACGAATGCAAATTGATTGTAATAACATAAAGCGCATTTTATGATACATTATGTTCAGCATAATGGATTAAAATTTATACTCTCTGAATATTATGTTTACTTGCTTTATCGCTGTATCACTGCCCCTTAAATCCCGCAAAGATCACAATAAGTTGCAGAGAAATGTAATATGCACATAAACATCCGAATCTAACGCAGTACAATATCAAAACATAGAATTTTTGAACGAAAGAGCTACACTACGGTGATTGAGATAAACATTGTTCAACCGATACTACACCTGCTTACAGACGTCTAAATTAACTCGTAAAAGTAGGTGGAAAATTTTTTTATCCATATATTACAATTCTTAGCATGTCTTCAAAACCATTGAACGATAATCATTTCAAACCATCAGATATTGAGAAGCGTTTAAAGTATAACTGTATGTAACAATGTAAGCAGAATGCCTTTTTATAGCTTTGACTGTTTTACAAACGATATGAGCGTATGAAGGCAATGAAATGATGGTAAATATAAACTTCTGAAAGGATAGTATATCAGGCTATTGGTGAAATTCGTTCCCCCTCATTGGTTTTTCGTTCTTCTCCCTCTTTTTCTTCCCCTATCTCTCCTTTATACATTCTTGCGATTACAGACGATGACGGACGAGTCGAGGTGTGCGTCGTCGACGTCGTCGTCTATTTGAATTCCTGGTGGACCTGGCGGGGTCTGCCGAAGTCGCCGCCGGCCTGTGAGGCGCCCTTGTTGGAACCCATCTGGAGACCGATCATGTGTTTGCCGGCATCGAGCTGGTCTTGGGTGAACTCTCGGACGTTCTCTTCCGACTGTTTGGGTCCGAGCATGGGGCCGTTGTAGCCGGGCTGTGATTGGGCCTGTCATGAACACACACATACATACCATAGGATGACGCAATCTTGGACAAATTTTTCTCGAAATAATCAAAGACATCTCCCAAAAATCTGTAAAGTAACTAAATATTCTTTCGAAGAAATTTCTGCCTCAACTTTGAGGAACTCAGGGGAGATCTTTGAAAGATCGGTAAAAGAAAGAAACCTTAGAGAGAATCCTGAAATACTGCAACGAAGAACGATGTGAAATCGATTGGACATTGTGCCCAGCACGGGAGGTTGTCAAAAGGTCCTACGAGATATTGGCGGGCTTTTTAAGGTCCTCCAATGACCGCTCAAGATGTACCCTGAGCATTTTCCCCAGAAACCCTTTTTTTTGGGGGGGGGGGGGGTCTCGGAGACTGCTGGGAGATCCCTTTAATTTTTGGTTGTTCAATAATCACGTACTGGTTTTCGTCCTGTGGAAAGGGACCGTAAGCAATTAGCATCTATGCCTTCACTCATTAACAACTCAGGTCTCTATATCTGGGACCATCGACATAATCTTTGGAGAGTTTCCTTTTGTATCAGTGTTGCTGAAAAAAAAAATTGAGACAGCGACGTGACTTCTTAAGGTCCAGAAGAGTTTATTTGTCCTTATTTGTGCCTCACTCTTTCGTGTGCAGACATAAACTCGGCACAAATTGTTCGTTTTTTTGCATTAAAGTGTAAAGTGTAATGTGTAACGTGTAATGTGTGAAGTGTAATGTGTACTCACATAGCGGGCAAGGGCGATGATACACTGGGTGAACTGTGGCAGGTTCTTGCCTTCGAAGAGGTCGTTGACTTGGAATACTTCCTGGTCCTTGAGGCCGAAGATCTTACACCCGTTGATGAAAGCTTCTAAGTTTGCTCTCTGTTGTTTATTGAGAAGAGGTGGGGTCAGGTTGAGAAGACAGAAATTGGATAGATTAGAAAACCTTGAGTACATAAGCAAGAAGTTGCCAAACAAATTTTGCTGTAAACTACGCGATAAACATAATCACTAGTTGAAAAATCGTTTTTTGTATCCTATCCAACATTGGCAACATGGAGCCCATAAGAACTCATTTATGTATTGGTTCTTATTTTCTATATATTTAGTTACTTATTTTTTTCCTTTATTAGATTTGACTCATTATGAAATTGTGCCATACTGAGGAAAAAACTGTGAGTAGAATCATTCATCCTACATAGTGATATTTAAGTCAGGAAGCCGTTCAAAATTGCAGAACGGTAAATACATTTTGCGCGTTTGTAAAGAAATAAACCTTTCCCTAATTTAATTTTGCCGAAAGAGCTCAGGACAGAAAATATCTGCTTGATGATTTTGTTTCATTGTTATCATAGCATCTGAGTATAATAGAAATGTTGACATCATTTCCTATGTCTATTAATCAATCAAATTCATCCCAGTGTAACAATAATTTTAGATGAACCGAGGAAAAAACAGCCGTACGGTCTTGGTTTAAAGTTATTCAAACATAATGTCGAAAATGTTTTGCAAGATTTATAACTTCTTTAGAAAAGCGTGTCAGTTGAAACGGTGTTTTCCTGGTCAATTTTAATAAAAGCATCTACGGCTACAAGATTTAGAAATATTCCTAAATTCCTTATCAAGATTTTCCCCTCGAACTCGAAGGGAAAATCACGAGACCGACCGAAAAGCCACGAGGCCGACACCCACGAGTCATACGGCCCTCGAGTTCGACATTGAAAAAAAAGTCCACGAGTCATACAGCCCATGAGCTCGACACTAGGCAAATACGGACCATGGGTTGAGACACTAGGCAGACAAGGCCAACGAGTCCGACACTAAGCGAACAAGGCATACGAGTTCGACACTAAGCAAAAAAAAAAGGCCCACTATTATAGACCGACACATAGTTGGTCTCGTGGGTCTCTTTTGCCTAGTGTCGAACTAGTCGACCTTGTTTGCCTACTGTCGGACTCATGGGTCTCATTTGCCTAGTGTCGAGCTCATGGGCTGTATGACTCTTAGACTTTTTTTTTTTTTTGCAATGTCGTTGAACTCGTGGGCCTTATGACTCTTTGGTGTCGGTCTCGCGGGATGACCCCCGAATATTTAATGCGATTTGATCGCTTTGAGTTTTTCGTCTAAGAAGAAAAAGAAGTCTGGAGATTATTTGTGTTCAGATCATTTGGAAACTTGTGAACCCATAAGACTATCACCTAATTGAATATGCAAATGCCGTTGTGATCATCATCACTGTTTTGTGAAAGCAATGTAAAATCCTGAAATCTGAAACATTCTAAATTTGGTAACATTTCATAATTCTGAAGAATCGTTAATCCGAAATAAAATAAGTTTCGTTATTCCGAAGGTTTGTCAATCCCAAAACGAAAAAAAAAAAAATCGTAATTTCGAAGATTCGTTAGTACGCACCTTCTATTCGAGTTAACGAACCTTCGGTGTAACGCATCTTCGGAATAACACCACAAATGGTCGGATTAACGAACATCTACGAAAAGGGAACTTGTGTACTTAGGAATAACAAACTATATGTAATTTCTGGATAAACAAACTTCCGGAATAAGGAACATGACGCCTAACTTTTAGGTCCCGTTCGATGAACCCTTCACCGTTTCGTTTGTCTGATCTTACTCTATTTATTAAGATTCGATATTTTAGTAACAGGAAGTCAGGTGCATGCGGGGAGTCAGGGTCAAAGGGCAACGTTAGGCCAACAGTATGGCACGCTTTCACTTTTTTTTTTTGGGGGGGGGGATGACACAAAGGAGAAGTGATTTGATAGAGAAACATGCTATAACTAAACTAAAACGTACTTCCTAATGCTATACAGAAGTTGCAGGAACACGGAAGAATCGAAAGGTCTGATCGCAAAAAGACTTAACTCCACTCCTGTTAAGTTGAGAGATTTGGAATTTAAAGCTGCCGGAAAGCGAAGAAAATCATAAGAGTAGGCCTATAGGCACCTATGGGATATATTTTATCATAACTTCAAAAATATCCCTTGTTATATGTTACAAGTGAGGTATCACTGGAAAGGTCTTTCTTTGCTCTACGTGATAATAAAATTATTTCAAAATGTTTAAAAATGGTGCTTTTTAGCCCATTTTTGCGATCAAACTTTTCATTTATTACAGGTGACGAAAAAAAAGGTCCGTTCGTAAATGTTAACTGTCTTACCTGCTTGAATACAGCACTGGAGGCCTCGCACTTTTTCACAGCTCCAGGGGAGAATGTGTTAACGAGTCTAAATAAAGACATACAGATGTACGCGTGTATGCATAGTGTGTGTACGGGTCAACACTATATAGGGCAGAGGGGTAGGTTTGAGGTTGAGTACAGCTAACATGTCTCGAGTTTTCTCGATGACGGGGGAGGGTGCAGGAGCGTGGTTGCGGGACTAGGGGTAAAGCTTTCTGGTCATAAATAGATTCCGCGCCTTCCTTTTTTTGTTGCTCAAATAAATCTCTTTTCTTAGTATGTAGCTACTTTGCACGTAAGAGGTATGTTAGGTGTTGTGTAACTCTATACGTGTTTCTTCAACACTGTAGATTAAAATCTCTTAGACTGCGCATATTTCAATGCATCATTATAGAAAACTCATTGTCATTTGGCCCACAAATTGTGTTTTTTCTTTTTCTCATAATGGGAGTGGCATTAATCCGTAGTAATTTGATAATGGCAAGGCCTTTTTACCCCTCAGATTATTTTTTATTGAAAAACAATTTGATATTACAACTGTAAAATAGATGTCGCATCTAGCAACCGATCCTTTGAAAGTACCTTGCGGCTCGTGTTTATTTGTGTAAATTAAAAATGGAATTAGATAATAATTGATGGAATACTTTTCTTTGATTACACATAGGGCCTAATGATGCAATCGACTAAATAGTTATATGTGAATTCTTTTGTAAAGTTGTAAAGTCGCTTTGAAGAAGAATTATCCCTTTGATAGTGTTTTGTCAAAGAAAGCACAATAGTAGTGGTAATGTATATGATTATTTAGGAAAGGCTGAGTCTATTTCTAACGGAAAACTTATAACATCCATGCAAGGACATTGTTGTTATCATTTTCATGATTATTATCACTAATTTTTATTATCAAATCACCCAATGATAAACAACGGACAATTAAGAATACACAGGAAATGTGACAACAGGGTAAACACGACGCAAGATAAAAAAAAATGGTACAAATGAATACAAAAGAGGGGGGTAAAAACACGTGGGCTAGGACTCACTTAAGTTGAGTCATGACTATTGTCCCGAAGTTTGTGACAACATTAGATTTCACTAATGAAATTGTTGGCAATGTAATCATCAAAATTCTAAGGAGCAAAAGATAAAAATAGACTGATATTCATAATATTCAAGAAGTAAAGGACTGTTTACCGGCACGACACGTTTTGCGCGGTGTTTCAAATGTGTGTTATTTCATGCATACTGTGTAAAGGAAGGACCCGGTCAGCACGTTATGGGTAGCAGAGCCTGTTCCGGGGCGTTAGTGCGGTTATACGAACAATATTATTCTATGGGTTGCCGAAGTGGACAAAGCGACACACAGACAATATTATTACAGCAAAAGCAGTCTACGCGTGGACTTTCACGGCTACTCTACGGTCTACGCACGCTGATTCTGCTTGAGTACGTCACGCTGTTATACACTGAGCATGCATTGTGTCAATAACACTTACCCTTGCAAATGGATTTTTTGTGGCATTCTCGATTTTCGTCACTGCACCAGGTTTAAATTTGTTTACTAACCTGTGAAAAATAATTAAACGATCGATGCATGCCAACATATCAAAAGAGACATTGTGAACAACAAACACACGAAAGAACCATTAAAAATGATTTAAAAAAAAACCAAGAGCATAGAAAAGACGAGCATTATCTTGTTGGAAACCAATTCATCTCACAATCTCAAGAAGCGCAGAAGTGTAGAAGAAAAATGACAAACATGCCAGGACTTTTCCTCATACTTTAAAAGTGAAAGTCTATTGTAAAGAATAATTAATACGTATGATTCGTCAATGCATCAATTATCTCAATTCATATGCAAAAACAAAAACAAAAATGGAATAATAATTGCTTCTTTCATGATCACGAATTGTCATGTCTTCATCTCTAGTGACTTCTCACTTTCTCCATATTTAGGATAAACCAGCCTCACCTCAACGTCAATTGAAGTAGATCTTGCAAAAGGCAGGAAATGTTTCCATGATAATTTCGTGAAATCATAATTTCGGAAATAACCTTATGCTGTTATTTCTTTGAGCGGTTGAAGAAAAAAACAACAAACAAACAGGTGATTAAACCTCAATTTTAACATGTTACTTTATGTTACACACGAGGCAAGATCAAAATCAAGCGTGCATACATTCTGCGTGCTTCAAACTGTTGTTAGTGTCACGAAGACCGTAACGAGAAATTCCATGATAGTGAGGATGAAAAAAACAACAGCAAACGATCAAATCAGTGTTTGCATTTCGAAACGCAGGTTACAATAAGTATGAGATGGAAATAAACATTTAGGCACATTTGGCTCTCCATAGGATTTTCTGTCACTATCGTGGTGAATTCACTGCAATCGTGAAAATTTGATCGATCAAATCGTGTGGCGAACACACGAATACAGGTTTGTCAATCTGTAACCTTGAACCTTGACGGATGTCATTTTGGTGAAAATGCATTTAAGGACATTATATGATAGGAAAACAACTCTCATATTTGTTGGTATGGATTAATGACTTACAGTTTATAAGTGCATGAATACTCGTGAATGCTTTATGATGGTGGAATATGAAATTTCGGTACACCGAGAAACACGAGAATCACAGACAAACCTTGTAAATAAATAATTATGATACATTTGAAACGATCTTGATAAGTAGACATCCGCCATAATTGCATTGTTCCATACACTATTATCGTATCTGTTATATTCAACTTGAAGACTTCGGACTTTGTTCACTGCAAAGACTTACTTGCACAGAATGACACCGTTCTTCAGATCGTCGTATGCGTTTACTTTTTCACCAGTGTGGAATTCGATGAACTCGCAGCACTGCTTTTCTAGTTCCGGGTCACGCTTGCTCTCGATCTGTCGGGGGAGGTCAAAGAAAGAAAAGAACACCAATACAGTCAAAAGTCGTGATACAGGAAAAGGATTATCAATAAAGCGAATATTGATTTCGTGAGTATTACCATTCCGATGACCGTTGCTGTCTCTACCATCATCTCTCAGGCGGAATACCTTTCAACTGATACATATCATGACACTTTAAAATTGAGAAAACATCTGCAATGTGAGCAGAAAGTTACTCAATGTTGTTGCTGGCTTTTTTTTTAATAGAGGGTGTCGAAAGTTGTACAAGTAAGGGGGAGAAGGTGTGATTACTTCCTTCATTATGATTTCTATAATAGTTTTGTTTTCTTACTTGAAGGGGGCATAGTCTGTCGTTTTGTCGAGTCCCTAGAATCATTTGTTTATTATGTTTTATCTGTTGTAACTAATCTCATGTGTTATCTACTCGTGTATTCATTTGCCTATTTATTTGTTTTGCATGAGTTTATTCTAAGCTATGATAGAGATCAATCATTTGAATTAACTGAAATAAATCACACTGAATTGCAGATGACGGCCTACATCTAAGTTATACCCAATTACTGACTTTCATTTCTCATCTGCTTTACACCCTTTTCACTTGTATTTCCAATACGATGACAATTTTGAATCGATGAACCGCTGCAGTCGTTCAAACCACATGATTCTGCCACATGCCAGTGTGCGATATCGAAACTACACTGACAGGGACTATAATGGTGCTGAGAGTATGGCAAATCAAGACTTTTAACCACGTTAGAAACATCAACGGCTTGTGCTGTAACCTATGGCGGCACCAGGGTGCTCGCCAGCAATTATGTCCTGTGTGGCTTTCCATAGATTTGTGGTTGGCCGCAGTTTTGCCTGGCAACCAAAAAGAATAGCAGGGAGTTCTCTTTGGTGGAAACTGACTAACCAGTCCTGGTGGAGGGCGTCATATTTGGGCATTTTAGATCTCCAAAGAAGATGTTGTTTGGGGTTGGGTGGGGAGAGGGAAGAGTTAAAGGATAGGAGGAAAGGATTGTCAGGCCCTTACATCCATGAAAAATCAGACTACAATGGAGATGATTGCTACTCTCCCCCCCCCCCCCCCCCCCCCGGTCCCTTTCCTTCTCCCTGCACCTTCCAGAGTCGAATTCAGGTCATGAAGAGGCCTCCGGTGGAATTGAGATTGAAAATATGGTGACATAATCGATGTTCGTTCGTTTTTATTTCTTTAGGAGAACAAGTGCTGTATCCACAGTCAACGTTTTCTCCCACAATATTGAGGGGAAAAACTCCCATTTTCCCTTTTTCATGTTGATTTGACACTCGGCCCACAAACGGATGAATTTAAGCTCCCTATTACGATTTACAAAAAAAAAAAATGCGTTTTCGGCAAATTACGGAAGCATAACGAGTCAAAATCGTGCCTTTTTATGTCTATTCTGCTTATCTCTTTATCACAATCCAATCGCATCAAATCTGTTCCATTCTCCTCATTTCTTTGTAGCTCTTTTCATTTGTTTTTCTTTTATCATAAACGCTGTCTCTTCTTACTCCTGTGACCGAGACTTCCGTCAACCGAACGCACCACATGGAAACATGCGGGGTGACGTTCACTACGACTGCCAACTGATTAGCCCTGCCCGTGTGGGCTCGACATGTTATGGCTGGCGGAGATTTCGACGGACTTCTAAAAATGGCAGTCGACGTCGGGGCAAACCGCGTGCTTGGCATTCCTGAGGCATTCGGGGTCATGGATGTCCTCTCGGGGGGTGGGGTGGGGTGGGGTGGGGTGAGGGTGGGGTGAGGGGCAAACAACGCGCAGAGTGGATGACAAGAGAATTGGAAAAGGAGGAGGAGGAGGAGGTTGGAATGGGGAAGATGGTTTTCCATGCCTCCTCCAGAGAGAAGATGGTTTTCCATGCCTCCTCTAGAGAGGAAATTCTAGTGGAGGCAGTTGAGGGATGAGGGGGGATGGTGAGATACCAGTAGGGGGTGGGATGCGGAAAGACTGGTGAGGGCGAAAGGGAAGGGTACTGTATACTCCTCAGCTTAACCTGTTGCCCGCCAGATATTATAATCATTCAGGGCATGCTCGTCACAAACACTCCTACAAACACTTTTCCAGATGTGTCAGTCTGCGTCTCCATTCCTATGGCAATGTTTACTTTTATGTCTAGGTCACGCTGGTCCACAAAAAAGTGTCTTAAAAAGAAAGGAAAAAGAAAAAAACCCAGAGGGTCATGTACAATACCTCGGACGACGGCATGTAAAAAAAAAAATGATTAAAGTAAGGCATAGCTTCTTTGGAAGTCAAACAAACTCTGCTGCATTTAGACGTGACTATTGACAAATAAAAAGGTCTTTGTTCAGCTATGTTATTAGATGCTGATGTGGTATGGCGACAGTATCAAAACAGTAGAAACAATTTCCGTTGACTTGATCTTCAGTATTCCATTCAGTGTGTCATGTCATGATTCCTTGAACCTATCAACACCTGCGTATTTTTACTGCAGAGATCACCATACATGTCGCCAAAAGACTGGCACCCCTGAATCTCTCTGCATATGTAGAAACGGAATAGATGTGGAACTGGTTGACTTCTAGACATCTGCACAAAATCAAAAAGAGATTCACCCCAAAATCGCCAATTTAGAGCGGCGAGGAACTTCAGTTTTTAAAATGTGCATGCAGCCAGTTAAAGATCCATCATATGTTTAGCACAAAAAGAGAACATTCCCTGTTGATGCGTATTTCAGCTGATACAGCTGTAATAATCCCTATACACTCTGCGCAATGCAGGCTATTGAATCATATCCAGTGTTTGAATCGCTATCATCTTTACCTTTCATGATTCCCAAGTATTGATGTGGTACGAGAATAACGAGCTTATCATCGCACCAGGTCTTGATCATTGATATAGACCGGTAACCAGGAGGTCACGAACTCTTAGCACCTCATGAGTAGTCGGGATAAGATGTCTAAATATCCTTCGGCAGTTCACAGCATGACGTCACAGATTTCGCGAGTGCGCGCTGCTTGCTGCGTGCTGATACAACACCGGAGCTATACAGGACGCGCGATTTTACTCGCTTGCGCGCACATTCCGACGGCAGTTCTATCAGCATTACGTGTATGTGTGTGCGTGGTGCGGGGGGGGGGGGGGTGAAGTCTACGTGATGAAGATTGGGGTAATGGACTAATGTGCTACAAAAGCTAAGTTTATCATACTGATTCATTAACATTTTTATTTACAATGATAAATTGACAACTCCATAACGTGACGTCATTGGTAATGAATGGGGCCTGTACCTTGGGTGTTTGTGGGCTGGACACCTTGATGACAGCACAATGGCACCCCGTACATACACGTTGAACACTGAACGACGTATCTTATTAAAAGTATATGACTGTTTACTTATTGCTTGTTGCTTTGGTCGGTACTTGAAGATCTAATGTCACATATTGTGTAACAAATCAGACATTAATTTTCGGATTCCAGTCTTATCCCATCTGAAAACCCAAACGATAGTATGTAGACCCTATAATGTGTGTTTTTATGCAGAACTTAATTTCACACTGCAATCAGATGGGGAAAAAAGATCATTCAACCCCCTTCCCCACTTTTAAAGCAGACATATCATAAAAGCAGAGAGAGAAGGAGAAAAATTTAGAGGGACAAAATGTGAGAAATAAGATGTGTAAAAGTTCTCCTCAGGTTATTTAATCAAAACAACTATAACGGCATACCATTTGTTTTCTTTTTATGTGCAGTATTAGAATATGATTGATGACTGCCAATTTATCAAGTGCTTTTAGCAGAAAATACTCGTTGACTTGGCGACGTGATTAAAACCATAATTTGTCGGCGTTCTGCCGGACGTAATTTTTATCATGACGAGGAAAATGAGTTTGTCGCCATAGTTCATCTGTCCGTTTGTTGTTCCGTTATTTTTCTACCTCATCCCGAGGAAGGAAATCCGGGCCACGCGAGGAATGTCCCTCCCCCTCCATCCCCTCCCTGGCCTCCCCCTCCCATTCCTAATCTGAGGCATTCCCTATCACTGATGTGCTCATGGCAGTATTCAAAACAGGGAATTGGAATTTGGAAGGGACCTCTGGGTTAACCAAGACAAGCTTGGTCCCATTTTTCGGCGTTGTGCAGTCCCCAACTAATGCACGCTCTGCCACAAAAACAGGATCGGGGTATGGTGGTATAATTATACCCTCGCAACGCGTGTTAAAATTTGTCGATTTGTTTCTTTTTTCTGAAGGCGTCGACCACAGCTATTTGAAAAATCACGTGCATAATTCTTTAATATGTAATCATTATACGTGTATAACTTGTTTTTTTTTGTAGTACGGTCATGTAATGAGTTAACTATTATTGATCCCATTTCTACACTTAAAAGCTAATTTTTGTTGAATCATATATCTACATATGTTGGTTTAGATTATAAAAAAGAGGAACATTCTTTCTTATCTCAAGTTCTTTTTTCTGTGTATCTGTCTTTTGGGTCAAACGTCTCTACTGCGATTTAAAAACAAAATTCTTTCAGTGATCTAGGACTTAGTGCAGATAATCACATTCAATTCAATTCAATTCAAGTGAATTCAATGTAGGTCGTGGACTGCATGTTTTTGTACTCAAGACAAGATTTAGATATATAGTGAAAGCATGGACCCCCCCCCCCCCCTCCAACAAAAAAGAGGCGTAAAAAGGGGTGCTGACGATTGTAGAGGAGGGTATACTTGTACTTAAAAAAACCCATGCTGTCCTGAATTCTTTTAGCGTCATCTCTCGTCTTACCTTTCTAAGTTCAACTGACGGTTTTATGTTTACTGAGAACAGATATGACTCGTTTGAGGTATGCAGAAAATGTCTTTTCATTTTCCTTTTTCCCCTTCACTACCTTCTTGCCCGTGAAACTGAAAGTTGCTTCTTTGAGACGTAAGAATTACCCCCGGAATTACCAGACGATCGTCAAGCCATGGCCTATCCTCGCGCACCCGTATAAGGAGATAGAGAACCAGTCGTCTGCCGTAAAATATTTGCGACTTGGTGCATCACAGTTTGCTCCGCTTTCTTTCATTCTTTCCTTGAACTTTCCCTCTTATAAATCTTCTTTTCTTATCCGTCTGTTTCTCTGTGAAGAAATTATGCCTCCGCAAACGACGAAGTACTGAAATGTGCAGCTAGTTAGTAGTATAGATGTTAATAGTTATAGATAAATGAAGAGAACAAAGCCATAAACAAACAGCAGAAGTTTAAGACTACTTCATTAGTACAGGCTTTGACACATCTACTCCAAGAATGCCCATTTCCGGGGTTTGGTATGATTCTTTATCAATTAGAGTTTTTTTTTTCCTTTTTCGTAAAATAGTAATTTTGTAAGAGTTTCATTGAGATTATAAATCCTTTTGAGAATAATTGTTCAAAAGCCTCTCAACTGTTACAGTTGCAACTGTTTCTTAAAAGGACTACACATTAATTTTTAGAAGATTGAAGTTACACCAATTGGCCTTTTTCTTCTCAAAATCTTCTTTTTGAACATCCCAGGCTCTTGTAAACATATGGGAAGAATTCAAGGAAATCCATCCGATCTTTCTTTGACGTAAGAGTGACGTGCAGTAAAATTCATTGTTGCCAATTTAATGATAAGAAGATGACACTTTCTGCAGGAAAAAAAAAAATCCCCCAGACTGACTCGAGGGGTCAAAATAGGTCAGTCACGTATTCAGATTTCAGTGACGTTCTCATCTCATTCAGAGTGGTGAAGAAACACATCCTTCATACGGATGTTGATTTACATCACCAACATCCCCTTCCCCTCCTTCTAATGCCATGTACGTCCATTAATATGCATCAATCAAATAACATCAATGCAGTCACGGTCAAATGTTGACATCAATGCTTGAGGTCAGACTAACAAACGTCCATAGAGAAGGAACAACCTTGTATAGTGTTTCCTTTACTTGACTGAAGTAGTTTTGTAATCATGAGGTGTTAGTAAGCAAAAGAGTATCAGGGTTAAATGTGTAAGTATTTTCCAAAACTAGTACACAGTTTCAGGTCAGTTGAACTGAACTGAACTGAACACAAATATCGCTCAAATTAATCCAGTTAAGACTCCTGTCATCCCTCTTTTCCTCACGTTCAATGACATCCAATTTGCACTGCGTTATTCTATTTTTGTACAACCACAATTCGATACTTGTCGTCGAACGCACTTTTTCGCGAAAATAATTCATGCAGGATTCCGTAGACGACAGACCTACGGGTATAAATTGGCATGCTAAGGGAAGAAATGACGTGATGTATTAAGTAAACGTTTGTTGTGCGCATTGCCAACATCGGAATATACAAACATATCCCAAAAGCAGGTCTCTAGCTTGAGATATACTCCAGTCGACTTTCCAGAGAATGACGGTCTTCATAAAAGTACATGGCTTCAGCAATCCCAAGACCAAGACCCACGCTGTGCCATGCATAATCATAATATACATGTATCGTATATTGTTACGCAAATTGAGAGAGGGGGAGGGGTAGAGATAGACAGATATACCGCAGATAATACATTCATGATCATAATACATGACAGCTAACTACATAGAACAAATATATACCAGATGACCTCACCTTCATCATTCGATACCTCATGTCTCCATAGGCCGGTCCCTTGTTCGCTTCGCCCATGTTTGATAATATAAATGTGGGTCTAGGTCTCCGTTCAAATAAAATCCAAATAGGTATAACCAAGAAGATAGTAGAGCCGTCCCTTTGTGTCTAAAAGAGGAGCACTTTGAAAATATTCTGGCGAATCTTAACGAAAAAGAGATATCTGCATCAACGACGGATAAATGTGACCTGTCTAGTTCACACGTACAGCTCAGTCAACTTCGGAGGAGTACTTAGGATATTGGACCAGCGACAGAAGTTATGCCCCGAAAAAATTCGTCTCGACAAGTGAGCCCGTGACGTTAGCGAGAGTTCGAGATTCTGGGTCGGATTGGATCAAATTCTTCCCTCGGCGGTTGGTCAGAAGGAGGTGTAAGAGGGAGCGAAGGCAAATGGGGGAAAATGAAGTCGATGTCTCGACGGCGGTGAGGAGTTGGTGCAAAATGTCGACTAGGGGTGGGAATTCCTCTGTTTTATATACTCCGAGTTACCCGCCTCACGGAGCCGATATTGGAGGGGCGAGATTGTGGTGGTAGATTACTTGGTCAGGCAGGGTGCGTTGTCCATTATGCCATTTCATACTCTAACCCCTTGATTAATCTGATGAGCTTTCCAGTTGGGATGTTCTCTTTCCCTCTTTTCTCTCACCCTCCCTGGCATCCCCCTCCTCCTCCCCTCTTATAATTCGGACATTTATATGAATTCAAGGTCAGTCAATGTCAGGTAGACGAAGCATTCTTTGGAGGAGGGGGGAGGGGCAGCAAAGGATCCGAAGACCCCCTCAGTGCATCTGAACAGACTTTAAATCACGGATGCGTCCGGAAGGAATGTCTTCTAAACGGCAATTATGTCACAATATCAACAGGGGATCTTTTCTCTGCAGCCATTCACCGAATGCTTAGAATAACGAGCATTGTTTGTGATCACTGTTTTCTCAAAACAAATTTGTTTCTCTCTCATATATGATTTATATACCTCTTTGGTTGCAATGTGAAGAACGACTTACTTCAGACTCCCTACATTTTTTCCCCATCTTCTTAGTGACATTATCCATGTTTAAACTAATACCTTTCTCTCCAAGTGTACTAATTGGTTCATTTAGGTTTTGTTGGGAAATGTCTCCTTTTTTCCCTTACCTTTCTCATTCTACTTCTGCTTCTTACTCTACTTCTTTTCTTCTTCAAATTCTTCTTCTCCGTTTTATTCAACCTTTCCTTCTCCTCCTCCTCCTCCCCTCCTCCTCCTTCTTCTCCTCCTCCTTTTTTTCTTCTTCTACATCTCGTTCTTTTTCTCTTCCTCATTCTCCTCATTCTTCTACTTTTTTCTTTTTCCTTCTCCTACACCTCCACCTCCTCCTTTTCCTTTTTTTCCTTCTCCTTCTCCTTCTTCTTCTTCTTCCTCTCCTTCTCCTCCTCCTCCGTTTTCTTCTCCTTCTTTCTCTTCTTCTTTCTCGGCAGGAATCTACACGCATTAACTTTCGTCATTGCCGTTTTTCTACAAGTTATAAAATACTAAGTTGCTGGAATTAATGAAGAAATTTTACAAAAGCGTCATGATTGCAATTGATATGGGGAGATGGAACTAAAAAAAGACCTCAACGAACAGAAAAATACATAATTTACGTCTTTCAGCCTCATCATCATATCTATACAGCATACTTTCAAGTAGGCCTACTTAGTAGAGCAGGTAATCATACAAAATGTAATTTCGAGGTATGAGATCAAAATGCTCCTTGTATAGTCATTCTCCCCCCCCCCCCCCCCCCCTTTGTGGGTCAATGAGGTATTACGATATGAAATTATATACTTTTGGACACTGAAATTACAAGGGGAATCTAAGGAAGATATGAGTCATCCATCGAATTCTAAAGTATACAGATACTGACACGAAGTGGATCACATTTCATTTCGGGCTGCTTTTTTTCCATAGTAAAATATAGGTTTCGAGTATAATCATTAACCTCATTGTTACACTCCTCACTCTCCGTGCCGATATGCGCGAAATTTCAGGGGTGAAAAGAACAGCTGCGAAGAGAACAAAGGCTGACTTTAATTGTAACCTCATACCATTGACCTAGGGTAGCAACTACGTAGGAAAAGCAGCGATCTCGAGTAAGTTAGATCCCCGAGGAACAAGGGCATGGCCCTGTTTAGAAATTCTTACGTTTCATCGCGCCCCGCTGCGTCGTGAGCGATCATTTTGTCGAACGAACGCCAGTTCGTACTTACGTTTGTTTGCCAACTTTATTATTCAATTTTTTTTTTTTACGAATGGCCTGTGATTGCTAACTCTGCGTCGGTTGGTTTTCATGTTCTCACACAAACGGGGTTTCAGGTTGCTCTTGAGGTACCACGAAAATAGGCGGCAGTTTAAATTTTTGTTTTGTTTTGTTATATGTATGTTTATGTTTACATGTGTGTGAATATTCTTTTAATCAGTTCCAAGTTGTCTAACACTGCCTCATACTTTGATTAATTTTTGTTTGTAATGTAGTTCGAAAAATTGAAAATATTTGTAAGCAACCGATCAATAAAGGACGCACCAGAGCGGGTTTAACCCGCTCTGGGACGCACTATAGAAAAAAAAAAACGAAATGTCGCTCCATATCCTAGAGCATAATGTTTTGTTTATCTATAGCGTTATTGCCAGTGTGGGACAGATTCATTAAAATAAATTGTCTTTTTGTTTTAGTTTTAATGCCTCTATATAGATTACCCCGACGAGCGCGAATAGATGAACCTATACAAGTTATGAATTTTGTATAACTTGTTGACAGTGTTGACCTATCAGGACCGATACGGTGGGCTTTGGAGAGAAAAAACCCCCCACAAAATTCCATCTATAGCATTACTCTAATGTCCAACAAGAGAACTGTCGTAAGAATCACCCTACCCCTCTATCTTCTTATACTGGAAACGAAATTTTTCGTTGTTAATATACAGTAACACTGAACGTGCGGATATTTAATGAGCAAGATGTGGTTGTTCTGCGCTTAACACCCATACTCCTCATGGAATATGGGGACGCGCATGCGCAGTAAGCTTGAGATAGTTTCGTTGGCGTCGCCGCCGTGGGGACCAGCCAATTTACGGCTTGGCTTCCACGAGGGAAAACGAGGAATCAATCTCTGCACATACCGATGTCACTGTGCATTTACATCCAAAAACAGCTGATGTAGGAGTCGGTCAACGAATCCGAAGACGATATTAGAGAGTTAGAGAGAAGGGGAGGGGGGGGGGGGACGCATGTTGACATTGTCAAATTAACAATATAAGAGCCTAGATGAAAAACGTCGGCCGTGATTGGCGTGAGTCGTATTGATGCAGATGATAATTAATAGCGAATGTAAACATTAGCTTTCTTCCTTCCGTCAAAGAAAGGTAAATAGATAGATAAAGAGATAGATTGGAGAAATAAGGATAAAGGTTTCTTAATACTTTTTTTTTGTCTTACGGGTGTTTTTACTTTCAGTATTTTTCAGATGTTGAGAAAAGTCGCTACGACGGAGGTGTAAGTGAGAAAATGAAATATTAGGGAACAACATAACGTGTACCAGGGACAGAATTACCAACTGGTAGTCTTTTTCCCCATGTATACCATGTGGCATATACGCATGCTTACACACACACACACACACACACACACACACACGTACACGCAAATAAATCAAGATGCGCGAACTAAACTTTAATGAATCGAATGTTTTCGATTTGTCAAAAGCCCTCAGTAAACATGACGTTACCGAGATAACAAAATGTTTACAGAAGCTAAAATGAATTGATGCAACACTATGGAATCAAATTACAATACAAAGGAATATCTACACAGCCTTGGTATAGGCATGGAGCTATCGTTTGTAGCTCCATGGTATAGGCAACCCCCCTCATATTTTGACGTCAGAAGTACGGCGTGGCTGTTAAAAATAAATGATCAAATTAATCGCATTCCATCTGGCAAAACAACTCGAAGTCAGTTCGGTTGTGTTGGCGCTATGACATAGTTTGACAACTCCGCACCAACCGCCCTATCTCCCCCTCCCTCCCCCTCTCACTGTCAGTCTCTATTTCTGGGTATCTCTAGCTCTCTGTCTATATCCCTATCCTTGTAAACTTTCAGCGAAAGGTAGATGGCGCTGTCGACAACAATGGCTGGGCTGGGTGTGTCCTTCCCGCGTCCTTCCCTGCCTGCCTCCATCTATCGCTGTGCATTCTGGGAGAAGTAACCGAAACCAGGAGAATGCGTATGGAATGCTTGGAGCGGAGGGGGAGGGTGGAGGTGGTGGTGGGGGGGGGGGGGGGGGGGGACTCCTTTCTTCCTTTGGCATCTGTTGCGCCACAACATGGGCAGAGAGTCAACGTCACCATCCTCCAACCATGTTAGCAATTATGGTAAGTTATGCGACGGTGTCACTGCCACGAGCGTGTTCGCTTTCAGGCCAAACATACCAAACATCTTTTCCGAAAGCTCAACGGCAGCACCCCGACTGGAGGCTATTATAGAGATGAGTGAAACAATGTCTGCTGCCACCAAGGCCGGAAGTTCATTAAAGGGGTGCAAAGGAAATACCCCGTTCCTACTGTGCCATGAATTTTCAGAGTTTCGCATTGATCAAATCAAACTACAAACGTTTGCGATTATGTAAGATAAACTTTTGCAGCATCTATATCATCTATAGTACATGACAATCTAATAAAAACAAACAAACAAACAAACAAACAAACAAACAAACTAAGCTTAAAGTCAGGAGGGGTGGGGGTAGTAGTCCCGTGACGTGTTGATTGGGTGCGGTTACGTCCAGAGTTATAAACGTCATGTCAAGTGATTAACTTACAATGTAGAATGCCTGTTGCTTTGAAACACATCTACAGAGTAGACACCTTCCTCTTCTGTTTCTTTATTTTTTATTTTTTACGTTTTGCTTTTTGTTTCTCTAACCAAGGAAGAAAATGTGATAAGGAATGGGCCAGTAATCACAAAGTCAGCTGAATATTCAAGTCTTGCCTTTTATCACAATAAACTTTATTGTGTGATGCGAGGGTTTGGGTATCTGTGCTTTGGCGTCGTGCACACAGTAGAAGAATGAAAAGTTATTGAGTTTCGATATCCAGACAGAACTATTCAAAATCATTTTGTGTCTATCTGAGAAATAGCAAAATACGTACTTTGCCCTTACCGAGACGAAAAGAAAAAATAAAACCATAAATGATTAAATCAAAGGGGGTTAGAATTGTCGAAATGGGAGCCATGTGCCATCGATTAAACCTTTGAGGAAAGAAGTCGAAGCAGCGTAAAAGGGTGACGTTTAGTCGCCTGGTCCCAAAGATTGGAAAAAAAAAAAAATCGGCTTTAGAGGCAAGATCGCGAGTCAAGTTTAAGGTGTCATGTGGTTATCGCGAAAGCAGAGGTGGCCTATCACGTGATGCGAAAAAAACAAAACAAAACAAAACAAAATGTGACTCGCGAGATCGCTCATGGTGAAGTCCGCGTGTAATTTGCATACCGCCCCCTCCCATTCTTCTCCCGGTGAGTGCGAAAAGGCCACTAAGATGGCCATAGTATAGTATATATCACTCTAATTAGTCCTGACCAATTAACGGTTTGTGCTTTGCCTTGCTTTGCTTAGCTTTGCTTTGAGGTGGCGTCACCGAGCCTTACCTTCATCGCCGTCTTGCGGGCATCGCCCATAGGTGCCGCCTGGAAAGCCATTGTGGAAAGCTTCGTTTAATTCCTGAACGAGCTGTGGAAATGGAAGTGTTGTGGGCAGGAGCACCAGCAAGGCGTGTATGGTTCCGATCAGCGACCGCGACAGAACTGACTCGCTTGATCACCAGGAAAAGACCGCCTCAAAACGCAAACAAGAGCCGGATGGGTGACAATATTTAAAGATTGTCTTTCGGGTGTGCGAACAAGACCTAGAGGGTGTAGATAGGGGATTAGGATAGACAGTTGGTGTGCGCTTGTGTCCGTTGCTAGGAAGCGGCGCGACGTGATTGGATGGTTAAGGATGAGCCTTTGTCGAAGAGCGCGCGCGCGGAGCGCAAGAAATCTTCGTTGATAGGTAAGAAGGGCGCAAAGAGGACGGGGCGGGTCACGATTTTTGCGGGCGAGAGGATATCCGTGTAGGATATCTTATATCCTTGCAAGGAATTTCGACGTCTCGGAATGCAAAGACCTTTTAAGGGGCTACCAGAAGGCAATGAGATGGTGAAGCGATCAGTAAGGAGGAAGGGGGGGGGGGGGATGGACGAAGGGTAAGCGGGCATTTGGAGCTAAATTTAGAACCAAAGGATGGCTGTTTAGCTCTTTCTCCTTTCTATGGTCCCCTAATAAAAACGTAGAGTCTAAGAGCAGTCTACAACGTCTGAATGTTCTGAGCAGCAATCGCTCATCGCAATGGCATCTCGCTCTGGGCGCGGAACGTGGGCCTGCCTGACTCCAGAGGAAATATCAGCCCTTCCAACTCCGTGCCAGAGTGAGGGGGACCCTACAATGCACATACAGCCACTGCAACGCCATCCACAACACACCTGATATAGGCCTACTCATAGACGACATAAAAACAATCGGATATGACTTTGGCGCCTTATAGATCTTGTCTCCAGTCGACACTGCCTTCCTTCAGTGCGCAGACTCTCTTGAAGTTTTCTTCCCGGTGACCTTCTTAACAGTTCTTTACTCAATCAGTCTGCTTTCTAACCTTGCAAGGGATGTTACAGCAATGTCCTGACACTGCCTGAGTTGAGGTTGTATTTCACTTACTCATCTAAAAGGAGGTTTCCGATGTAATATCCCGTCAAATATCACGATATCAAAAACTGATTCCTTGGTTGATATTAACATCATTCTATTACGTATTTCACATTGAATAAATTGTTCACAAAATCAAGAAAATAGAAAATCTATCATATCGCATTACAATTGATCCCTACATGGATACAGCAAATCATATGCTAATTATGCAGTTTTCACACAGAAAAAATGGAAAACAAACAAACAAATAGTTCGTTCAATTGACTTCATATTTCATTTATGTATGAAAAGGAAATTCAGAAATCAAATCAAATCAATCAATCAATCAACATCAGTTGACTGTTGAAAATTTCAGTATTCGGAAAAAAAAATAGAGGTAAGACATTGTATTTTCAGATACATTCTCATACCACATGAAACTTTACAGTAAAATAAATCGGCATGAGTGTCTAAACAGACAGATAATGGTACATATCTGGCGTGTGGTGGGTTAAATTTTATCGAAGAGAAAGAATGGCAAGGGGAAACAGAGAGAACAGGAACGATAGAGAGATATGGCGGGGGGGGGGTGAGGAAGATGCGTCTGCCACCCTATATTCCTCAAGTACAAAGCAAGTCAGTCGAAGGTATGTGATCGGAGTTTAACCTTCCGAGGACCACGACATCTACAGACACCATGAAGACACTTCATACAAACACAGTGTCAATACATCATCATAATCATGTCAGGAATAAACGACAAAGTCAACTTACGAAATATCGATAGTAACGTGACAGGGAGACTTTAATAGCATTCCAAGAGACTCATGAATGAGGATTGACATTCTATTGTGTGTTTGTTTCTTCCGTCAAACCAAGCAGGCAACTTCAACTGAGATAATTATCGTGGTGGCGCATGTTTTTTCGTCCACTGCCACTCACAGATGTAAACCTGCTTCATGGTAGGCGGGGGTCGCTGCTAAAGTGCGAGGATGGATATGAAATAACGTCATGCAGAGATGTCCTTGGAAGGTTTTGACCCTCGCTGAAAATATGGCATTTTAATTCCCTGTAAAATTTTTGTTTAAACTATATAAAGTATGATGATAAACTCGGTACATTGTATTAAGTGTTGTCTCCCACTATATTGCTTTGATGCTTATCGCATGATTAGATGCTTTGTCTGCCTTACATTGACGAACAAATTGATATCATATATATATATATATATATATATATATATATATATATATAATATTTCACAGCATAATAATCGATGGGTATTCTCTGCAGTATTTACGATACTTTTTTAAACATAAGAGCAAATATCAAGAAATACAAATTACCTTAAAATTCAATATATTCAAAATCTTATCAAGTATAGAAAAAACAAAAAAACGCCCCAAAATGCACGTCTTTGGCGTTATCTTTGGAAATAATTGCAGGCTTGAGGCTTAACGGATATGCAAGAAAAATGTCGAAGTATCGAATCATTCCCTTGAATTCTGTGCTATATGTTTTATAATAAGTGAAATCTTATATACTTTTTGCTTTTCTTTGAATGTAGGAAACCTGTTTCCTCCACAGAGAGCTGGAGGGATAATGTTGCGCTGAACCGTGATGTAAACCGTAAGCGAGTGCTGTGTTTATCGGGGCGGCCCCGGTAATGACATATCGAACTATAAACGCCACAGTTGGTAGTCAGCAATCATTTCCCCAAGTGAAACAAACTACTTTTTAATTCCGTATATCAATATCGTTATCGTTCTTTGCTGGACAGTGAAGTTTTCAAATGGGCTCATTATGTCCCTTTTTGTGTGTGTGTGTATATGCCTGTGTATGTGGCCGAAAATTCGCGAGATTTTCCTTGTTAAAAATAAGTTTAATTCACACTGCATCGTGGGAATTCCTGACGTGCCAATTGGTAATGTTATATACCTTTACTGTTAAGCTTCAAGACATAATGTGTCGGCATACTGTCAAAAAAAAAAAAACCCACCAAAAAACAGAAAATACTTATCAATTGATGAAGGCAATTTCTTATTACAGACCAATGAGATCGGGTAGAGGTACCGTTCTTTGTCATTTCACAACGATGCTCACAGCGTATCAAAATGGAGTTAGGAACTATACCTCGTTAAAGTAATTTTGCTAAACATCTAACGCATCACTGTCATGCATTTACCTATATAGCCATTATACGGAAAACCCCTTGCCCTTAGGAACTTGTCAACTTTTGATCTTTCAAAGACAGGCCTACATCCAAATGCCGGTCGTCATGGAAACTAGATACTCTTCCCTAGTTAGTCTTACCTTTGAAGCAATATAACGGGTATCTCCCATTGGTCGAACCTGATTCGCCATGTTGCCTTGTTTTGCGTGTACGCGCGCTAATATTTATCCAGGAAAAAAATAGTACTGTGCGGCCTCCTGCAACCCGAGCAGACGACACGGAAACCCCTTTCGCGCAAAATCTAGATTGGGAAGTGATACAATCGGAGCTCTAAAATGTCTTTTTACCATGATGATGCGATATGGGGTTGGTGGTCAGAGTACGCATGCGTGGAATAAATGTATTAAACAAACAAAGGTGTATGTAGCCGTTCGGTTTCGCTGTCCACGTTCAAAGCGGCACTGCGTCTGTGAAGGTATGGACGGGTGGGCGGTGGGGAACTGGGGAGGGTGGGGGCTCAGAGATTGAAACTAGCCCAAAAGTGTGAGCACACTATAAAATTTTCATACAAAAGTATTGGTTACTTGGTTGATTAAGGGGTGAGCCAACAGTTTCATGTGGAAAGTAGAATGTAGAATAAGACATATAGGCCCATGTAGTTTAATGTGGATAAATATTCCCTAAATGTACAACTTTATTGGGTCCGTATGATTGTATTTGTGTGTGCGTGTGTGTGCGCGTGTGAGTGTTAGTGTTAGTGTTAGTGTGATACTTTCTGAGCCGATAAAAGATTGAAATGAGTAATTTGTCAGGTACAATAAACCCACCACAGTTTATCACACCGCAAAGTGTAGACTGCGCGCTGTTAATTCTCACCAGCAATCGACCGCTTTAACACCCCCCCCCCCCCCACCTCCTTCGTGGCATTTTCCTCATGCCACCCCATCTAGGGAAGTGGTCAATGAGAGAAGCAATCATGCAGGCCACCAATTAACCCATTTAACAGGTTATCAGTTCGCCAGAGACATTAGATCATCCCATAGCGATGCGTCTATACGCCTTTTGTTTTGCTTAAAAATATGTGATTACTGGCAAACACACACGCAGACACGCACACACACACGCATACTCTCTCTCTCTCTCACACACATCAGCAGATAGATACACGCACGCTCTCTAACCCTCTTTCTTTCTGCCTGTGTTTCCCTGCTGTTTAACATGCTTATCTTAACTGTTTTGCCATGCCAGCGGGACCTCATCAGGAGCGTGCCCTCAGAATGCCCCACCCTCGATCACTCCTCCTATCAGTGGTCCGATATGCCACTGATATAGCAACACGAGCCTATCATGTGGTCCACGTTCCATCCACGTGGACATGCTCAGAGCCAACTACCCATTGGTCGTGCCTACGTGACGAATTCCATACATAAATGCCCCAACTATAATATGTGGAATCTCGACACAAATCCCGTCCAGAGTAGATGTGAAATCAGTAGAATTGCAGAAGTCCGGCTATACCTTAAGGACCCCCCCCCCCCCCCCCCCCCGAAATAATAATGACACTTTTGGGTATTCCTACTTAGTTCGATACCCAGAGAGAATTTAAATGACGAATTTTGGTCTATAACGATTTTGCTAAGTAGTATTGGTTATTTCCCTCGTAAAAGGCCGAATTCTTATGAAAATCTGTGTTGTGCCGCTAAACTGCAGTCCGAGGTTAATGATAAAACATGGCATACAGGGAGCACAATGACAGAAATATATTCAGTTTTCTACCACGTCACAACGTACTAATTTCAGCTCTAAAATGTCTGTATGAAAATAATTCATGCGGGTATTGTATTTTTCATAATATCTTGCTATTACTTGACTTAAGCATTTTCCATTTCCAATATGCTTACCTGTTCTTTTCCTCAACCATTCGCTCTTTACTATCCATTGTTTGAAAAAAACAAACTGTCAATAACATTCAAAGGAAATTGAAAGGACGATAGAGGTGAAAGGAATTCAATCACAATTATAAACGTCAGAGGAATCTTATCGCTTTGTTGGGCTGGTTAAAAAGAATTATGTAATATATTTGATATACATGCAGTATACAAAGATAAAGGATCTCTTTATAGTGTTTTCAAACTTCTTTCGAATACAGGGAAGGTTCTAAGGCAGATTTTGACCGTAGAAATGCGAAAGGCGTATATGAAGAATGCCAAACGTAAAAGTACTATCCCTTTAACAGTTGTCCCAGTTAACAACACCTAGATGCATACATGTACATGTACTTTAGTACTCCGTGATGTTTAACGGTTACAAAGCTTACCATACACAATAACACAATACCCGTGCAGCCTTAACAGTGTGAGCGCGTCCTTATAGTACATGCACACACGCACATGCACACACACACACACACACACACACACACACACACACACACACACACACACACACACACAACATGCAAACACTCACGTAAACACACGCGCGCGCGCGCACACACACACACACACACAGGGAGAATAGTCAAATCACTCATAAAAGGGTTACAAGTGACATAGGAAATGACGTGAATACTCTAACAGGTGCAATAGGGAATGACGTAAAACGATCGTCTAATAAAAGGATTAGATAGAATCCAGCTTTAAAATACAGTCAAAACTTGCCTCAGCAGCCACCTGTCTATGGCGACCACCTGTCGTATACATGAGGCCCCTGAGAGAAAAATCGTGTTAAAGAACTAGTGCGTAGCGGCCACCTGTCTTACTTTTCAACTTTTTAACCCTTGACACACACTCAGTTCTTTCTGGTCTTTTATACCTAAAAGTAATGAATCGATATTATCTCCATTTTGCCCTGTTTCAACAATGTCGCAAGTGCACTTGTCATGTAAACATTTGAGGAGAAGCCTGAAGGAAAAGGCAGGGGGTCACCGGCAGGACGGTGATATTATTTTCATGATACATAATTATGTAGGATCACTCGGAGACAAGAGTTGATAAGGAGTATACTCCGTTTTGAAGGTAAAGCTATGCACAGTGATAGGTTATGAGTGAGATTCATTTCTCCAAGCATATCGAAAACAAATTTCAGAAGACTTGCAGCTATCATGTGCAAAGTCATGAGGTTAGGTAACGCTATGTAACCCGTCATGCTCATGTCCTGCCCGAAAAAGGCGCATGCGCGTCGCTCGACGCATACACGAGAATGTAGTCGGTTCGCTCCGCGGTGTCAGCTACCGACGTTATGCGGACAAAGAATGAGCACCCCCAAAAGACCACTTTGTACCAGAGTCTAGCAGTAGTTGGTAATGATATTCCAACACAAAATAGAAAAGTCACGACTTTTTGTCATCCAATCGAAGGCGAACTATTCAGCAACATCTTAACAGCGACAGATGAAAAATTGAGTTTAGTGGATAAGAGCATACGCTTATATCACTAAACTCGCGACAAACGACGAGCTTATACTGAGCAGAAGGGGACCAGACAGCGAAAATAACGCGAACTGTTTCACATCTAATAGTTAACCCAAGTCAGCAAAATAGCTAGGATAAATTCCTGGATAAATGTACTTTGGATCACTGCTCAAAATATCACTGAATACGGTGTTGCAAACCTCATATAAGCAGAATTTGAACAGAAACGAGAAAAATATCGCCACAACTTAAAACGCAATTTTCCATCCTTTCATTTTTGTTTTGTCTCAAAAGACGGCAGTAACTGAAATGCAGGGGTTTTTTTTTTTCTCTCTCTACTCTCGCAAGGCTAAGGGTTTATGACGACATTTTGAATGCTATAACAAAGATAAACTTTCTAGAAAAAAATCAGGCTTCATTACATATAGGTGGAACACCTGTAAATTTTGCAAATTCTTCAAGGTTTCAGTTTCTGTGTAAAAAAAAAGCCTTATAAACAACCGATCATAACCCTCCTTAACAGTTTGAAGAATATAAGGTTAGAATTATTATACATTACCTCACAGGAACACTAAATGACAGATATTGAACTAGGAAGAGAGACATGCAAGTTGTAGAAACGTGAAATGCTTTTGTTTGTCGAGCAAAATGGAATTCAACCGAAGCTAATCTTACTGCAACCTTGTATTGCTCCGAACGCGCGATATAAAGAGTTTTGATTTGCGTTATATTTTTGAAGGGATGATCCTTTTTTCGAACACGAACATATCGTTTCTTTGTCTTAAAGCTTGCCAGAAGTCACGTGTATACAGGTGATTAACATAATGACACAACATCGCTATCATGGCAAGACAGGTAAGTGCACGATGTGATTGATAGACGTGAAATTAACTACAAGACGGAGCATGATCAAAATCATAAGCACTAGTGGTTTGTAGAGGCTAAAAAATATGTTTTTCGATAACCTCCGTAACTCTTACCTTCTGGTAAATCTGCCTCCACATGCCAAGCTGTGGTCCGCGATTCGCCCTGTTCAAACTCAGAGACATGGTGGCGGTTTATTTGCAAATAGGTTATCCGTATGAAACCGGAAATTTGGAAGAGTTTGTTTTTTGGCGGTGTGTAAGTGGTACGAATCCCTCTTTCGCTGCGCAAACCGATAATCTAGATTCAAGAAGTTCCTCTCCGTTCAAAAAAATCTATCTGGAGGGAGTATTCCTCTTAAAGGGTGAATCCACACGAATTTCGTGGCAGATTATACCAGTTGCGCTTACCGGCTGATGGGCGGAACCTAAAAAAGTGGG